>NC_141693.1:1153037869-1153770619 GCF_964263255.1 Lissotriton vulgaris | reverse complement strand
GTCTCAGTAGACAGGTTTAACTTCCAGCAAAGGAAGCAACTGCCCGGGGAAACGGTGGAAGAATATGTGGCGGCGTTGAAGAAACTGGCGGTCTCATGCAAATATGCCAACTGGGAAAGTGAATTCATAAAAGACCAAGTGGTGATGCACACCACGTGCACGAGCGTGCAGGACAAGCTATGGGCCGCAGGGGACACCTCCCTCAAGGACGTGTTGGTGATAGTTAAAAGGGCTGAACTGGCACGAAGGTGTGCAGCGGCTACGAAGAAAGAGATCGTGCCCAGTGGAACAGTGAACAAAGTAGATGACGAGGAACACCACAGGGATAATCAGGCACGGAAACAGCCAGAAAAGGGTCCTGACAAATGGCGGAACAGCCCAGGCAACCCCGGCAATCAGGCCGGAAGTAGCAAACGGCCTTGCTATAGATGCGGCAGTTGGACGCACGAGGCGCACGACCGGAAGTGCCCCGCGCTTCGCGCCAAATGCATGTTCTGTGGAATAGTCGGCCATTATGAAAAGGCGTGCAGGAAGAAGGCAGCCAAGAATGCAGTGAAGTACGTGGCCCAAGCAGCGGAGGAGCCAGAAGAGGCAGCAGAAGAAGAGGTGATCACAGTCCTCTGCATCTACGACGAAATATTAAGCATAAACGACCAAGGCCGTGGCACCGGAGGAAGAAGAACGATGAAACCAGTCATGGAAATGAAGATCGGAGGTGTCGAAATCCAAGTGGTGGCAGACACCGGGTCACCTTACACCATCATCCCCCGGAGCGTGTGGGAAGAGAAGTTTGCTCCGCGACTGGGCCCCGAGCTGGACAAGCTGGACATACGTCCCGTCACCTATAACGGGGATCGTATCCCCATGGCCGGGTGCAGGAAACTGATCTTCGAGTTCAGGGGCAGAGAGGCCAGATGCAAACTGTATGTCTCTGAGAAAGGTCCCTCCGTCCTAGGGTGGCTCGACCAAGGAGACCTGGGCATCAAGCTGGACCCGGGTGGCAAGGAACAGATATTAATGACGGAGCCGGAGGAAGCGCTGGACACGAATAAATGGAGGAAGGAGTTCCCAACGGTCTTTGGAGGTTCAGTGGGCAGGCTCGACAAATTCGCGCACAAGATCATACTCAAAAAAGGAGCTGTACCGGTGGCACACAAGGTGAGAAACATCCCGCTAGCAGTAAGGGACGACGTGAAGGAAGAACTACAACAGCTGGAGAAAAGAGGGATCATTGAGCCGATAGCCTGTGCTGAATGGCTATCGCCGTTGGTGGTAGTGAAGAAACCGAATGGGAAGGTCCGTTTATGCGTGGACCTACGTGAGTTGAACAAAAACATAGTGGTGGAGAAGTTTCCTCTTCCCCGGATAGAGGAGATGCTGGCCAGCACAAGGGGTATTCAATGGTACTCCACCATAGACTTAACTTCAGCGTATCACCAGATAGCATTACACCCAGAGAGCCGCAGCTTAACATCCTTCATAACTCCCTTCGGATGCTATCGATTCCGTCGCATGCCGTTCGGACTAGCCTCGGCGGCTGCGGTGTTTCAAAAGCTCATGCATCAGCTGTTCCAGGACCTCAAGGGAGTGCAATACTTCCAGGACGATATATTGGTGATGGGCCATGACAGGATGGACCACGACCGAAAGCTGGAGGCGGTGTTGGGCATCCTGGAAGGGAAGGGCCTCACAGCAGAATGGGCCAAGTGCCGGATAGGGATGGAGAAGGTAACGTACTTGGGCCACGAAATCAGTGCTCAAGGAGTGACTCCAAAAAGTGAAAATGTAAAGGCGATCTGCGACGCACCATCACCAGCTAACAAGGAGGAGGTCAGATCATTCCTGGGGATGGCGGAATACTATGGGAAATTCATTGAACATTTCGCCTCAAAAACTCACCATATGAGGCTGTCAACCCGAGAGAACAGCGAGTTCTGTTGGTCAGAGGAAGCTCAACGGGAGTTTGAAATGATAAAGAGTGAAGTGGCAGGGGCCATACCACTGCAAGGGTTCGACCCCCAAGGAAGCACCATACTCACCACAGATGCGAGTGATAAAGGTCTGGGGGCGGTTCTCATGCAAGACCGAGGCCAAGGGAGAGTTGAAACCATATGCTTCGCATCCCGCACCCTGAATGACACTGAAAAAAGATATAGTGTGATCGAAAAGGAGATGTTGGCGGTGGTGTGGGCCATGTCCCGGTTCCGGCAGTTCCTGTGGGGCACAAGGTTCCGGTTGAGGACCGATCTCAAGCCCCTGCTCAAAGTGCTCACATCGAGTGGACATGCAGAAGCGACACCGAGGATCTCGAAAATGTCGCTCAAATTAATGGAGTTCCGATATGATGTTGAACACATTCCAGGGAACAGGAACAAAGTGGCGGACTACCTGAGTAGGGCGGCAGCGATGGAGCCCAGTACAGAATGCTCCGAGGCGGGGGAAGAGTGGGTCGCACTCACCGAGGACCTCGAAGTATCCATCAGCAAACAGGAATGGAAAACGGCATATGACGGAGACCCGACTCTGGAGAGAGTGAAGGACTACATTGTAAGAGGCTGGCCGGACAAATGCAAATTAGAGCGTGGCCTTGTCCCCTACTTCGAGGTGAGAGAGGAACTATCTATGGATGACCAGGGCACATTTGTATACAGAGGGGAAAGAGTCATACCCCCGGCAACGATGATATCCAGTTTGATGGACATGTTGCACGAAGGTCACCTGGGAGCGGGAAAGTTGAAACTAAGGACCAAGCAGAATTATTGGTGGCCAGGAATGGACATAAGAGCGGAAAGACATGTAAGAGAGTGCCCGAGGTGCCAGGGCACGGACAAAACACTGAAACCATTGCGCCCTGCCCTGGGAAAGATTGATCCTCCACAAAATCCGTGGGAGGAACTGTCCATAGACATTTTAGGGCCAGTGCTGAATGCACAAGGTATACAGAAATACATTTGTGTAATGGTGGACCGCTATTCAAAATGGCCGGAATTAAAGATTGAAGAAACAATGGACACTGAGAGGATAGTGAGCTTCATGGCGGAGACCTTCGTGAGAGAGGGCATCCCTAAGTGTGTCCTCAGTGATAATGGGCCCCAATTCCGCTCTGACAGATGGAACCAGTTTATGCAAAGAAACGGAATAGTGTCAAAACACACATCCATATACCACCCGGCGGGGAATGGTTTGGTGGAGCGCTTCAATAGAGTGGTGATGGGCTCGATACAAGCGGCTATTGCAGACAACAAAGACTGGGAGGCGGAGATATGGCACATGGTATGGGCGTATCGGATAACTCCCACGAACACTGGCTATAGCCCTTTCCAGATATTGAGGGGCCGGGAGCCGTTCACCCAAGACAACAGGATATGGAAGGACAGAGTCATTAAGAGTGAGTGGTCACCGGCAGTGGTGCAAGCCAATTTAAAGAAGGCACAAGCAGTGTATACCAAACACTACGATGCGAGGAGGAATGTAAAAGACACTGCCCTCGAAAAGGGGGAATGGGTGAGAGTAAGATTGCCCACACTACAGAAAAAGGGGGAAAGTAAGTACAGCAGGCCCCTGAGAGTTGTGGAAATCAAGGGCCGGGCGGCGTTGCTGAGCGATGGAAATGTGTGGTTGCAGGATCGCATGGCCAGGTGCAATAAAATACTCAACTGGAGAAGCAGAGGCAACGTGGAAGAGAGTGAGAGCAACAGTGACCACTCCAGTGACTACGGAGGTGAGGGCCCGGACTTTGGAGAAAGTATTAATGAGGATCAAGAGGCAAGTGCAGAGCGTCAGCCGGAGGAAGACAGCAGTCGGAGTGTGCCTAGCGCGGCCGCGCTAGAGAGTGGACAAAGGGAAGAAGCAACGACTGCCAGTTCCCCGGTAAGACTGACGAGAAGGGGCAGGGCGGTGGTCCCACCAGTGAGGTTCAGAGACTACGATATGAGTCAGGACTTGTTCACATAATTCGTTGGAAAAAAGGGAGATATGTAGTGAGCGCGCTAGCATGGTACGTCACGTGGCTACGTGACGTACGTTGACGTAGAGGCGCGGCAGGCGCAGCGCGGCATTCAGAGCGCGAGCAGGCTGGGCGTAGGACATGCTTTGCGCTCCTTGTATGTAGGTACTTGAATAAAGAGGTTGGCATCACTACTCGACTCCGTGAGTCATTGGGGGGAAGAAAGTGCATCATTACAGGCGAGCCATGCAGCACAGTCTTTCAGATCCCTGTGGAGGTCATTGCATTCTTCTTAATGATGTCAGACGTTCTGCTGCGCTGACGCACTGGGAGCCACCCGACCTAACGTCAGAAAACGTGCTACCATTTTTGGATGTCAAGTTTTCAATATTTACACTCGGATGTCTGTGGAGTCATCGAGAGCACGGAGATACCTACTTTTCATTAAGCGGATTAATTTTACAAACGGAGACATTTACTTTTACATTAAAATTGGCTCAGAGCACAAGTTTTCTTCCGTGGGTGTTTGACATTCCTAGACTGTTTGATCGACGTAGGAGACAGTTATCTTCTCGGGTGAGAGAGTTCGCTCACCGGTGTGCTCTTAACTTACTGTATTTTTTAATTTATTTTACTGCATTTTAGCTTTGATTATTCTATCATTCTGGGTTGGAGATGTATCTCTTTATACTATTCCTGCCATTGGCTGCCTGTGTTTGTGGTGTTTAGGTGAGATGTCGTATTGTGATGTTGTTTGGGCACGTTTTTTTGTGTGGGTAGTGGTGGTTGGGAGCTGGTCTCCTTATCCTGGTTCATTCTCAGTGTTGGGTGGTGCGCACACTCCTTCACTGGTTCCTCCTTTATGTGCCTGGTCTTTGATGTCTATGCTTTTCACCTAACTCACATGCTTGCCATGCATTATTTTGCTCACTCATGTACTTGCAGTTTATTTTACATGTCATTTTGAGAAGGCAAGTTGTTTTTTTGCTAAGGGTCCCTGTATGTCCCTTTAGGTTCCATTTGTACATACAGATCTCGCTAGAATTTGCATTAGTGCACGTCTGTTTTTCATACACAGAGATCTCACTAGTTTTTGTTGTCTTTATTTCGCATAGGGTCATTTTCCCTTTAGATTATAATTGTGCACATTTAGTGTTGATACACAGATCTCATTAGTTTTGTTTTTCTGTGTTTTGCTAAGGATATTAGTCCTTTTTGGTTTCTAACAGCACCACAATAGTTGTCCTCACATGGACTCCATTAATTTTGTAGGTGCATTTTGTTATTCTTGGGATACTGTCCCTTGTCATTATTGTAATGGGTTCCTACTCATACTTAATTTTGTATTTCTCTTCCTGTTTAGGAGTTGTTTTAGGGTGCAATTCCCTTTGTGTGACATGGGTTCCCACCCATACTCTGTCTTTTCGATCCAATTTGAGGGGATTTTTGAAAAGTTTAAAGTCTCTTATATCTCTTATCACAAGTTTTACTCATATTTGCTAGTTATTTAGCATTTTATTTAGTGCACAACGTGGTTTTCCCACACAGTTTTGTCTTTATTCTTGCAACGCTTGTAAGTTCTGTTCATAGTCTGGTGCACTGTGAAAATGAGATTTTGTCTTCTTATCATATTTAGCTTTAGTTTTATGTTTATTTAAGTGCTTTCATGCATATATAGCTAAATTTGTTCTGTTATTGTATCTTGATTAATTTTTCTTGCACTATTACCATTGCATTACTGATTTGTATTTTGTTTATTGTTAATAGTGTTTTGATGAGGTTCTCCCTTTTTGTTCCTCATCTTCTTTTCTGTCTTATTATTCTTTCTCTGCTTTTCTGTGTTCTTTGATTTCTATTCTTTTTCATTCTCCATTCATTCCTGTTCTGGCCAGTAGGTATGCGTTGGAGTTGTTTTTCGTATCTTCTTCTATTCTTTTCTTTTCTCCTGTTGTGTAAGAAGGGAGGATGGTTTGTATGTTTGGTTCTATTGTTCCTATTCCTATTTCTGGATTTCTCTTTGCTTGTTCCTATTCCTATTTCTGGTTTGTTTCTTTTCCTATTTCTGGATTTCTATTTCTGGTTTCTTCCTATTCCTATTTCTGGAATTCTATTTCTTTATTTCTCTTGTTGCTTTGCTTGTGACAGGTTGTTCCTCTTTCGCTGTTTCTGTCTTCTTTGCTTACTTTCCTTGTTTTATTTCTCTAGTTCTTATTTGTGGTTTCTAGCTTTTGTTTTCTGTATAAGAAAAGGGGATATGTAATATCCTGTTATTCTCAATGTGTTGGCTTCCCACCACCAATGGAATGTTCATTGAAGTAGCTGTCAGAATGTTGGTGTTCTGCTGAGTTAGTGACAGTTGGATGGGCTGAGCACATAGATGGATGCTCCTGGTGGGGTCTCCCAATGGTCTCCAACTGACCTTATAATTGACTTATCTCTACTTCTCAATAAATCTACTTGGGAACTACCTACAAGCGTGGACTACGTTATTACATTATTTTAATACCTACTAAGTGCAGAAACCGCTAAGTTGAAGCCTCCTAAACCAGGAGTTATTAGGAAGACAATCCTTTCTTCCTAACTTTTTGCACTTTTTTCACCTTTTTGTTTATTTTCACTTTCACGCCCCTAGGTAAGGGTGGGCCTTAGCGCGTCCATACCGCCAGGGTATATATCACACACAGTCCTGAAGAATTGCCGGGTAAATTCACACCGTTTCGATAGCAAGAAACATGTTGACTAACGCATAGGAATCCACCACTCAATTAAAAGTGGACTGCTTCCTTACACATATCTATTTTAATACTGTCTTTAGTGGTCATAGAATAAATAATTACTTTTGACACACTACTGACTATTTTAATACCCACATCACTCACTAGTTTACTCTCACACAACACGTCCTGATCTCACCATCCCGCTCCGCAGTAGATCTGGCGTTGCAGCACACCAAAGAGACACTCGGTCTCTTTGGTGGGGCCCGATGATGAAGCATGTAATCACTAGGTGGTGAGTGAGGGATTTCCTTAACATCCCAGTGTGGTTGTTCCCGTCTCTTAAGTCTGTTGCTCCCTACTGTGGTTTAGCGTACTTCTTAAGACGCTCTTTTCTTGTTTATTGATAATTAACCGGGGAATAAGAGTGTCAAACTACTCTCCCTACCTCTCTTCTTGTTCAAGTAAGACATAGACGCAGTCAGAGACAGAGTGGACACGCTGGAGAGGCCTCGATGAGGGACGAAGAGACCGACCAGCTTCAGCAGGAGGTCCTCGGACTCCAAGATCAGCAACTGGATCTTCAGGCCCACGCAGAGGATCTCGAGAATTGTTCCCGACGGAACAACATAAGGATTCGAGCGGTCCGTCAGGGAGTGGAAGGGCGGGATATAGAAGTCCTTGTGTAAGAACTCTTCATACTGGGAGCCCTTCCGGAGGAGCAGATCAAGTTGGACCGGACACACCGCGTGGGGTCCAGGAGACCTGCAGCTGGCGCTCCCCTGGACATCCTAACGTGTGTCCATGATTTTCAATTAAAAGAACGGATTCTACGGGCAATACGCGTCAAGCACCCTTTAGAATTTCACCCATTCCGGCCCCTCCTATACCAAGATTTAGCTGCATCTACCCGCCAAAAACAAAGGAAATTCAGACTGATCACCACCTTCCTGCGCTCCAAAGACATTTTGTACTCCTGGGGACACCCCTTCTGTTTCATCTTTAAGTGGGATGGTAAGCTCCATCAAATTTACTCATTGCAAGAAGCCAAGACACTAGTCAATCTGCCAGAGGACGAGGGGAGGGCCCCTACACAGGATGTGGCAGGAGGGCGCTGCGCCAGAACTGAGAAATGGCGATGTGTGAGAAGGTACCCACTGCGCCTCCGACCGAATCCCAAGATGATGGCCAAAGAAAGGAAACTATCTGGCACTCTCGAGCGAGTGACTGAGGTGAAACATTCCTGGGTCATTGACACTGGGACTCAAGTTGGACAGAGGTAGTGGTGATCATCTCACACCTTACCATGGGTTCGCAAACCTGGACACTCACGAACTTCGTAAGTTACTGTCATGTTTTGTATGTTCTGTTCCTGGGGTAATGGGCTTTTCTAGCACTGTTCCATCTTGGCCGGATACGTCCCATAGTGATTCATTGGAACGAATGGACTCAGACACTCAGTTGTCATCTTTTTCTTTGCTTTACATTTACTTTACAATTTCTAAAGGGGCTTTTCTGTCTTCTTTCTTTTCTTCTGCTCCACACCAATCAAGGTCACCGCTGTTTAGTAAACTACCTGAAAACTTCTCAATAGCACATGATGGTTGGGCATGTCAGCGGAAGCATGAGCTTCGAGGATATACGGTGGGATTATGGGTTCCAACACTATGCATAACATTCACATAGTGAGCCTTAATATCCGAGGCCTTAACAATCCAGTCAAGCGCAAAGAGACTTTATCCTATTTAGAACACAATGGGGGGACATCTTCTTATTGCAGGAAACTCATCTGCTGCCAAGGGACACCCATTGAATGCGCTCCCCGAAGTTTCCCAGACAATACTGGCCCTCAGACTTATCTAAGAAGAATGGGGTAGCTTTCCTACTTGTTCATAGTTTCCACGGAAAGGTGATCAAGACTATTGCTGAGTACAAGGGCAGGGCCCTAGGGCTAAGGATACAATGGGGTTGTACACAGTTCACAGAAGTGTACATCTACGTGCTGAATGAGCAATGCAAAACCAAGGGGGATGATGGACGGAGTGTTGAACATTGCAAACACTAACGCCCAGTTAACTGAGCTGGGTTTATTCCATCATCATTCTTTAGCTCACTCCGCCACCCCAGTTCAGACATGGTCATATGCAAATCAGTCTGACCATGTGCCTCATGGGCACAGTCCAGCCCGAACTGCCAAGCCATGTCTTCCCTGGACGGGATAGCAGGCATCCTGGGACCAGTTTCGGGTTCATAACCCTCATCAGCCAAGCTATCTTGAATTCAGTGGCAAAGTGAGCAAGGGACCCGCGTCTGGGCATACCCTGCCAGCTTAGGACAAACAAAGCGATACCAAAGGGGATAATGGACAGAGCGTTTGAGCAAATCAAACACTCACCCCCAGTCAACTGATCGGGGTTTAATCCATCATCATTCTTTAGTTCACTCCACCACCCCACCCATGTCTTGGCATACCCTGCCAACTTAGGGTGAAGTGAGGTAGTGAATGATTATGGATTAAACCCAGATCAGTTGACTGGGGGTGAGTGTGTGATTTGCTCAAACGCTCCGTCCATCATCCCCTTTGGTATCGCTTTGTTCACCCTAAGCTTGTAAAACAATTCCCCTTCTCCTGCGCTAGTGATCATTAACCTACTTAGGAATTCTCCTGGTGTGCACCCCGGCCAAAACCCTAGCAGCCACCTACATCCCACTCCTGGAACAGACTAACAAGATGCTAAGTATGTGGTCACACTTGGGTTTCTCATGGGCTGGCCGGATTGCAGCAGTCAAGATGACGATAATGCCACGCATACTCGATATCTTTCAAATGATTCCCCTAACTCCCTCTTTGAACACATTGCGAAGCCTCCAGCGCACTATAAACTGCTTTATTGGGGGAGGGGGGGACAACCGAGTCTCAGCTTGCCGCTAATCATGAAGACGAAACCTGAAAGGGGGATGGGAGTCTCAGTGGTATTACGATACTTCCAAGCCTCTCAACTACGGTTCATCCTGGAGCCACCCGCTTTCAGAGAAGCATTGGATGTTTATGGACCAAGCGATAGCTGGTAATAACATCTGGCGGGAACTTTGGCTACCACGCAAATACAGGGCATGTGGTCTATACTCCTCACCGGTCACGGTGACTACTCTTAAGGTTTGGACGCAACACCGATCCAATGCGGGTTTATCTCCTCCCCTGCCCCTCGATGACTTCACTGGTTGACAATCCCGATTTTCCGCCGGGTTGTGGATCAGAACTTTTTCAGCAATGGCGGAAGGGTTGTAAAAGGGTGGGCTCTCTCTTTGACCTTGAGGGTATTATCCCTTTTGACCAACTTCAGGCGGACTATGCACTTCCCGCTTGGGACTGCTATATGCATCAACAGGTGCACCATTGGGCTACCCCTCCTGAGGTACGACCAGGGGCCTTGCGGCAGCTAACACTTTTATAGAAGTGGTTCATCACTAGTTGCAATAACAACGCCTCATCTCAGAACTCTATTTGTTCCTCTACTCAGACACCTCACTCACAAAATCCAAGGGACAGTTAAGATGGGAAGAGGAAATGGGCAGGCGTCTTACCAGAAAGGAATGGCAGGATTTTTTTTACAGAGCACACCACAAAGCTCACGACATCTCGGGTACAGAAGCAGCTTATAAGGTGGCTGCGTACTGGTACCTAACGCCAGCTCAACTCAATCACTGGAACACAGCACTGCTTACTGCTGGCGGGGCTGCTGGCAAACTGGCTCCTTAGTACATCGTCTTTGGCACTGCCCCAAGTTAGTGAGATACTGGGACCTCACATTACACAACATAAATGACGCTTTTGACATGGATATCCCACGCTTCCCTGCCTACACCGTGTTGGGCCTTCCCAACCGCCTGACCCTTCCCCTTGCACTCCATTAGAAAGAGACAGATAGCGATATCGCTGAACGCCGCGCGCCTTGAGATACTGACCCACTGGGGTTCTGAGAAGGTACCTGACCACTCTGCTGGCTCAAACAGCTCTGGGCGGTGCTGGCAATGGAATGATTGTTGCTGGTGGCAGATGGAAAGGTGGAGGCTTTTCAGGAACTTTGGGCTTCCTTTATATCCATCCTTAGTAAGGAGTTCAGAGAAGTTACCTGCCCCAAGATTCTCAAGGTTTTGCATCCCACTGATACAGGCCAACCTCATAGGCCGCGCAAAGCTTAGATACAGGCCTAACCTATGGTGCGGTTGGGAATGGGTGGGGAAGGGGGTACTGTTCGCCTTTTCTTTTCCATTTTTTGCTTTTCTACATGGCCTGTTGCCTAATTTGAATTCATCTCCTGGTGCCATTCACTAGAAGCAGCACATGACAAGGCTCTAGGTGTTCAAGTATACAAAACTAACCTCTGGTTTGGTAGCCTGATGTAGCCCATAGCCGACGCTCCCTACCTCCAGGTTGTTGCCATTTAGCTGTGTTTAGCTCTATGACCAGTGCTTCCAAGGCCGGCAACCTGCCATGTAAGGCTGTAAGCTTTCAATGCTGTACTTTGTTCAAAACCAATAAAGAGTTATAACATAAAAATATAGATGACATTTTTAGGAATAAAACAAGAAGAAAAAGACAAAAATCCAATGAGTAGACCCAGAGTTATGAATTTTTTAAGAATAAACCAAAAACAATGCTTAGTAGTCAATAGCGCTAAAAGGTTACTTTAGGTCGTGCTTGACCGCAGTAAATCTATAGTTCAGGCTGACTGCAATAGAGCACAGGTCAGATACAGTTTCTAACCAATCCTGCTTAAGTTTTACCTTTTCAATCTGAGCCAAGAGCCCTGTTCTTAGGGGTGGCGGTTGCAGTGAGCAAGTAGAGCATCGCTAGCGATGAACCTGCAGGCTGAAAGAGTCTACCGGGTATCGCAGATAGCAGGCAAGGCCTCACGGTTGTGGGCAGCAATGATTGCTGTGCGAGGAGAGAATGTTGAGGTGGCTCACACTGATCCTTTGAATGAGCGGTACAGTCTCAGTGCAAACTGACCCATTTGCGGTCTCGAAGAGCCCAAGAGCTTGATTTCAGGGTCCCAAAAACACATCAAAGGGCCCACGACTGCAGAGGTGCCTCTTGGGGGTCAGGAGCGAGATGAACATGGGCCCAGGAGTTGTAGGAAAAAAGAAAAGCTGCAGAAGCTACATCAGAAGCCCAGAGCATGGAGGGGGAACCTCAGGCAAGGGTAGGACTCACAGAAGGCAGAGTCCAGCAGCACCAGCAGAATTGTCGGAAGTTTTTGGTGTCCCTGAGATTTCAGAAAACAGGAGGCAAGCCAGCAAGCCCTTGGAGATCACTTGGAGGGAGGACAGAGTCCACCTCTCCTTCCAGCAGAGTCAGTGAGCAGCAGGCAGGAGGGCAGCAAGCAGAAACGCAGTCTTTCAAGAAAAGCAGTTCAGTTGAGACCTTTAAGCAGCTGAACAGCCCTTCTAACAGAGGTTTTAGGGGGGTCAAAGACCCAGTACTTATATCAAAAAGTGCACTTGATTTAGGGGTGACTTTAAAGGAACACTCTGAAGTGCACAATGATCCCTTTCAACCCTGTCCTGTCTGCCAGGCTAACCCTGGGGGATAAATCAGTGCTTTGAGTGAGGACAGGACATAGCCTATTCAGAAGTAATTGTGAGCCACCTCTCCCCCTTCCCGCCCATGTAGGCTATTAGAATGCAAATGAATGCAGATGGTTCCACTGTCACACCCAGCCCTTGCTGTGTTTGTGGCTGTCTAGAGAGAATGCACAAAGTGTACCTGTTACCCAACCCAGACGTGTATTAGAGTCAGGCTGTCAGGCATAGAGAGCAGTAAGTACAGGAAAAGGCCCACTTTCTAAAAGTGGCATTTCTTAAACAGTAATGTTAAATCCAACTTCACCAGTAAGGAGGCCTTATCATTACCATTTCAAACACATCAAACATGAAAAAGCTACTTCTGTCTGATCAGGAATTACAGCTTAAAAGTATTTTAAGGAATTTCCAATGCTGCCCTAATAGAGGATGGGGCCTCACAGTAGTAAAAAACGAAACAGGCTGTTTGTCACTACCAGGACATGTAAAACATAACAGTACATGTTCTACCTTTTACTTACATAGCATTCAGCCTTCAGGGTTACTTATGGCCTACCTTAGGGGTGATTTAAATGTAATGGAAGGGGAGTTTAAGGCTTGGCAAGTAGTTTTAAAAGCCATGTCAAGGTGGCAGCAAACTGCACACACAGGCACTGCAGTGGTAGGCCTGAGACAGGTTTGAAGGGCTACATCTGTGGGTGGCACAATGAGTGCTGCAGGCCCACTAGTAGCATTTGACATACAGGCCCTGGATATATGATACACCACTTTACAAGGGACTTACCAGTGTAACAATTATGTCAATCAGGTATACAGCAATGTCATCATGATCAGGGGAGAAGCACATGCACTTTCGTACTGGTTAGAAGTGGTAAAGAGCTCAGTGTCCTAAGGCCAAGAAAAAGAATCAGCAAAAATGGGAGAAAAAAGGCAAAAAGTTGGGGAAAAGACCACCCTAAGAATGACAGGTCTAACACACACTCTGGTTCCAGTCTAGACCCAAAGCAAAGTTGATTAAAAACTCATGTTGGAAGTAACAAATCACACTGCTAAATGCAAAAAGGGGCAATATGCGCTTCTTTTAAACTTCCCTGTAGATGCTACCGGTTACCTGTAGTTGTCTGCAACAGTTCCACCCTCATTCTTTAAACTAAACCGTAAATAATTCTCTTTGGGTTCATTGCACAGTGGGCAGTCATGATGCCTGCTCTTGAAACGAATCATGCTGCTAGTATAAACTGTCCAGCAGCATACAAGAACGAGTAGCACAAAGTGAAAATGCGTCCTTGCATTAGGCGGATCATTGCACCTTCACCTTCTATTGTGGTTCTCAGACAAGAAGGATCCATGTAACCTAACCCTCGTTAACTCCATCCTTTGAAAAGCTTAACTTGTAAGTGCTGATAATGCCACTACATGCCAGAGATATTGTGACAAAGATCTCAATGACCGAGGCGCCTATTTCTTTGCAGCCCCTGGAAGAGATTGAGACTGCAGTATGCGCTCTACAAATTAAGAACAATAAACATATTGCTGTAAGAAGCTGCTACATGAGGGCTCTAAATCAAGTGGCTGAGGCCACAGTTGTTTTGGGATTAGGGCTGTTTCAAGGCTGCTGCTGCTGTCAGGTGCTGATTACAGGAAGGGGTGGGTCTTCCATTACGGCGGAGGAGCGTCGCCCCCTGCTGAAATCCAGGAGAGGCCATGAACAAAAATAAAATGATAATAAAACATTTTATTTGTTGTCTTTCAGGCTCCGCTCGAGGGAGGGGCGGGCCATTCATCCTGATGCTACAGCACCATGGAGGAGGGTGTGGCCACTGCCAAGTGGCCATGATTGTTTGGGCGGCCCTATGGTGCTAACCAAACCATCAAGCACACTTAGCTTTTCTCCAACTAGCTGTGTATACAGCTGGGTGGAGAAACCAACACAGGCTCCCAGTCCAAGTCTGAGAGCCGAACCGAGGAGCCCAGACCAATCCCAGCTCTGGTCACATGCTGGGAATAGCATTCCCAGCATGTGAGCAGTGTTGGGATTGAGAGCTGGCAGACTGTGCACTGTGCAGCAGTTTCTGGACGTCTGGGAGGCAAGGATCAGGAGGTAACTGGCGGTCGTCGGAGCAGGTAAGTGTAATTTTAATATTTATATGTATTTGTTCTTTAGTTTGCTTCCTCCCACGCACCCCCTGCCACACTACTTTACAATACCAGCGACCGCTACTGATTACAGGGCATCACTAATGTCAGCAGCTCATTACATAGTAGTTCTGTTGTGACGGGTGATTACAGACTCATGCTGACCGTACCAGCTTTTGACGGTAGGTGTGTGCGATCAAGGCCTTATCACACTCTCACTTAAAGGGCCAGCTGTCCCTCTCAGTCCTCCTAAGCAGGGGTGGTAGTTGAAGGAAGTGGTACCATCACAGCTGTTGCCTCTAGATGATGATTGCTCCCCTCGACTACAGGGACGAGCAACCAAGGGAGAATGGTTTTCAGATGCCATCTTCCATCGGTGTGCTCTCCTCTAGAAGAGAGGTCAGCGTGTGCGAAGCATTCTTCAAAATTAGTAGGCTATACAGAAGCTAATTTAAGCACCAACAAGAGCAACAGTAAGAATATGTAATGTATCAAAACATATGAATGCCTCAAAGATAATTCTCTCATGTCTCTTAGGATTAGAACTATAGATGTACGCACTGCCAGATAAGGAAACGTGCACGTCTGCTAGTTATGGTGATACTGGGATTATATATGCAGGCTTTTCATTACACTGCTGTGTGCGGTTTAATGATGCTTATTGATTTGAGGAGGTAATTAATGGATGTGGAATCATAACAATTACATCTGGCATTTCTAAACGAGCAAAGGCTCCTTTTTAGGTCTCGCTGAACCAACGCGCATGCATTGTTCAGCGAGAGCATAGTAAGGGACTTTCGAAAATGCTCCCAGTCGGCAGGCGGATCGGGCACAGTGCATGTGCGCCGGGCATGCGCACCATTTGTCCGCCTACAGCATTTGGGAGCATTTTCGCGGCCGCTTTGATGTTCTCAGTGAGCCGCGTGGCCACTGAGAACATCAAAGCTGCCGCGAAATACTCACCATTTGCCACCCCCTCCCTTATCCCACTTCCTGCCCACAGGCCTCTTCTAATTGTTATCCAAAAGGGGAGTGACAGAGTGCACACCGGTTTAGTCACTAGTTCGTTGCTTTCCTGTTTATTTGCGTGCTGGCCCAGAATCGTGGTCTGCCGAAAACCACGTACTTGTGAAACACACTTGAAATAATGGGGCGACCTTTCACCCCATTTCCGGACGCACAGCGATAATGGAAGCATTTCAATAATGCAACATTTTGAACCAAGTTCATTCCAACGTTTATTCAAAGTTCATCAAAGTTGTTCACGGTATCTAGGATTAATCCATAGTCACGTGCGAGGCGTTTTACTTTCATCACTGTAACCTCAAAAGCTACAGACATGCCGAGGCCTTAATCAGTAGCTAGGAGTGTATTCAAGTAATCTTCATAATTTCATCACAATAACCCAATGCATTTCGGGCCTTGACACAATTAGCTTTGAAATTAAACAGAGGTATTATATTGTATCTTGTATGTTAACGATAATCACACAGGGATGTACTATACATTAGGAGAGTGAGGATGATTAAGGGAGGGAAACCTAGACATTTATCTACAATTTAGTGACGGTTTTTGGTCATGGTTAGCGGGAAAACGTTGAATGGGTAATGAAATAAGCGCTTTGAAATGTGGTAAAACTTGTACAAAGATACACCTTCTTGTATTAAAACATTGTTTTTTAATTGTAGAAATACCCCTGACGAAGGGCCATGTTATGGCCCGAAATGCATTGGGTTATCGTGATGAAATTATGAAGATTACTTGAATACACTCCTAGCTACTGATTAAGGCCTCGGCATGTCTGTAGCTTTTGAGGTTACAGTGATGAAAGTAAAACGCCTCGCACGTGACTATGGATTAATCCTAGATACCGTGAACAACTTTGATGAACTTTGAATAAACGTTGGAATGAACTTGGTTCAAAATGTTGCATTATTGAAATGCTTCCATTATCGCTGTGAGTCCGGAAATGGGGTGAAAGGTCGCCCCATTATTTCAAGTGTGCTCTTCTAATTGTTACCCCTCGGCACCACCTTCATCTTCGTTCATTAATTTGCTCTCTACAAATCAGCTACACTAATTCTTAGATTTAGTTAATTTTCTCTCAGAATGCGTTCCGAAATAAAGCACACGTTTATGACAAAATGTAGGTCTGTTAAGTGTACAGTTTTGCATTGTCATTCCGCTATGTTATAAGATGAAAAACGATGCGTTAACAATCTCTTCGTTCAGTGTATTTTGACAGATAGAAATGAAGGTCACAAATTCAACTTTTCTTAAATTGGGATTGAAGGTTGTTTGTCTGAGTGTGTGCAGTGCAACAAGAAACCTAAATAATAACTATATATATTTGTATATTTATTTTGGAAATTTTTTGTAGAGATTGTTGTGCGGATCTTGAACATTTTTTGTAGAGCTTGTTGTGCGGATCGGTCACACTTTTTTCTACCACGCTGTTTTACGGGATTGATGGTGTCAGTTTCTGTTTTACAAATCAAAAATAAACTACATTTATTTGTATTCATTTAAAATGGGAACACTTTAAACTTTAGTATGTAAAATCGCTCCTTTTTTGGCAGTTTTTTTAAGGTGTCTCAGAAGAGAAAATCTTCATTTTTGTTTTACTACGGACTCTAAATTCAACGCCTCTAATAAGTTGAAGCAAAATCTAGAAGGGCTCATGAGTCCACTGGCAACACGTGTTGGTTTCTGTTCCCATGTGAGGCCTGGTACATAATAGCCAGAAGGGGACTTTAATGTTCCTTAAGATTCCTTGCATTCCTCCACGCAGGAATGCAGAGAATTCACATGCAAATATGTTAATGTGGTTTCAGATTTGTTCCCCTTCCCCCTAATCATAGCAGTGCTGCTTAAGATGACGACAACCCCTAGGGGGGTGGGACACACACCCACATAAACCCACACACACAACCACACAAACCCACACACAACCCCCCCACACACACAACCACAACCCCACACACACACAACCGCACACCACATAACCCTCCCACACACACAACCACAACCCCACACACAACCCCCCTCCCCACACCCCCACACCCCCCCCACACACACAACCCCACACAACTACACACACACACACAACCCCCCACACACATACAAACCCACACACACAACCTCACACACACAACCCCCCGCACACAGCCACAACACCCCACAAACACATACCACCCCACACACAACCCCACACACACAAACACAACCCCCCACACACACAAACCCACAACTACGCATCCCCACACACACAACCCTCCCACACACACGCAACCCCCCACACACACAACCTCACACACACACAACCACACACACAACCCCCCCAACACAACCCCCACACACACACAACCACAAAACCCCATACACAACCCCACACACACAACCCCACACACACAACCACACAACCCCACACACAATCCCCCACACACAACCCCCCACACACAACCACAACCCCACACACAACCCCACACCACACAACCCCCCACACAAAACCACAACCCCACACACACACACAACCCCCCCACAAACACCCACACACACAACCCCCAACACACACAACCCCACACACACAACTCCACACACACACAACTCAACACTCACATACAACCCCCCACACACACAACCCCACACACAAACAACCCCCGCAAACACACAACCCCCACACACATACAACCACACACACAACCCCCCCACACACACAACACCCCCACACACACACACAACCCCACACACACAACCTCACACACACAACCACACAACCCCACACACAACCTCACACACAACCTCACACACAACCCCACACACCACACAACCCCACACACACACAACCACACACACACACACATAACCCCCCCACACACACAACCCCACACACACAACCACACAACCCCACACACACAACCACACACACAATCCCACACACACAACCCCAAACACACACAACCACAACCCCCCACATGCAACCCCACTCCACACAACCCCCCCACACACAAACACAACCCCACACACATGCACAACCACAACCTCCCACACACACAACCCCCCCCACACACACATACACCACACACACACACAACCCCACACACAATCCCACACACAACCCCCCACACACACAACCCCCCCCCACACACACAACCCCCCACACACACAACCCCACACAGACATCCACACAACCCCAGACACACAACCCCACACACAACCCCCCAAACACACACCCCACACACACACAACCCAACACCACAACCCCCAACCACACAACCCCACACACACAACCCCACAATCCCACACACAACCCCACACAGACAACCACACAACCCCACACACAACCCCCCACAAACATACCCCCTACATACAACCACAAACCACACACACACAACCCAACACCACAAACCCCCCACACACAACCTCAACCCCACACACACAACCCCATACAACCCCCCCACACACACAACACACAACCCCCCCACACACACAACCACACATGCAAAACCCCACATGCACGCAAAACCCCACACACAGATACAACCCCACACACACACAACCCCACACACATACTCACACCCACGCACACACATACATACATACACGCACACACACACACAACCACACACACACAACCCCACACACACAAACCCACACACACACAACCCCACACATACAACCACACACACACACACACACACAATCACACACACACACAACCACACAACAGGATAGCAAAACATAGCATAGCAAAACAAAACATAGTATAGCATAAGAAAACACAAAAAACATAGCATAAAAACACAACAAAACATAGCATAGCACAACAAAACATAGCATAGCATAACAAAACATAGCATAGCAAAACAAAGCATAGCATAGAATAGCATAACAAAACACAACAAAACATAGCACAGCATCACAAAGCATAGCATAGCATCACAAAACATAGCACAGCATAAAAAAACAAAGCAAAGCATAACAAAACAAAGCAACACATAACAAAACATAGCATAGCAGAACAAAACATAGTATAGCAAAACAAAACATAGCATAGCATAACAAAACATAGCATAACAAAACAAAGCACAGCATGGCATATCATAACAAAACATAGCAAAACATAGCATAACAAAACATAGCATAGCATAACAAAGCATAGCATAGCATATCACAACAAAACAGAGCATAGCATAGCATATCAAAACATAGCACAACAAAACATAGCATAGCATTACATAGCATAGCAAAACAAAGCATAACAAAACATAGCATAGCATAACAAAATACAACAAAACATAGCATAACAGAACAAAACCTAGCATAACAAAACAAAGCATAGCATGACAATTCATAACAAAACACAACAAAAGATAGCATAGCATAACAAAACATAGCATAGCATAACAAAACACAATGAAACATAGCATAACAAACATAGCAAAACAAAACATAGCATAGCATGTCAAAGCACAGCAAAGCAAATCAAATTGTAGCATAACATAAAAGATAGCATAGCATAGCATAACAAAACATAGCATAGCCTAACAAAACATAGCATAGCATAACAAAATAAAGCAAAGCATAGCATAGCATAACAAAACTGACAAAAAGATAGCATAGCATAACAAAACATAGCATAGCATAACAAAACACAATGAAATATAGCATAACAAACATAGCAAAACAAAACATAGCATAGCATGTCAAAGCACAGCAAAGCAAATCAAATCGTAGCATAACATAAAAGATAGCATAACATAGCATAACAAAACATAGCATAGCCTAACAAAACATAGCATGGCATAACAAAATAAAGCAAAGCATAGCATAGCATAACAAAACATAGCATAGCATAACAAAACACAACTAAACATAGCATAACAGAACATAGAATAACAAAACAAAACATAGCATAGCATAACAAAACACAGCATAGCATAACAAAACAAAATAAAACAAAACATAGTATAACAAAACATAGCATAGCATAACAAAGAATAGCAACAAAACAGAGAGTAGCATGACACAACAAAACATAGCATAGCATAACAGCATAGCAAAACAAAGCATAGCATAACAGAACATAGCATAGCGTAGCATAACAAAACACAACAAAACCTAGCATAACAAAACAAAACATAGCATGGCATATCATAACAAAACACAACGCAACATAGCATAGCATAACAAAACATAGCATAGCATAACAAAACAGAGCATACCATAACAAAATAAACCAAAGCATAGCATAACACAACAAAACATAGCATAACAAAACATAGCATAGCATAACAAAACACATCGAAACATAGCATAACAAAGCATAACAAAACAAAACATAGCATAGCATAGCACAACAAAGTATAGCATAACAAAACAAAACATAGCATAACATAATACATAGTATAGCATAACAAAACACAACAAAACATGGCGTAGCATAATAAAACACAACACAACATAGCATAACAAAATAAAGCATAGCATAGCAAAACACAACAAAACATGGCATAGCATAACAAAACACAAAAACACAGCATTGCATAGCATACCAAAACATAGCATAGCATAACAAAACACAACAAAGCATAGCACAACAAAACACAACAAAGCAGAACAGCATAACAAAGCCTAGCACAGCTTAACAAAACATGGCATAGCATAACAAACCACAACAAAGCTTAGCATAACATAACAAAACAAAGCATAGCATAACAAAACACAATAAAACATAGCATAACAAAACATAGCATAGCATAGCAAAGCATAGTATAACAAAACAAAACATATAGCAAAGCAAAACACAGCATAGCATAGTATAATAAAACACAGCAAAACATAGCATAGCATAACTAAACATGGAAAGTATAGCCGAAGCCACCAATTTATGGCTAGAAAACGCAGCCAATAAATGTCTTCCTCAAACTCGGGCAAAAAGAAACACCCATCGCCCCCCAGCCCCCTGGTTCAATGAACTTCTTAAATCCGAAAAATCAAAATGTAAAGCCCTAGAAAGGCAATGGAGCAAGGAATACAATCAAGAAAAAAAGATAATATATAACAAGGCCAGAAATGCGTACCACTCTTCCTGCATTAAGGCCCGTGCCCTAAATGTGGCCAACACCATAAACAATGCTGCAAATAAAGCAAAATTTTTATTCAACACAGTAAAGGACCTTGCAGGTGCTCAAACAATTGCTACGACTCGTCCCTTGAATAAAAAACAATGTCAGGACCTTGCCTCTTTTTTCAATGAAAAAATAGAAAATATAATCCTTAACACCAGCTCCATCTCCAATGAAAATGGCCCACAGGACGATGTCCCTGTGTTACCGGACAAACTGAACACCCTAGAGAAATGGCCCCCTATAACCGTGGACTCCCTAAAAGCCTCCTTGAAATCCACATCATCAGGTTCCCCTCGTGATCCATTACCCGTTAGTATCCTAAAACAGCTTGACACCACCTCCCTGACCATTATGGCAGACACGCTAAATTCATCTATCAAACTCTCCACAGTTCCTTCATGTTGGAAACACGCAATGGTAAACCCACTCTTGAAAAAACCCTCAGCTGACCCCGCTGTCCTGACAAACTACCGGCCAATATCTCTGCTCCCAGCTTTTTACAAGCTCATGGAAAGGCACATACATTCTGCTCTCACCCTCTTCGCCGAGGAAAACCACCTCCTCCATCCCACACAATCGGGTTTCAGAGCAGGATACTCTACGGAGACCACTCTGCTGGGTGTTACGGAAAGCATTAGGAAACTCCTAGATGAGGGACAAACGGTCGCACTCATTCTATTAGATTTGAGTGCGGCGTTTGATGCCATCTCTCACAATATACTCCTGGCCACACTAGAGAGAAACGGTATTCGCAGTGATGCTCTGAAATGGATCAAGTCCTTCTTAACTGATAGGACCTTCCTGGTCAAATCTAACCTTGCCTGCTCAGACACTTTCCACGCCCCACATGGAGTACCACAGGGCTCCATTCTGAGCCCACTGTTTTTTAATCTGTATCTCAGACCCTTGGCTGACCTAGCGGACTGCGTAGGACTAACTCTAATGACCTACGCAGACGACTCCCAAATTATTTTTTTTCATTGTCAGATTCAAATCCCTCAGTTCCTTCTCTCCTCAAAATTGGGCTCCAGAAAATCTTCAACTGAATGACCACCAACCAGTTGAAACTAAACGGGGATAAAACCGAGATCCTTCTGCTAGGAAAAAATAAAGAACTCTGGAACTCCTCTCACTGGCCCCCCGAGTTGGGAAATCTCCCCACTCCAGCAACCCAGGTAAGAAACCTAGGAGTTATCATTGATAGTGCCCTGTCAATGAAACAGCAGGCAACTACAGTTGTAGGTCTATGCTTCACCATAATAAAATGGCTGAAAAAATTATATGGATGCTACCCCCCGCCACACAAAAGACCGTAGTCAACGCATTAATTACATCGCGTCTTGACTACGGCAACATCCTCTACCTGAGTTCAAACCAAGCAGTCATCAAACGACTTCAGCTGATCCAAAATTCAGCCGCAAGACTCCTGTGTAGAATACCAAAAACCGCAAGAGTGTCAAAACATCTGAATGATCTACATTGGTTCAGGGTAGAACACCGTATCAGCTTCAAAACCCTGAGCTATATATTTAAGATCAAATCCAAAACGGCACCAACCTATCTGCAAGCATTAGCCACCCCCTACCTGCCAACAAGAAACCTACGCTCTCAATCTGCAGCAAATTTCGCTGTTCCCAGGTTTAGATTGCAAAGAATTGGTGGAAGAACGTTCTCTGTCAGAGGGCCTATCCTATGGAACACACTTCCCTTACATATCCGGAAAGAAGAAAACTACGCCAGCTTCCGAAAGAATATAAAAAGTTGGCTTTTCCAGAAACAACTGTGCTAAAACCATACTCATCATATACCTTTGTTCATCCATATGCCAAAGGCGCCGGGAAACCCTTTTTGGGTAGCTGTGCGCCATACAAATGCAAAAAATAAATAAATAAATAAAATAAAACATAGCATAACAAAGCATAGCATAGCATAACAAAACACAAAAAACACAGCATAGCATAACAAAACATAGCATAGCATAACAAAACACAACAAAGCATAGCATATCAAAACACAACAAAGCAGAACAGCATAACAAAGCCTAGCACAGCTTAACAAAACATAGCATAGCATAACAAACCACAACAAAGCTTAGCATAACATAACAAAACAAAGCATAGCATAACAAAATACAATAAAACATAACATAACAAAACATAGCATAGCAAAGCATAGTATAACAAAAGAAAACATTTCATAGCATAGCAAAACATAGCATAGCATAGTATAATAAAACACAGCAAAACATAGCATAGCATAACTAAACATAGCATAACAAAGCATGGCATAGCATAACAAAACAGCATAGCAAAACAAAGCATAGCATATTAAAACACAACAAAACGGGGGCGTGGCCAAGATGGTGACGGAGTGAGACGCGCTTTGCGGTCCCTCCGGCGCCGAATTCCGCTAAGCATTGTATAGCACCCCCGGAACCGCGCCTTGCCTGGCGGTATGAATTGCTGAGCGGAGCCTGTACCCGAGGGGAGATTCCTGGCGGCCTCGTTCGTTTTCCGGAGCCGTCTGGAGTGAGTGGGCCGCGGCGGCGGCAGCGGCAGAGGAAGGCATGGTTGACCCCGGACTAGAGTGGGGGCGGTCGCCGGACCGGAAGTGCAGGCCGGCGGCAGGAGGGAAGAGGTGGAGGCCGGGCCCCGCTTGCAGTCGCGGAGCCCGGGGGAAGACGGCGGCGCTATCGAGAGGCGGTCCCCCCCTCTCCTGGTCTGCGGTGCGGAGCGGAGACCTCAGGCACAGAGGATCCGTCGGAGGGGAGCCAGGTCTGGCGGAGCGGAGGAGCGGGGACGTCGGCGGAGGTGAGCGGCCTGGAGGGGGCTGAGGCGTGCACAGGCCTCGGCCTGGAGAGCGGGGGCAGCCTCCGATACAGACGGCAGGGGCAGGGGGCCCGGTCCCGCGCCTGGACGCAGCACAGGAGCAGAGCCTTCCCCCCCCCTCGAACCTGCAGTGCCATAAGAGAAGGAGGGAAGGTGGGGCGGTGCATCTCGCCCAGCGGAGCGGTCATCTTTGGAAGCTCGAGGCGGACTGCGGCCTTGAGAGGGCTCAACGCACGGGGCGCCCGTGACAGGCTGGAGTTGCTGCCGTGGTGGAGCCGCCACAACACCCCTGCTGCGGCAGCGTGGGCGCCGGGACCGGACGCCACCATTGCGACCTAGTGCTCTGTCGCAGATAACGGCCAGGGGTACAGCGCGTATCTACGCATTTGGCGCCATCAATTGGGACAACCAGCAGAGGCCTGGGCCGATCGCGCAGCGAGGAACCCTTTCATTTGCAGGCCCATCTACGCTCTGGTGGGATGAGAGCTGGGGGTTGCTACCAAAAGGCCTGGGGCTAACAGCGGAGAGAGGTGGACAATTGCTGAGGCAGCCCCAGGGCACTGAGGACAGGCACGGAGAAGTCGGGCGGTGGGGTGCACAGTCGGTAGTCCGGCCCGGGGGTGACGTCTAGTGGCCATCAACTGGCTCTGCAGGTCCAAACGCCTATTGGGGAGGCTGCACACGACCACTAGGGGCGCCTGCCGGTGACTTGGAGGCTCAAGATGGCGGGCAATCCACGGAGAGGGAAGAATGGCAAGGATGGCCTAACCAGGGGATCCCAGCCTCCGCCGTCTCCTGGGGCGAGTTCCTCGTCTGCGTCGAGGGATGGCGAGGCACCAGCCACCAAAGCATTCATGACAGAGCTCTTTGCATCCATCAAGGAAGACATCTCCGAACTACGGACTCAGCTGGCGTCAGACCTTAGAGAGGTGAGGAGGGACCTGGACGGTGTCGGTGAGAGGGTGGCCACCTTGGAGGACCACGATCTAAATGTGGCGAATGATGTGCATCAGCTGCAACAAGATGTGCTTCGCCTCACGGAACAAAACCTGGACTTGCAAGCGCATGCGGAAGATCTGGAGAACCGCTCCAGACGGAACAACATCCGCATCAGATCGGTGCCATGGGACGGGGAGTTTGGCGACCTGAGGGGCCATGTCCTAGCACTGTTCCTACAGATTTTGGGCGACGAAGACGTTAGCGAGATTAAGATGGACAGGGCGCATAGGGTTGGGCTGCCCAGGCGTGGAGGGGGCCCTCCACCGGACATCCTGGTCTGCATCCACGATTTTCAGTTGAAGGAGCGCATTCTGCGGAAGGCGCGAGAGACTCCATCTCTGCAGTTTCGGGGTCATCAACCTCAACTATATCAGGACTTGGCAGCTACCACTCTGCGGAAGCGACGCAAGTTCAGACCTGTGACTGCATTCTTGAGGGAACGCAACATCGCCTATTCCTGGGGCCACCCGTTCCGCATCATATTCAGATGGCAAAACAGGCTTGAGCAGATCAGGTCCCTCCAGGTGGCAAAGGATCTCTTGGGCATCGACGAAGCGGAGTCTCCGCCTGGCGGTGGGAGCCCTTCTGCGAGGGGACGGCAGAGGTCCCCCTCCTGGCACAGAGTGGGTGGAGAGGTAGAGAGGAGGATGCCGGACAGGGCTACCAGCCTTCAAGAAAGAGACAACGCGGTGGCCTCTGTTGCCTCCGCCACTCTGGCGGCCTCCCAGCTTGGTTCCGGGCGGCGTGATCTGTGGAGTGTGATCTGACTGGCGCCGGAGGGACATGACCGTGCAGGTACCGTGGGTTCATTGTGGGAAGACTGCCCCGGTATGTGGTCTTTGGGATACACCGGCAGGTGTTTCCCCTTCGGCTCCTGGAGGACTTCATGGACCTCTTGGACTGTCATCGGTCCTTCCTCCGTGCTTGGTTCGTTTGGTACAGTATTGTGTTTGGGTTCTTCTGGGGGGGGGGGAGGGCCTTGTGGGGAAGGATTGGGGAGTTGAGGGGGGAGGGGGGGGCAGTGGTGGTGACACGGATGAGCTATGGAGAGTGCTGCTGGAATGTGTGAGGGTGGATGTGGCGGGCATGAGGTGGGGGTGGTTCTTGCCAAAGTTGCAGATGATTCATTGTAGGGTTGGCGGTGTAGGGGAGGGAGTCTTGGGACACTTCTCTGTATTGCCTGCGGCTGAGGAACCTCCGGGCACGGGAGGGGGGCCTGATGAGGTGTCTGTAGATGGTTCTGGTTTATCGCTCCATTATGCCTGTTAGCCTAGGGACTTGGAACGTTAAGGGACTGAATTCCCCGCAAAAGCGACAGAAGGTGTGGAAATATGTGACTGATCACCAGTTGGATGTTGTGGGGCTTCAAGAGACTCATTTAGCGCGCAAGGACGAGCTGCGCCTTAAGCATAGGGCATATCCCCTAATATACAGTTCCTCTGCCTCCACGAAGCATAGAGGGGTGGCTCTCCTCTTCCGCGCTGCGTTGCACTTCCAACCTGTGGAGATGCGCAATGATAAGGACGGCCGCTGGCTGATGGTGAAGGGTCTTGTTCAGGGGAGGCTGTGTACTTTCGTAGTGGTGTATCTCCCCAATGCTGGTCAAAATAAGTTTCTACACAGCTTGCTGCAGAAAGTGGGAGACTTTGCTGAAGGGCATTTGTTCCTCATGGGCGACTTTAATTTGGTGTGGGATAGGACAGTGGATAGCTCCGGCGCCCACAGGGCTCATACTGGTGTATTTTCTACCTCGTCACAGCAGATGATAGGGGAGCTGGGGCTGGTTGATGGTTGGCGATTTTTTAATCCTACATCCCGGGATTACACATTTTTCTCCCATGTGCACCACTCATATTCACGATTGGACCATATCTTTCTCGGCCAGGCTCTTAGAGGAGATGTCCTTGACTCTACCATTCTTCCGCTTTCAGTATCTGACCACAGCTTGCTGGTGCTTAACCTACGTTGGTCGTCGACCGGCAACGGGCAGCGGAAATGGTACTTCCCGGCATCGGTGGTCAGGGATGATACCTCTAATAAGGCGCTGCGGGGAGCCATAAGGGAGTTTTTTTAGCTTAATCCCGCGTCCGATACCTCAGTCTCCAACACTTGGGATGCCTTTAAAGTGTCCGTCAGGGGCACGTGCTTGGGCCTCAATGCACAACTCAACCGGTTGCGGCGAAGGGAACGGGAAGAACTGGAGGCTGAGCTGGCAACCCTCGATCAGGCGCATAAACTCAACCCCTCGAGAGTGACCCTCCGACCTCTGACAGCGGTACGGGGGAAATTGAGAGCCCATTATAATAACAGGGCTGAATTTACACTATTGAGGTTGGGAAGACAATCCTACTCCTGTGGAAATAAGGTGGGTAGGCACCTGGCGCGTCAACTACGCGATAGGAGGGAACGTGACTATATCGGAGGGATTCGTGATGCGGCGGGAGTGTTGCAGCATCGGGACGAAGCGAAAGCGGCCATTTTTGGCCGCTTCTATGCGGACCTCTACGCGGGGGACAGGCTCGACGCAGGAGCCCAAAGGGAGTATTTGAGGCACCTGCCCCTTCCCCAGATATCTAAAGAGTGGAATGAGTTGTTGGGGGCCCCGATTACCAGGGAGGAGGTGCTTGAGGCCATCAGGAACTTAAAGCTTCACAAGGCTCCTGGACCTGATGGCTATACCGCCATTTTCTATAAATCATACGCTTCCGAACTCTGTGATTTTTTAGTATCCCTTTTTAACGACATGGCCGTGTCCGGCTCTTCAGCTGGCTCCTTGGCGGAGGCGGTGATCACAGTTTTGCCCAAACCAGGGAAGGATCTCGCCCAGTGTGCTTCCTTCTGCCCCATAGCGCTTCTCAACATAGACGCTAAACTATACTCCGCGATCCTGGCGCATAGGTTGCAGGACTTGATGCCGGCGATCATACACCCGGACCAATCTGATTTCATCAAAGGGCGCCAGGCTCACGACAATACGCAACGGGTGGTTCACTTAATTGAAAAAGCAGACAGGTTCCATATACCGGCGGTACTTGTGGGTCTGGACGCCGAAAAGGCCTTCGATTGTGTGGATTGGGGTTTCTTGTTCAATACGATGTCGGCCTTTGGTTTTTCGGAGAAATTTATCACCATGGTGAGGGCAAATTTCTGCAGCCCCCGATCTCGGGTTGCGTGATTGGTCATATGTCGGCGTTCTTTCCACACTCACGCTGCACTAGGCAGGGATGCCCCCTGTCCTCCCTCTTGTTCGCGTTGAGCATCGAGCCATTGGCGGTGGCAGTGCGGGAGCATGAGGGGATCCGGGGCCTACCATTCACAGGGGAGCAACATAAAATCTCGCTCTTCACGGATGATATTTTATTCTCTGCAGCGGACCCGGAACATTCACTGCCATGTATCAGGGAGGTCTTGCTGAGATATGAGGAGGTGGCCGGCTTCAAGGTTAACTATAGCAAGTCGTATATCCTGAATCTTACTCTCTCGCAGGCTGAGGTGGATCGTGTGCGGCCATTGACGCCTTTAGCTTGGGCCACCGGTTCAATTGTCTATCTAGGGGTCCATCTGACTCCGACAGTAGGCAGACTGTTCTCGGCTAACTTTCCATCCTTGTTAGCGAAGACCCGAGCTGAATTGGATAGGTGGAAACCTACATTTTTGTCATGGCTGGGCAGGATCCATGCTGTCAAGATGGTTCTCCTACCTAAATATCTGTATTTATTTCAAGCACTGCCTATTCCCCTAGACAGCGATTTTTTTCGGCGTCTCAAGACTCAGATAATGCGATTTGTATGGCAAGGGGGTCAAGCACGGTTTTCCTTTGCGGTCTTGCGTCGGCCGAGGTCCGAAGGCGGAGTGGGACTTCCTGACCTGCAGCTCTATTATAAAACGGCACAACTGAGGGTGTTGGTGGAGTGGTCGCAGCAAACGTCAGAAAAACATTGGCTGCATATGGACCGGAGCGTGGCTGGCAGATCGATATGGGACTTGGCCTGGAAGCCAAAAAAGGACCGCCCTCTGAACGCTTATATTAGTACTCCTACGAGTACTACGCTGAAGGTTTGGGATACACTCGCCACGGACGACCGCTGGACTACATTCCCCTCGCCGTTCACGCCTTTACACTTCAACCCGGCTTTTCCGCCGGCGCTTCGAGAGGGGGCCTTTGACGTATGGAGGGAGGGAGGCTGCAGAGCCTTGACCCATCTGTTTCATGGCCAGGATACCCTCACCTTTGCTAATTGTATGAGGGACTACGGAGTCCCCCAGTCTGAACAATATCGTCATGTTCAGCTGCTTCACTGGGCCACGTCGCCTGGGATATTGGAGGCAGCTATGAGACCTCCGTCGCCCTTTGAGGCCTTCATACTACGGACATCTGCCATGAAGGGTGCCATCTCCTTTCAATATCAGCTTTTGCTTAAATCGACGATGGCGCCTCGGCCTCGCTACATGGGGCAATGGGAACAGATGTTGGGGAGAGATATCTCCGATATAGAGTGGTCGGCGCTATGGCGGGACTTGACAACGTTTAACCACTCGCTACATCTGAGGGAAGCCCATCTCAAGACGATCATGCAATGGTATCTATGCCCAACCAGGCTCCACCACATCTATCCGGCCACCTCCGATAAATGCTGGAGGGGATGTGGGTTCCTCGGGGACTTCCGCCACATCTGGTGGGATTGCCCGGTGATCCGACCTTACTGGGAGGAAATTCTCTCGCACATCAAGGACATCCTTGCATATCCCATTGAGGACTCTATGGCCTATGTCTTGTTAGGATTGCGTGCACCTGGCCTTGAGTATCAGACCCGGGCAGATAAAAAGATTTTGTGGCTATGTCTTGGAGCTGCAAAGCTCACGTTGGCCGCTGCCTGGAAAAAGAAAGAAGGTCCGGCGATCTCTTGTGGCACGCACGACTCTGGAAGTTGCTAGGCATGGAAAGAGTGGCGGACATCTTCCTTGGCCATTTCAAGAATTTTCAGTATCAGTGGGGACCCTTGGTTACTTTCCTCTCTAAGGGGCTACCATCGGCTGTATGTCCTACTTCTTTGCGGTCACTACACCTCTTTCAAGTCTAGTATGGATGATGGTATGTGTGTTGGTATGTATGGAGTCACCACTCTGGGGGGGAGTTTAATGTCCTGGTTCTCGGGGTTGTGGAGGTGTCCATAGCTGGGTTCATAGCCTGCTTGACTTGGATATGAAGGATCGTGGGCCAGACTGTTCTTATATTTGGCTATCTGTACCGTACTTGCCCATTTGACAGGCCTACCGGAACTATTGCGTTACTGATTTAGAACTCTGATTCTTCATTCTCGGACTCGATATGCTTATGTGATCTTGAGATGCTAATGCTTTGTGACTCCTGATTTTGCCCCCTGCGTGGGGTAATGCGCTGCACCTCCACAACCCTATTTCTGTTTTCTTGTTTAAACTCAAAATAAATATTTTACAAAAAAAAACAACAAAACAGCATAACAAAACAGAGCATAGCATAGCAAAACACAACAAAACATAGCAAGCATATTAAAACATAGCATAACAAAGCATAGCATAGTATAACAAAAGAAAGCACAGGAAAACAAAGCATAGCATAATAAAACACAACAAAACATGGCATAGCATAACAAAACAAAGCCTAGCACAGCTTAACAAAACATAGCATAGCATAACAAACCACAACAAAGCTTAGCATAACATAACAAAACAAAGCATAGCATAACAAAATACAATAAAACATAGCATAACAAAACATAGCATAGCAAAGCATAGTATAACAAAACAAAACATTTCATAGCATAGCAAAACATAGCATAGCGTAGTATAATAAAACACAGCAAAACATACCATAGCATAACTAAACATAGCATAACAAAGCATGGCATAGCATAACAAAACAGCATAGCAAAACAAAGCATAGCATATTAAAACACAACAAAACAGCATACCAAAACAGAGCATAGCATAGCAAAACACAACAAAACATAGCAAAGCATATTAAAACATAGCATAACAAAGCATAGCATAGCATAACAAAACATAGCACAGGAAAACAAAGCATAGCATAATAAAACACAACAAAACATGGCATAGCATAACAAAACAAAACATAGGATAGCAAAACAAAACCTAGCATAGCATAACAAACAAAGCATAAGATAGCAAAACAAAACATAGCATAACAAAACTAAGCCTAGCATAACAAAACACAACATAGCATAACAAAACATAGCAAAACATAACAAAACATAGCATAGAATAACAAAACACAACAAAACATAGCATAACAAAACAAAACCTAGCATAAGAAAACAAAGCATAGCATGGCATATCATGATAAAACACAACAAAACATAGCATAGCATAACAAAACATAGCATAGCATAACAAAACATAGCATACAATAACAAAATAAAGCAAAGCATAGCATAACACAACAAAACATAGCATTACAATACATAGCATAGCATATCAAAACACAACGAAACATAGCATAACAAAGCATAGCAAAACAACACATAGCATTGCATAACAAATCACAGTATAACACAACAAAACATAGCATAACATAATACATAGTATAGCATAACAAAACATAGCATAGCATAGCAAACCACAACAAAACATAGCATAGTATAACAAAACACAAAAAACACAGCATAGCATGGCATAACAAAACATAGCATAGCATAACAAAACACAAAAAAGCATAGCATAACAAAACAGAACAGCATAACAAAGCATAACACAGCATAACAAAACATAGCATAGCATAACAAACCACAACAAAGTTTAGCATCACATAACAAAACAAAGCATAGCATACCAGAACACAAAACATAGCAGAACATATAATAGCATAGCAAAGCATAGTACAACAAAGCAAAACATATCAGGCATAGCAAAACATAGCATAGCATAGTATAACAAAACACAACAAAACATAGCATAGCATAACTAAACATAGCATAACAAAGCATAGCATAGCATCACAAAACAGCATAGCAAAACAAAGCATAGCATAATAAAACCCAACAAAACAACATAACAAAACATAGCATAGCATAGCATAGCATAGCAAAACACAACAAAACATAGCAAAGTATTTTAAAACATAGCATATCATAACAAAACATAGCATAACAAAGCATAGCATAGCTTAACAAAACATAGCACAAGAAAACAAAGCATAGCAAAATAAAACACAATAAAACAGCATAGCATAACAAAACATAGCATAGCATAGCAAAACCAAAGAAAACATGGCAGAGCACAAAAAAAAACATAAGATAGCAAAACATAGCATAGCATAGCATAACAAACAAAGCATAGGATAGCAAAACAAAACATAGCATAACAAAACTAAGCCTAGCATAACAAAACACAACACAGCATAACAAAACACAACAAAACATAGCATGGCATAACAAAACACACAAAACATAGCATAACAAAACAAAACATAGCATAGCATATCAAAACAAAACAAAACAAAACATAGCAAAGCAAAGCATAGTATAACAAAAAAAACATATAGCATAGCAAAACATAGCATAGCATACCAAACACAACAAAACATAGCATAGCATAACAAAACATAGCATAAGAAAGCATAGCAGCGCATAACAAAACATAGCATAGCAAAACAAAGCATAGCATAATAAAACACAACAGAACATAGCATAGCATAACAAAGCATAGCATAGCATAACATTACCACAGCATCACTGAACGCCACAGCATCACTTGTTCGCCACCACAACATCACTCAGAGCCACCACAGCATCAATCTGTGCAACCATTCAACAACAACTGGTTCAAATATGTTCTCTCAATGTTTCAAGCTTTATTACAAATGTCACAAAAGGATGTTAATTTTTCACTTCTGTTCTTAGATTTTTATCACAATAAAATACACTGAACATAATCTTCCCAAAAGTTATTTCCAAAAGTTTAAGCTATTGCCATTATAAAGTACAATAACTTTTATTTAAGTATCAATTATAAAAAAAATTAAAAACCATTGTTATTTGTAATATCAATACATGTAAGTCACGTAAAAACAACACATATGGCATTACAAATGCTATAGGTGTCACCTTTACGAAAGTTATAACTATTGGCATTGTAAATGACAAAGCTATTAATTTCGCTATTTTCAAAACCAACACATAAATAAAAAATGTGTCATTTACAATACCAATAGCTCAAACTTTCCAAATGCGAGACCTATTGCATTGCAAATGCATATTTATTCGTTGACATTGCATCATTATTCGAGAGGCAAATCTACTTTAGCAGGTTTGACATGTTGCTCTTAAAACTGTCATCAGAATCCCGCTGCATGGCTCAAACTACAGCATCCACAGCTGCTATGAGTCTCTCAGCAGTTACCATACAGCGGAAAGAGTGAAGTTGTTGAACAGTGTTAGCACAAGGTCCAGAAAAAGAATGGAGCCTTTGAAGAATTCCGCCGCCAGACTTATGTTAAGGAGACCCAGGAGAGCTAATTCCCAGCAGGCATTGGATGCGCTTCACTGGTTGCCAGTGAAGAAACGCGTGCTGTTCAAATGCCTCCTCTTCTGTCACCGTATCGTCTGGGGCAGGTCGCCCGCCTATCTTAGGGACTTAGTCAGCCGGTACGAACCGCCAAGGGCCCTCCGGTAGGAGGGCACCGGGCTGTTGACAGTCCCAAGGGTAAGGAAGGCCAGAATGGGCGGACGATCTTTTTCGCTCCAAGCAGCTCAGCACTGGAACAAACTTCCTCCTGCCCTGAGATTGGAGAGTAGTGAAACGGTGTTTAGGGCTAGGCTCAAAACTTTACTCTACACTTTGTAGGGCTAGGGGCTCTATAATGGTGGTTGTTAGTAGCTTCTCAGCGCGGGGACACGCCGGGATGCCGTTACTGTGCGCTTTATAAGCTCTTTATTATTATTTTATTATTATGAAGATGGTAAACCTGTAATATAAAAAAATTCCAGACCTAGAGAATATACAACACATTCCCACATTGTTGCTTTTCTATAAGTCGGGCAGCCTGTTTTGAAAATCCTCTACTTGGACTTTATAAATCCATAACTCGAAGGTGTATTGCTTTTTGTAAGTGTGGGAAATACCAAGAATACAAATGAAAATTTGTAGTTCCATTACGGGTATGCTTATAACTTTGATATAATAAAGAAAAAAACACATTTTATTAACTCGGTAATCCAGAATTCCCTATTACTTTTCACTGACAAATGCCTCAGTCAAGCCCTGGAGAATAAGTTATTTCTACTGATGTAAAGTGTGCTTTGTGTCTGCCCCTTGCTAATGATTCAATGGCTTACATGTCAGTTTCATACTCCTGGCTCAATGGCTTTCCTCCTTATATTTCTGTTTGTGCCTCTCAAGGAGCATTTGGGTCTCACCATGTTTTGACTGTGTACTTTGGATACCTTCACTGTAGATATCAGAACTTTGCATTGCAGTGCCCAAGAGACGATTTTCTCTTCCTCTGTGTGCCTCTCCCGGCTCCCTCCTTTAGACCCATTACAATCTTGAGCAAGCATTGGCAAAGCCAATAGGTCTCGGCAATGAGAGAGCTATTGTATTGTATTGTATTGTATTGTATTGTATTGTAATTGCATTTATATAGCGCTTACTACCCCTGATGAGGTGTTGAAGCTCTTTTTGGAGAGTAGCATGCTACGCCATGTGAGGTGCTTCTTCCACAAACCCCCGTGTGATTCCCCTCTACCCCCTGCAGTTTGCATTTCTCCCGGTGCATTCTCTCTGGTACGATGCATTGCCAATGATGGTCTGAGCAGTGGGACTGAACGGTTTTGGCATTATGAACATTTTGAACAGCGGTGGCTTACCGGCCTGTTTCCTTGGCGTCTCAGCGTGTGGGAGGCGCTTGAGAGGCATGCATTCTTTTTTTTATTTTTTTTATTTTTGGTAAACCTTTATTGTACATATAGCAGATACAATCATGGGCAAATAAAGCGATAACACCATAAGCATGCAGCATTACGTTCCCCAATTGCCCCGATGTAGCTCAGGAAAATGTCCGTATCAAAACGATACCAGGATGGATGAGTTTTCTTTTTTTCTTTTTTGGGATTCTAATGAATACAGGATCGATAGCAAGCAGTCAAGTGCAGGTTCTACAGCTGACCCACAAATTGTACGAAGGCAACTAACTGAACAATTAAAGTGGGAGTAAGGGGCAGAATAAACAATACTGGGTAGCCATCAGCACAGTCACTATACAGGACAAACCATTGCCCCACCCCACAAAAACTGAGTACGCCATAGAATCCCCATAAAATAAGACAGAAAAGAATAAAGAAAAAGGGCCATAGAACCAGAGAGGAAACAAGAAGATAGACAGAAACCAACCCCCAACTCCCCACCCCGCACCCCTGCAAAAAGGCCATGGCCTATCCCCCCAGCAGTGTGCCCGTCGCCCTAATAGAAGACCCCAAATATAGTTAGATAAGAAGTGAAAAAAGAAAGAAAATGGAGGTGGAAAGACAATTAGTGTACGGGCTCCCAGCCGCCCACCCTCCGACCCTCAAACCGATAAAGAAACAACAGTTGAATCAGTCAATGTCCTGCCTGTCCCTCATAGTCCCCAGCCATGCAAGCAACAGCAATCAAGAAAACATCCTCAACCTTGCCCTATGCGATCAAGTGCGTCAACGGAGTCCAGCTGTCCAGCCGCCATTTTAGATGGAGTGGGTGAACAAGATGGCCATAATAGGATAGTGAGCTGCCCACCAAAATCAGCCAAGACCAATGATGTGTGTTCAAAGACGATGTGAAAAGGATCAACGCACAACAGTAATCCCCCAAAGCCAGTGGACCGGTCCGGTGGTGTCAGATCCAGAAAAGGAGGGGGAGTCACACCATCAGTCCACAAATGAGTTGCCGGACATGGCGTCCGGAGACGATTCTCCAACCACTGTACAAATCCACGAACACCGGACCTCTTCCCGACTACAGCAGCCAGCACCATGATAGTCTCGAGATCCTGGTCCTCCGACGCCCCCATATAGATCGGGGTAGGCAGTACACCGCGGTCGGGCGCAGGGTATGGCGCAGTGTCCCGCACTTGAGAGCAATCACGGTCAGCCGAGCACACAGCGGGAGCGATAGCATCTAGTCGACTCCCCAGGTCCTGGGCACTACAATCCAGGGCAGCCCGCAACGCACCTAAAGCGACCAGAACCTCACTGATCCCCGGCGGTGCCCCAAAAATAAAGGGTCCAGCATTCCTCCTCACTCGAGGCTCACTGGCAGGTACTAACTCTCGAGACCAACCGTTATCCTCCCATGCGCCCAACTGAACACCCCGCTGACACTCTCCAAAGTACAATCGGGTCGGGAGCACAGGGGCAGCAGACTCCATACCGCCACTACCTGCAGTGTTGATGCGATCTCGGCAATCACCTGGACCCACAGTCACAAACCGGAGCCCGCAGTGCCAAGCGCCGAGTGCGCGATGCTCAAAATGGCTCCCACAACAGCGCTGGGAAAGATGAAAGAAATGTCCAGGCAGTTCACGAGCAGGGAAGAGATACAATGTAATTCCCCAGATCTGCGATGCCTCTCAGGCGTATAAGACCGCTGGGTATGCTGGAGTGCTGCAGCAGGGAAGCGCAGTGCGGCAGCCTCTCTCCGGCCGGCCGACTCCTCCCCATCTTCGATGGCCGTCGTTGTTGTAGCAGGGGCTGGCTGTCCCTCATGCACAAAGACCCGGTCTCATAGCCATTAAGGGCCGGGGAAGAAGCGAGGACGTTTCGCCATCGTTACCGCTGGAAACAAGCCGGGGAACACGCCAAAGAGATCGGAATCACTTCTCCGTCCCAAAGACTCGGCTCGAGTGCAGGATATAGAAGTAAAGTGAGAAGGTCGGCGGAGCCGAGAGCCTAAGCGGCCATTGCGGTTGCAGGCTTGGCTCCTCCTCCCGAGGCATGCATTCTTGACCGGCGTTGGTGGCGGTGGAGCCCGCGATCCGTTTTGATCTGCTGTTTGGACGACCTGCGCGTCCCACGTTCTGTGCTGCTTGGGGGGTCCGGGGCTGAGACGAGGTAAAGCTTCGGTGGATTTCGGGCAGAGGATTCCGGGCGCGCTTCATGTTCCATTCTGTTTGGGGGGTCCGACGCTGAGGCGAGGTGACGCTTTGGAGGATTCCAGGATTCGAGGTGGCTCAGGAAGTTTGCAGCTGAAATCACTCGGGCAAGAAGGCGGTTAGCGGTGAACACTGAGTGGTGAGTCGTGAGCGGAGCGGACTGGGCTTTGCATGGCAAAGTATTCTCCCGTGGCTCTTCCTTTCAGATTGTGACTGTTGTGTGGGTTACTGCCGATTGCTGTCTCGAGCTCTCGAAGTTTTGAAGCTTTAGAGGCTTCACTGGACCGGAGGTAATCGCTTGGCTGCTGTACCTCAGATGAGGTGAGACTTTTACAATATTTTACAATACTGATCGGCAAAGGCAAGGGGGAGAGGAGGCTCGAGGAAACAAGGGGGGTGCCCCCTGCTGAAGTAGCTGACTCTACGGTACCGGGAATTGCACTAGCTGTGGGAGACAGTGATACAGTGTCTAGTAATTTGATTACTGTTGTGGGTGTGGCTAATGGTAATACTGTATCAAGTACTCGTGGAGCAGGTACAAGCAAAACCACCCAAGTAGCCAGTCAAGCAAGGGATAATTCCAGTAATAACGTGAATGGCTCTGCTTTGGGCTCTGAAATCAGCAATATTCAGCATGGACAGTCAGTCGCTGCAAAGACACAGGGTGGTCCTCAGGGCACGACAGAACATTTGAACCAGGACATTCCTGCTAAGCCACGAACTGTTCGTGCAATTTTTTTTTTTTTTTTAAATTTTTGTAAACCTTTATTGTGCATGAAAAATTAACAAATACGGGCCCACAACCGTCAGGCCGGCCACGATACTTTTAGCACATGAGCAAACAATACAGATTCCCAGCGGCACCAGGACGGATAGCAACAATCATGGAATAACTCTGCAAACGAGTACGTGCCACCAGGAAAACAGGAGCAGTGAAGGTTAATTTTTAAAAGTTTTTTGTACGTGTAAAATATAAACAGTGAAGAATAGAGATCAAGGAGTACTGAGTCCGTATCATTACTTCACAGCATGAGCAGGCAACAGCATAGTATGGAATCAACCGTATAAGCTGGCATCTAAGACAACATGGCGGATCAAGGCAAAACAGCAAGAGCGTAAACTGGCAAGTACACGCCATGCACAGCGCCACCCACTCCCACTAACCCTTCCCTCGGACCCAGGACAGAAATAGGTAAAGAAAAGCGCAGAAAATAGAAAAAAGGCCCATAGAAATGAACTATATGAAATTAACCCCCCCCACCCTACATCAATGCGGAGGCTACGGCCTACCCCCCCCGGCAGTGTGTCTGTCGCCCACTAAAGAACCCGAAATATAGAGAAAGGAAAGGGAGAAATAGAAAAAGAATTCCCTAATACTGGAGGAGGGCCAAATTCTAAGTCACCCGAACTCCCCGGCCATTAAATCTCTCCACTACCCACAATACCAAAATCAGAGCGTCCATACATAAAAGAAAACAGGGAGAGACATCAGAAATCGCTGCATCACGTGTCGAGGAAGCGTCCCGTCCCGGGCCCCCACCCGTCCCTCAAGCACAGTTCAAACGAAGAAGGTCACTCCTAACCCTGGCCAGATTTCAAGTGTCCCCCCAAATATGGCCCCAGATAACACACCGCCCCAGATAGAACAAAGGGGTAAGATGGCCGCCCTCGACAAGGAGAAGGTCCCCCTGCACAAATTGAACACATCCAGTCACAAACAATGGCACTGATCCAGAAGAGTGCCGCACCCAAACCCACCCAATGCAGCATAAAACAACGACTTAAACCCACATCATCTCCAGCCTGGGCAGTGTAGAAACATAGTTGCATCGCCAGCTGAGCCACAAACGAGGGTAAGGGTTCATTGTCCGACAATGAAAGCTGAGGCAGGATAGGAAACAATGTAGCTTCCACGACATGGGCTGGCGGCAGTCCTGCAGAGAATTCAGTCTCAGAATGTTGCTCCAGCTGATAGTCACGCGGCAACAATGTCCCCATTTCGATGTCAGGAGAGACTCGGTCGGTACCACAAGGGGGGTCAGCTGGCGAGGCACTCTCCGACCCGAGAGCGGCTGCTTCCAGCTTCGCGCCGAGCGCACAATAACGATCATGCCAGTCTGCCCGTAAATCGGCTAGCGCTGCGAGGATGGAGGCGGGCGATCTAGTGAATCGGCAGTGCGGAGTTCAGCAAAGTATCCCGACCGCCACTCGAAGCCATGGAGGGCGACACCTTCAGGGGCAGAACCGGAGCCCATCCGTGCTGCAGAGGAGACGACCGTCATATTGAGCACAAACAAAGGGGTATCTGCTCGTACGGGTGGATCCCACGATAGGCAGCTGGGGTGCGATCACATACAAAGTCCTGAGCTCCCCTTATTAGCGTACAATGAATCATGCAGGTCCCGTCATGGAGACCCGTCCAGGCATGAAGCAATGGCGAGCTGCAGCGGCCATTTCCGCCCCATCAAGTACAAAGCAGCGCGGCTCACCTCAGCACCGCTCTGAGGGGAAGAAGCGATGAAAACCCACAGCCGGTCGATTAGCGCTTCCTCAGGAGGGAGCGGTGCGGGCACCTTGACAGGCGATGAATCGTGCGGGGAACAGCAGGCACACCACCCGTCGGTGGGATCCAAGGAGCTCCGGCCGTCTCCAGCTGGGCACATCGACCCGGGGCACTGATCCAGGGCTCGGCACCGGTCGTCGAGGAAACACGCCGTTACAACCAGCAATATGGCGGGTAAGGACACCGGAGAAACGCCACCAGCGACAGCGCGCCTCCCTCGTCCTTTCGCGGCAACTCTGTAGCAGGATAGTAATCAGGATAGATTGTTAGCGGATCAGGCTCGGGGAGCCGGGCGATCGTTCGTGCAATTTTTAATAAAAAGCAAAGAGCAAAGGCGAAATCGATTGTGGAGCCTGAGGGTATGATGGATACTGCCTGTTTAACTCCTAGTGCGCAGCATGAGTTCCGGGTGGCAGGGGCAAGTGCGTGCACCTCTATTGGAGCTTCACCGATCTTGCTATCAGCTGCCGCAACAAAGGGGGGCAATGTATTGACAGTAAATGTTGCAGCTACAGCAGATACTGGCCCAATGCCAGGGCCAGGGCCAGGGCTAGGGCCAGGGCCAGGCTCAATCATTGACACTATCACTGGAACGACAGACAAGGGCAGCGAGTCAGAGTACGTAGGATCAGATGGTAAATTTTACTCCATGTCTGACCTAAAGGTAGCGTCAGATAAAGAGCATAATGAAGATAGCTCTAGCAACCCTGGGGATTGGGGGGACTTACCAGATGATGATGAAGGAGAGGGGTTTGAGCAATCTCCCCCCCATGAAACAGCAAGAAAGGTGGTGTGCGAAGGATTAGAGCATGATCGGAGCCTGCCTATAGCTCAGTTCAATCTGGAGGAGGATTTTGAACAGAACTCGATCACTCTTGGCTTGATCTACAAGAGTATAATCACTTACCGCAGTGAGACTAAGGCTGAAGGGCTACGCACACAAGGGGTTGTTAGGAAGCTCCAGAACACAGTCCGGCGCTTGGTTAAGACGTGTGCTGAAGTTACTACTCGGGTGGTGGAGGTAGAGGAGAGAGTCTCCTCAACAGAGGACTGTTTGGTTAAGCAACAATCGACCATTGAGATTTTGCAAAAATCAAAATCAGACATGGATTGGAAGCTTACGGACTTGGAGAACCGTGCACGTCGTAATAATCTTTGTGTGTTAGGTATTGCCGAGACAAAGGAAGGGTCAGGTCCACGTAACTTTATTGTTCAGCTTTTCAAAGAAGCCTTCCCAGAACTTAACTCCTGGGATTGGGAAACGGAAGTGATCCGGGCACATAGGTTTCCTTTTGTGTTACGGCAGCGTGGAAAGGAGAAACAAGCTGATTTGAACTCATAACCCAGGGCAATCCTAATCTGTTTGAATAACTATTTACTTCGGGAAGCGTTATACGATCTGGCACGCCCTGAGAAAAAACAGAGTGGTATGGGGTGAGTTCTTTGTCCGCCCTGATTTTTGCCCTGCAACAGTGCATGAACGTTGGCAACTTCGGAAACTAATTCCTCCCCTCCAGGCTAAGGGGGATCAAGTTTTTTTGCTCAACCCCTCTAAATTAAAGATTATTTTCAGATGTCAAACCAGATACTTTACATCCGGGACGGCTGTACAGGATTATATGAAGGAAATGGATAAGCGTCCGAAACGTTAAATGACAATGACACTATTATAAATAAAATTGGTTAATAATTTTCAGGTGGTGATACTAGAGTGTATATTGGGTGCATCTTATGGTGAAATGTGTAACTATGTTTTTTTTCTTTTTTAGGTTACAGGGTTATCTCTCTTCGACTCATGGACAACTTCTGACAGACTATGTGTTTCTGTTGTTTTAGCTGATTTTGGTTTATTTCTATATATCCCCTAAAAATAGGTGCTAATATTTATATGCTTCATGAGGAACTCAGGGAAAATAAATAAATAAGAAATAAAAAAATATTTGAAATTGAGATTGTAGAGAAATGGGGCATATATTGGCATATATTGGATGATACGCTGTTTGTAGCTAGAGATTTCTTAAGGGATACCTACGTCAATATTTAAGTTATTGATATGGGGAATATGAATGAATCTAGAAAGTGGGGGGTGATATCCCCTTTGTTTGATCTTAGGCTCTATGATGTAGTGCGGAGAGAGAGACATAAGGGGTGGGGGCAGGGGAGTCAATTGGGGGGCAGTGGACAAAGCACTTCTGCATCACTGAGGACATGATCCTTAAGCCTCATTTTGGGTGGCGGGAGGGTGTGAAAGGGGGTACGGGGATGGGCTGGGGGAGTGGTGAAAAACAGAAAACAATACATGAGTATAATATGGAAATGAGTCTTTTTGGGGCAGATATTGCTCTTTTGCAGGTAGTTTGTGGAGCTAGTCGACAGAGTTTTGATATAGATAAATGGCGGGCAGGGGTATTAGGATAGGTACATTGAATGTGAGGGGGCTGAATTTACTGGATAAAAGACAGCTGGTGGCGCAAGAATTACATGCTTTGTATTGTGATATCATTTGTCTCCAGGAGACTCATATGGTTTGGTCAAAGCGCCATTTGCTTGAGGAGTTGAGATTCAATCTTATAGCTTGTACTAAATTTTCAGGGACGCCCAGAGGAGTTGCAATATTGGGTAAAAACCATATTGGCAATACAGGTAGAATTTCAACTGATGGACTGGGTAGGTGGGCAATTGTAGAATGTATTGTTGGTCTTACAATATTTACGGTCTGTTCAGTTTATGGGGCAAATTTAGATGAGGCAGATATTTTAGAATTCTTAACTGTGGAGCTAGTATCTTGGCCCACACCACTGATCCTCTGTGGGGGTTTAAACATAAATTTGACACCTAATATTATTTGTAATGAAGAGTCGAGATACATTGGTAGGAAACCGCGTGTTTTTAAAGCATTACAGGCATTACAGGCATTACTGATTGCTCATGGGTTGGTGGATGTGTGGGCTCATTTAAGAGGGGCGGCTCCGGGGTACACTTTTTTTATTTTCCTCATCGTAAGTTAGTCCGGCTTGATAATTTTTTTGCAGCAAAGTCACTACTAAACCGGGCTGTAATTCAGGTATACCCAAGAATTACATCTGATCATGTTCTATCAATAGCAGGCATTGTAGCAGTGACAAGGCCGAGAGGATTCTCCTTTGACCGTAAACTTTTGTTGGAGCAGCAATTTATCGAAAATATGCAACAATGGTTTTTTACTTTTTTTAATATTAATCGCGGGACTAGTAGCGTGGGTTGTGTTTGGGACAGCTTCAAGGCTGCGTTCAGAGGAGAAGCCTTGAGCTTTGGTTTATATAATCAAAAAAAACAGGCAGTTAATTTTCAAGAGCTATACCATGGACTGAAGAAGGCGGAGGAGTCACTCGTGCAGGGAATTCAGATGGGTGTTGACATAACTGAATTGATCACGTCAGTGGCTCGATGTAAAGCAAGATTAAATCTCCACAGGAAACTGCAAACAATTTTTTTATTAAACAAAAAATTCAATATGAGTACGGCGAGGCAAGTGGCAGATGCCTCGCCCAAAAATTAAGAGTGAGGGAGGCAGCCCAACAGATAGATAATATTTTGGATTCAAATGGTAATTCCGTGGAAAATGAAAGCGGTATTTTGGAGGTGTTTAGACCATTTTATGAGAAACTATACCATAGTGATGAATATGATAATGATGAAGCCGCTACTCTTATTAATCAGTATTGCATGGCAGATCTTCCTATAGAAGAGGCAGAAGCTCTAGAAGCTCCGATTTCACTAGAAGATTTGGAATTAGCAGTAAATGGGCTGGCAAGGGGTAAGGCGGCAGGGCCCGACAAACTTCCGAGGGTAATTTATAAAACGTTGTTTTCGGTTTTAAAGGCAGATCTCCTCTTAACAATGCGTATGGCCCAGAAAGGGGCTCCCCCTATGAGTTGGAGTGAAGCTTGTTCCATAAAAAAGGCAAGCCGGTGAATTTACCGGGCTCTTTCCGTCCCATCTCGCTTTTAAATGCGGATGGGAAGATCTACTCGAAACTTTTAGCCAATAGGCTGTCATCGGTTATTACATCTGTCATCTGTTATTACTTCGTCAGTTTTCACCATACAACATGGGTTTATCCCGCACCGAGGAACGGTGAATCATGTTCGTCGTGTGATAACTCTCTTCGATTATGTTAATGTAACCCGGGAGCCATTATGTTTAATTTTGTTAGATGCAGAGAAGGCCTTCGACCGAGTCGCATGGTGCTTTTTGTGGGATGTCATGAGGCGCCGGGGTTTTGGGCAAGAGTTTATAACATCTTTGCAGACTTTGTATTGTCAACCTGTTGCCCGCATTAGCACCAGGGGACTTGTGTCAGAGGTGGTTCAAATACAAAGGGGTACTAGGCAAGGTTGCCCTTGTTCCCCCCTTTTATTTTCATTATATATCGAGCCGTTTTAAAGAATGTTGGAAGCAAGCACTAGGATACAACCTGTGGCGATACAAACTTATCAGTTTAAGGTCCTCGCCTATGCAGACGATGTTGCCGTTATGACACCGTGTCCAAGTACAGTGATGCAGGAGATTGAACACATAGCCTTAAAATTTAGCCTGGTCTCAGGCTATAAGTTGAATGCTGCCAAGACCCAGTTGTTATGTGCCAACATGCCGAAATACTCTGATCCAAGGGTATGCCAGGAGGTTACCTATTTGGGGATTGAGTTAAGGGTCTCCACAACGGCCTGGTTATATCCAATTGGGAGGGCGATTAGATCAGGCGGAATGCCTGCATCTCTCCCTAGTGGGAAGATGCAACTTATTCAAATGATGATACTCCCGCAAATACTTTACTTTTTTAGATGTGTGCCTCTAGAAATCCCTAAGGCCAGCCTGACATAGCTTCAAACTATCTGTATGCGCTTTATGTGATCTGGTGGCAAGGCTCGCAGGGCTATACGATACATGATTTTACCAAGAAAATTAGGCGGCTGGTCAGTACCAGACTTTGCGCTTTATTACTATGCTTGTATGATACAAGGTATGAATGTTTTGTTAACTGGGGTTGCCCCCTTGGATATTGCAGAATGTCCATCTATATAGCAATGGGGGACCAAATTAGGCAGGCATGATATACAGATTGAAATTTCTTTAGAGATGGCTAAAAATGTGTTCCTTTCGGCTAAGTTATCTGCGTAGCATTTCAAGTCACTCTTCAATTTATATTACACACCAGATAAGGTTTCAAAATGGTCGGGGGATGTTATTGGTAAATGTTTCTGCTGTGGACATCAATCTGCAGATGATCTCCATGTTTATTTTGGTTGTTCATCGCTGGCAAGGTTACTAATACAGGTGGACAAATGCTTATCAGATATTGTTGGTACTCCACTTCAATTAACAGCCATGCAGATTCTTTTAGGGGTAGAAATGGGATCAGAGGAGACTGGCATACCAAGACAACATGTTAATTTAATATTCTTAGCCACAGCTGTATATAGGCTTAGTATTGGTTCCTATTGATTGCAGCAGGAACCGCTCTCTTTCGAAATGTGGAGTGCACGTTTTTTCACAGTATATAATATTGAGTACAGTCTATATGCCCTGAAGGGTCATCGAAAGAGAAAGATTGGTGAACAAATTTGGGGCCGTGTGAGGCGGTAATTAGAGCCCGAAATGTAAACCCTGCTCATGCTTATCTATCTCTCTAAATTACTCGTATGTCTCGTCTTTTTTTTCCTTGGTCTCCTATGTGATTCTCTTGTGTCTCCACAGTGCAAATATAATTCATGAATGTTTTTTCTGCCCAGCCAGGTCATGCAGCATGTTCTCTGTATTACGTAGGCTTTTTTTTTAACTCCTAATTTGGTATGATGGTTTAAGATATTGATTCTGGATACTGAATTGAATGGCTGCAATCATGTATCTTTCTCATTTTCATGTTTAAGTGATTCATTCCTATTGTATCATGTATTTTGCACAAAAAAGAGTTGCATTTATATAGCACTTGCTACCCTTGATAGGGTGTTGAAGCGCTTTTTTGGTGAGTAGCACGCTACCTTGGAACCCATAAAGGATTAATGGTGAATTAGTATAGTGAAATATAAAACTAAGTGGAGTAGTGGAGATGTTAGTCAATTATTTGCATTGAGAAAGATTGTGGAGTAATAGAAGAGGGGAAAACGATTTGCATTTATATAGCGCTTGCTACCCCTGATGGGGTTTTGAAGCGCTGATTTTTTGCGAGTAGTACGCTACTCTGGAACCCATAAAGAATTAGTGGCATTACATGGTCTTTGTCAAAGTTAATCGGTACATACTGAGAATTGATTATGGCCATGCACCAACAGTTTAGCTGAAATAGCCTATATGTGTTATGTTTAACAAGCGAGCAATACTTGCAATGCCAAACTGCAACATTAATTCACACACTCAGCAACCAGATGTTAACAAAACAAAGAAAAGTAAACCCCGCATCACCGTAATTAAACACAATAGGAAACTCTTAAAAATAGAGGGAAATGTTGACTACGTAGGAAATATTCAGATTGAAACTGCTGATACTTTTAAATTTCCTGAAATGTTATCTTTTAATTAAGATGAGCATCAGCATTTGAAAATATATAATTGTGTACAGTTGCAAACGACAGATAGTTGTTTAATAAATGGGGTGGCCACAAACATTAGCAAACAGAAAATATAAATATTATCATGTCAGAAAATTATCTGGTTGCTATTTTTTATGTATTTTATCCAAACTCCTCCACAGACAATTAATACCAATTTATTTGAAAGTAATACAGGAAAACAGTAAAATAAGAAAACTGCAGTAAACAGGTAGAAATAAGTGCAGTATTTTTCACGTTACAGGCATTTCTGTTTTCAGTACATGGTTGCCAAAAACTTCAGGTTTTACAATGAAAATATAAGGGTTCAGTTTACTCCAATTAGCCCTCAGAGCCTTCCAAGCAGCTTAATTTCTGTCGATATTTAAATTAAAATGCAAACAAACAATGTAAGGTCTTAACAATCTTTTTATTACAGTTGTCATTTAGTTAAAACAAGGATTTAGTTAAAACAAGTGAACTAAAAAACGAATTATGGGATCAACTTCACAAAAGTTGTATCACGAGGGATAACATTGCCTTCTGGAAAACCATCAAGTCCCCCTTTCTCACAGAAGCTAGGGATGATTCCAAAATAGACATAGCCATTGATGAGGCTGCATGGGTACAACATTTTGCACAGATATTCAGCTCGTTCCCACAAGATAAAAATGCTCATAATGACAAGGATAATATAAGCTCAAATCTTAGGAATTCTGCTTTCCCTATGGCACTTGAAATTACCCATTTAGAAGTTGAGCATGCTCTGTTAGCGAGCAAATGGGGTACGGCGCCCGGTCCCGATGGGGTCCCAGTTGACCTATTTAAACATAACTTGGAACTGTGGACCCCAATATTGACCAGAGTCCTCGAAGCCTATTGTGCTGTGGGGCTTATAGAATCCTGGTCGGATTCAATTCTAGTCCCGATCTTTAAAAAGGGGGATCGTCAGTGTCCATTCTGCTACCGGCCAATTTCCTTGCAAGACTCGCTAGGTAAAGTAGCAGGCCGTATTATTCTTGACCGTCTCCAGCAGTGGGCAGAAGACAACAAGAAGCTTTCAGACCTCCAATTTGGGTTTAGAGAAGGACTTGGCACCACTGAGCAAGCTCTCAATTTGACATTAATTATGGGTAAATATGCCAATGCAAAGGGCTGGAACCATTCTATGGCCTATGTCGACCTAACAGTAGCCTTCGACTGCGTGAGCCATTCTAAACTGTGGTCCATATTACTAGAACATGGGGGTTAATACCATCCTGGTCAACTTCCTAAGGGAATTATGCTCCAACGCTACGCCCGGGGTGAGATACTGGCTATTGGGAGAACTAACGGCGCCATTTGGGGTGGAGAGGGAGCTACGGTAGGGTTGTGTCCTGGCGCCCTTCCTGTTCACGCTCTACACAAATGGCCTGGAGCGAGCAATGTTGGAGGGGTACCAGGAGCTACCTCTCATAGAAAAACGTCCAATAGCCACCCTACTTTATGCCGATGACGCTGTGATGCTTGCCCAAACCCCCCTAGGACTCCAGCTTGCTCTCAAGAGCTACCATAGATTTATGGGCAACCTAGACCTTAGAATTAATATTTAAAAAACCTTTGTAATATCCATTGGCCCTAGACACAAGAAAATAATGGACATTTTCATTGAAAATAAGAAACTTGAGATTACAAAGACTTATCTAGGTATTTTAATGGATGATAAATGCTCGTGCAAGCAAGCAATTGAGGCAAGGAAATTGCTTTTTATGAGGGCAACAAAGCACTTGTGAACTTTGCACAAAGGTTAGGGAAAAGACCACCCACTGAACTGATCAAAATGTATCAGGCAAAATGTATAAGTGTTGCAATTTATGCTGCAGGGGTGTGGGGATATGGTAAGGTGAATGTACTCCAAAAAGTAGAGAACAGTTTTTGGAGATTTCTTCTCGCTGTCCCACGAAGTTCCTCTACTTATAGTTGCCATCTGGAACTTGGTGTGCTGTATGTCACTGATACAGTTAAGCTACAACCAATCATTTTATGGCACCACCTTTGGTCATCCACTAAAACTACTCTTAATCAAGAACTCATTCAGGACTGTCTTTCTTTGGAAAATGGCCATGAGATCGGATGGCTTAATTACATCAAAACATTTTTGACTGACCTGGGACTTGTTAGATTTTACCACTCCCCTACAACAATCTCAGAGTTATCTAGAAGAGCCCTTAAAAACTTTGTTTAATTCATCTAGATAACTGCGGTTGACCACCAAGGCATCCAAATCTTCAGTTCAACACATGTTAAACATTCAAACTACAATGACTATCTAGCCTTATCTTACATTTAATTTAAGTAGCTATGAAAGGTTTCTCCTAACACGATTTAGGTTGGACATATTCCATCGCCTATTGACCTTTCCAAAAGTAAATGATTGGTCAAAACTACCACCATGTCCCTGCGATGAAGTTTCTACGCAAACAACAATCCATTTGGTCCTATTTTGTAAATTTTACAAAGATCTGAGGAAGCGATGGCTGATCCCGATTAAAAAAAATATGGGCCTCCGTAGATGTCGACCAGCCTATCTGGTCCTGTAATTTCTGGAAGAACCATGTGTTGCGAAAAGTACTGTACAATTCTTGAAGGTTTGTGTAAGGCACAGGCCTAACTTAGAGTAGTTGATGAACTGTATAGAACAAATAAGAACAAGCCCATTTCTTATTTTTAGGCAATTATAGGTAGTCCTAGATTGTTTATTTATATTAGATTTTGAACTTTAGCACTTTAATCGGCAGTTTGCTTATTAACATTTTAATACCTGAAATTTGAAATGATTGATTTTAATCGCAAAATTCTATCTAATTTGTATGAATGTACTTTTATGGTTTTTCTACATGATGAAAACAAGTGTCAATAAATATGACAGAGGACAAACTTTGTGTCCAGCAAAGTCATATGCGGCAACGAGAAAAAGAGAAAAAACGTGCTCATTAACAATTAACACAAAAGCTACAAAATATATATAATTATGAACAAATTTGAGGGCTTAACAAAAATTACAAGAAACACAGGGCAGTTGGGAAAGGCACAAAGAAAGCAAAATCATAAACAGGGGCATTCCAGACAAAGCAAACCAGAAACAGGCAGCCACACACCAGTATATAAAAACAATAAAATGTAAACTGTAATGTAATCAAATGGTACAAGACTGCACAGAGACAAAAGTTATCTCAAGAGGCATGTGAACACAGAAAATATTCGGCCAACGGATCCTCTCCCTTTGAAGTCAGAGAAAGAAAAGCAAAGAGGCACCTTCGGAAAACAGCATCTGACATTTGACCTCGGTCTTTGCATATCAAGAGTTACAAGAGAACAAGATTTACAGGCTTGTTTACAGAAATGTTGCTCGGGCCGAGTGAAAACACGGGTGCTCATGTGAACTGCTCTTCAACAAAGAAAAAAGTAGTTCCTAAGACAGTTCCTAAAATGGGAGCTGTAGATGGATAGTAGTAATTGCTCCATGCTCTTGGGGAGGGCTAAACACAGCAAGAGGCATGACACATGCATGTCATGGAGGAATGAGGAGAAAGAATATGAGAGCGACCATGGAGCCAGCAAATAAATAGCATATGGGTGGGCTGAACCTTTTGAATATAATAGTCTCTTTGAGACAGTGTATGAACTGTCTAGTCGAGACCTAAAAATTAATCGGCAGTGTGTTTCATTCCTCTTTATGGTCTCACCCCACTGGCACTGTGTCGGTGGGAGGCTAACTTTGACTAGATTTAAAACCAAGTAAATGTTAATGGGTTTCTTCACAACAATAACAAATGGCTGAAAATGATGGGAGATTCTGTAGTTGATGTAGTAATGGTATCAGACACACACGTACTATATACCCAGGTAGGCCATTAAGAAACATTTTGGGCTTCTATTATGGCTGTACCAAAGGAAGAAACCCCATTCGAGTTACAGCTATCTTGATTAGAAAAATAACCCAAATTTAAATGTGTATGCATGATCCCAGTACCGATGACCCACATATTTTTTAAACAAAGAGATATATATATATATATACACACAAATATCGGAAGTCAAACCTCAATTTATGGAAGACTGGAACTTAGATCCGGAATAGATGGATAAATCAACTAAAAGGTCTAAAAGGTGCTCAATAAATGCCATAAATAAAAAAAAAGTTAACCTCTAATATAGAATCTCTGTTTATCTGAGCCTCACAGGAAGGTGTGCCGGATAATGTCAGATATCAATTTTACTAAACATCTTGTAAATAAAGGCCTTTTACCAATGTTTGTTTTTGTTTACATTACAGACAGACAAACCAAATATTGTAAAGGTGTCACCTCATCATAAATCTGACTATGCAAGGATCAGGTTGTGTTTGCATAGGCTTTCAATTATTAGTAAGGCTTCTCACTGGGCTTTGAAAGGTTCCTGATCAGTGAAACAGAATTTTTGACTCCTGAAAACCTTCTCTTCTCAGCACATTGAGACCCTTAAGGGTGAGCCACGGCTATCACTAACGAATATGGGCAGGCATCAGGTTATTCCTTGAACTATGGTAAAACATTGGTAGTATGTACATATAATATAACTTTTAATGATCCTCGGCGTGTAGAAAATGCTGCATATTTGGGAGTCTGTATTAGCTTGAAAGTAGACACAATAGTTAAGACTGATTTTAACCCTCTGATAAAAACAATATCTACAGATCTTAAAAGGATAAACGGGCTACACCTATCTGTTACTGAGCGAGCGAGGAAACGTTTTAAAAATGACAATGTTGCCAAAAATCTTGTATATGTTTCGCTCTATTCCACTTGCGATAGATGCAGTAATTTTACAAGCACTAAAAGCCATGTTTTCAAATTTAATTTGGCAATACGGGAAAGTCAGACGCTCCCTAAAATACCTGACATTCCCACAGGCACAAGGTGGGCTTGCGCTTCCTAATGTCATATTTTATCACTGGGCGAGCCTTTTACAACTGATGTCGATTTTATTTTGCTTGGCTACAAGCAAAGAGACAGAGGAGGAAAGGAAAGTCAGGATTCCAACAGTATATGAACTTACGTAGGGAGGGACGCTATGGGGCTGCTATTACTTCAGGTAGATCCAAGCTACTACAAGAAGGTGCAATTTAAGGTGGTGCATAGTGCCTGGGCAATATGGACTAGGGTGCGTAAGGCTATGGCAATCCCAAAAATTAGTCGCAACACCCCTTTGAGGCGATCGCATGTCTTTCCGCACCCTTTCTATGATAATATGGCAAGGCACTGGGAATAACTAGGCCTAGTATAAATAGGCGATCTATATGTGTCAGGCCAGCTTTGCCCCTTCGCTGCCTTGCAACATGACTATGGGATCCCTGCTATGCAATATTTTAAATATGTACAGATCCGAGAATTTTTTGCTAGTTGTAGACCGACAATACCTCCTGAAAAAATACCACTACTGGAGATAATTGCACGGAGGGGTTTCAGGATAAAAAACATTCATAGTACATTCTGCTAAAAAGCATCCCAGACGATCTAGTGAAAACCGAAACTAATTGGGCTTGGAAGCTGAATAATACTGATGTTGATGTGAATATGGCACTGTTACTAGCGGCCATAACTTTATGATCAACCAATCTTAGGACACAACATTATAAAACTTTGTTCAATCTGTATTTTACCCCTGCCAAGCTTTTTAGTTGGGGCAAGAGAGCAGACGATAATTGCCCAAGGTGTGGGGAAGGGTTCATTCATTCACGAGATTTGCCTTTAAATTGGGTCTTTCGCAAAAAAATCCAACTTTGCACAGATTACTTTTTAGTCATTACTTCAGATCCAGAGGCAATTAAACAAACTCTACACACATTGACAAGGTTCGAGGAACTCTCCGGATATAAATATTAATTTGCAAATTAGATGTTATGCTTTGGAATATCTCGACCAATATGATGATCGACAATGTTTATTAGTCACAACCAGACTGCCCAAATTTAAAGAAAACAATTTATATTGAAGTACCTACATTTTAAGAAATAAAGAATTGGGCTTCTGCTGTTCAACCTTTATATGTGACCATGATCAGTTCCGTTTTCTCTTGGGTTTTACATAACCCATTCCTTCTTTGGCCCATTTAACTAAAGATAATAAGCAATTTGTTTCTTTTTACAAAATTAAGTCAAACATAGTGCTAGATCTTGCCCATCTTTGGCATATACAAATTTGTGTCAAATATCAAAAAATGATTTTGCTCCCAGCACATAGACATGTAAGCGAGTAAATGAATTTTTAACAATTTCAACAACTATGGGGACAAACAATTACTGAATCTCCATTTCTATTCTAAATTGAAGTAGACTGTTGCTAATCTTAAAATCTATGGAACCCTGTGCCTTGAAGCAATTATTTTGCTAGACCAAATCATTTTCCTGAATAATGTTCTCAAACTATTACACAAATGTATCAAAAACTGCAATATGATAAGATAGAGAAGTCTGTGATGTTAAAAATAGATGGGCATTAGAAGACATAAATGCTCACTCCGAAATTTCAAAGAATATTATATTCTTAATGTATTAAACTATATGTAAATCACATCATAAACAACATTTTACGAGGCTACATCACGCAAATTATACGCCAACATTTTTAAAAGCTGTATCCTAATGTTGTTTACTGATGTCCTGGTGGTTCAGACCAAGATGACATCATGTACGCATTTTTTGTCTTTCTGAAGTATTACCACCATCCTAGTCACAGATTAGTAGGATACTAACTACCGTTACAGAATAACAGGTATCACTTGATCCGAATTTGGTTTTATTTGGAGCATAAGTATGCCAACTCACCAATAGCTTCTCAAGTTATTTTATGTGTGTGGCCATAGCAGTGGTTTAGTGAATTGCTAAACAATGAAAAACTCAGAACGCCCTCAATTCAATATATGTTTTGGACAACTGACACATTTGTTTAATTAAAACTTAAATTGCTAGCAAGAGAAAAATGTTGGAAAAGCATATGGTGGTCTAATATCTAACTGCTAAAGAATGGTGTGAAAGGCAACTGAACTCGTCATTTCTTTGTTTTACTCTTTCTATAACTCTTCTTTCTAGATACCTAGGGCCTCATTTATGAAAAGTGACGCATCGCTGCGTGAAAACAGCGATGCGTCACTTTTCACTGCGCACTCCTTGCGACACCAATGATGCGTCACATTTAATGTATGACGCATCATGTCGCAAGGACTTACAGATACGTCAGTATTTCTGACGCATCTGTAAGCGCAAAAGTGACGCATTGCTGGAGTGTGTCACAAAAGTGACGCATCTCCAGCAATGCGTCCTTTCACATGGGGAAAGCCCCATGTAAAAGGGCTTGCGTCAGTCTTACGCCTGCTGTGAGGCAGGCGCAAGATTTTGACGCAACCGCATCCTAAAAGTGACGCAGTGAAATCTCATAGATTTCACTGCGTCACTATTACGAGGCTTTTTGCGGGGGAACGCCCCCTCTGCATACATTATACCTGACGCAGGTATAATGTGGCACAGGGGTTTAAAAAGTGACGCATCTACCGAGATGCGTCACTTTTTAAATATGGCGCAACAAGGCGCATGTTTTACGCCGCAGATGCGTCACAAAAAGTGACGCATCCGCAGCGCAAAACTGACGCAAGGCCTCATAAATGAGGCCCCTAGATTTTGACAAGTTTAATACCTGGCTTTATCAGTCTCAGCTTTGTTTGATCATTACTCAAGTAGGTAACTTTCTCCAGTCAATCCCTGTGACAGACTTAATTAATGACAACAAAATAATTTTGCACCCACCCTTTTTTCTCAGGGTCGTGCAAGGAAACAAGTAGGGTGTTCTATGAGTCATGAACAGGATCTAAAGATTGAGGTATGAAACTTTATGGGTTCGAAGTTGCAGTACAACCACTACAATGTATTATCAATAAATGGTTTTTATATTGCTGTATGAAGATCATAAAAAGACAGCTATTAATGTGTGCATCTGCACATTCTCGTATTTGGCCTTTTTGGAAATATGTTTCTTTTCATTTAAGAACAATCATTCAAAGATGCATATATGCTCTTAATGGGGCAGATGGATATAATCCAATTTTTGGTAGATATTCACATCTGTCAACACTAAATCAACCCTCAAGTTTCTTTTCCCTATATGATCTGTAACTATACTTATTTACGCTTCCCGGTAAAGCTCAGCCTATCAGGACCCTCAGCCTGCCATCAAGTGATACTACTTGGAGGCATTCTGTGAACCTACTTTCATCATGAACACTAGTTTGGATCCTGTGATGCACTTCAGGGTTCATCGACGGACTTTAAAATCCTATTGGAAATCAGATCCACTACAGATTTGATTCCAGAGTTCACTTATTTACTCATTAACTGTTAAGGCATTATGGTCATTGTATGTATTCCATGAGAGCTGGAGAAGAGCCTTTTGATGAATCTTATTTTACCTGGAACTCTGTCTTACCATTTCCAGCATGCTCATGTACTCTCTTGCATGAATTCCTGCCATGTTCCAAAGCAAGATCCTATCCATTTTCCACTCCTGAGTTTCGTTTTGCCCACTGAGTGCTTCTGGGAAGTCTAATGTATTCCTTCAGACAAAGAGTTGGAAGAAGGTCTTTAACTGCTCGCACTTGCACTGTGCTGTAGCTAGGTTACACCAGTTCTGTGCTGGTGAGCTGGTAGGAGGGCTTTAACACAGGCTTCCACATTCAGAATATGTGCATCTACTGCCTTCAATGGGACCTCCTGCTTTCTTCTCCATTTGCCTGCACTGCTGACCTTTGGATTCCTGGGAAGAGTCCTGTTTCCTGCTATTGCTTTTGTAGTGTTCTGCCTTCTTGTGGGTTCCCTGTACAGAGTTTTATGCGTGTTTCTTGCTTCATAGTCTATCTTTCTTTCTGCCTTTCCTTTCAATCTTCTTTTCTTGAAGTTCTGTGTTTTCCCTGTTGGGGTTCCGACCTTGTATTTGCCGAGTTGGCTGCAGTTTCCTTTGTTTCCTTGTGCTGTATTACTGCTCTCGCCTTGTTCTAAATTTCTGTTATATCATGCATATACCAGGGCATACGTGTCCCAGTTTCTGTTGGGTGCAGCCTGCTCTTCATCCCAGTAGTAGAGTCTTTGATTACTGAAGCCCTGTTCAAAGTCTTGGCCTTGGTTTTCTCTCTGTCTGCCAGCTATCTCTATTGTTCCCTGAGATAGAGCTAGTGTATCTCATTGTACCCCGAACAAAAAAAGTATCTTGGGGGAACAGATCTTTTTTGTGAGCCACTTCCAAACTTTGGAATACTCTTCCCCCCATATCAAAGCCAGTCCTACCCTGCTTACCTTTAGGAAGCCGATCAAGACATGGCTTTTTAATCAATAATTTTCACCTTCATGCCCGATTGCCGTCAGTCCTCATCGCCGAGACACCCAAGGGTATTTGTGCGCTTCATAAACTGCATAAATAAATAAATAAAAATAATAAATAAATAGTGTAGTGTTGATCTTCAGTCTCTGTCTCCTGTTCTCTCATAGTGTCTGGTTTACTACTCTTGATATTTGTCTAAGCCTATATTCCTGTTATTCCCATTCTGAAATTCTGATCCATTTCAAACTCGGTTCACTGTCTGTTGCTCTCCACATCCATTTACAGTGTGACCTCTGGCTTGGTCTCCATTCCGATCAGGTATGGAATGACATCTGGTTTTTCGTCAAGGCCCTTTGGAGTCTTACCTGTCTCAATCCTGTTGCCAGTCTCTTTACAGCAGGTCCAAACTAAGACTTCACTGTATGACTGTTGTTGAGAGCAGTCAACTGGTATACATCCTAAAGGGCTTTCCTTCGCTTCTAAGAGACTTCTTCTCACATACCAGTACATCCCTTACTTTTAGCCACCTTGTTCTTGTCTGTCTCTGCATACACACATCTTCTATCTTCTCTATCTCTCTGACCAGAGTTATTCTTTAACGAACCTGGCATTTACTTTCCCTTGTACCTTGATGTATCTCTGATCCCTGGCACTTGCCGTGGTCCCAGGGTGGCCCGACCGCCCCCAGTCGTAATGGGGTGGTCAGAAGACCGTCAGCACTGCGCCTCAGCGAGTCTGGCGATTCGTAATAAAGCCTATTATGGTTTCCCCCAGTCTATTCCTAAAGGCCAGGGTCGGACTGGCCTATTGGGCAATCATGCAGGCCCCAATGACCTGGTTAGACCAATCAGTAAGTGGGACACTTTTTAGCAGCTTGTGGGACTATTTTAAGGGAAGGTGAGCCGATTTTATTGTGGAGTTCCCCGATTTTACAACAAATATTGCCTGCAGAGAAAAACAACTGCATGCTGCCTCCCATGCCTTGCAAAATACCCATTTACAAGTTTAAAACTGTCCTGATTTGCAAATGTTGGCCCCTTTTGTTTAGTTAGCTGCTTCTCTAAAGGAGCCACTTTTGATATAGTGTGTAGACATATTTTATGTCCCAGTTCGACCCTGAAGGAGGCCAGCAAGAGCGTAATATAATTGAGGTTAACATGAATTCAATGCCAAACAATGGGGTCTGTAGCCGAGGGGGCGGACGCCTTCGGCCATAAAGATCCATGGCAGTAGCCAACAATGCGTGGCATACTACTTGGCACTACAGGCGGCTCTGGGCCGAGGACTTGTGACCCTAGTGTGCACATGCCATTTCTTTCCAAGATTGAGGATCCCCCAAACTGAAAAATTCTGCAGCTATTTGCGTGTTAGGCTGTGTGGTTAGGTCCCCTGTGGTTTTTATGTGTGTTTTGTTCACTGTCTATTGAACGCTCAGCAAAGGGATTTAAGACAGAGATGAAGAGCTAAGGATGGAAAAAGAAGAAAAAACAAGCCTTGACGCAGGGAAAGGACATTTTCTGTGGCCTTGTAATTTGGCCGATCAGTGAGCATAAAAGGATGACCATGAGAGGGAATTTTATTCCCGGAAACATAATTATACCATTAAACTAGTGGCTGTTGTTTGCATGCAGCAACCTATTGCTAAGAAGGCATAAATGAGATGGAAGACAGTACTATTATGGAGCAGGTCAAAGGTCACCATTCATCGATACAAACAACATTCTTTCTTCATATGGTATGTGCCTGTTAAACTTTTGTTAGGCTAAACATGAAGGACAAGATTTACAAAGCCAAATTTTTCATCAGAAGGAATTTTTATTTGAAATAAATAATAATTTGCACAAGTAGAAAATAGGCACTGCTCAAAATGTGTTTTATTTTTATTTGAACAAATTGTAAAATGCATTTCTTTTTCAGAACTATAAGAGTGAAATGACCTTCCTCTGTATATGCTTTGTGTGGGACAGAGGAGAGGCAAGTCAAATTAGCGGAATACCGCAAGAGGCAGTTAAAACCCTCAAAATGGCTTAATCTGATCCAAGATACTGGGCCAAAACATTGGAACTAGGCGTTTTTGGTACATGCAAAACAGTTTCCATTCCAAGCAATCTGCAAAGAACAAAAATAGTCAATTTTCAGAGCAAATTGGGTGAAAATATTCCAGGTGGCATTGGAAAGGCGAAGTAACGTGAGGCAAAATATTTTCCTAATGCAAAATGACAAAACACTTCCAGCTACTTATATTTGAAAGATTACTGCCTTTGTCAATCCATAAAAATGCATATCGATCTCATTCAATTATTGACTTACTGTATTGAAAAGGTCATCAAATGTTTTCCTTGTCTTTCCATGACCAATATGGCATGTTTGTAGTGAAGAACTGTATAACATGAGAGCAACCTTGACAGAGAGATCCACAGCCAACTGCTCACTGTTTTCAAACAATGAACAGAAATGAATGCCCACCACTAATTCAATTTCAAAGTGATGCTGTTACTGCTGTTGCTTCTACTGCTACCTACTGATTGCAATAATAATCCTATTGAAATAATAATGATTACATAAAGTATTATTTACAATGATAGATCAGCCTCCTAGACTCAGCCCTCTAATTTCCAACTCTGTCCCATCTTAGTTTTATAAGAGCTTATCAAGAAATGGCAAAGTTATGGGGCAGAATCCCCGAAAAAGGTAATAAGTGAGAAAAAGGGAACTTTTATATTAAAGGACTTTACTACATATGTAGGTATGTAAATTGGTCAATATGTAAGTTACTTTGAGTGTACCCCTATTAAGTACATGCAGTAATGTTCTTCAAATCCCTTTCGCATACATGGTGATATACACCTACTTACAGTGGATACATTGCATAAATTCAAGGAGTTTGGATTTGGAGGAATAGATATTTCACTGCAAAATATAAGTGCTGTTGTTTTTCTTTCAATATAAATATGTGTTCCACATGTGCCTACCTTTCCTGTTTAGAACTTGTAACTACTGCATCAGCTAGTGTGCTGTATTGTAGTTTTTGTGCAATTTCGGTCAAATCCATTTATGTGTAAGGGAGGGTCTTAGATAAGTGTATCAAGTGCACGTTCAAACCTTTTTGAATTTCTGAACATGTACTACCTTTAGTCCTATTTTACTCCTCCCACCGGACTCCCCACTTTTGCACAATCATTTGGAAATTACATACACATAATGAAGTCATGTGTTGTTTACACTACGCCCATACAGAATAACTTATGTTGAACATTAGGTATTGAGACAAAATATCGATTAAATATCGTGATGCAGAAATATCATGTGCAAAAATACATTGTTGTTAATAATATTATTTATTAAAAAATGTTTTATACATTTTCGTATATATTTAAATTGTATGTTATAAATGTTTGTATAATGATTGTTAATGTTTTAATATAGCTTGTAAAGTTTTGGCTGTTTTTAAATTTAATGTATTAGGTTATTTGTATTTTTAGTGCCATAGCAGGTTGTAAGGTGTTTTAGGGGAGTAGGGTGGGAAGTCAATTAATTATAATTAATCATTAATAATTCATTTTCTTTCATATTAAATATTTAATATTTAATATAAATATTTAATTGCTCCATATTTATGTTAATTGTGTAATTAGTTGTTTTAATTATATTCATTTTTAGGTACAGGTTGTAGGATGTGTAGGGATATAGGGTGGGAATTCAATTATAATGATTTAATTATTATTTTCTAATTACTATTCACTATTTAATTCATATTATGTAAATAGTGTAATTAATTAAATCGTTTATTAATATTTTAGGTGTGGGTTGTAGTTTTTGTAGGGGTAAAGGGGGGAAGGTGAATATAATTAATGTATTATTAGTTAATTGTTATTCATTCTTTAATTAATTATGTAAGTTATGTAACTACAATTTTTTTAAACTCTTTTTATTATGAAAGAAGCAAAACAAAAGAAATAATAGGATCTCAGGTGAATGCAATCAATTTACAGCACTTCGGTTCATTGGGCACTGTGCAGGATCAAGCAATTATTAGAAAAGGAAACATCGGGATCATGGGGATTCCTGTACTGCAATATCCGTATCTCCCCTGGGGGCTTCAAAAAGGCCTCCACGATACTGGTTCCAAGCCCCCCACACCTTCCCCCACTTACGGGGGCAGCCCCTGGCAACATAGACCACCCGTTCTCTCATCATACACCAGTCGAGGTCTTCTTCCCATTTATGCACCTGAGGCGGCTGGCGGGCGCCCCACAACTGCGCAATGTTCCGCTTGGCCACCATGCACACCAACATCACCCATTGCTTCTGATAATCATTGAGATCCGTCGGTTCCCATACATTCAAGAGGCATCTACGGACTTCCATACGTACTTCCAACCCCAACACAACTCTCAATTTCTCGTGAACCTTCTCCCAGTAATTTTGTACGAAGGTGCAGTGCCAAAGAATATGCATCAATGTGCCCACTTCTCCACATTCTCTACTGCATGCTGCGCTAGGCGCTCTGCCCATTCGCACGAGCCGTGGCCTGGTAACATAAACTCTGTGGAGCACTTTCAGTTGGACCAGGCGAAGCCTCATCTGAACAGCGACTACTTTGGGGGAGGATAGCGCCTCCGTCCAGTCCTCATCATCCATTTCAAGACCATCCACACACCATTATGACCTAAGCCTAACTAGTGGGTCTTCTGCGTTGTTAATTAACTTGTGATATATCAGGTAGATAGTCTTGTCTGGGATATGACCATCAAGGACCCGGTCCTCCAGAAGGGACGCCTCAGGGAGTTCCGTTCCCTCAGGAATATGGGCTAACAACGAGTGCCTCACCTGCAAATATCGAAAGTATTCATTCTGGTGGAGACTATATTGATTTGCAAGTGAGTCAAACGTGTGTATCGAATTTATCCCCCACACATCCTTAATCTGAGTAATTCGAATGAGGTACCACTTATCAAACCCTTTGGATTTCCATAGCCTAACCAGTTTTTCAGAATTAAGCAACGGAGTGGCCAATGTAAGTCTGCCCTCCCAGCCCAAACTTTTGGTAGCAGTGTGCCACACCCGTACTGAATGTGCCGCTGGACCCGTAAGGGGAAACCTACCCAGTCTAGAATATAACGCTCTATCTATCCTGCCACCCGGGGCCTGACCTCTATCCATAGCATAGCCTGGATCTCCGGGGACTAAGTATACAACGTGATTCAACGCGGCTAGATGTGATGCCCAGTAATACCTTCGCAAGTCAGGCAGCCCTATACCACCATCAAACCAGGAGCGAGTCAATTTGTTACAAGCTACACGAGCCCCACCATCCCACAAGAGGCGCCGTTGAAGGGCCTCTATCTCTCTGAAATAAACCGCTGGTACGGGGTCCATTGCATTCTGTAACGCATATAAGAATCGCGGCAGTGCCATCATCTTAAACAAGGTTGCTCTGGCGAGCAATGACAGCGGGAGAGTCTTCCAGCGCTCCACATCCCCTCAGCATCGAGTCAGAGTAGATACAAGATTATTATCATAGCGCCGTTTCGGACCAAGCGAGACATAAATTCCCAAGTATTTAAATCCGTCCTTCTCTATACGGATGGGACATGTATGCCGGACCTCTGGGGGATCTCCGGCAAGGACATAAAGTACTGATTTGCTCCAATTTATAGCTAGACCGGAGTATCACCCAAAGATAGTAAGCAATATCGGAAGGAGGTCTTAGGTTTAGTCAGATAGAGCAGTACATCATCTGCATATAACGATATTTTGTCCTCCCATTCCGGCGTCCAGCGCCATCCGCTTATAGTGATGTCCCAGCGAACCCACGCCGCCAACAGTTCCATTGCCAATGCAAAGAGCAGCGTCGACAGAGGGCACCCCTGCCTGGTACATCTTCCAAGGGAGAAGTCCCGGGATTTTTAGTTGTTAACCACTACCCTCGCCAGTGGCTTAGTATACAGTAAGCGCACCCAGTTCACAAACTCATCACCGAAACCCAGCTTGGTCAAAACCGCAAATGTGTATGGCCATTCCACTCTATCGAATGCCATCGTGGCATCCAAGGAATCCAGAACCGCCGGTTCCCCTAGCCTTGAAGCCCCTCCAAGAAGTCCATGCAGCCGACGCAGATTCAACGCTGTGCTGCGCGGCGGCATAAAACCGGATTGATCCGGATGGATCAGGGTTGTTATCACCTTAACTAATCTGGTAGCAAGGAGCTTGGCCAGGACCTTGGGCTCTACATTGAGGAGCGATATGGGCCTGTAGGAGGAGCAACACGTCTTAGGCTAAGCTTGCTTATGAATAACAGCTATATTGGCTACTCGCTGATCATATGGGAGCTCTCCTTTCTGTCGACTCTCGAGAAACATGGCGCGGAGATACAGTGCTACTCTATTGGCATTCAACTTATACAGCCCGATAGGTATTCTGTTCGGACCAGAGGCCTTGCCGGAGTTAACTTGTCTTATAGCCTGGGCGACTTCATCATCTGTAATAGCAGAGTCAAGAAAGCTTCTATCCTCGTCGGAAAGGCTTGGCATGACAATATCTTTAATCATTTCTCCATTTTCTTGTTCCGTGAAATCATTCCCGGCCTCATAAACCCCCCCCCCCCCGATAATACTCTCCAAACTCGTCTGCCACCGCCTGCGGGTCTTTAATCAAACCTCGCTCTTGACTATCCAATTCCGGGACTAACCTAGATGCTCACTCCCCTTCTCCAACCAAGCAATCAGTTTCTCGGCCTTATCGCCATGTTCATATATACAGCTCTGTGTCGCATTATGTTGCGCCACGGCGCTCTCTCTAGCCAAAGTCCTATATTCTTCCTCCCGGAGCCTCAGTAAGTGGAGGTCCGCAGCTGTAGGTGATTCTGCGAACTGTCTCTCTAGTCGCGTGACCTCTCCCTCCTTGCTGGTAATCGCCGCCTGCTCTTCCCTCTTCCGCCTCGAAACAATAGACAACACTTCGCCCCTCACGACGGTTTTATAAGCTTCCCAAAGTGATCCGGCAGATTCAACCGATCCCTCGTTCTCCAAGAAGTATCTGTCTGCCACCTTAAGAATTTCTTTCCGTACCGTGGGGTCCTTCAATCTCCAAGCCCCAATAGGAGCCACTCTACCTGATGCCGGAAGTTCAAGCGTGAGACTAAGCGTAAATACAATTTAAAAAAGATATATTAGGCACACGCTCTTGGGTTGGTAGGGATGAAATGTGGAAAGTTAATTAAATATATTTTATTATTAGTTAATTACTATTAATTGTTTAATTGATCAATAATGTAGAATTTGTATTTATTATAATTATAAGACATATTTTAAGTATGTGTTATTCACTTTGTAGATGTATAGGGTAAGAATTCAGTTAAGTAATAATAAATGTAAAAATTGTTAGTTATTGTTTTAAAAAAGTGCTATTTATTATGGTATGTGTTAATTGTTCTTATTTGTAAATTATATTATATTTTTTGGATGTTATTATTGGGAAAATATAGAGCCTTATTACGATCGCAGTGGGATTGAGACTGCCCGACAATTGGTCGGCAACACCAAATGCCATATTTTGGGAAGACCGCAGAGTAGGAGGTCAGAAACTGCTTTTTTCTACTGCGGCTTGTGCTGCGGCCTGGAAAAGGGCTGCATCACAAGTCGCAGCAGAAAAAGGCGTATTTTCAAACATACATTCACCATGTGGCAGGCACCATGTAGTGCCTTGCACACGGTGCATGGATGTTTGGGGTGTGGTAAATAAAAACTTATTATTTACACTGCCGGAATTTCTATAGTTATCAAAGAAAGGTAATATATAAAATGAGGAGCAGAGTCCGTGGTCTTCGAGTTTAAAGGGCTTTATTCCAGAACTCGAGTTAAGGGAGAGCTCCTTCACCAAGCGGGTTCAGGAGTAGTCTGCTTTACTTGAAACATGACAGCACTTATATACATTACTTGCACAATCAAAAGAAGGAGTTTCCCTGGGCATGATTCAATTATCCATGATGCAATCATACAGAAGACATAGCAGGCTTGTTTTCGTTTAAAGAATAACTTGAATCACATTTAGACATAGACAAACACATGGCATCAGGGTGATTGTGATGACAAGTTACAGAGTTACTAGTATCTGGGGACAGAGAATTGAGGCATTGTTACAGGGTCATTTCTGTCAGAAGGGTAAAGAGAACGAGGCATTGTGTGCTCCTTACTTCCACACAAGGGCAGTGATGTTTCACAATGGTATGTGTATGTAGCTGGGGAGAAGGAGAATGGGTCGTGGTTAACTATTCTCTTTGTGCCTGTCTTGTGTACCTGATCAGTTTTACTCTTGATTGTTGGCCCAACCTGTGCTGCCCCCGCAAGCTGAGAGATCATTGACGAGCGAGGGCTGCTCGTTCTTTTGATAGAGTTCGTGAGGGCGAGAATTTGATGAAGCAACCATCTAGCTGACTCCGTTCTGTCTTAAGGGAAAATATCAAACAGGACAGAAACCCGTAAGATACATGATGACTGGCCATCATTCTTTGCATGTGCCAGTACAACGAAAAGAAAGACAGGCAAGAGAGGGGGTGTAATAGCATTCAAGCTTAAAGTAGAAAACCGACTTGCCTGGTCGGTGTTAGGGTGGATAGGGTGCATGATGGGACACCAGGAAGAAAAGAGAGTTTTTTAGTCAACTTTCCACATTCCCTCCTTGTCCCATAGAAACCCTATTGCAGAAATTCTTAGTCAATTTCTATGTTCATTAAGTTGTACACTTGTTCTTGCAACATGATCATTTCATTTTTCTTTCCTCTGTTTCGTGGACGAGGAGTACATGTAGGGGCACACAGTCCACAAGGGGCGGGGCCACACTGGACACAGAGGCAACAGGTGAAAATAGTGGCCAAAACGAGGCCCAGGACTGTTAGTGCCTTCCACCCCCAGGTGGACAGGAGGCCCCATACCCAGCCGGTCAGGGACCATGTGCCAGTGTCCATATCCAATTTATCGGATAGTACATGGAGGCGGGATATAGCAGAGTAAACTGATGGGGCGTTGTCTGGAATAAATACACAACAACTGGACCCTATTACCTTACACGCACTACCACGGTCGGCTAACAGGACATCTAAAACTATACGGCGCTGCAGTGTCATGAGTCTGTCTGCAGCTACTTCAGCTGTAATGTTATATAAGGCGCCAGTTGTTTCGTCTATGGCGGCCTGAACTACACAAGTTAATTGCCGGATGTGGCGGCTATTGGCCATGGGTCCCCAGAAAGGGAGGAAACCTTTGAAAAAATCTCCAGCTTCTTGTCCTGCAGTATCTTCTGCATCTATGACCCCCCTTCGTTGTCTTCTAACTTGGGTCAGAGGGTCAATCAGGTGGTAATCAGCAGGGGCTGTGTAAGTTGGTGGTAAAAGAAATGCGATGTAGCACTTTCCAGACCAGCCTTGAGGCAACCAAGTGCGCGCCTGGGGTCCACAGATAAAATAGGTGTTTGGGGCAGTTACTATGGTCGGAAAATCGGGAGCGGGTAGTGTATATGTCCTATCACACTCGCTGTTCCCCATTACTTCCCCCTTTCCTTTTCCTCTTATACAAAACAGGCCGTTTTGCGGTACTACCCAACCTCCTTGATCTGTCTGTCTTTGATTGACGGAAAACATTTCCCTGAAGGAAGCGATGTCATGGAACTGAGAGTAACTGATATTTTCGTGATCCTCGGCCCTCCCCCAGGTCACAGTAAGATCCACCATTTTAGAAACAGCCTTTACTATTTTAGTCTTTACTTCGTTCCAATTACTTTCATTTTTCAGTTTTGTCGGGGGAATGTTTCTGACTGAGGCAGAGAATATCATAGCTAATGCATAGGCGGACCCTGAATAACCGAACGGGAGGGAGAAAAAGGGCATTCCCTTATGTACGGAATGTGGCATCAAGCCACAAACCCAACAGTTCGTCTTGTTGACTATGAGTTGGTGTTTATGGAGAGTGGAAATGAATGTATTATTTATAAATTCCTTTCTTCTGTCCTCGAGGTGTGGGGGAAGAGCAACATGGGAATGCATAGTTATATTCTTTACAAGCGTGGAAGAGGGTGGAGGGAAAACTGTATATAAGATCCAACCCAGACAGGCCGCTAAACAACAAATAAGTAATATTATTAATAAAAAAATCGAGAACCTGCTATGCAGTAATTTCACATAATTAGTCCTTTTCATTTTGCGCATCATGTCATTACTCCTCATATTGTCTATTAATTAAATATCAAAATGTATCTGTACATGAGATCAAACGCTTCCCAGTAGCCGCTTCACCAAGAGCTTGTTCCTGGGCTTAATTAGCCACCGGTTCGGTATGATCAGGTGTAATGTCTTTTAGTCTATTTTGGTGAGATCGCAGCCGCGATCTGTATTCCTGCTGAGGAGTGAGTTCTGGGAGTGGTGAAATGTTATTTATATCCGGAGCATTTATAGCCGCTGGACAGGGCACATTGTCCGTTAGTATTGGTCCAAAAAACTTCTTGCAGTGGCTGGCGTGGAGCCACCCTTTTCGTCCTTCCACTTTGACTGCCGTCCTCGTCGTCAGGAGAACCAGTTTAGGGGACGTCCACCTTTTCTCCAAGGGGTTGGTATGATCGAAGTTCCGTACGAGTATCCAATCACCAGGTCTGATGGTATGTTCCTCAGGTGTGGTGTGATCTGGAAAAGCTGCTGCAACCTGTGAATGACAAGAGTGGAGTGCAGACATCAAGGAAGCCAAGTAATCTGTCAACATGTTAGAGTCAATATCAGTTAGTTTCCTAGGAGAAGGGACACCCCAAATGTTGGGAGGCCTGCTGAATGTTACTTCGAAAGGGGACAGTCCCGTCCGGGAATGTGCTACCATCCGCAAGTAAAAGAGACCGACCGGAAGGGCATTGACCCAGTCTATCCCCTTTTCTGCACATATTTTGGCTAGTTTGGTTTTCAAGGTTTGGTTGTGTCTCTCTACTAGGCCAGCTGCTTGAGGGTGTCGGACACAATGAAATCTCCAGGAATATCCCAGTAGAAGAGAAACAGCCTCCATTAGTTTAGAAGAGAAAGGCTGTCCATTGTCTGAATAGATGACCCTTGGCAACCCATTCCTGGGGAAAAATTCCCTTACTAATTGTTTAGCCGTTGTCTGGGCACCATAGTCCGGGACAGGGCATGCTTCAGTCCATCGTGTCAGTGTACACACTACCACCAGTACATACCTGTACCCTCTACATCTGTCCATTTGGATGTAATCCATTTGGAGGACTTCGAAGGGATGATCAGGAGACTGGAACCCACCCTGTTCTACTGGTACTCCTTTACCAGGGTTGAATTGGCAACATATCATGCAAGTTTTTACTTTTTGTTTGGCTGCAGCTCTTAGGTGTTTGTTAAACCAGATATTCCATAAACTGTCTAGCATACCTTTTTCGCCTAGATGGGCAGGGCTATGGACCGTGTCAATTATGACTTGTACCATTGAGTCAGGGAGAAACCATACTGTTTGGTCTTTGGTCATCCAACCTTGATCAGTCTGGACCCCTCCTTGTTCAGTCCATTTCTTTATCTCATCTGCAGTGGCATGTGTCTGTATGTCTCGTACCTCTTTCAAGGGGTCCCTTACTACCATAGTGACAGTCTGTGTTGGTACTTGAGAATCTGTTGTGTTCGCTGGACTCTGGGCTGTCTGTTTAGCAGTCCGGTCCGCTAAGTCATTTCCTTTGGATATGGTGTCTGTAGCTTTGGTATGTGCTTTGCACTTCAGAATAGCTATGGCTGAGGTAGGTGTATGGCATCTAGTAGGGCTTGAATCAAGGGGCCATGTTGTATCTTGGCCCCATGTGAGGTAAGGAAACCTCTTTCTCGCCACAACACTCCAAAATTGTGAACTACACCAAAAGCGTATTGAGAATCAGTGTAGATGTTAACTTTCAACTGTTTTGCCCATATGCAGGCCTGTGTCAGAGCGATGAGCTCTGCTGCTTGGGCTGACAGGATGTCTATTCTTTGTGTCTCTATAATCTTACAGTCTGTGGTTACTGCATAGGCTGCCACTAACTCTCCAGCGCTTGTTCTCATGCATGATCCATCCACATAACGTGTTACATCAGGATCTGGGAGTGCAACATCTGTTAGGTCTTGTCTTGGTTTTGTCACTACATCGATCATCTCCACACAGTCATGTTGTATTGTGTCATCTGAGCTTGAGAGCAAAAGGGTAGCGGGATTCAATACGTTGCATCGCCTTATCTCTATGTGTGGCTGGAATAGCGTTAGTTCGTATCCTGTTAGTCTTGCTATAGTCAGGTGTTGTGTCTGTGTTCTGTTTAGAAGGACTTCCACGGCATGTGGCACTTGTACTCTCAGGGGATGTCCTAGCACTATTGAATCACTTTGTCTTATGGCCAGGGCTGTAGCCGCAACGGATTTCAGGCATGCAGGCAAAGCTTGTGCTACGGGGTCCAGTGTGCTAGAAAAATAAGCACAAGGCCTGCTTCTTCCTGCTTGGTCTTGTGTGAGGACGGATAGTGCTGCTCCGTCACGTTCTGTCACGAACAGGGTAAAATGCTTGCTGTAATTTGGGGTGGCTAAAACTGGTGCTTGACACAGAGCTAGTTTTAGAGCTTCAAATGCTTGGGAGTGTTCTGATGTCCAAGGGAGAGTTGTAGGGGTGGCTGCCTCCACTGTAGTTAACTGTATGAGTGGCTTGACTATGTGGGCATACTGAGGGATCCATTGTCTGCAATATGAGGTGAGACCAATGAATGCACGCACTTCTTTTTGTGTTTTTGGCTGTGAAATTGTTGAAATCAATTGGATTCGTTCTTGTGTCAGTTGCCTACCCTCCTTGGACAGCAAATGCCCTAAGTAAGCCACTTGCTGTGCACAGAACTGCAATTTTGAGGGAGATACCTTGTGACCTTTGTCTGTCAGAAAATGTAGAACTGTGAGGGATGCCTTTTCACAATCTTGTTCTGTCCTTGCTGTGATGAGAATGTCATCTACATACTGTATTAATGCTGTGTTGGTAGGCATACTGATACTATCAAGTTGTCTTTTTAGGGCTTGGCTGTAAATGCTTGGACTTTCCGTATAGCCTTTGGGAGCTCTAGTGAACCTGAAACTCCGTCCTTTTAAACTGAACCCGAAAAGATATTGGCTGTCGGGATGTATAGGAATGCTGAAGAATGCATTTTTCAAATCGATGACTGTGAAAAATGCAGCTTCTGGGTCTATGGCAGTCAATAGTGAGGAAATATCTGGGACCACTGGATATTGTGGGATCACACATTTGTTCAGTTCTCGAAGGTCAACCACTTGTCGGTAGACTGGGGGTGCCTGAGGGTCAGTCCTTTTGAGGACTGGAAGAACTGGAGAATTGCAAACATTTGAATCCGTCTCCACCACCACCCCATGTTCTATGAGTTCTTGAATTATTTTGAGTAAGGCTTGTTCAGCCTCGGGTGGAATCTTATACTGTCGTATACGGGGTAGGACTACTCCCTCCTTGAGTGTGACCTGGTGTGGGGTAATGTCCATGTATCCTACATCAGTCGAACTTTTTGCCCACAGATGTTGTGGGATGTCATTAAGTCTGGGGTCGAATTCTTTGACTGTGAAATGTCCTTGGAAATCTCATAGAAACAATGTTATTCCCTCCGGTGAGCAGCATATTACTGCTCCTAATTCTTTAAGTGTCTTAATTCCCAGTAAATTCTCTGGGCATGTTTCTGTAAGGACTAGGTCAGTGGTAGGTGTCAGAGGACCCACTCCTAACGAGACTTGTTCAGATACTTTGTTTATTATTGGTTTTCCTGAAAAGCCCAGAGATATATTATGTGAGCCAGAGAGAGGAACCTCTGGGACTTCCTTATGACTTATGGTAGTCCTACTTGCCCCTGTGTCTATGAGGAATTTTCTGTCTTGTCCCAGTAAGTGGGCTTGTACATATGGACCTTTTTGATCCACTGGAACCGGGATAAGGGGCAAGTCACTTTCTCTCTCAAGGCTGTCTCATGAATATGGTTCAAACTCGGGGTAATCTGACTGTGCGTACTGGTACATCTGTGTGGCAGCGGCAGAAGGCGTCTGAACCTGCGGAGGCATAATAGTCTGAGGCTGCTGGTTGTTACCTGGTCTGGAAGTGTGAAGGCGTTCTTTCGTTTTTCCTGTCGCTATGTTGTGTTTCAGGACTGGACATTCCCTCACAAAATGGCCCTGCTGCTTGCAGTAGTTGCAAGTGCCTTTATTGGCTCCTACATTACCTTTGGGGCCCGTGTTTACTGGTGCCGTCTGTGCAATCAGTACCTTCATTTTTGTGTCTTTTACTCTTTTCTTTTCTTGTTCCTGTTCTTCCCTTATTCTGTTGTGGTGGTACTGTAACATTTGTAACATTTGTGAAGGACTATTTGCTTGCAAGGTACTCTCAATTTTTAACACCCTATTTCTGATGAGTGGTAAGGCGTTGTCCACCAATTTGGATACAAAAAGGTGGGGATATGCCTCGCTACTATTTGCGAGTCCACTGTTTATAGAGAAACATTTCTCCAACCTGGTGTAATAATCACCCGTATCCTCATCTGGCTTTTGTTTACAGGCAGAAATGGCATCCCAATCTTCCTTTTTTGTTGTTAATAATAGAGGCAAGACCTGTATGAGGAGGCTGAGCAACTCTTTTACGCATTCACCCAGACCTTCACCTGGCTTTCTGTCTGTCTCTTCTTTTTCTAGGACAGTCCACGTAATCTTTTTACCACCCACCTCCCAGTCCTTTTCCTTTAGTTTGTCGAATATACCTGTAGGTAGAATTACTTTAAGTAGTATTATTATATCTGGATATGTGAAACTACCCATTTGGAGGATATTCTTCAACTCTCTATGAAATCCTCCAGGATCTTTTTCGTGAGAGGGCACCATTTTTTTCATTTCCAATATTTCTAACTTGGTGAGGGGAGTATACACATGTATTCGTTGCAATGTGTCATCTGGCTGTGGTATGGGGTGGACTTCTCGCAAGGGGTGTTGGCCTATACTGTAAGTTTCATGAACTGATGTAGCTAAGGTAAGTTGCTGGTAACGGAGGCGCAGGTCCAGAATGGTATTGATCAATTCCGGTCCCCGAGACATCCATCTATCCGTCACTACTTCTTGTAACAATTTGTATAGCTTATCTGGTCCGTGGAAGTTATTCTCGTATAAGGTAGCCAGGTGTTGGACCATATAAATACCTGCTAGCCGTTGTTCTGTTCGGGGAAGAGCCAGAAACATTTGTGCTACTATATCTGGACGATATACCCGGTGCTGTGATATCCAATGGGTGGCAGACCGGGCCAATTCTTTTTCGTGTGGGTAAGGGGAGGCTCATTGTCAATCCATTCATCCAGGGCTCTTTCTGTGGACTGGAAAAGGTCCTCCGAGGAAGGATCTAATCTTTTAACTTTCTGTGACACTCGCGGGGGTCGCCACTTCGAGCCATGACAATGTCGTGCTACACCCAGGAAACTCATCCTACCTAGTGTCGGACCCTCATCTTCCTCTGAGTTGTCTTCCTGTGTAACTTTCTCAGAGCGAATAGTGACAATTTTCTTAACCAATCTTTTAGTTATTTTGTCGATCTGATGTCCCAGATCATGTGCCCCCCTGTGTATCTGATCACTAAGGTCTATTAACTCAGAGTCTACGCTCCCATTACCCGGGTCTAGTTCCCGGATCAAACAATTTATGATGAACCGCAGGAGAAATCCCCTGATAGGAACTTTTCTGTTCTTCATGACCAGGGCCAGAGTATCCGGACCTTCCCCTGTTCGTATAAATTCTATCCAAATGTTTCGTTATATCAGGGACCTTTTGGTGTTGACCCAGGGCTTGTCTTAATCTCTCTGATACTGATATCGTGGCCATTGGGCCATTACCGGGTTCGGGGTCATAGGGACACTCAAGAGGCGGGACATCATCTTTATCCTCAGCCCCGTTCCCGGGCACTCCTAAATCAGAGGTGGAATCACCGGCTACTAGTTCAGGTGCACGTGTAGACGGGCGTGTTCTAGGCATGTTAACATAAGCGGGGGGTGATTTGGACAGATAGGCAGGGAGAAATTTGTCGTGACAGTGGGAGTTATTTTCACTGGTGATTCGGGATGTTCTTCTATAATTTCTTCTGACAAAACGGGATAAATGCCAGTAACAAGGGCGCTTCTCTCTCTGTCTGCCTGTTCAGCTAAGACCTTCTCCCCTTCATCCTGTAATTGCTTTTCTTTAGCCTGCTCCGACATTCTCTTACTTTTCTCAACTTTCCCAAGTTCCTTCTAGGCCCTCCTATGTGCCTCCTTCCGCCATAACTCAATGGCTTCTGTCTGTGAGGGCCTCGCTTTTCTTTTCCATAACTCTTCCACCACTCTCATAATACATTCCATGTCCCATGTACCTGTGGCAGGCCACCTATACATCATTTCTAAATTCTCGGTATAGTCTACCCAGAGGTCTAAGAACAATATGGCACCCAGTCCATGTTTGTTATACATGAAATGTCCAGGCGTGTCTCTAGGCGGGACTTTAACTGGTTTCTCTAATATATTCTTTTTGGTGCCTATCGTATGTAATTTGGAAAACAGAGGCATTTTTAAACTCGACCAATTATGGTTAAAAAACTTGAAATATACAAAAATACTTTATACACTAAAGCATAGTGCAACCATACCGGTCCCACGAATGAGACTCGTTTTTACCGTGTTCCCAAATGGAACCCGTCTTTATACATTCCCAGTTGTACTCACCGAGAACCAAAACTTAAAGACCTGGTCATCGGACTCTTGACGCTTGCGCAGGAATATCGGGGCTCCAAAACCTCGGACTCGGCGCTCTCACTGGTCGGGCTCTGGGTTGGGATGCTCCGCTATCTTCTTCACCGCCTCGTGTGGATGATCAGTCGCAGTCCGTCTCCTCCTCGTCCCGAGGGATTTAGCTGGAACACCCCGCTGTTATGCACTTGAGGTCCGTCGAAAGTATGGAAGGGACAAGGACCTGACTTACATCGCCGGCGCGTGGGGAAGAGGGAGCGTCCCTGTTCAGGCGCCAATTAATGTGGTAAATAAAAACTTATTATTTACACTGCCGGAATTTCTATAGTTATCAAAGAAAGGTAATACATAAAATGAGGAGCAGAGTCCGTGGTCTTCGAGTTTAAAGGGCTTTATTCCAGAACTCGAGTTAAGGGAGAGCTCCTTCACCAAGCGGGTTCAGGAGTAGTCTGCTTTACTTGAAACATGGCAGCACTTATATACATTACTTGCACAATCAAAAGAAGTAGTTTCCCTGGGCATGATTCAATTATCCATGATGCAATCATACAGAAGACATAGCAGGCTTGTTTTCGTTTAAAGAATAACTTGAATCACATTTAGACATAGACAAACACATGGCATCAGGGTGATTGTGATGACAAGTTACAGAGTTACTAGTATCTGGGGACAGAGAATTGAGGCATTGTTACAGGGCCATTTCTGTCGGAAGGGTAAAGAGAACGAGGCATTGTGTGCTCCTTACTTCCACACAAGGGCGGTGATGTTTCACAATGGTATGTGTATGCAGCTGGGGAGAAGGAGAATGGGTCGTGGTTAACTATTCTCTTTGTGCCTGTCTCGTGTACCTGATCAGTTTTACTCTTGATTGTTGGCCCAACCCGTGGCTGCCCCCGCAAGCTGAGAGATCATTGACGAGCGAGGGCTGCTCGTTCTTTTGATAGAGTTGGGGATGGGGGAGAATTTGAAGAAGCAACCATCTGACTCCGACAGGACAGAAACCCGTAAGATACATGATGACTGGCCATCATTCTTTGCATGTGCCAGTACAACGAAAAGAAAGACAGGCAAGAGAGGGGGTGTATTAGGATTCAATCTTAAAGTAGAAAACCGGCTTGTCTGGTCGGTGTTAGGGTGGATAGGGTGCATGATGGGACACCAGGAAGAAAAGAGAGTTTTTTAGTCAACTTTCCACAGGGGGGGGCACCACATGTGCCGCCCTGGCTTCCCCTAAAGTTGTACAGGAGTGTGACCCATAGACCTAGTCGGGATCAGGCTAGGAAGGTAAAACAAAGAACAATATCCCAACAGGTAATACTTGGTAGACAATTACATATGTATGCTGCAAGCATTACAAGAACGAAAATAAAGGAGACTATTACTCAATTGGTCTTATGTTGTCATTCATATTGTATTTTGAAAAGAATTGTTGTGCAGGGTCATAATTTTACAGTTGGAGCAGCACTGTATTAGACAAATCATATGACTTGGTGCTCAAAGGTGTACAAGTGAACAGTGGTGACGCAAGTGGTAGGGTGGACAGCGTGAACGGCTCAATGTGAACATAGGTGAAAGTATCATACCGTGGGTGGCTGGGTGAAGGGAACAAATCGAGTGACTTATATGTTCAATTCACGATTAAGCAACAGCCACAGTAGAGAATGCGCCAATTATTGCGCTGTAGAGTTGACGGCGTTTCGATCCTCAATTAGTTGGGATTGTCATCAGGACTTGGTTGTCTTTAGTTGTAGTGCTGCGGGGCGAAAAGGATAGGTCAGGGAAGCGCAAGGAGGGAGAAGCGCATCTAGGCGGGCCATGGGCCAGATTGTGCACGAACAGTATGGCAAAGTTAGGGGCAAAACAAGCGCCCATTGAGACCCCCTTTATTTGGAGGTAGTAAGTGTTGCGGTAGAGGAAGTAGTTGTTTTGTAGGGCAATGCGTAACAGGTCCATGATGAAATCTGTGGGGATCCGTGCGGGTTGTGGTCTTGCTAGAAGAAGTGTCTTGATGACTTGCAGTGCTTCGTCATGGGGAATATTGGTGTAGAGGGATTCAATATCCATACTGACCAATAATTGTGAGGAAATGTCAAATGGTTTGTCCTCTATTGTGTTTATAAGATCGATTGTGTCCCGGATATAGGTATCTGTGATTGGGACAAATTCCTTAATGATGGCGTCAATGTATTTTCCCAGGGGTTCTAAGATGCATCCGCAACCGGAGACAATGGGACATCTGGGGGGATAAACTCTGTCCTTGTGGACTTTTGGCAAGACATATATGACTGGAGTACGTGGGCTAGGATTGTTCAAGAATTTGCACGCTTCTTTGGTGATGATGATTAAGTCTCCGGCACTCCTGGTGACGTTTAGTATTTTAGATCTTATGTCACCCAGTGGATCCTTGGAGAGAGAGTGGTAGTGGCGATGGTTGGCTAACTGGCGTTGTATTTCTTGGTCGTATTTATTTATTCCCATCACTTGCCAAGTCAGCTCTCCCGTCCCTCGCCAACTCACCGTGAGCAACACCTGGTCCCAAGAGCTTCTTCCCCTTTAGACCTTTAACTTCCAAGCCTACCTTGGTCCTCCGCCACCAGATAGTCTTACAGCATCTCCCACCGGACTCACATGTAACCGCTGTCTGCTCTCCCGTCCCTCGCCAACTCCCCGTGAGCGACACCTGGTCCCAAGAGCTTCTTCCCCTTTAGACCTTTAACTTCCAAGCCTACCTTGGTCCTCTGCCAACACATAGTCTTACAGAATGCCTCCCATCGGACTCACATGTAACCGCACCACGCCACCGCCCTGCCTAGATGCGCAATTCCCTCCTTGTGCTTCCCTGACCTGTCCTTTTCGCCCCGCAGCACTACAACTGAAGACAACCAAGTCCTGATGACGATCCCAACTAATTGAGGATCGAAACGCTGCCAACTCTACAGCGCAATAATTGGTGCATTCTCTACTGTGGCTGTTGCTTAATCGTGAATTGAACACATAAGTCACTCGATTTGTTCCCTTCACCCAGCCACCCACTGTATGATACTTTCACCTATGTTCACATTGCGCCGTTCACGCTGTCCACCCTACCACTTACGTCGCCACTGTTCACTTGTACACCTTTGAGCACCAAGTGCATATCTGGTTGTCATATGATTTGTCTAATACAGTGCTGCTCCAACTGTATAATTATGACCCTGCACAACAATTCTTTTCAAAATACAATATGAATGAAAACATAAGACCAATTGAGTAATAGTCTCCTTTATTTTCGTTCTTGTAATGCTTGCAGCATACATATGTAATTGTCTACCAAGTATTACCTGTTGGGATATTGTTCTTTGTATTACCCCTGGCTTCTCAGCAGTGGCTCACGGGGCCTGGGGGCCCTGTTTGGGGCCCCCAAAGTCCATTTTCTGTTTTCATGGTGGTGGGTCCGCCATGAAAAGGCTGTGGGAAATGGATATCCTAATCCCTATGGTGGTGCCTGCGCAGGTACCACCTCCATTGTAGGGATTAGTGTCCGACCGCCTCCCCGACTGGTTCCTTGAATCTGTCGTAGGAGGCGGACTGTCCCCCAGACCGCTGTGGTCCAACCCTCTGCATCGTAATCTGCCAGTCCGAACGATGGCTTGGATGTCGGTGGGACCGCCACCGTCGGCCTGTCGGTGTCTGTCCTACTGACATTAAAATGAGGCCCATAGTGTGGTATTTTACTTATATTATTATTGTTAGTTTTATTTTAAAATACGTATTAACCATTGTAATAAATATGTATTTTTTTATTTTAAATATATATATTTTTTAGATTGAAATACTTATAGTTGTTATTTAGTGTAGTTGTTAAAATATTTCATTTGTTTGAAATGAACTCCTCTCTCTCTCTACTGGTGCACAGACTGCAGTGGGAATTGTACATTTTACCCCTCCTCAATCCAACATTGTCCTACTATTGCACCAAATTGAGTGGAAATAATAAATTGTAACCCCTCCTGAGTCCAACCCTTTCCCTACTTTTGCACTGACTGGAGTGGGAATAGTAGACTTTACCCCTCCGCAATCCAACACTTTCTCTACTGTTGCAGCGACTGGAGTGGACACTTTGAGTCCAAAGCTTTCTCTACTGTTGAACAGACAGGAGTGGGAATAGTAAATTGTACTTCTCCTGAGTCCAAAGCTTTCCCCGCTTTTGCTGGGATTGGAATGGGAATGGTATATGAATTAACCCTTTTACCGCGGCGGCAAGTCCGCTGCAGTGCGGCACCTTTGATGAGTGGGCGGGGTAGTGCGCGAGACGGCCGTTGGCTGACAGCACGCAACAGGTTAATCCTACAATTTTATAATTTTGTTTATATTGTCTAAGTTTACCTTTGTGAATACCGAAAATCGTCAACTTAACATTTTGGTATAAGTTTAACTTTGAAAATTGGGCCCTTTGCACAGACACTTATAAAAGAACAGCTGCGGAGGCAATGATAGTAGTCATTCACAGAGAAGAGAAAGACCCATTCAATCCAAAAACTACCGTCCCATCTCCCTAATAAATATTGAATGTAAAATCTACACGAAAATCCTTGTTTTCAGACTGGAACCCATCCTCAACAAAACTATACACCCCTCCCAAAGGGGATTCATCAGAGGCAGATTTAGCATAGATAACATTAGCGAGAAAGACCACCTAGCCTGTGCAATAGCACTAAAGGTGGAGAAGGCCTTCGATACGGTCTTCTGGCCTTTCCTCCATGGACTCTCACCAGCTTCAACGTAGGCTCGTCCCTTATTTAAACGATTCTCGCCTCATACAAGAAGCCCCAAGCCAGAATTAACATTAACGGTTCTCTATCTAATACCTTTAACCTCCAACAAGGTATCCTCCTATTTATGAACCAAGCAGATCTAGCGCTGCCCAACATAATGGCCACTATCAACAAATTTGCCCTGGTTTCAGGATATTGTCTTATCAAAGATAAAACAGAGTTCCTCCCCTCAATATCCACTGTAACAGATCCAATATAGGCGACCATGGTCTCAAATGGGCTCCGAACAAAATAAAATAGCTGTGTCTATGGTTCTCCCAAAATCTTAGAGTGTCCATTGACCATAACGAGAAAATGATCTTAAGCAAAATTAAAGCCATTGAAAACAATTGGTCCTCTAGATACATCACAAGGTGGGCAAGGATAGAGGCCATTAAAATGATGATTACACCGCTTATCAACTTCCTAATCAGTATTTCACATGTATACCTCTCAGACACTTTGTTTGCTAAAATAGATACAATCCGCACCAAATTCTTATGGCAATCTTAAAAACCCAGAATTGCCCTAAAGAAACTGCCCAAAAAATTGGGTGGCCTACATTTACCAGACTATAAGAGCTACCAGCACGCCTTTCTAGCTAAACAGGGAAGTCTTTGGCTCTCCCTCCCTAACACAACCTCCCCTTCATCGCTCAAGATTAAAAAAGCGCCAGCTAGACATCCTCCCTTACTTTCTTTTTTACAACAAAGAAAATAATAACAGAATACTTAGCAAGCATCCTCACCTGCGCAGTGCAAGCCATTGGAAAAATTGATAACAAACTCCCTAACAAAGTAATATACTCACTGTCGGCCTCTATATGGCAAAATGAACACTTAAAATTAGACAGCAAAACAATTTTCCTAGAAACTTGGGCACCAAATGGAATACTGCTATTAGGAGACCTCGGTATACCACACAATCCCTTGCCTACTCCTTTTTAAAGCCAAATTCAACCTAAATGATCTAGACTTTTATCACTTCCTAAAAATTAAAGCAATTATCTCCAGGCACAAATCTCCTATCAATGCTGATCTTCTGACTACTTTAGGCTCATACAGCAAAGTAGGCCATGTAGTTTCTAAACTTTACTCTCTCCTATCCCATACTAGTTCTTCACTAACCAAATCATTATAAAACTAATGGGAATCAATCCTACAGACTAGATATAGCCTCAGTCAGTACAGTTGAACAAAATTACACCATCCTCAGCTCAGACTAGATACTGGGTGGCATATATGGCCCACTGGACCTCTGCCAAACTTTGCAAACCTGGTGTACAAATCTCTGACATTTGCTGGTGTTGCGGCAAGGAGGCCTGGAACACATGCTGCTGGATTACACCTTCTCTAAGACCTTTTGGGAAGAAATAGGTAAAACAATATCACAAATTCTAAATCTAAATTGGACTCCAGACCTAGCCTCTATCGCCATGGGAGTCTTTTCCCCTGACACACATTTCATGTTAAACAAAGAGGACTGCCTTTTATGAGACGTGCTTGTCTCAATTGGCATTAAAGCCATTCTCTCTGAATGGAAAGATCTATCCAAACCTTCATCTCACACTTGGTGGGAATGGGTACGGGCGGATAATACCCTAAACACATACATATAGAATACATCAAGGAAAAAAATCCCATCTCCCCCTCGCATAAACCCAACACTTACCTCTCGTTTGACTCTGCTCTCACTCTTCTCTCACCCTGTTCCATCTCCTCCCTAGCCTTAGTTATCTTTGTTTCGATTATCTCATTACGAGATCAGTTGCTATAACCCATACCAGAATTCCTTCAATCATACCCTCGACTCCCTCCATACAAACAACAGCAGAATCTTCACCATCAACTCACACACTTACAGGTACACATACCCACTCTTTTATCTGACATCTCTTTCAACAAAACCTATAATGTCATACTTAAATACATTTCTGACTCCCCAACCGGATATTGTTTCTTCATTGTATATCTACCCTCTCTGTACTCTTTTGCTCAAATAAAATCTTAACAACAATGGCAAGGAGAATAATATTTATGGCAGCAGGTACATGGTACCAGTGTCAGTTCTCCTGTACCAGCTGTGGTATTGCAATACCACAAATACTTTAAAAAATCCAGAAAAAAAACCCTCAAGAGTCAGAAATTATTCAACAGCAACTGTGTGTCCTGCTCTTAGAGGAAAATGGATGAATCTTGATTTAAGTTACTCTAGAAATGTAAAGCAGCACAATCACCTAATAGGCCCTAGAGTTTTCTATCCTTTATGGTGGCATTTATTTGTATAGACTAGAGGAACAGAATGTATTTATTTATTTATTTAAGACTTGTAATGCGCATGGCTGCCTCAGCTTGGGTAGCACATGAGCCACCGAGCAAGATCCAGATAAGGCCACCAAGAGACGCGCCGCCGCATTCTTTACCCTCTGTAGGCGTTTAATGCTGGCTGTGTTGGCGCCTTAGTATAGAGAGTTACCATAATCAAGCCTGGAGAGAATTGACGCCTGCACAATAGTCTGGCGCACTCTAGGAGGGAAAAAACCAAGCAAGTGTCTCAACCCTCGCAAAAGCCCAAAACAGGCAGCGGCAGCAGTTTTTGTCTGCTTCTCAAACGTTAATCCTTTATCAAACCACAACCCCAGGTTCTTCACAGACTCCTTGGGCAACGGGGCGGGTTTGAGGGGGTCTGGCCACCACTGCTCAGACCATAGCTCCTGATCCTTCCCAAACAGTAACATCTCAGATTTGCTGGCATTTACTGTAAACAGTTTGCCATCATCCAATCTGAGATGGCGACCAGATCCTCCTTGAACTTCTCCAAGTTGGCACAACAGTTTTTAGAGAAGGCGATTACCAACCGGGTGTCGTCGGCATACGACACCAAGGACAACCCCCTGCCTTTTGCCACTTCCGCCAAGGGTCTCATATAAAGGTTGAACAAAGATAAGATAGAACCCTGTGGTTCCCCCTGGCGCAGGGCATATTCCTGGGACTTGGAAGGACCGCTCCTCTTAAAAGGATCAAATCCAATCCAAGGCCCCACTCCTAATCCCAACTTCCCAGAGGCATTCAAGAAGAATCATATGAGACACAATTTCTAAAGCGGCGCTTAGGTCCAATAGGACCAAGGCCGCAGAGTCACCCACATCCTGCCTACTCCGGATGGATTCCGTTACTGCCAATAGCGCTGATTCAGTGCTATGGCGTGGACGAAAACCATGTTGAGATGAATCAAAGATGTTATATTTTCAATAAATTTGGATAGAATGGAGTTCACATGCGCTTACACCAGTTTAGCCAAAAAAGGCAGCTGGGAAATAGGGCGATAATTGCCAGGATCTTCCGGATAAAGAGAAGGTTTTTTTATCAAAGGAATTACTTTAGCGTGTTTCCAAGCCCTGGGAACAGAGCTAACTCAAAGACAAATTGGCCAATTCTAGACCCACGGGAGCGATCGATGAATGGAACTGGCCAAAGTGGGCAGATGACATGGTTTTATGACACAGGATCTCAAATTCCGAGAGCGTCAACAAAGAAGGGGATGATAAACAATTGCCCTCCATAATGTCCACCCCTCCTGCCACCACTTTCTCAATAGGAATTGCAGCCTTAGGGAGATCACGATAAATCTGCTCAACTTTGTTCACAAAGTGCTGCGCTAATACCTCGCGTTGGCGATTTGAGGCTATAGGAGAGGTACTTGAGGCGCCCGCACTCTTCATATTTTTGAGCAGGGAAAAAATGGTCTTTGCGAGGTTGGAACGGGCCAGAATCTTATTGGCTACAAACTCCGCCCGAGCTCTCCGAATGAGCTTATGATATTCCTTAACCGCCGCACGATATTCTAATTTAGCAGAGGCCTCATAGGAACGATGCCAAGCACGCTCTAGCTGCTTGCAACCCTTCTTTGCCCGAGTTAGCGAGTCATTGAACCATGGGTTGGACGGCCCGCGTCCTTTTCACCCCTTTTGGCCGGAATACAGCTATCCATCCCAGCCATCAGCCAATCTATCCCCCAAACAAAGAAGCACTTACTTCATTTAATCAGGAGGAAATACCCCACTGGAGGATATTCAGCTGTTTGTTGTCTTGTCTTCTTCTTCTTCATACGAAGATTAATTTTCTCATCGATTACTGTTCAAAAAAGTGTGTGCCCCAGATACCTTCTGTTCTGAGTGGAAGTGTTATTTACATTCAACCACCCACACCATGGAGATCAGGTATACATCGGTGTAGCGCTTCCACACCCATTCAAAGTCAGCCTGCACCGTTATACACATACATCCGGGTGTTCATGTTAACCGTTTTTTTGTCACCTAACTGTAAGGGATATTTCCTCCATACATATTTACATACCTTTTTACCCTATTGTGGAGGACTAATAGTATCTCAAGAGACTGCGGGTCAAGGGGAGCCTTGAAGTGAAACACTGCATGTGTGCGGACAGGAGGAAAGAGGAATGAAAACAAGCAACATCAGTGTTTACCATACTGCGGCTGGTTAGATTCCATGCATTTAGCGGTCGCCTCTGGCACACAGACTCATCCTCGCTTTTACTTACTTTGTCAAAGGTACTGCCCCACCTACTTGGGTCCGTGTCTCCCGGCATTTCGGAAATGGGATGCCGGGAACACGTCTTATAGTGTGCTTCAGACTCAGCATTTCCAGCTCGCACAGGGGAGGAGCCCTGCCCCTGGCGCCTGCTTTCAACGCCATGCCGTATGTCCCGGCTGACTAACTACACTCTCCCATGGGTCATTGGGGCTTGTAGTTTTTGAAGACAAGTTACCCCTATTATTTTCATTAGAGATATGAGGACGTGTATTAAATGCAGGTAATAAGGATACCTGTCTACTCCATGTGTCAAATCCAATATATGGGGTATATGATCAAAAAGTGCATTGGCGGCTGCATGATGAAGCATGACACTACTAGAGTGTGTGAGGGTTATGTAACAAAAAGGAATTGCTTCCTTTCCCATGGATGAGCAGATGGTGTACCACCAGTTGAGAGTTTTGCCCGACAATCCCCATTAATCAGGTGGGATAATTATTTGTTTAGGATCTAGAATTAGGGAGGATGTATCCCTCCAACTACTGCTCTACCCTTCTGGCTCAGGTTAGGTTCCCTTTTCCTGTAGCCAATCTTAAATAGCATTGTAGAGATTACCTTCTTTCACACAGCTGTAGGGTGGAATATGCACTGGATTTTCATCCAATGAGGAAGCCCTGACAAAGTGCTGAGGGCGAGGTGAAGGCAGTGAGAGCATACGGGAAGTAGCAGCACAATGGAGCATGGAGGGAGGGGGCAGAGGCAGGCAGATAGAGAACAGTGGACAGGCGGGAGATCGACAGGGGCATAGACAGCAAGCTGACTATGGAGGGCAGGCTGGCATCGGCAGGTGCAGAAAGCAAAAAAACTAATGTTTAGAAACACTGAAATATGCCAGCTATACTCAGGGACCCTAGAATTATCCTATTTTGCTGCTGAAGTAGTTTCCATGTAAGTATAGTTTAGCAATTCTGTTTATCCCTGTTTTTATATTTGGGCAATCACCCCCTTACCTGCATTGTAATTTGTTGATTCACCGCTGTTTTAGCGGGTCCGGTTCTGGGGGATCTACAACGGTGAGGATTGGCCGCCATCTTGGGAGGGGTTGTGCCGCTTTGTGGGTGCCATCTTGAGCGCTCTAGTGCTGCTGCATACACGCGGTAACTCTATATCAGCCAGCCTCTATAGCGCAGCGGTATCGCGCAGCGGTTGCGCCTTCACTGCGCCTGAGTCATGCCAGAGTCCTGCCCGTCTGCGCCCGTCAGCGCTAAGTAGGCGCAGGCGTGGCGGTACTTTGCACGTGTGAGCTCGGCACTTCATTAAGGCAATGTCCCAGGTGAGTCGATTTTCCAGGGATGAGCTGTTATTCATTGGGCTTTCAGTCCCATGTTGTTCTCATGGGCCTGTCAGTCCTCTCTGTGGTCCGTATAAGTGTGCATGGGGGGCGTGGTCTCTCAATGCCCCTTCTTCCATTACTGCCTTGGTAGAGCCCTTTCTGATTAAAGTCCCTCGTATTAGATCACCAGTCCCCCAAGATATCTCCATCTGGAATTTGAATGTCAGATCCCTTAGGAAGCACCATAATGAACTTTATGATCTCATGAGGGATTAGTCACCTGATGTGTTCTTTATGACGGAAACATGGCTTCAGGAAGCGGACTCTGCAGTTGTGAATCTTGCTCTCCCAGCTGAGTATTCCATCTTCACTCACAATCGGACATCTAGGGGAGGGGGCATTGCTGTGGCCGTTAAATCCTGTTATCCATGTGACTGGAGGGTGGTGGATCTGGCAGGCTGTGAAAGTGCTTTCTTTAGAATCTCCATTAGCCATCACTTCACTTTCTCTGGCCTCCTAATTTACCGTCCCCCAGGTTGTGACACTGCTTTTCGTAAGGCTCTTCCGGAATGTATAAGCTCTTTGGCCGTGGGCTGCGCAAATTTTAGCATACTTGGAGACCTTAATCTTCATTTTGACTGTGGCCATTTATCTGCCATTAGTAGTACCTTAGCTGATCTGGAGGATCTTCAGCTAAATCAACTGGTCTCCTCCCCCACCCATGTGGGGGGCCAAACCCTTGACCCGTTTTTTACGAATTTGACGGGGGTCAAGATGGTTAGACTTTGCCCAGTTGTTTGGACCGATCATTTTTTAGTAAAAATCCTCCTTATGATCAAAGAGCATCCCTTTAAACCCCTGGAAAGAGTAGTGCACAACCTTCACTGGAAGAAACTTAAATTGGAGGACTTTCATCACTTTTTGGAGGCTCATCCGTTAGGCCCCTTTCTTAATGTAGAATCGGGGTATGACCTGTTCTGTGACTGGGTTTTTCTGGACCTTGGATGCACTGATTCCTGCTGCCTGGACTAAAGTTCGTATTAGAGAACCCAGCCCATGGTACGACAGCTCCCTGCTGCTGCTAAAAAAAGAGTGTAAATTGGCAGAAAGGGACTGGCGGAAATCTTATGAGACTGGGAAAAAAACTCTGTACTTCTCTAAAATCAAAATCTATCATAGAGCTGTTTGCAGAGCCCATGCAGCCTACTATTCTCAGGAATTTAAAAACAGCCCCAATCCGTCCAAATTAATTTTCAAGGTCATTAAGGACCTGACGGCCAAAAGAGCTCCTGCTGCGGAAATATGTTCAGTGGCTCATTGCGAAGACCTGGCAGCTTTTTTTACTGAAAAAGTTCAAGCCATCTATCATGCTTTTTCCAGCACTGTGCCGGGAGTGGAGCCCACCATCCTAACATTGACCACTGGTGAGACCTTAACTTCTCTCCCTTGCCTGTCGATGGAGACTTTTCTTACGCTGGCCGCTAGGATAAAATCTGGCTCACCTGCGGATCCTTTGAGACCAGCTCAGTTCAGAAATTCTGCTGCCACTATCCTTCCTCCAGTTTGCCATCTTATTAATCTCTCTCTTGCCTCGGGTGTTGTTCCCATTAAGTGGAAACAGGCCGTTGTAACACCTATACTGAAAAAGGCCTCTATGGACCCCCTTAAACCTGAGAGCTATCGCCCGATCTCTCTCCTTCCTTGGGCTGCTAAAATCACTGAGTCCTATGTAAATGGGGTTTTGTCTGAGCATTTTGTGAGGGCAGGGACTCTAGACTCCTCCCAGAATGGCTTCTGTGCTGGCCACAGCACTGAGACAGCCTTGCTCTCTATGACTGAACATCTTCGATCTGTATTGGATTCTGGTCAAACTGCGGCACTAGTATTACTCGATCTTAGTGCCGCGTTTGATACGGTCTCACACAGGATCCTACTCCAACGTCTTGGCGAGGCGGCGTTTCAGGCACTGCACTCAATTGGTTCAGTTCCTTTCTTGCCGATCGGACCTTTAAAGTTGTCACCCCACCTTGTGAGTCCAAGTCTTATCCTCTGGAGCTGGGTGTGCCTCTAGGTTCATCGCTGAGTCCCACATTATTCAATCTTTATGTGAGACCGCTGGCGGCCATCGTCAAGCAGTGGGGTATGACTATGGTCTCCTATGCTGACGACACGCAGCTAGCAGTCGTCCTAAGTGGGAACTCCGACCTTGACGACCCCAGATTCCGTGATGGACTCCGGGCAGCAGCTAGCTGGATGAATGCCAACTGTCTCCAGCTTAATGCCAAAAAAACGGAGGTCATGATCGTGGGCAAGAGGACTGATCTCTGGGGTGATACTTGGTGGCCCCCTGAACTGGGCGCAACTCCTATTCCAGTTCCAGAGGTAAAACATTTGGGGGTTTGGCTAGATCCTGCCCTCAGTTTTTGTGCCCATACTAAAAAAGTGGCGGCCACCTGTTTTGGCATCCTACGAAGATTAAGGCCTATTTTGAGGTTCTTTGATGCCGCTACTAGGCAGCTGGTTATACCATCATCCATATTATCTCGGCTTGATTACGCCAGCTTGCTCCTGTTGGGGGCCAACCAGGCTGAAATTGCCCGGATGCAACGTGTTCAGAACGCCGCAGCCAGAGCACTGGTGGGTCTACCAAGGTTCTGCTCTGCGGAAAGTACCATCCGTTCCCTACACTGGTTACCTATGGCACAGAGGATACATTTTAAAACCTTGTGCCTAGCTTTTAAGATCCTTAAGCTGGCCTCTCCTCAGATCCTCGATAACCTTCGGACGCCTTATGTGCCTTCGCGCTCTCTAAGATCCTCGGGACAAAACTTGGTCGTAGTCCCTCGGTTTAGGCTGTGTAGGGCGGGGGGTCGATCCTTTCGAGTTCTGGCCGCTAAATTGTGGAACTCTCTCCCGTCCCAAATTTGTGAACTTGATGAGCTCCTGAAGTTTAGGAGGGCGATAAAAACTCACTTGTTCCCTCATCCACCTTAGTTTTTTGTCCTGTGCGCGGCTGTCTCTGCTCTGCTGTGTTGTGTTTGTGTACTCTGTCTGAAGCGCTGGGACGCCCCCCTGGCTGGGGCAGCTGTGCGCTATAGAAGTGTTATTAACATAACATAACATAACCTGCTGCATAATCTGCAGATTGTTACCAAACAAATGTTGTTTTTAGAACAAACTGATCAAAGTTACTAAAAACACTGCAATACGTGTTCTAGTGCAATGGAAGACTCTTTGCACAGGTTATCAGTCACCTCTAAATTGCTTACTGCTGTATTTGAATGTTGACGTAGTATAATGAGGTGAAACGTTTTTCCAGGCAGCATTATGCTATATCTCGTGTATACATATACATCTTCCCTGTTGCTTTGGCCCTTGCTTCTCAGCCAGTGTGAATGTGCTCTGTGGAATGTTGGAGTGGTGAAGATGAATGGAATGTATGGGTTCCTGTGAGGTGAGGTGTGTCAGTTGGAGTATGGGCTGAGCAGCAGGCAGGCGTCTCCTGGAGGGGCTGTTGTAGGATTGTCCCTAGATAAAGCTATAGATGTACAAACCTGCAACTAAATAATGAATAAATTATCTTAAACTACTCCTCGGCTACCAGACTTGTATTACAACATTTTTGGCGATGAGGATAGGATTCGAACCCAAGCATGCATAGCACTATGGACAAGTAAACTGTGTTTCCAGCAACTCAGCTCTTTGGCAGGCTGTACATTCATCAATGTGTGTGCTTTGAAAGAGTAGTCATGCTTCATACGGTGTTATCTGGGAAACGCAGACCCCGCGACCGGACATTGTTAAATAGTGGTAATTGCCTTGGTGAATTGCTCTTTCCCTGGCCTCAGATGAACTTGGGAAAACTGTTACCTTGGAGCACTTCGCTTGAATTTTGAGCATAAGTCTGTAGTGCAGCTCCAGTGGGTGCGCGTCTCCACACTGTGCACGTATCTCTTGCAGTGACACGTAGCAAGCTTGGGGCCTCAATGTTGGTTCCCATCTACGCGTTGTCGTCAATATGCAGCCAGCTGGTGGTGATGGAAGACACATTCCTGTGCTGCACTAGCCTCATGGGGTGGGTGTGCTCTTCCACCTTAGAGGATTTTGTAAAGCACAGAGAACTGACAGTGGATCAATCTCTTCTAAGGCACCAAACAACAGAAATATTTACCATATCTTAACCTGAACCAAGAAAATATTGTGTGCAAATCTTTAACAGTGCACTCTGTCCAAGAGCACCACTCTTACCATAGGGTCAAACAAATATTTTACAATAAGCTGCGGATTTGGCGGTTTCTTTTGAATATCAGGGGAGTGGACGGACGTATATCTAAGGCTCATAATGGATGCCGCGTCTGAGAAGTGTATATAAACTACATTTCGGACAATATTTCTGGAATTTGCACTGAAAAAGAAGATTGTTACTTGCTGTGATTAAATGTACTAATTGGAAAAATGAAAAAGAGAAAGCGGAATAGAATTGGATTAGACTCTCCCAGAAGATTATGAAAGGGACCATATGAAGCATGGGATCTTTTTTCTCGCGCATCAGCAGAGGAAATAATATAACTGTATAGCCGACTTTGCGCTAAAGAACACTATACGCCCTGAAGAAGTCCTGGTTTCAGAACGAAACGCGTTGGCTGTGATTGAACAAATAAAAAGAAGAAAAATACCAAAAATCCCAGGAGAAGGAATTGTATTTATTGATTGGACCTTAGAGGACCTTAGAGGATTTTGTGTTCGTCAAATGGTGTCCAGCATGTCAGTGTGTCTCATCACAAACTCTGGGGACTACCTCCATCAATCAGGTGCCTTCTGTTCAGTGGGCTGAGGTGACACAGAGCCAGCAGTAACCTGTAAGCAACACCGAATGTTAATTTCGGATCCAGATGTGATGAGGTAGATATCATCTTTTCATTCCTTGTGTTCTGCTGGATACAAGCTGCTGCAGGAATAATTTTCTACCTGGGTATGCTGGTAAGACCGGACCAGTTATGTTTTGTACCAATTTGAGCAAGTTATCGCTCACTGGAGTCTTTGAATGTCTTATCTGGAAATCGTTTGCTGGACATGTTTGCTGTTATAGTGATTTTTTTGTCATGATCAGGGGCTGCTCCTCTGTATTTGCGGAGGAACATCACCCCAATCGTCAGAGTCAGTAAGAGAAAAATGAAATGATAATGAAACATTATCATTTTATTCTTCTTTGACTGATTCTGAAATGCGTGCAGTGCCGGGTTGGTCCGGGCCATGACAGGCAGTTGGTGGCACTCTTCACAGCCGAGTTGGAGAAATGCTGCAGGCTCACAGGCACTGTCTGAGCGGCAGAGCAGGCCGCTCAGGCCAATCCAGGTGCTGCTTTCATAGCAGGACAGCAATGCCAGGACTGGTTGAGCAGCCTCTGCCTTCCCGAGACTGCTGGGAGAGCTCTAAGGCTGCTGCGGCTATCGCTGTCTGAAGCTGCGGGGAAAAGGTATGTTTTTAAAAATTATTATTTTTCCTTCCCCGTTCACCCACAGCCCGCCCATCCATCCCCTGCCCGCCCATTCATCCCCTGCCCCCTCACCTTTGTGTTGTGGTGGACTCAACTGGTCATGATGTATTTACTGCATATGCATGGTTTCTTAACTACTCAATGATTTGCTGTGTATGCCATGGACTGCTGCCATATTTTACCATATTCTTTCTGAGTGCGCTGTAGTGTATGATTTGTGGATGTATTGAGGTTATCATATATATCTAGTCTATTTGTATTTTGCCATGCCTAATGAATGTTATTTGCCTATTTTTACATTGCAATACACATGCCCTTACATGAAGGATGATTGTATGGGTGGAAATCACCCATTTCTATATTTTACCCTACATGCCCTTACATGAGGGATAGCTGCAGGGGTGGAAGTCATCCATATTTACATTGTACACTACAGGACCTTACATGAGGGATGGCTTTATGGGTGGAATTCACCCATTTCTACATTGTTTGCTACATGCCCTTACAAGTGGGATGACTGGATGGGTATGGGGTCACCCATGTCTACAATTTGCACTTGGTGCCCTTATATGATGGATTGTGGTTTGAGGTTTATTTCATCCATGTCTCCGAGTTACACTTTGTGCCCTTGCTTGGGGATGTTTAGTCGGGTGTATATCACCCATTACTTCTGTGTCGCGACGTGTTTTTTTATTTCTTTTTTGACTTGGAGTTATTTGAGTGTGAGTGTTTGCCACAGTTGGTAGTGGTAATAGGTTGGCATTGGTTTTTTTGTATAGTGATGTAGGGCTTATAGGGCTCTTTCTCAGTTTTCTTTGTTCAGGATCTGATGACTTTAAAAGTTAATGCTGTGTGACCAGATTTATTCAGCTATATTTTATTTGTTTTTATAAGGGGGAGGATGTGAGATATCTTGTGTGTTTCTCTATGCATTTCCCTATTTTATCTTTGCATAATATCTTGTGTATTTATCTATACATCTCTTCTATTTTATCTTTGAAAGTTCATTCACAGTATGTTTTATATCATTGTGCATTTGTGTATTTTTATGTGGTTTATGAAGGGGGTGGATATGTTATATCTAGTGTGTAAATCTACACATATTCCCTGTAGTTTAGGCCCTTGTTGCTCAGCCAGTGTGAATGTGCCATGTGGAATGCTGGAGTGATGATGATGAATGGAATGTTTAGGTGCCTGTGAGGTGAGGTGTGTCAGCTGGAGTATGGGCTGAGCAGCAGGTAGGCTGCTCCTGGTGGGGCTGTTCCGAGGTTGTCCCTAGACATAGCTATGGATGTACTAACCTGCAACTAGAGGCTGAACCATCCAAAACTACTCGGTTACAAGACTTTTATTACAACACATTAACATATAACAAAATAGTGAAGTATTACTATCATATAATGTTACACGTTTTGCTAAATAATTAGCCTTTTCTTGCTTCATAATTTAGTCGACCCTAAGGCATAATCTAGTCCAATCCTTCTGCATCATTCCAGTGGCCTTGGTTATACTCAGGGAGCTAACTATAACTTACGCCCCCCACCATGCACTGCCAAACATATTACATCACTCATGACATGTTAAATTACATAATTGATGACCTCACTGGTGAAATCTCAAATGACATCTCTCAACTAATTGTGAAATGTAATCTTAAGAGATTCCGCAGTAAGTAACAGATTGCAGAAGAACCATATTGCAACCCACTCCTATCCTTGCCTACCCAAGCACACAGATAACACTGAGGGGAATGGGGGAAATGAGACAAGAATCAAAGAGAAAAAGAGTTGTTTTGGTGTTTTTACTGTTTGAATGTTGAGTCATGGCTGTTCACAAAACGTGCATTGACTCTTGAACAAACAAATGAACATGATCATGTCAAGTAAACAACTAAATTGCAGTCTCTTATCTTATTTGTAAATTTCTTTTTTCGAACCTTGACAGCTTGTTATACCTTGCTGAATGTCTCAATAGAACAATAATCTTATTGCTTTGTGTAATTTTCAAAAATGTTGGTTACTAATGTTTTTTCTTCTTTTTCTTCTTTTCCTTTAGGCACCGATTCTCAATCAAGCAGCAGATCCAGACTGAAATTAGTGTCGACTTTGGAACTTTCCTCAGTTTAAGGTAGGTTCTTGTTAAGCATGGGCGAAATGTGCAACTTCGCGTTTTGCGACTTCGCGGATTTCCCCGCGAAATCGCAAAAAAAGTCCACGAATTCACGAATGTTCCCGTGAAATCATGGATTTTTTGCGATTTGCCCTGGAGTACTTTCTACTGGCTAATCCAGTAAGTGCTCCTTCTTTGGGTAAATGTATAGTGCTTTTACTACACTGCAGCTGCGTAAAGGGCCAGAAGATATGTCTCCAGTGACCATGTGTGCCTGTAACACAGGCACAGGCACACATGGACACTGGAGACACATCTTCTGGACCTTTACGCAGCTACAGTGTAGTAAAAGCACTATGGGGCGGATTTACAAGCCGCTTGCGCCTCTTTTGCGCTGCAGTTGCGTTACTTTTGTGACGCAGCGTAAGCACAAAAGATGCGCCATGGTGCTGGGTTTCAACAACGTGACGCATCTGAGAGATGCGTCACGTTGTAAAGCCCTGAGCCATCAGGAGGCGTTCCGGCGCAGGGGAGGGCGTTCCTGCACAGGAAAACCTCCTAAAAGTGGCTGAGTGAAATCTACAAGATTTCACTCAGTCACTTTTAGGCCAATGCTGCGTCAAAACCCTGCGCCTGCTTGAAGCAAGCGCAAGGCTTGATGCAGCATTGGGGAGATAGGGCCCCCTAGAGCACTGCTGGAGCTGCGTCGCGCTTGCGACGCAGCTCCAGCAATGCGATGCTTTTACGGCACAGATGAGTGACGCATCTGTGCCGTTCTTGCCACATGATGCGTCGCATTGTAAATGCGGCGCACCATGGATAGCGGAGCTGCGGCGCACAATAACTGGTGCATCCCTGGGGATGCGCCAGTTATTGTAAATCTGCCCCTATACATTTATCCAACGAGGGAGCACTTACTAATTAGACAGTAGAAAGTTCTCCAGTTGAGTAGAGGTATTGCACAAAACGTGGGATCTTCGTGGACAAACACGCAGGGCGGGATTCATTCTGCCCCCCTGTTAGACTCGTTTTTCTGCCCTTCTGCCTTCTGTTAGACTCGTTTTTCCCTTGTTTTTCTTCCCTTCTGCCCCCTGTTAGACTCGTTTTTTGTGCCCTTCTGCCCTCTGTTAGACTCATTTCCCTTGTTTTTCTGCCCTTCTGCCCTCTGTTAGACTTGTTTTTTGTGCCCTTCTGCCCTCTGTTATTTCCTTGTTTTTGTGCCCTTCTGCCCTCTGTTAGACTCGTTTTTTGTGCCCTTCTGCCCTGTTAGACTCGTTTTTGTGCCTTTATGCCCGCTGTTAGACTAATTTTTGTGCCCTTCTGCCTTCTGTTAGACTCGTTTTTCCCTTGTTTTTCTGCCCTTCTGTCCTCTGTTAGACTTGTTTTTTGTGGCCTTCTGCCCTTTGTTAGGCTGCTTTTTGTGCCTTTCTGCCCTCTGCATCACCACATCATCACTCAGCGCTACCCCAGCATCACTCAGCACCACCACATTATCACTCAGCACCACCACATTATCACTCAACACCACCACAGCACCACTCAGCACCACCACAGCATCACTCAGCACCACCACAGCATCACTCAGCACCACTCAGCACCACCACAGCACCACTACAGCATCACTCAGCACCACCGCAGCACCTCTAAGCACCACCACAGCACCACTCAACACCACCACAGCACCACTCAGCACCACCACAGCATCACTCAGCACCACCACAGCATCACTCAGCACCACTCAGCACCACCACAGCATCACTCAGCACCACCGCAGCACCTCTAAGCACCACCACAGCACCACTCAGCACCACCACAGCATCACTCAGCGCCACCACAGCATCACTCAGCGCCACAACATTATCACTCAGCACCACTCAGCACCACCACAGCATCACTCAGCACCACCACAGCATCACTCAGCACCACCACAGCACCAATGCACCACTACAGCACCACTCAGCACCACCACAGCATCACTCAGCACCACCACAGCATCACTCAGCACCACCACATTATCACTCAGCACCACCACAGCACCACCACAGCACCACTCAGCACCACCACAGCACCACTCAGTGCCACCCCAGCATCAATCTGTGCAACCATTCAACAACAACTGGTTCAAATTTGTTCTCTCAATGTTTCAAGCTTTATTACAAATGTCACAAAAAGATGTTAATATTTCACTTCTGTTCTTGGATTTTCGTCACAATAAAATACACTGAACATAATCTTCACAAAAAAAATTAAAAGCCATTATAATTTGTAATATCAATACATCTAAGTCACGTCAATACAAACATGTTGCATTACAAATGCTATAGGTGTCACATTTGCGAAAGTTATAACTATTGGCATTGTAAATGACAAAGCTATTAATTTAGCTATTTTCAAAACCAACACATAAATAAAAAAATTGTCATTTACAAGACCATTAGCTCAAACTTTCCTAATGCGAGACCTATTGCATTGCAAATGCTTTTTTTTATATCTGTCAGTGCTTCCTGTTGAGGTTTAATTTTCGTGACAGGCGCCTCATTGCCTACTTGTAACTATTCTCTGACCCTACTTCAAGGGTCGGAGCAGGTTCAGATAATAGTTGCAAGTAGGCAACGAGGCGCCAGGTAGCACTTACAGGCTCACAGCAGCAGGTGCCCAAGTTGAAGTTAATTTCTTTGTAACCCTTTTCTAAAAGGTTACAAAAATTTAGCTTCAACTTTTGCAACTGCTGCTGTAACCCTGTAAGTGCTTGGCTGAAAATTCGTCCCCGCTGATTAGCGGATTTTACCGCGATTCCGCGAGATTCGCGGATTGCGAAATCCCGGAAAATCCACAAATTCTACGAGCGGAACGAATTTTCAGCCCATGCTTAGTTCTTGTAGCTCGGCTGAAATCTCCTGTTCTCCATCAATGGTGTGGTGTTTAGGGCATGGTATTTATACCAATTACTCACAAAATGGCAGTTGAAATTTCTGAAATTTGTGTGACCTGTTCTAGAAGGTTTCAGCTTGCTTTCATAAAGACGATAAGAAATTACTTAATGCAACATGCTTGAATAATACTTTCAAGTAGTTTTTGTCCACGTGCAATATATCAATCAATCAGAATGTCTTGTATATAACAGCTTGTCACCCGGGGGTCTGTACAAGCCTCGGTCGAAGAGCCAGTTCTTGAGCTGCATCCTAAAGACCTTCAGAGAAGAAGCGGTGTGAAGGTGGAGGAGAAGGAGAAGGTCGTTCCCGGACCTGACTGCGAGGTAGGAGAAGGCTGTCCTCCACATTGGCTATGTGTAATGTGGAGGATATGGGTGAAAGCAGGGTGGAGAATTGGATATCCCTAGTCGGTTGGTGGAATATTAGGTGGTCGTTGATGTAGGTGGGTCTGGACTTGTGGAGGGCTTTGTAGGCGTGAGTGAGGAGCTTGAAGAGGCTTCTTTATTGGTCGGGCAGCCAGTGGAGAGCTCTGAGGTGGGGGTGAGGCTGGTCATTCTGGGTAGGTTGAGGATGAATCAAAATGCTTAGTTCTGGAGGCAGATCAGGAGTTTTTGGTGATCCCGGAGCAGAGTGTGTTACCATAGCCGAATCAGCAGGCAATGAAAGCCTGAGTGAATGTCTTCCTGGAAGAGACAGGGATCCATCGGAAGATCTTGACGATCATGCGGAGGGGGAGGAAGCAAGAAGAGGAGACGGCATTGATCTGTTGCCTATTGGTCAGGTGGGTGTCCCGGATGATTCCGAGGTTGAATGCTTGGCTGGTGATGGTGGGTGAGGCGCTGAGTGCGGCGGGCCAATATGTGTCGTCCCATGTACTTGGGAACTTTTTCTGCCAGCTTTTATTCAAATTAAATTATATATATTATAACCTCCTGGTGGCCTGCACTATATATACAATTTAGCTTGCTTAATTATGTCACTAGGCATTGGGAACTTCATACCTTCCATTCCATGCTCGTCATCTTTTATACCAGTCTTTAATTCACAGTCTTAGTGGGTGATGTTTCCTGAATGGGCTACAGCCCTTGCCAATTTGTCTCTTACTTTGGGTGACACATCACTAATGACATTATTCAAGCTCATCATGGTAGCAAGTATTTAAATAGTGATTTTTTTCTGCTATTTACTCAACTACTAGCTAAATACGTGAAAGCATTTACTACTTGGCTAGTGGCCTTAAAAATAGCAGAGACACTTCACTATTTACTTGCCCGCTGGCTAAATAATAAAGATTCTGCACTGTTTGACAATTGGCTGTACTTATAGCAGAAGAATGTCATTATTTATGCTGTTGCTGATGAAATAGTGGAGATTCTGCACTGTTCATCTGGCAGCTGTGCAGATACCAGGAAAACCTAACTATTTACACAGGCCTCTGACTAATTAGTAGAGGTTGTACACTATTTGGCTAGTAGCCATGCAAATAGCATAAAAGCATCACTAATTACCTGGGCACTGGCTAAACAGTAAAGAGTCTGAAGTGTTCTGCTGGTGGCTGTGCAAATAGCAGAGAAATGTCACTATTTGTACTGTGTGAGTGGCAGTCATACAAATAGCAGGAAAACTTAATTACTTACTCGGCTGCTGACTAAGTAGTAGAGATGTTGTACTGCCTGACAAATAGCAGAAAAACATCACTATTTACCCAGACAGTGGCTCAACAGTAGAGATTTGGAACTGTGTGTCCGGCAGCTGTGCAAATAGCAGAAAAAAGTCAGTATTTGCCTGGTGGCTGGTTAAATAATAGAAATTCTACACTATGCATCCAGTAGCTGGGCAAATAGCAGGAAACCCTAAATATTTACCCATCTGCTGGCTGAATAGTAGAGATTCTATGCTGCTCGGCCGGCAGCATTGCAATTGCATAAAAACAACAATATTTACCCAGATGCTGGCTAAACAGTAGAAATTCTGCACTGTGTATGGCCACCCTCCATGCAAATCGCAGAAAAACTTTACTATTCACCCAGTCGCTGTCCAAATGTCCAAATAATGGAGATTCTGCACTGTTTGGCCGGCAGTATTTAGAACACGCCCCCCTCCAGCCCCATAAAGGGTCCTCACATCCTTTATTAAGGGGAACCCTTCCCATTTGCAAATCGTTACCACTTCAACTCAAGGGTTGTTAGGTCATCAATGGTTTTGACAGCAATTGCAGTCACAATCAATACATTATTTTCTGAATTGGAGAGGGGAGGGAGAAAACCTCTTTCATGAGCCTTCATATTTGCAATTCAGAAACACTAGTCTAAAGAAATGTCCTACTCATATAAAGGGTTTTGTATATAATGATAAATACTTTTGAGGTCACAAACCTTGTGATTTTGCTACATGGAGCTAAAACTGGTTTATATGCAGGAACTAACGTATAGGTCCAAAGGTCCCAAATGTTTGAATGGTTCAAGTTATTTTGACAGACATGGCACAGAATGTCACTCCATTACACCATATGCCAAGCCAAAGTAACCTGGGCGACTCTTTATGGTGCTGTCTCATGCTCCACAAATGCTCCAAATCCTTTAGATTTACCTGCAGATGTGACTAATGATACAGATGATTATAACCTTTGTAAGACCAGTTAAAGCTGCTTACGCTTCTAAAGATATATACTCGTTCATACTCACAAAGCAATGGGAAAGTACAAGAGCCGGATATAGAAGTACCAAAAGGCTACATGTTATAAGGACATATCTTTTTCTGCAGCAAATCAGTGTATTCTTGAATTATTCATTCTGGTTCAGTTCAATTAAATAAATCAGAATAAAACATCTAAAAACAACGATTTGAAAAAGCAAAAACCAGAAATGGAAATGTTGTATTCCAGTAACATAGAGACATCTAATATTTATAATTATTTTTATCAAAATAGAAACAATTGCACAGGTCTACTTAGGAAGTGACCAACACAGTACATTTGAGAGGCTTCATTCCAAATTCATGACCGAAGTAAAAAAAACTATGGGCCTGATTTAGAGCTTCGAGTACGGTGTTAATTCAGTGAGGATGGCGGAGAAAAATACTTTTTACATTCTGAGGGAGACTCTTCTACCCACAGGCCCCATTGAAAACTTTCTACATTGACAGGAACAGCTGTCTATCCACAAAACATTTGAAGGACAGCAGAGTCAGACATGTAGGCTGGCTAACACACTTTTAAAAATTACACTGCTTGTAATATCATTGGTCCAGTCCTCCATTTATTTCCTTTGTATAATGATCATTAACGTTTTCATTGTCAACAATTTATTGTGTGCTTGTATGCTTGCACGGACCAATCTGATGCTAATAAAGAGATTTAAAAAAAAAAAACACACTTTTAAAAAAATGTTAGTTTTTCAAAAACAAACTCCCAAAGCAGTAATATGTTTTTGAAAAACAAAACACTAATGGTCCCAGGAGTTGGGAGTTTTCTCCCAGGGCAAAAGGGTCATCATTTGGTTCCGGTCCTTTAGCGCCAGGTTATACTCTTAATAGGTTAGATGGAATAAAGTCCTTCCTTTGACGGCCTGTACTTTGTCTGGTCATCAGAGGAAGTATTCTGTCGAGAAGCCGTAAGCAAAAAAATGGGACTAGCATATAAATAAATAAATAAATAAATAAATAAAAAGGAACTGAATGTAATTGGAATATGAAAAAATGTTCCCATTAAATCAGAGAAAGACATATAAGTATCATTGAAGAAAAGAAACTCACAGAGATTTATATTTATTGGCTGTATTACAAATATTGTAAGAAATAAGTCACTGCATAAACAGAGACATTTTGTTACCTCCATTTTTGAGACCTACTGATTGATCGTTTCACAGTTCCACTTTAATACTCATCTTCCAGACAGGGGATGCTGATCCACTATTGAGGTTTCAGAACTGATTTGGGGTATTTCTTTATCAAATATCATTTTCTGGCCTTCGCTCAGACACAGCCTTTGTACAACGTGATAGATTTCACAGCAGCAGCAGTAATAGTGCATGGCTCAAAGCAGAAGCATCCAAAAGATGGCTAAAATGAAGCATGAGATCTCAGCACCAGCGTAAGATCAGCCTTTCTGAGTAGTCGTCAGAAACAGACAAAAGGACAGCCCTGCTTAGAAACTTTGACACCTTTAACAAGAGAAACCTATGACCTACCCCTAACTTCTACCATCTGAACAATGTCGTCACTAAAGAAGAACTAATCAGCAGCCCTTTGCTAAAAAGGACCTCACTGATGTTTTTGGGATAGCCTTTTCTCCCTCACTTCAGTTCTGGGTTTCTAACCTCTATCCACAGGGATGCAGTCAATACACTCCCACTAAGTAGGGAAGCTGTATTTACTCTCCATCACATCATGCAAAATGCATCTCACTTGTCCATGCACTAAGATTTTCATCACACAAGGAGTCTTACTATCACACTTAGGGGCAGGTTTACTAAGGGCTTGCATTGCCCTTGCGTCAAGCAAGGCAGCATAAGCAACACAAGCCCTTAAATAGGAATTATTAAACCATGCAAAGCCTCCTTGCATGGTTTTGTAAATCCAGAATAACGCAAGACAGCGCAGATCACTGCCATGCGTTAATCCATGTTGAGAACATGTTCCATGGGTCGGGCATGGGTATTCTTATGCTTTCAATCACGGACTTTGATGCTATCCCAGATTTACTAAGGTGAGTAAACCTGGGATTGCATCAAAATGGTATGCCTTCCCAAATGAAGTGTTGTTAGAACTTACAGCTTTAGGGAGCTCTTCCCCCAACTTTTTGCATGCCTGCCTCCCTCCATTCTTATAACCTCGTCTTTGCTGCCTTTAGGATTTTGCACACTTTACCACTAATAACCAGTGCTAAAGTGCTTGTGCTCTCTCCCCTAAATATGGTAATATTGGTTCTTCCCCTATTGGCATAGTTAATTTACTTATAAGTCCCTAGTAAAGTGTAACACATGTGCCCAAGGCCTGCAAATTAAATGCTATTAGTGGGCCAGGCTCACTGATTGTGCCACTCACATAAGTAGCCCCTTAACCATGTCTCAGCCTGCCACTGCAGAGCCTGTGTGTGCAGTTTCACACTGCCATGTTGACCTGGAAAGTAAACCCTCTTACCATGTCTAAACCTTCTTTTTTTTATACATATAAGTCACCTCTAACGTAGGCCCTGTATAAACCACAGGGCTGGGTGCAGTGTACTTAAAAGGCCCTTCATGTACTTTTAAACTTTATATATCTTGATAGTGAAAAACTCCCAGTTTTGTTTCTCACTACTGGAAGGCCTATCTACCCCATAAAATAACATTGTGATTATCTTATTACATCTTTTAAGTGTAACTTCCAATTGTGAAGAGATAGACTTTTCAGGTTAAGTGTTACTCAATTCACGATTTAAAATCACAACTTATGGTGAAGTTGGATCTTAAATTCCAGTTTAGTAAATGCCACTTTTAGAAAGTTATTACCCATCAATGGGATGACTCAGTAACCTGTGGGACCTGGGTACGAAGTGGTACAAAGCACAGTATTGACAACAGGAACAATTTAAATGCAATACTCATATGTACCCAATATCAATAATAACAAATATCAAAAGTTGATTTATATTGTTTATATAGTCAAATTCATGAAACACATTAAGTCATGTACAACAGTTGCACCAAGGTGAGTACAAAAGGTGAATAGGATTGCTCATAGGTAGATCAGAAGGAGTAGAATATTCAAGTTAGATTATATACAATGCATATGTACAATTCAAATATGACCTGTCTGGACACAATTATCGTCATTTAGTTTACCAGCGTAGGGGGATACACACATATACATTCTGTATTATCTAGAGGTGGAAGATAAATACAGTCCAGGTTGATAAGGGAAATCGTCGATGTTTTGACCCCTAAAGGGCAGAGAGGCCAATGAAACCGTACAAGTCTTCATCAGGACAGGAGGGGAGACACCTATGTCGCATCCTAAGTTAGTGCGTGGGAGAACTTGATCAAGGGGAAGGGAACCTCTTCATGGCATCAAGGTGCACCAGGATACAAATCTCCTAGGTTAGTTAGGGAAATGGATTCCGGGGCAAGCCGGTAATAAATCAACAAGTTCTATGTCTCACTTAATTGCAGCAATGACATTAAAGCAGTAATCCGAATAAATCAGGGTTGCAGCTGCCAACCTTACACCTGAAAGGGCTGTGTCGTGTCCCCACAAAAATGATTGATTACCCCCTGTAGTGTGTCTGGAGCAAGGACAGGAAGGGGGAGCATCTGTGCACTTTAAAGGCACCACTGGATACAAGTACTGGACCTCTGGTACTACCAAATCAGTACACTTCTGGAACTGTGACCACTCTGTCATGAAGAAGAGGATCTGCTGTGCTGCTCAAGGACTGCCACTCTGCTGAAATTACTGTTTGCTGAACTCTTGCCTACTGTCTGGTGTTCTCTCTCTCTACCTGGGTGAGAAGGACTGCACCTGCATCACTTGGACCCAGAGTGACTGCAAGGACTTGCTGGCTTGGATTCTGTTGCCTAAGATTCAGGGACACAAAAGGCTGAGAACTCTCCTGTTACAATCCTTGGGCTCATCTGCTTGTGAGTCTGTCCTGCCAAGTGGTGCCACCCCAGTCCTGGACCCTGGGAAGTGGACCTAGGGGTTTGCTCGAGTTGAACGGATGCATCCTCTGCTGAGAGAGCAGAATCAATGCATTGTCGCTGTTGTGGAACCGGACTGCCACATTGCACTTGGAACAAACTCATCGCACTCGGAGCCACCGCTTCAGAACCAACGCTTCCCCGCCACTGAGTGGAGAAGATCCATGTATCACCTCCACAGCATGAAGAAACCCTGCACATCATATTCGGGACCACCGCCTTAACGCATCTCCACAAGTTGCGTTGAGAAATTCGGCACAACACCTCAACAGTGTGGGGATCACTGAAGCATCTCTCTATTGTGACCTGGATCAAGGTACTTTTGCTCAAGGGCCTGCGTGAGTCCTGTATCTAGCCTGCACTCGCGGTCGGACTGAACTCTTGCCTTTGTCCAGATCCAACGCAATCAATTAGTTCTTCAAGAGATACTTGCTTCTAATCGCTATATTTTGCATTTCATCTTTAAAAATTCATATCTTGACTTCCACAAAGGTGTCTCCACTCCCATGCAGTGAATCTGGAGCCAGGTCAGGGAAAAGCAGGTTTTTGTGCACTACAAAGGCTTTCCTTTGAAGTTTGTCTATTTCAACAACAGAAACTAGTATAAGTACTGGAGCTGTGACAACATAACTAAAGAACACTATTGGATCAAGAGGAGATTCTGCCAAGAAGAAGAGCTGGAGAAGCTGTAAGAGGGGAACTGTCACTCTGCTTGTTGCTGTGTGGTGCTGGCCTGCTGCTTGCTGCTTCTGTCTTGGACAGTAAAAGGACTGGACTTTGCTTTTCATATCCTGCTTGCCTAGGTTCTCCTTGGGCTTGTGTGTGCTTTCCTCCTGTTAAGAAGTCCCAGAACCATCAAATACTTCACTTGCAGCCCCTGAACACTTCTGCTGGGAGTTCTGACCTTCCAGTTCTGGGCCCTTGGAGGTGGCTTTGCTGCAAGGAAGAGAAGAAAATCCACACATCGCCCTTCAGTGCCTGTTTCTCCTGACACAGCACAGCTGTGCAGCTGAAAAATGAACACATCACCACGGTGTTGCTGAAGAATCGACGCAGCGCCTGCCATGCAGCTGAAAGATAACCGTAGTCTGAGCTCTGAGCACTGTGTCTTTGACGTTCGTGGCACCCGCTCCAACTCGGACACAGGCCCTACTGTGCGGCTGAAAAAACAACACATCACCTTGTCGTCATTGGAAAATCGATCCAGCACCTGTTTCACAGCCACCACATTCAACCAGTGTGTTGGTATTTTCAGCGCATCCCACCTGTGCGCCAAGTACTTCATTGACGTTTCCCAGCAGTAATGAACCGAGGACGCGTGTCCGGAATCGCCGCATCACCTTTCCTCACAGTAAGGAAACAACGATTCACCTCCTGAGACAGTAAGGAACCAATAAATCACCTCCCCAGTGCTGCAGTAAGCAACCAACGCATCACCTCCCCTTGCAGTAAGGAACTGACGCATCGCCTCCCCTGGGATTAAGGAACTGACGCATTGCTTTGCTTTTTTGGCACCTCACCTCCCCAGCGCCTATTTTCATCTTTGTTTTTGATGCATCCCAGGTACTTTGTGCAAAAAGTGACGCATCCATAGGTTTCGATGATGAACTAAACTGTTTTGAAACTTTTAAAGAAATATTTGTATTATTTATTTATTTATTTTATTTAACAGATTTGTAGAGAGCCTGGCTACTCCAAGGAGTGTCCCCGCGCTAAGCAGTAGCTCCATATCATTGACAGAGAGTCTGAAACAATTAGGGTCCCTTAGTTCTATTAACTCTGCCTGAAGAGCCAAGTCTTCAGGTTTTTACGGAACCTCGCCTCTGAAGGTTCGAGTCTCTGGTTCATTGGCATTGAGTTCCATAGCTTGGCTGCCCGTAGTCTAAAATAGCTGCTCCCCAATCGGATTCTGCGCCGTTTAGGAATCACTGTCAGAGCTGCTTCCCTGGATCTAAGATGTCTGGAAGGGGTATAAGCATTAATCAGGGAAGAAAGGTAATTAGGAAGCCTCAGATTCAGTAACATGTGCGTAAAACAGAGAGTTTTGAAAGAGACTCTGTGTGTAATGGGAAGCCAGTGTAATTCAGAAAGACCCGGACAAATGGTAAGCCATTTCAGAATTCTTATTAACATCTGGGCTGCTGCATTTTGAATTCTTTAAAGCATTCCCAGGCTGCCTCTGGAGACCCCCAAATAGAACAAATTGCAACAGTCAAGCTGGGTCTCCAAAAAGCTTGTATTACCGTCTTTTTAGGTGAGTCTGTTATAAGCCCTAACATCTTCCTCAACAGCCTCAGCACTCCAAAACAAGTGCCCACCCTGGTCTTGATCTGTATCTCAAAAGAGAAGCGTGCATCAAAAATTATGCCTAGATTTTTCCCTTTGGGTTTAGGGATTGTAGTTGGGCCCAGTTCACAAGGCCAACATGCGGAAGACCAAATTGAGGGCTGTTTCATAAACACCATAATGATTTGTTTTGTTTGCATTTAATTTCAGAAAGCTGGCAAGCATCCATGCCGTGGGGTCAACCAGACAAGGTTTAAAATTTGCTGCAGCACTGCCATCATCTTGTGCCAATGTGATGATTAGCTAAGATACAAATTGAAAGGAGTAGGACTCAGTGTTGAAGCCTGTGGCACTCCCTGCTGCAGGGGGGATATTATCAGAGGTGTGTAGCTTTGGAATCACCTGAAAAGAGCGCTTATGAAGGAAGTCTGCAAACCAATCAAAAGCTCTTCCCCCAATGCCCTGTGCCCACACCATTCCAGCAGCACAGCATGCGAGACTGTGTCAAACACTTTACTTAGGTCCAGCATGATAAGAGGAGCAGTTTTCCCTTCATCTGCTACTCTTCGTAGCTTCAGAGAGGCTAGAAGCAAGGCGGATTCCTTGCTATACTGTGACCTAAATCCTGATTGAGTCTCATGAAGGAGACTGTTCTCATCAATAAACTTCTTTAGTTGAAAAATGACATGATTTTCATCCATTTTCGCCAAAAATGATGCAAAAAGACAGATCAAAGAAATCTTAGACCAACTCGAATACCAAGGTATGATTGAGACTTGCACCTCCCCAATGAACAATCCTTTGTTTCCCGTAACGAAACATGACAACTCATATCGTCTAGTTTTAGATTACCAACATTTAAACACATGCCCACAAACATTTGCAGTTCAAAATACAAATAGTGGCACATTAATGAATAACATTGTGCGGAAGAAATTTAAAACAACATTAGACATCTCGAATGGAATCTTCTGCCAAAATATAGCTATGGAAAGCAGATTTTTGACAGCATTCTCTGCCCTCGGCACTTAGCATAATTTCTGTCATTTGCCCCAAAGGTATAAGAACAGCTATTCTCTGCAACAGTGTCAGATTTACTACAAGCATGCGACGAGGAGGCTGTGTCCTATGTAGATAATATCTATTTGACGGATGATGAATTACTTGAACACTTGTGCACGTTGATCAACATCATTTTGGGATTCGGCAATTTGGGATACTAATTTAATTTCAAGAAATCAAAAAATTCCCATCTCAATGTCCTATTTTTGGTATATGAGCTATCAAGTGAAGGCAAGACTCTGGCAGCCAACTTTTTAGAAAAGTGCACGCTTCTCCAACCTCCGAAGACTCTGAAGGGTTTGCAATCCATTTTAGGATTTCTAAAATTTGGCAGAACATACATTCTGGATTACGCAGAAAGAGTAAAACCTTTCGACAATTTAATCAGACATGATTTCACAACACATCAATGGACATAGGAACATACAAATACTCTCCGTCCCGTTCAGGCTGACATGATAGCATTTGCACACACATGGGAATTCCACCAACTAGGTGACCCGGGTTGTCCCAGGTTCATCAGGCTATACATACATCACTTTCAATGAAGATGAGACAGTCCCAATTGCATGCGAATCACATTTATGCACAAATGCTAAAATGCGATTTGCAGCCACAGAAAAAATACTGACAGCAGTACAGACTGCTGTAGTGAGAGAAAGAGAGTACAGGAGAAACGCATAATCGTTGTAACCCCGGTACCAACTTTAGAAGCTGTTACCAAAGAGACCATTCCAAATGCAAAAGTATTGCATCCGCGATGGATACAATGGGTTATTATTCTCACTGCAACAAACATAGATTATAAATACAATCCTACAATGAAAATACATGGATTGCTGCAGTACGAACAAGAACCCTCTCGTGAATGAAATCGTGCCTCTAGAAAAATATGAATACATTATTTACACTGATGGTTCTGCTCAGCCTGCCATTGGAAGTAAACAGCAGTATAGCGCAGCATATGCTATAGTGGAAGGACGTATGCAGGACGGTAAGTTCCATCCCAGCAGTACAACTACACAATCTCTAGGAGATTGTACAGAGCAGCTGGCAGAACTAAAAGCCCTGATACTAGTACTATAATATACGGATCGGGAATTCCCCACACTTATAGTGTACGATTCATTCTACTGTGTGTAGTCTTCTAATGAATATCTTCATTACTGGGGCCAAAATGGGTTAGAAATCCCAAGAATTGTACAATTAAGCATAAATTGTTATGGGAACAAGTGGCAAAGCTTTAGGAATGCCTGCCACAGGCTCAAGTTATTCACACCTTGAGTAATCAGTGTGTTGGCATACAAGTTGAAGGGAATTCACTGGCTGATGAAGCCCCCAAGATGACAGAGCAAACTGCTGCTCTTCTGTTGCTGCAATCACTCGTTCTAGCATGAGGATAAAGGGAGACAAACTGATAGCTGTCAGTGCCTTGAAAAATAGCTTTGTTGTGCCAAAGGGCTTTCCACTCAAATATTCCTATAAATTAGATGCACAAAATACACTGTTTGCTCAAATTCCAGGAGTGGGGGATGGAATTATATCAAACATGGATCTAAGATTAGGTAATTCTAGCTGCACCCGAGGGTCTGGGCTTAGCAAACACAGGAGTCACTGCCACAATTTCATTACTGAAACGGTGATACTGGTGGCCAAGTTTGTCTAAACAAACTAAGTGTTGTGTCCTAAATGTCTGTCAGCAGATAAAAGCTTCCACCGTAGCACGGTCACCGCAAACACCATTACTTAATTCAGATAGACCTCTCGCATGTGTCTATTTGGACCTCTCCTGCCCCTTAAATTCATTCGGGCCTACAAGTACATCTTGGTGGAAGTGAATTCATGCTGTAGATTTCTATGGGTTTGGCCTCAGCACTGGGCTGACGCTCGAACTGTTATGAAGGATTTGTGAGTCTTTATCAGGACATATGCAATTGGCACGTTACATTCTGACCATGGCCCTGCGTTTAGCTCACGGGCTTACAAGGAAGCCATGGAAAGTATGGGCATGGCCTTGCGGTACTCCTCCCCCTACCATACTGAGGAAAATTTGGAGGTGGAGAGGAAAAACCGGGGCCTAAAGCAATCTTTAACAGCAAGGGTATTAGGTGAGGGCAGTAGTTGGGTCAATGACCCGTATGGGGTCAAGAGGGCACTTAACAACATGCAAAGAAAATCCTTGGGAGGACGTTCCCCCTATGAGATCCTGTTTGAAACAAGAATGCTTGTACCTGACCTCGGTTGTGCCAGCACAGTGGCGGATGTTAAACCATTTGAATTGAATGATCGTTTGGCTGTTTTACAGGAGCTCAATGAATTACAAAGCAACGTCCAAGTAAAACGCACCACCACTGGGGAAGTGAAACTGGTTCCAGAAAGACCTGTCTGGGTCCCGGAGATTGGGGACCTGATCTGAGAAAAAATCATGGACAAGAAGGAGTTTTAGTCATCCTACAGAACACCTGTACCTGTCCTGGCGGTTCAAGAAATGAGAACAGTATTTCTTCCGCCTCTTGCCGGTAAAAATGAAAGAAGATTCGTCTCCATTGATCTGATCAAACCACACTAGGTGGCTGATTCTCAACAGCAGGCCATGTGAAATCCTCTCGCTACTACACAGGAAGTTCAGATGAAAAGACTAATAACGTTTCAAGACTACCCTGTGCAAAATGTAGGAGTATCAAATAACGGATTATGAATTGCACCGGTTGACATTGAACAACAATGATATTTACTTCAACGTGCCATCACAAGAAACACCTGCCAGTTCTACAAACTCTGCAAAGCTACCAAAGATAGATCGAACTGCATCTGACTACTTCATCAATTTCAATGACTTTTCTTCGAATCCAAGTGAACCTGAGCAAACGCCACCCACTTCCAAAAAGAGAAATTCCGACAATTCTATCTCTGGCTGAAAAAGACTTACTTTGTGTCCCCTTGGATGCATCTTTGGTTTGCATTAGGGATTGTATTCCCGTTAATTTGGATTGGTATAGTAACTGTCTTTTTCCTACTACTGAATGGGCATTACCACCCACAACGCTCTGCAGTACAACCTGTGAACTTGGCCCTGAAACCATGTACATCATCACACCGTGAACAGAGAGACCTGTCCCTAGTGAACATTACAGCAGTTCTAGTACCAGATGGTATAGTTTGTGATAGGGTTTCATATGATGTATTTGTACTACTGAACATTTGAAAATGTCATATGTATTTAAAACTTAATTGAATGATTTCATTACCCCGAGTACACTCTCTGATGATTGGGATATAGAAACTGTGAATACTATGCTCTCTGATTTGAACCAATCTGCTGCATTTTCATACAGGCAATTGTATGAAGATACACCTGGCTTAAACACTATGTATTGTTACCAACTTTATGGTCATCACATTTTGCATAAAGCAGGTGTCCCACACACTGTTAACACTTACCATCAATGGGAACATTGCCGGACACCACCGAAAGGTAGTTCTGCCACAATCAGACAGACATTTGCTGACTTTAAATGGTTCAATACATCAGACCCAATGTCATACTACTATAAGCTTGTACAAACGAATGCAACTGAAAAGAAAATTATGCTGACAAACACCAAGCTTATATATTCAGCACCTTTCATCTCCCAAATGTCTATACAAGGTTTCCCCTATTTGAGGGACACTATAGACACAAAATCCATCTGGGGACGAAATTATGGCAGGTTCAGGGAACAGAGGCTTTATTTACAGCTTACCTCATGCCATCTAAGATAATATTCCTGAACAGAACAATGCAACAGACTACCTACTACAGGTTTGCAAAAATAAAAAAACCTGAAGACACCACATATACCATCAGCATACCTATTGAAGGTATTTCAAATGATACTCTAATAAGTGAGGAGGTACTGGGTACAATGATTCAGAATGGTGCATACAATTAATCAGTTCCCAATTAGAAGGGATGTTTGGTTTGGCCTTTCGACATGAATAGGTGTCAGTCAAGAATTCAAGGGTACCACCGGAGGGTTTAGTATCCATAGGCCTGACACACGCTATGTACACACAGGCGACCCAGGGTTAGTGACTTCTTATAATGATGGGAAGCTATGCCAAGAATGGCAAAAATCCATAACACTTGTACAGGTGAAACAACACTTGTCCCTTCTGTCAGATAATGTGTATCTTAGGGATTTCTTGCTAGGTCCTGAGAAACCGCGTAAAAAACGCTTCTTATATGCCATCTACAGTGAATTGTGAATTCTCCCAATAGGATGCTGCTGCGAGATTACATGAGATTGATAGAATTAACCTAGAAAAGGCCTTGCCTGAGGTAGACAATGGTATGACCACACTTTCTTCAAGTATTTATTCACTGGGAAACATTGCTTCCTCAGCAATTGACATAATGGAAAAAGATTTGTCTATTCTACAATATGGGCAATCGCAATTGTGCTCCATTTTGCTTTTGAGCTGGAGTCTACAATCACTGCGTTCTGACCATGTGTTTTCAGCGTATAATCTGACCGACAGACGCTTAACCATGGCACGCAGCGATGCAAAGTATACCATGCTGCTCATTGAAAAATTAGAGAAGTTACCTTTTACAGTAGTGGAGTCACCATCTACGGAATGGTTAATTCATGGCTATATCATGCTGCCAATCACAACATTCCAGTTCCAACACTGCCTTAGATACATCCAGAAGCGGTACAAAAGTGGGTGGTGATGGACGGAGCATCTGAATCAATCAAAAACTCACACCCAGTCAAAAGATCTGGGTTTAATCCATCACCGTTCTTTAGCCCACTCTGCCACCCCAGTTCAGACATGGCTATATGCAAATCAGTCTGACCCTGTGCCTCATGGGAACAGCCCAGCCCGAACTGCCAAGCCATGTCTTCCCTTAACAGGAAACAAGCTTCCGAGGACCGGTTTCTGGCATTCCAGCCTTCTTAAGCCCGGCTTGCTTGAATCCAGTGGCAAAGTGAGCAAGGGACTCACGTCTGAGCATACCCTGCCACACTTATGGCGGCCAAAAGCGGTACAAAAGGGGGTGGTGATGGATGGAGCATCTGAATCAATCAAACACTCACACCCAGTCAAAAGATCTGGGTTTAATCCATCACCGTTCTTTAGCCCACTCTGCCACCCCAGTTCAGACATGGCTATATGCAAATCAGTCTGACCCTGTGCCTCATGGGAACAGTCCAGCCCGAACTGCCAAGCCATGTCTTCCCTGGACCGGAAACAAGCTTCCGAGGACCGGTTTCTGGCATTCCAGCCGTCTTCAGCCCGGCTTGCTTGAATCCAGTGGCAAAGTGAGCAAGGGACTCACGTCTGAGCATACCCTGCCACACTTATGGCGGCCAAATGCGGTACAAAAGGGGGTGGTGATGGACGGAGCATCTGAATCAATCAAACACTCACACCCAGTCAAAAGATCTGGGTTTAATCCATCACCGTTATTTAACCCACTCTGCCACCCCTGTTCAGACATGGCTATATGCAAATCAGTCTGACCCTGTGCCTCATGGGAACAATCCAGCCCGAACTGCCAAGCCATGTCTTCCCTGGACCGGAAACAAGGTTTCCGAGGACCAGTTTCTGGCATTCCAGCCGTCTTCAGCCCTGCTTGCTTGAATCCAGTGGCAAAGTGAGCAAGGGACTCACGTCTGAGCATACCCTACCACACTTATGGCGGCCAAAAGTGGTACAAAAGGGGGTGGTGATGGACGGAGCATCTGAATCAATCAAACACTCACACCCGGTCAAAAGATCTGGGTTTAATCCATCACCGTTCTTTAGCCCACTCTGCCACCCCAGTTCAGACATGGCTATATTCAAATCAGTCTGACCCTGTGCCTCATGGGAACAATGCAGCCCGAACTGCCAAGCCATGTCTTCCCTGGACCGGAAACAAGCTTACGAGGACCAGTTTCTGGCATTCCAGCCGTCTTCAGCCCGGCTTGCTTGAATCCAGTGGCAAAGTGAGCAAGGGACTCACGTCTGAGCATACCCTGCCACACTTATGGCGGCCACAAGTGGTACAAACGGGGGTGGTGATGGACGGAGCATCTGAATCAATCAAACACTCACACCCAGTCAAAAGATCTGGGTTTAATCCATCACCGTTCTTTAGCCCACTCTGCCACCCCAGTTCAGACATGGCTATATGCAAATCAGTCTGACCCTGTGCCTCATGGGAACAGTCCAGCCCGAACTGCCAAGCCATGTCTTCCCTGGACCGGAAACAAGCTTCCGAGGACTGGTTTCTGGCATTCCAGCCGTCTTCAGCCCGATTTGCTTGAATCCAGTGGCAAAGTGAGCAAGGGACTCACGTCTGAGCATACCCTGCCACACTTATGGCGGCCCAAAGCGGTACAAAAAGGGGTGGTGATGGACGGAGCATCACCACCCCCTTTTGTACCGCTTTTGGCCGCCATAGGTGTGGCTGGGTATGCTCAGACGTGAGTCCCTTGCTCACTTTGCCACTGGATTCAAGCAAGCCGGGCTGAAGACAGCTGTAATGCCAGAAACCGGACCTTGGAAGCTTGTTTCCGGTCCATTGAAGACATGGCTTGGCAGTTCGGGCTAGACTGTTCCCATGAGGCACAGGGTCAGACTGATTTGCATATAGCCATGTCTGAACTGGGGTGGCAGAGTGGGCTAAAGAACGGTGATGGATTAAACCCAGATCTTTTGACTCGGTGTGAGTGTTTTATTGATTCAGATGCTCCGTCCATCACCACCCCCTTTTGTACCGCTTTTGGCCGCCATAGGTGTGGCAGGGTATGCTCAGGCGTGAGTCCCTTGCTCACTTTGCCACTGGATTCAAGCAAGCCGGGCTGAAGATGGCTGGAATGCCAGAAACCGGTCCTTGGAAGCTTGTTTCCGGTCCAGGGAAGACATGGCTTGGCAGTTCGGGCTGGACTGTTCCCATGAGGCACAAGGTCAGACTGATTTGCATATAGCCATGTCTGAACTGGGGTGGCAGAGTGGGCTAAAGAATGGTGATGGATTAAACCCAGATCTTTTGACTGGGTGTGAGTGTTTGATTGATTCAGATGCTCCGTCCATCACCACCCCATTTTGTACCGCTTTTGGCCGCCATAGGTGTGGCAGGGTATGCTCAGACGTGAGTCCCTTGCTCACTTTGCCACTGGATTCAAGCAAGCCGGGCTGAAGACGGCTGGAATGCCAGAAACCGGTCCTCAGAAGCTTGTTTGGGGTCCAGGGAAGACATGGCTTGGCAGTTCGGGCTGGACTGTTTCCATGAGGCACAGGGTCAGACTGATTTGCATATAGCCATGTCTGAACTGGGGTGGCAGAGTGGGCTAAAGAACGGTGATGGATTAAACCCAGATCTTTTGACTGGGTGTGAGTGTTTGATTGGTTCAGATGCTCCGTCCATCACCACACCCTTTTGTACCGCTTTTGGACGCCATAGGTGTGGCAGGGTATGCTCAGACGTGAGTCCCTTGCTCACTTTGCCACTGGATTCAAGTAAGCCGGGCTGAAGACAGCTGGAATGCCAGAAACCGGTCCTCGGAAGCTTGTTTCCGGTCCAGGGAAGACATGGCTTGGCAGTTCGGGCTGGACTGTTCCCATGAGGCACAGGGTCAGACTGATTTGCATATAGCCATGTCTGAACTGGGGTGGCAGAGTGGGCTAAAGAACGGTGATGGATTAAACCCAGATCTTTTGACTGGGTGTGAGTGTTTGATTGATTCAGATGCTCCGTCCATCACCACCCCCTTTTGTACCGCTTTTGGCCGCCATAGGTGTGGCAGGGTATGCTCAGACGTGAGTCCCTTGCTCACTTTGCCACTGGATTCAAGCAAGCCGGGCTGAAGACGGCTGGAATGCCAGAAACCGGTCCTCGGAAGCTTGTTTCCGGTCCACGGAAGACATGGCTTGGCAGTTCGGGCTGGACTGTTCCCATGAGGCACAGGGTCAGACTGATTTGCATATAGCCATGTCTGAACTGGGGTGGCAGAGTGGGCTAAAGAATGGTGATGGATTAAACCCAGATCTTTTGACTGGGTGTGAGTGTTTGATTGATTCAGATGCTCCGTCCATCACCACCCCCTTTTGTACCCCTTAGATACATCCAAGCAGGTATTAAGCGTTGGGTATAGGGTACATACTGGAAACCTGGGAGTTACTGAACAGATATAGGTGTAGAAATAAGGACACTGAAGTTTTCTTAAGTGGTACAGACTGTGAGAAGGCTTTAAGTGGGTCTTTAGTGTTTGGAAAGGTCTCGCTTCATGGAGCATGTAATGATTCAATAGCGCACTTATCTTGCTACTTGAAAGGCTCCCCAGCTGCAGTGATTCATCCCATTTTCGAGTTACTCTTAAATGGGAATTATTCAAATGCTGAATGATCAAGGCTGTTGCAGGATGGCGCCAGGCATTGCATATATAGCCACTGTAACCTTCAGGGCTGTGTGCTGTAAGCAAGTATTGTTTCCACCAGCTAGCTTAGTTAGGGAGGCACCACTGTGATCTTTATTGAATGTTTCCAGTATAAGGTTTCATTCACTGAGCAGACTGAAAGCCATGTTGTTTCAAAAAAATGTGGTCTTAACTTCAGCCCAAGAGAGTTTTGGTCTCCAGGTTGTAAGGTGTTCGGCAGAGATACAGGCCCTGGTCCGTACAAACTTCCTGATCCATTTCGGAGAAATAATTAATCGTATCTTTAACATGTCTGATACAAAGGGGATCGTACACTTATTTAAGCGTCTTGGTTCAGGTCTCTTAACCACCTTTCAGACCATCTTCAGATTAATTCCAGCTTTCATACACTCCGTACTTGGAAGCATTTTTGGAGGGCTTCCTCTGGACCTACTATCAGTGGCAGATACCCTGATTTTAATCCTATTGATTCGCTATGAATGTTTCAATCCCTAAAGACATGGAGAGAACACTGCTGGAACGACGTTGTCATGAGCGTATGGTGCTCTACCTGGGTACGCCTCCGCTTTGAGAGCTGAGTGAGCATTGGTTCATGTCTTTTAGGCCAGTCTGGCCAGACTGTGTCCTACCTGTGTTCTGCTGCCTCTTTTGCGGATTTGGATGCATGTTGGACCTGTGTCTGACACTTCCAGCGGTTGCGCCGCCGGACATTGATGTGCTCCTGGAGCACCTGCAGGCCCACATGTACAGTTGTCCACAGCTTATTCCCATATTGATGATGGCATTTCTAGAGCTCCTAAGGGATGCTGCCACTCCTATTTGAAGGGAAATCGGTTCTGCTACAGAGGTACAGGCATCAGCTCCAGGCGTGCAGGCATGTAATTCTTCTCCAGCGGCTGCTGTGGGAAACAGAGGTGACCATCTTTGCTCCCTCTTCCTCTTCATTATATTGGAAGTGCTGGAGGGATTGCCACCTGCAGATGCAATGTTCAGGGGTGTTGAGTCCTCAGCACAGAATTCATAAACAATCCGGCCTTTCCTGTGCTGGGAACTGTTCGGCATTTTTAAACATTTACCAAATTGAAGGTTGTAACAGACTTTTGTTTTATTTTCCCCTTCTCTGCTCTAACTAAGCATAATGGCTTTCAAGGTCCTCAGTGTAGTAATAACAGTGTGATGTCTTACTTTGCTGACTAACACTTGCTTCCTCATAGAATGTAGATTTCTCTTGTCTGATCATTCTTAGAATGGTCAATGATTTGTTTTGTCAGTTATACTTTGGCTGTTCGTGGATGAGGCTATTAAATGGCTCCTGAACCTACATCTGGACATTGATCTTTATTTATCACAATAATCTACTATTTTACAAACAGCATACACAAGTTTAGAGGACGTTTTTTAACGCCTTTAGGGAATAATGATTTTTTTTAAATGAACATTTTTACAGGCTTTTGAATTTTAGTAGCTTAGTTATAAATGTTGTTTATGCTTTTCATGGCCTTAGCTTTATTTAGATGACCCTGATGACCTTTTGATGAGGAGTGTGTGTCATGTCCCTTAGGCTAGTCTTGTCATGTATACCCTTTTATAAATACATTGTCCCATCCACACAACAAGAACGGTTCTGAACAGGTGACCTTTTACATAGTAGCTTGCTCCTGTCTCTTCAACACCAGGCTTATAGTATTCTATCATAATCCCTGTACCTGAAGTACATGAACATGCCCTCAGGAAATGCATAATCATTCTGTATAAGGGTCACCACTTTTTCATCCTTGGCCAACAGCCCGCTGTGCAAGATCGCATTTGCTTGGAAAAACATTTATGATTGTTTTCAAAACATTTATGATTGTTTTCAAAACATATCGATTCCAGAAGAACCCCATGGAGTGACCACTCTAGTATATAAGACCCTTATTCTCCCCTGCAAATTACAAGAGAATTCCTTCCAAGCTGACACAGTGTCCTGCATGCTGAATCGTCGACACGCAGCAGTCTGACATCCCTTGCAGGTTGTCATCCTTGAAGCAGAGACGGGGTTCTTCATTCTCTACCATCAGGTGATGGGATTGGTTCTTCCCTAGGGGATTCTTGGCCATATATATGTATATACTTGCTTTAACACCTTCAGCGCGGCGCGAATTTTCGCGATGTGCTGAAGGTTCTAAGAAACGGTTGTGGCCGTGACAGAGCGGTTCCGTCATAAGCACAGCCCAACCGGCGCGCGTGACGGAACCGTTCCGTCACTAGCATCGAAAGGGTTAACAGGTCACTATTACGAAACTGTTGCCAGACTAAAGAATCTAAGTATTGTGCAATGGGGTAAATGGGCCAAATGAACTTTGTGATGTAACAACAGTGGGAGGGCTGAGTAGGCTAAGCCACAAGAAATTCAGTACTACATCAGGATTGGCAGCCCTCTCACGTTTACTGAACATTCTCCAATGAAAGCGCATCAGTGTATCAGGCCCTTTGTTGTAATCCGCATTGAAAAAGGCAGGCTTGCCGAAATGCGTCTGCAAGGACATTTATATATATAAATACAAATCCCACACCGGAATAAGGAGCAGGCTCCAACACATGCTCGGGTTCACAGATAAATAGATTTACTAACACCACTGGGCGATGGTTAACAACCGTTTTGACTTGCAATGCAAAATGTCCTATATAAATAAATATATATATATATATATAAATACAGATTATGCAGTCTATGTGCTGCAGTGTCCGTGTGGGCTGCGGTATGTGGGGAGTACCCGACTGCCCGCCCAAAAACGGATATTGCAGCACATTAGGGCCATTACTGGCAAAGATCAAGCATATCCAGTGGCCCGTCACTTCGAAAACGTACATGATAGTTATCCCAAACATTTACAATATTTTTTAATTGATATTGTACTGCCATTGATGCGAGGAGGAAACAGAGAAGCACAACACAACTACGCCTCCTAGAGACAAGATACATATTGGAACTTGACAGTAAGACTCCGGCAGGTCTAAATTCAAGTGAAGATCTGTATACCTGCTTATAGTTCCAAGGCAGTTTTCAATGGAAATCAATTTTTATGAGAAGTATTGTTTATGGGAACCATCATTCCTTATATAGGTATTATGGAACAGTTTTGTGGCCTGTCAGGGAAGAGAAAGTATAACAGCAACAAACAAGCACCATAAATAGGCTAATCTTCCATTCCCTTTTTTAACATTTGCACAAATTTCACTTAATAGTAGAATTTGCACACAAATAGCACATTGGTTTTTACACTGTGAAGAGGAGTATATAGTTTATATTTGATTAAATAATATAGTTCAATACATGATAGTAACCCACTTGGGTTGTATATGCAGTTAATCAATATTGAAATACTGAAATAGCAAATACGAATTGAAATGTATTTATACAAATATTACATTTTTTTTTATAGATGTATATTTGCACATATTTATTATTATTGTATTTATATAATGGTTAGACATTGATTTTAGACATTGTGTCTGTTATTTAAATCAAAACTGAACCACTGTAAATATGTCTTCAGTTTCTATTGATTTCCTGCACTGAGCGTGGCCATTATTCCCCGCCTTTTTAAACTATAAGTACCCTCTCCAGTGTTTGCAACACGTCATGTGATCAAGCCCCTGAAAAGAAGAGAAAAGCATGGCGGACATGCTGGGCGATCTTTAAAAATTGCACTAATAAAGCACTGAATATCTGGCACTAGATAACGGGTTCACTCATCGTCATTTACCTTGCCAAAAAAGTTGGGTACGTGGTTGCGTGTGGCGAGAACTACTCAATATATATATATATATATATATATATGTATATATATATATATATGTATAAATATGCAGTATTTTCCGCATACACCTAAAGAACTGTACCAGTATGCTTCTAGGATTACCTCAATCTACAGCCACCTTTTCTGTCCATATGGAACTAGGCCAGGGGTACATCAGTGACATCATCAAACAATCCCCTATCTTGATGTGGTTAAAAACATGGCTGAACTCCAATTTAACTCTGAACCACACAATTATGAGAGACTGCCTACTTCTGGACAATATGAAAAATATCGCGTGGCTAGCATATATTAAAAAAACACTAACTTCCCTGGGCCGCCCAGATCTCTTCCATAAACCAGACTGCATCGTTAAGAATGACCTGGAATGGTTCAAAGTGACTTTTTCCAAAGTGAGAGAAATGGAGCGGGAGAGCTGTGAGCTTGCAAAACCCACTGTGAGGGAGCACTATATTTCCAAAACTACACCGGCCATTGAACCTTATTTAACAGTAGTGTCTATTCCATTACATCGCTGGTTATTAACCAAACTAAGACTTAACCAGATTCACTTTCTGTTCAATGACTCGAAGGTATGGGCCAAGCCAGATGACTTAGCGGCCTGCAAATGTGACGGTTTTTCTCTGCAGGACACTGCTCATTTTATGTTCTTCTGTGGTATATATGATCTGCCCAGGAAAAAGTATATTGTTCCATTGCTTAAGAACAAGGGGTTCGTTCAAATCAAGCCTACCCTATTTTACTTAAAAAAGTTAGATTCACCACTAACTATGTTTAGTGTCGCTAACTTCTTGGTAGCTGCCTTTCGCCTTAAAAAACGTTCTGGAAATAGATAACTTAACAGTTTTGACAACACCCGATGGAATTATCGAAAAATTTCTGCATTTTTTAAAAATTTTGTAAATATTTTAATTGCTCTATTTTAACAGCGACTGCAACCCGATGTAACTGTACCCCTTAATTATGTATTTCATGTCTACGTGCTTTTTATGATTCGTTATGAATCGAAATAAAGTTGTTTTGAACTTGAACTATACCAGTAATGGCTTCTAGTAGGAGCCAACGGCAGGATGAAGCAGCAAGCCGTATGTTTACTGACCTCGACTCACCCACAACCAGCAATACCTCTGAGAATGCTAATCAGAGGAACATTGGCCCAAACAAGCAAAACCTTTGGAATGCCTTATGGAAACTGCTGGTGACGGAACAAAGTAAGTGGTGGGAAGCCACCACACTGCAAAAATACATTGAGGTGGACAGAATACCGAGGGGATTGCGGATCTACACAACGCCAACACTCGCAGACCCCGACCCTGACATGGTGGAAGAATGGCCGGGGAACAGTCACGAATGTTCTATGAGAATGCTCAAAATTCTCGTGAAATATGCTAATAAACATTGTGAAAAACTGGCTGCGGAGATTGAGGCCATTACAAATCAACTAAAAGGTCTTTATGAAAATGAAAAAGACTTTGATAGTGAAATGGCAAAGTTTGAAATCAAGTTGGAAAAACTATAAAAAGAAATACGGGACAAGAAAGAAAGTAAATTTATTAGAGACCGCAATGACTACGAACGCGGCCAGGTGTTGACCTTTGCCAAAAGATACGATCACTTACGGACAACCACTACACAGGAGTGTACACCATCTCCTCCCTCCGATGGGACCACTGCTACAAATATAAGGGATCCCAATGATTCAAGGGAAAAAGCCATTGCCCCAGCCGGGCCGAGCAAAACACAGAATCCGGAGCTCATGAGCCCAAAAGACAAGATTTTAATGGAATTCGCTATGGTAGCCCAGGGAAGACTAACTGGGCAAAACAAACCAACCGGAGGAGCAAAAGGACGAGGTCAAGGCGGGAAAGGCGCCGGAAAAAACAATGTGAATATGAATACCAGCAACATATCGAGCCCAGTGGGATCCAGAACAAGGGGCCAGAGGAGAGGGAAATAATGGAGTCCAATACAGTAATCAACTTATCTACCAGAGAGCTGAATACGGCTGAGAAAGAGGTATTGTCCCTTGGATTATCCTTTTGCCCCACCTCTTCCTTTGACTATACCCAAAGTCGTATTGATCTCTTCTATTTCACTCGTAAGCTGCGTTTAAAGAAATGGCATGCTACGAAACTTACTACTGAGACCCGCGAGTTGGTGCAAGTGCCCACCAGTATCACAGGTGAAGATGTGGAAACGCTGCATCTACTCCATGAACTGGAGGGAGACTTGGACACACCCGATAACCCTATGCTCAATCTGATAAACGATGATGTGGATATTGGTTTGAATTATCAAAGCGGTTTTATACCGAAATCTGTATTTTTACCGCAAATTGTTAACGAATCCATTGATATCTTCGAGAAAGCGATGGTTAAAGAATTTGAAAGATTGTCTAGGCTTAATAATCATGTGAAGCGTAATTTAACCAATGCACAATTCGAGGCTATCAAATCTTTGTGCAATGACAAAAAAATTGTGATAAAAAAATCTGATAAAGGGGGAAACATGGTGGTGTTACCTCGTGATCTATACATTAATGAAGGCCTATCTCAGTTAAGTGATTGCACCAAGTACGAGAAAAGTAATAGAGCAATTTATCTCGCTTGTGTCTCCAAATATACGGAACAACTTAATGTCTGGAGGGAGAGTAAGCTCATTAGTCGAGAGGAATTTAATTTCATTCTCAATAGACACCCTAAGATACCCGCTCTCTATCTCCTGCCAAAAGTTCACAAAAGTATGACTGACCCCCCTGGGAGACCCATTGTATCATCTAGGGGCAGCTGTTGGGAAAACACCTCCAGGTATGTGGACTTCTTTTTACAACCACTAGTGCAGAACTTACCCTCATACCTTAGAGATTCAGGCCATTTCTTACAAAAAATTAACGACATGCCCTGGAACCCAAATTGGCTGTTTATGACCCTAGATGTGAATAGCCTCTATACTTGTATTCCCCACCAGCAAGGCATTGAGGCATGCAGATACTTCCTTAGAACGCGGTCAATTTCCTACCTTCTATCAGTCCCAGGTATTTTCTACCAAAATTGTTTGTTGGCTACGCTATATAGACGATATTTTTATTGTCTGGAGCGGAAGCCAACAAGAGGCAATAGACTTTGTCAAAGACCTGAATATCAATGACTTCAACCTTAGCTTCACATGTCATACGAACCCCACAGTCATTGAATTTTTAGACGTCAAGGTTGAGAGTAAAAATAACATTCTCAACACGACCTTATTCCGAAAGAGTACAGCTGGCAACAGCTTACTACACGCCTCGAGCTGCCACCCGACCAATCACATTAATTCCATCCCTGTAGGAGAATTTCTTAGAGCCAAACGCAACTGCTCTAATGAAACAGACTACAACAGGGAAACGATCCTTATGAGTGAAAGGTTTAAAGAGCGAGGGTATGGTCGCAAATGCATAGCCAGGGCCCTGGCTAAGGTAAAAGAAAGAGACAGGATAAGCCTTCTCAGCCCAAAAGAGAGAGAAAGTCAACCGAACCAAGGTGTGATCAGTAGATTTATTACCGATTACCACTGTGACTCCAGGGAAGTGAGGAAAGCTTTGAGCAAATACTGGAATATACTGAAACTAGACAAAGACTTAGCTCCGGAAATCTCTGAGCACCCCCAACTCACCTTCAGAAGACCGAAATCCCTGAAAGACCTTCTCTGTTCCACTCTTTTACCCAAAACTGTGAAACAGAGGAATCCGGTACAAGGTTTTTACATTTGTGGCAGGTGTAAAGCCTGTCGCAACAGCAAAAACATCAAAGAAATACAACTGTCCAAAGATTCCAGCAAATTCAAAATTACCAAGCATGTAACATGTCTAACAGATCATGTTATATACGCATTGAAATGCCCCTGCCAGTTACACTACATCGGCAGCTCCAAACATCAGGCCAAGAAAAGAGTGCTCGAACACATGCGAGCCATAACCAATGGAGATAAGCAATATCCCATCGCGAGGCACTTCGCAACACACCATAAAGGCAATGCGAATTTACTGTCATTTTGTGTACTGGAAACAGTTCCCATGAGGGAAAGAGGGGGAGACCGTATTAAGGAGATGAGGAGGTTGATTATCAAATACAGGACTACTCAACCGAATGACCATAATTTACATGAGGAACTGAGTGTGCATCTGGGTTAGTATGCTGGTTTGTCTGTGTATATACCTGCCGTTTTTTTACTTATACTGTTTTCTTAATCACTTTTCACTTGTATTACAGTCACTGATTGCATATCTCTTATTTTCTCGTTTACAGAGTTGGCTGGTGATCATATTTGGGAATCTGTCCGATCTTTTGGAGCCTCAGACGAGCTTGAAGTGTATGAATGGACTACGTTGAAATTATGGAATAATTAGTGCTTTTGCCCACTGTGGCTTAATTGAAATAATATGGTGTAGGTACCATATGCTCGGACACTTTCAGTACGCTTTGATAGTATGAATGATTGAATTCTGATACAAAACTGTCATGGTGCCCACTTGGGCCTTACTGCATTTTTGATGTGATTAATCACATCACATTCCGACTAAGGATTACAACTACTGTCCGTATGTCATTTGATTTCATGCATTATTTACCAATATTTTAAGTATTCGCTCTGAGAATACGAGTGACTGGTATGACCAAGAACTATTACGGCGCCCACTGGGGCTTTATTGTAAATATCGATGTGAGCTAATATATCACATTTTGAGTTAAGACCGTAACCGAGCAATCACAACCTTTGTTTTTTGCACTAATTCCATGCACTGCTTTTTCACTTTAAATAATGTTTGGAAATCCACGCTTATTGTTTACTGCAGCTTTAACGTGTATGTTTCATTCTGTTGCATAATGAGTTTTTGTAACGGTCGGACTCAGCCCGCAGATATACCTATAGTCTGTTTTCCATGAGTATGAATTGAATACCATGTGACTGTATATATTGAGCACTTCCTGTTTGGTTTCTGTCTCGTGAAAAAGCAGATCTTACTGTGAAACGCGTCGAGAAAGCCATTGAATAAAATACGCTTTGCACTTCCAAGTGGCCCGGATCTCTTTTCTTGACTGGAGAAGGTTTTGGTTGGATATATATATGTATATATTACCTACTGGCGGTCGCCAGTAGGTAGTTATAGTTAGGATTTTTTTCAATGTTAAATCTGAAAATTCTATTTGGAATAACTTTGGCGCCGGTCGACGAATCTGCCTGAAAATTTCCTCAAAATGGCCTCGCGGCGTTCCGGTCCTTCCCTGAAAGTTTGGGGGGGATTCGTCAAGCGGGGGCCGAGATAAAAGGGGGGTCCCAAAACGCGTTTTCCCCATGTTAATTTCCATAGGGCGGTCGATTTCACTTTTAGCCCGAACGGCTGAATGGATTTCCACCAAACTTGGCAAAATTGTAGGGACTGGTAGCCCGATGTGCCTTTGCTATGTCTCAAGATATGTGCTCCAGTGGATTTTGAGTAATTAAGGTTCAAAAAAATATATATATCTATAGCAGCGCTCCGGTAAGCGCACCGGTACGCGCACCGGGCACGTCACGCGACTTGCGCGGAGAAAGCTGATTGGCTCTGGGGTGTCTGTAAACATTCTAAACAGTCCGGAGCGGCCGCCATCTTGTGTCTCGGTAGGATCGAGACACAAGAGGTGGCCAAAACAAAGGGGGAAATGACCATAAGGGGGCATAGTAGACCCCCCTTGACCCCCCAGGTTTGATGTGGGGGCCATAAAAGGGCCCCACGGGGCAAAAAAAAAAAAAATTGGGGGGGATTTTCGCGGGGTGTGCGCCTGGTACGCGCACCGGTAAGCGTACCGGGGAGTGTACCATGGGGAAAAAGAATGACAGTTTTAAAAGTAGCTGATTAGAAAAAAAAATGTTTAGTTGTTTTTTTTATATATACACATACATATATATAAATGCATATGCACATATATATATGCATATATGTCTATATGTGTGCGTGTAGAGAGAGGTAGAGAGGTAGAGGTGTAGAGGTAGAGAGGTAGAGAGTAGAGAGTGAGTAATAGAGAGTAGAGAGTGAGTAGTAGAGAGTAGTAGAGAGCAGTAGAGAGAGTAGCAGAGTGAGTAGTAGAGAGTAGTAGAGTGAATAGTAGAGTGAGTAGTAGAGAGTAGTAGAGAGTGAGTAGTAGAGACTGAGTAGTAGAGAGTAGTAGAGAGTAAGTAGTAGAGTGAGTAGTAGAGAGCAGTAGAGAGTGAGTAGTAGAGAGTGGGAGAGAGTAAGTAGTAGAGAGTAGTGGAGAATATTCCAAAGTTTGGCACAGCACCACTTTCACAATGAGTCCAATCAAATCATATCACTTAGAGTACTTATTGAAGCGCTGAATCTTGGTGTATATTCAAATGCTTTTATTTTCCTTAAGTTTATGTACCACAGCCAGCCGAAACGTTTCGTTCTGTACAACAGAACTTCTTCAGGGCGTTCTTATTTCCTTCAAGTTATGTCGGTATCCCGTTGTCATATAACTAGATATTTCTTCCAAATGTTAGACGAGACATAAGTATATTCTTATTAAAAGTGACTAGGTATCAATTTTACCCACACAATTCGGGCAGACTTGAGTAATTTATAGCATCCTCAAAGTCAGTCTTTCAAAAATTCCAAAGTATAGGACATGATAATCCAAATCCAAATGTTTCTCAAGAAAAGTCATTTACAATCGTTCGGAATATCGGTGTTTGAGCAGATATGATCCAGGGACCCCCAGTATGCAAGGGGAATTAGTCCCCCCTCTGCAAAGGCGCCAGTGGCCTGCATTGCAGAGAGGTGTAACAAGGGTGTGGCCTCATTACACTTCTCTGCAATGCAGCTCCCTCGCGCATACTGGAGGCTCCTGGTGGACTAGTTGACCCCAGGGACCCCCAGTATGCAAGGGGAATTAGTTCCCCCTCTGCAAACGCGGCAGTGGGCTGCGTTGCAGAGAGGTGTAACAAGGGGCATAGTCTCATTACACCTCTGCAATGCAGCCCCAGGCGCATACTGGAGGTTCCAGGTGGGCTAATTGGCCCCCAGGGGCCCCCAGTATACAAGGGGAATTAGTTTCCCCTCTTCAAACATGCACGGGGGCTGCGTTGCAGAGAGGTGTAAAAAGGGTTGTGGCTTCATTACACCTCTCTGCAATGCAGTCCCCTGGCGCATACTGGAGATTCCTGGTGGGCTTTCAGGTCTTATATAGTTAGGAATTAGCATTAAAAAAACCTTTGAAATTCACTGAAAAAACCACTGGTTTCACACCAGTTATAGTTAGGAATTAGCATTTAAAAAACCTTTGAAATTCACTGAAAAAACCATAGGTTTCACACCAGTTATAGTTAGGAATTAGCATTTAAAAAACCTATTAAATTCACTGACAAAACCAGTTATAGTTAGCTGGAAATTTTACTGATATAAAACCAATGAAATTCCACGTTATAGTTAGTTGGACTCACTATAACTTGCGCGTGCAATGCACTGCTGATGACGTCACATATTACATCACTCATGACATGGTCAGTGACATCACTCATGACATCACTGATGACACCATCCTTGTGACATAGTGACAGACCTCCTTTCACTGTAATGTAACCCTTGAAACACATATTCAAAAATAGAAACTGAAATTTAAAAAAAAATGGAGATACCCATATCAGTTACAACAAGCAATTCAGTAATTCCACCACCTATATGCACATCCAGTCATTCACCAACAGTTCTATATAGTCACTCATACATATACTCACTCATCATATGAAGTGATACACCTATACATCCTGTTACACACCGACAGTCATCCAAAAGTTACTCACACACATACTCACACGTGCAAATAAACTATTGAAAATCCATTTATTTGAATATAGAGTTATACACACACTTCCACCTTACTTGTATTGAAAATTACACATATTTATTCTCTTAAACAATCACTTATAGAAACACATACTTATTTAAACAGGAACTCTTACAATCTCTTACTCTCACATATACTCACTTATATACATCAATATTCACATATACTAGATTAAAACATATGTAGTTACTGATAAAGACACTAGTGAGACAGTCATTCACTCACTAACAAACACATATACACACTCATCCATCCATACAGTCCTGCACATATGCTGTCTTCAAAACACATACAAACAGCGAGTCAGTCACTCATGCATCTATGTGCTAAGTAATACCCCCACCAAACCATATAGACACTCATACTGATACTAAGAGAAACATCTAATAACCCATATACATACGCATGTAGCTACTTACCAACACATGTAGCCACTTATACACAAAGTGAAACAATAATATATATATTTAAATATTTAAACATTACTCACTAATATTTATTTTTCAGAAAGACACATACTCACTGGATGGTGTCATCAGTGATGTCATGAGTGATGTCACTGACCATGTCATGAGTGATGTAATATGTGACGTCATCAGCAGTGCATTGCACGCGCAAGTTATAGTGAGTCCAACTAACTATAACGTGGAATTTCATTGGTTTTATATCAGTAAAATTTCCAGCTAACTATAACTGGTTTTGTCAGTGAATTTAATAGGTTTTTTAAATGCTAATTCCTAACTATAACTGGTGTGAAACCTATGGTTTTTTCAGTGATATATATATATATATATATATATATATATATATATATATATATATATATATATATATATATATATATATATATATATACAGGTCCACAAACGTAGTAAACTACGTGAATGCACTCCCCTTGGAAGATCCGGAATTAGGAAATGATTAGCAGAGTGCGCTTTTCCATAAATTCTTGTTTATTCAAAGTGCAGCATCGTGACAGCTCATGGAAACAAAAACCCAACGCGTTTCAGCGAGGAAACTCGCCTTGATCACGGGTAGTTTACACATCCAATGAACAACATTTAAATAAAGTTTCACCTGGTGAATACAACATAAACATAAACAAAGGACTCAAAGCTTGTAAATGCGGTGGCCATCTTAGAATGGAGTACACCCATTAGTCACATAGTTCAAAAACATAAGTATATGATTCAGAAGCATCAAATATTCAAACTATGTGGCCAAAATAAGCCTGTGTTGTCACATATATATCTTAATAGGTGAATGACTAGAGAGACAACTGCACTTTTCTAAATTCAGTCAACATAATAACTGTAAATCCCTGAATTCACATAATTCAATTCCACCTTATAAGAGAATATAATAAGTAATAGCGTCATGGATCACATGTGAACCCCCAGTGAGGTTATATATTACATCCAAATTGGAATTGTTGATCTGCCAACATGCATAATAAGTCTCTATTTGACTGTCAATGGCTTCATTGAATAATTCCGCTATCCAGTTTCATAGTTGAATTAGCCGAAAGGTGCCCAATATATACAGTGCCTTACATACTACATATAGAATCCCAAGTGAGTTTATACGTTTAAAGCAGGCATTCGTGTCAATCCAAGTCGAAAACGGCTTAGATGGATGTCTCTCACTGTGCATCATACCCAGTCAGTACCTATAAACAGAAAAGAGGTGCAGGTCAGAATCTATGTCATCTATATCATGCAATCGCAGTGACTAATGGTTAAAGCCAAGAGTTTCAGAGTAAGTGAGTGACAGTGATGAAACGACATTACATATACAAAAATAGATTAAAATCAGCAGAAGGCACTCACAAAGCTAAGGGCTAAAAATACAGTTGCATTAACATTCATATGCTTAGGCAAAGAGATAGGTGATCAGTACCAGTTAACATTACTCAACAATCCCCTAGATGCCATTTCATTTCCTCCTCCGAATTTAAACCTCTGGGGATCAGGGTGTCGAGCTCAATTATATACCTGTTCTCCATTTGCCTCAACCTACGGATCTTGTCTCCACCTCTCTTCATGGCAGGGAGCTTGTCAATAACGAAGAACTTGAGCAAATTCCTGTTGCTCTTGTGTTGTTCTTCGAAATGACGTGCGATGGGCGAAGTTTGATCCTTGTTCTCAATGGATCTCATGTGTTCAAGAACACGTTTCTTAGCAGGGAACATTGTGCTCCCTACATATTTTCTGGCGCATGGGCATGACAAAACATACACACAGTATTCAGATAGGCATGTTAGATGTTTACTGATTGGTTTCTCAACCGCCTCTACAGGAAAAAAGACTTTTTTGATGTTTTGACTGTACCTACAGGCCTTACATTTCATGCAGGTAAAGAAGCCCTTAATGTCACTGGATTTATTTGTGATCATGCTTACCTCATTTTTGCTCAGTTTGTCCTTCAGGGAATGAGCTTTCCTGTATGTCATGCTGGGATTCTCACCTAGTACTTCAATCAGAGTGGGTTCAGTTCTTAATACATTCCAATGGCGTTTGAAGGTCTTAAATACTTGCCATGACTTGGAATGGTAGGTGGAAATATGTCTAACTATCTCAGTTGTTTTAGTAGTTTCAGGACATATATTGGACGTGAGCAGGGATTGGTGGCTGACAGCACTGGCCTTCTTGAAAGCAGCATCTATGATTGAGGATTGATATCCCCTTTCAACAAAGCGCTTCCTCATGTTCATGCTTTCACTCATGAAATCCTCATCCGTGCTACAATTTCTCCGAGCCCGGAGAAATTCACCAAATGGGATGCTCTTGACCAAGGCTTTAGGATGGCCACTGTCTGCGTGTAACAACGTGTTACCAGCCGTTTCCTTCCGGTATAAGGAGGTCTTAAGTTTACCGTTCAGAACCTTAACCTGTAGGTCCAGAAACACCATACTCTGGGTGTCCATGTGACCCTCAAGTCTGACATTAAGATCATTATCATTCAAGTCAGCCACAAACTTTACAGCTTCACTCTTTGTACCATCCCAGATGATGAAGAGATCATCAATGTAGCGTAGCCACATTTTCACATGGCCCCGGTACATTGGATGAGTCCTCTCTACTTGCTGCTCCCAGTCTGCCATGAAGAGATTAGCAAAACTGGGAGCAAAACAAGTTCCCATCGCTGTCCCCTGACGTTGTCTGAAATAGACATCGTTGAAGACGAAAAAGTTGTGTTCCAGACAAAATCTGATCATTTGGATTATCATCTCAGAATGACTCAGATAAGAAATGGACCTGGTGCACAAGAATTTCCAACATGCTCCAATGCCATCCTCATGTCTAATAGACGTATACAAACTGCACACGTCTAATGAGACAAGAAGATAGCCATCCTGCCAGTCAAAGTTGGTGATTTTATTGATAAAATCCCTACTATCCTTCAAGTACGAAGGTACATTCTCAACAAAAGGTCTCAGAAAGTGGTCAATGTATCTTGACGTGTTCTCCATTAGGGAACCAATCGAAGATACTATTGGCCTGCCAGGGGGATTTTTTGGGTCTTTGTGTAGTTTAGGCAGTAAATATAAGACTGCTACTTTCGGATGTCTGTTTAACAAAAATGAGTACTCATCCCATTCGATGATCCCATTTGTCCGCCAGTTAGTTAACATTTCAAAATATTTGTTATTGCTTGTTTCAATCTGTTGTAAAGACGAGATTTCATAACATTCTTTTACATTAAGTTGTCTGTTGCCCTCATTAATGTAATCATTAACATTCATCACAACCACATTTCCCCCTTTGTCAGATTGACGAATGACAATGGAGGGGTCCTCTTCCAGAGATCTTATAGCTACTCTTTCTGCTTTACTCAGATTGTCTTTGAACCAGCATTTATTTTTAGCCAAGTTTTTAAGATCATTAATGACAAGGGTTTCAAAGGTGTCAATGCTACAGGCAGGTATGGTTGGATTAAAGGTTGACTTAGATTTGAAATGATTTGGACAATTCAGATCTGTTCTATAACCCAAGGAGGTAGCATTATTAGGGGTGTTTACAGGTGTACCAAACTCCAAGTCCTTCATAGCAATTAGTGACTCTATTTCACCAATAGTTTCACTAGCTGGTTCAATGTTTGAAGCAATCATTGTTGTATTTTTCACTTTGAGTTTGTTCCACTTGTGTAAACGTAGCTTCCTAGTGAATTTAAACAAATCTATTCGTTCCTGCGAATAGTTAAAATTTGCCGAGGGGCAAAAGGATAAGCCAAATTGTAAAACATCATATTCTACTTTAGTTAGGATATGAGATGAAAGGTTTACCACATTGCGTTGGTTCATTTTCCTCGTGTTTTCTTTTGACCCCGTGTTTCCACTCCCACTGGGGTTGTTGTTGATCCACTTGTTCCAGCCGCCCCTCCTGGCTGGCCGTTGCTCTTTGTTGTACTTTCTCCAGGTTTGCCTCTTCCTCTGCCTTTTCCTCTGAATCCTCTTCCTTGTCCCCGGCCCCTGTCTATTTGCCAGTTTTGTTGCTGCGTAGTTTGGTTCATCATTTTGAATTCCACCCGAAAATGGGAAGCCTTGTTTGTGTTTTTCGGTGCCTCTTTGGGTGCCAGTAGTTGACCGTCCTCTGAGACGTCACTCTCCACCACTTCCTCCTCCGAGACAGGTGCTCCAGCCCCAACAGCATCGATGTCGGCTTGTACCCCCTTCCTCTGTAAGTTGTCATATTTACGACTGAATGTAAATATGCGTCCTTGTTGATAATCAATTTTATCACGTAAAAATTTCCTTTCTTTTTTTGCCACGATTTCGTCCTCGTGTTTCGCCATCTTTTTGTTAATTTCTTCCATTTTCTTCGTGAAACCTTCCGTTGTATCCTCCTTCATTAGTTCATCCTTGAGATCCGCAATCAGCTTCAGCAATGACATTCTGTCCTTCCATGCATGTTTAATCAGGATGGATAACATGCGATTAGAACAGTCCATTAAGTTATCAGCCCATTCTTCTGCTAGTTCCACGTCTGGCTCTTCGTGTGATGGAGCTATTAGGATGCGCAATCCTCTTGGAATCCTCTTCTCCTCTTGATACTTTTCCAGAGTAATTGCCTCCCACCAACGAGAAATTTCCTTACGTATCAGCTTCTCAAGTTTCTGGTATTTGTTAACCAGTCCTTGCCCAGATGGTGCCGGCTCCTTACTAGCAGCGCTATTAGCTGTATGAACAAACATGGACTGTGCCCTTAATCTTCTCCGTGCCTCTGCATCATCTTCCATGATTTGAACTCACGTGGGGAACCCCCCTCTTGCCTGCATACGTTCCTGTCTGTACGTATGGAAATGCGCACTGATATCAACTGCGTTTTATAATTCCCTTCCAAGGTCCCTCGCCGCTACCCCCAGAATGTAGCTCTACTGGCGGGTTGGCGTGGGGAAGTCGCGTTTCGTTTTAAGTGCCAGAGTCGGAATGATCCATGACGCTATTACTTATTATATTCTCTTATAAGGTGGAATTGAATTATGTGAATTCAGGGATTTACAGTTATTATGTTGACTGAATTTAGAAAAGTGCAGTTGTCTCTCTAGTCATTCACCTATTAAGATATATATGTGACAACACAGGCTTATTTTGGCCACATAGTTTGAATATTTGATGCTTCTGAATCATATACTTATGTTTTTGAACTATGTGACTAATGGGTGTACTCCATTCTAAGATGGCCACCGCATTTACAAGCTTTGAGTCCTTTGTTTATGTTTATGTTGTATTCACCAGGTGAAACTTTATTTAAATGTTGTTCATTGGATGTGTAAACTACCCGTGATCAAGGCGAGTTTCCTCGCTGAAACGCGTTGGGTTTTTGTTTCCATGAGCTGTCACGATGCTGCACTTTGAATAAACAAGAATTTATGGAAAAGCGCACTCTGCTAATCATTTCCTAATTCCGGATCTTCCAAGGGGAGTGCATTCACGTAGTTTACTACGTTTGTGGACCTGTATATAACAAAGGGGGACCTTTGCCCCTTTATGCACCGCTGTCACGGTGTCCCGGCGTTACAAAGGAGGTGGATTTTAATTTGTGAAATCGCTGGTTGACCGCGTTTCTACTTGTTGCCATAACGGAGGAGCTGTCTATCCTGGCGTGATACAAGACGGGACACGGAAACGGGATCTGCAGAAACGACTCACCGGGAGCCTGGGAATTGCGAGGTGGATGTGCCTGATTTCGCCGGCAGCTCCGTGACGGGTGAGTCAGTTTCCCTGTCATTTCCCGCTCGTGCCGCCGTTGTAAGCACTAAGACTATCGATGCAGACTCTTTAAAGCACACGCCTGTATATTATTGTGGAAGGCGGTGCGCATTGCTCCGACGTATTTTCGGAACATTCCGACTCTGGCACTTAAAACGAAACGCGACTTCCCCACGCCAACCCGCCAGTAGAGCTACATTCTGGGGGTAGCGGCGAGGGACCTTGGAAGGGAATTATAAAACGCAGTTGATATCAGTGCGCATTTCCATACGTACAGACAGGAACGTATGCAGGCAAGAGGGGGGTTCCCCACGTGAGTTCAAATCATGGAAGATGATGCAGAGGCACGGAGAAGATTAAGGGCACAGTCCATGTTTGTTCATACAGCTAATAGCGCTGCTAGTAAGGAGCCGGCACCATCTGGGCAAGGACTGGTTAACAAATACCAGAAACTTGAGAAGCTGATACGTAAGGAAATTTCTCGTTGGTGGGAGGCAATTACTCTGGAAAAGTATCAAGAGGAGAAGAGGATTCCAAGAGGATTGCGCATCCTAATAGCTCCATCACACGAAGAGCCAGACGTGGAACTAGCAGAAGAATGGGCTGATAACTTAATGGACTGTTCTAATCGCATGTTATCCATCCTGATTAAACATGCATGGAAGGACAGAATGTCATTGCTGAAGCTGATTGCGGATCTCAAGGATGAACTAATGAAGGAGGATACAACGGAAGGTTTCACGAAGAAAATGGAAGAAATTAACAAAAAGATGGCGAAACACGAGGACGAAATCGTGGCAAAAAAAGAAAGGAAATTTTTACGTGATAAAATTGATTATCAACAAGGACGCATATTTACATTCAGTCGTAAATATGACAACTTACAGAGGAAGGGGGTACAAGCCGACATCGATGCTGTTGGGGCTGGAGCACCTGTCTCGGAGGAGGAAGTGGTGGAGAGTGACGTCTCAGAGGACGGTCAACTACTGGCACCCAAAGAGGCACCGAAAAACACAAACAAGGCTTCCCATTTTCGGGTGGAATTCAAAATGATGAACCAAACTACGCAGCAACAAAACTGGCAAATAGACAGGGGCCGGGGACAAGGAAGAGGATTCAGAGGAAAAGGCAGAGGAAGAGGCAAACCTGGAGAAAGTACAACAAAGAGCAACGGCCAGCCAGGAGGGGCGGCTGGAACAAGTGGATCAACAACAACCCCAGTGGGAGTGGAAACACGGGGTCAAAAGAAAACACGAGGAAAATGAACCAACGCAATGTGGTAAACCTTTCATCTCATATCCTAACTAAAGTAGAATATGATGTTTTTCAATTTGGCTTATCCTTTTGCCCCTCGGCAAATTTTAACTATTCGCAGGAACGAATAGATTTGTTTAAATTCACTAGGAAGCTACGTTTACACAAGTGGAACAAACTCAAAGTGAAAAATACAACAATGATTGCTTCAAACATTGAACCAGCTAGTGAAACTATTGGTGAAATAGAGTCACTAATTGCTATGAAGGACTTGGAGTTTGGTACACCTGTAAACACCCCTAATAATGCTACCTCCTTGGGTTATAGAACAGATCTGAATTGTCCAAATCATTTCAAATCTAAGTCAACCTTTAATCCAACCATACCTGCCTGTAGCATTGACACCTTTGAAACCCTTGTCATTAATGATCTTAAAAACTTGGCTAAAAATAAATGCTGGTTCAAAGACAATCTGAGTAAAGCAGAAAGAGTAGCTATAAGATCTCTGGAAGAGGACCCCTCCATTGTCATTCGTCAATCTGACAAAGGGGGAAATGTGGTTGTGATGAATGTTAATGATTACATTAATGAGGGCAACAGACAACTTAATGTAAAAGAATGTTATGAAATCTCGTCTTTACAACAGATTGAAACAAGCAATAACAAATATTTTGAAATGTTAACTAACTGGCGGACAAATGGGATCATCGAATGGGATGAGTACTCATTTTTGTTAAACAGACATCCGAAAGTAGCAGTCTTATATTTACTGCCTAAACTACACAAAGACCCAAAAAATCCCCCTGGCAGGCCAATAGTATCTTCGATTGGTTCCCTAATGGAGAACACGTCAAGATACATTGACCACTTTCTGAGACCTTTTGTTGAGAATGTACCTTCGTACTTGAAGGATAGTAGGGATTTTATCAATAAAATCACCAACTTTGACTGGCAGGATGGCTATCTTCTTGTCTCATTAGACGTGTGCAGTTTGTATACGTCTATTAGACATGAGGATGGCATTGGAGCATGTTGGAAATTCTTGTGCACCAGGTCCATTTCTTATCTGAGTCATTCTGAGATGATAATCCAAATGATCAGATTTTGTCTGGAACACAACTTTTTCGTCTTCAACGATGTCTATTTCAGACAACGTCAGGGGACAGCGATGGGAACTTGTTTTGCTCCCAGTTTTGCTAATCTCTTCATGGCAGACTGGGAGCAGCAAGTAGAGAGGACTCATCCAATGTACCGGGGCCATGTGAAAATGTGGCTACGCTACATTGATGATCTCTTCATCATCTGGGATGGTACAAAGAGTGAAGCTGTAAAGTTTGTGGCTGACTTGAATGATAATGATCTTAATGTCAGACTTGAGGGTCACATGGACACCCAGAGTATGGTGTTTCTGGACCTACAGGTTAAGGTTCTGAACGGTAAACTTAAGACCTCCTTATACCGGAAGGAAACGGCTGGTAACACGTTGTTACACGCAGACAGTGGCCATCCTAAAGCCTTGGTCAAGAGCATCCCATTTGGTGAATTTCTCCGGGCTCGGAGAAATTGTAGCACGGATGAGGATTTCATGAGTGAAAGCATGAACATGAGGAAGCGCTTTGTTGAAAGGGGATATCAATCCTCAATCATAGATGCTGCTTTCAAGAAGGCCAGTGCTGTCAGCCACCAATCCCTGCTCACGTCCAATATATGTCCTGAAACTACTAAAACAACTGAGATAGTTAGACATATTTCCACCTACCATTCCAAGTCATGGCAAGTATTTAAGACCTTCAAACGCCATTGGAATGTATTAAGAACTGAACCCACTCTGATTGAAGTACTAGGTGAGAATCCCAGCATGACATACAGGAAAGCTCATTCCCTGAAGGACAAACTGAGCAAAAATGAGGTAAGCATGATCACAAATAAATCCAGTGACATTAAGGGCTTCTTTACCTGCATGAAATGTAAGGCCTGTAGGTACAGTCAAAACATCAAAAAAGTCTTTTTTCCTGTAGAGGCGGTTGAGAAACCAATCAGTAAACATCTAACATGCCTATCTGAATACTGTGTGTATGTTTTGTCATGCCCATGCGCCAGAAAATATGTAGGGAGCACAATGTTCCCTGCTAAGAAACGTGTTCTTGAACACATGAGATCCATTGAGAACAAGGATCAAACTTCGCCCATCGCACGTCATTTCGAAGAACAACACAAGAGCAACAGGAATTTGCTCAAGTTCTTCGTTATTGACAAGCTCCCTGCCATGAAGAGAGGTGGAGACAAGATCCGTAGGTTGAGGCAAATGGAGAACAGGTATATAATTGAGCTCGACACCCTGATCCCCAGAGGTTTAAATTCGGAGGAGGAAATGAAATGGCATCTAGGGGATTGTTGAGTAATGTTAACTGGTACTGATCACCTATCTCTTTGCCTAAGCATATGAATGTTAATGCAACTGTATTTTTAGCCCTTAGCTTTGTGAGTGCCTTCTGCTGATTTTAATCTATTTTTGTATATGTAATGTCGTTTCATCACTGTCACTCACTTACTCTGAAACTCTTGGCTTTAACCATTAGTCACTGCGATTGCATGATATAGATGACATAGATTCTGACCTGCACCTCTTTTCTGTTTATAGGTACTGACTGGGTATGATGCACAGTGAGAGACATCCATCTAAGCCGTTTTCGACTTGGATTGACACGAATGCCTGCTTTAAACGTATAAACTCACTTGGGATTCTATATGTAGTATGTAAGGCACTGTATATATTGGGCACCTTTCGGCTAATTCAACTATGAAACTGGATAGCGGAATTATTCAATGAAGCCATTGACAGTCAAATAGAGACTTATTATGCATGTTGGCAGATCAACAATTCCAATTTGGATGTAATATATAACCTCACTGGGGGTTCACATGTGATCCATGACGCTATTACTTATTATATTCTCTTATAAGGTGGAATTGAATTATGTGAATTCAGGGATTTACAGTTATTATGTTGACTGAATTTAGAAAAGTGCAGTTGTCTCTCTAGTCATTCACCTATTAAGATATATATGTGACAACACAGGCTTATTTTGGCCACATAGTTTGAATATTTGATGCTTCTGAATCATATACTTATGTTTTTGAACTATGTGACTAATGGGTGTACTCCATTCTAAGATGGCCACCGCATTTACAAGCTTTGAGTCCTTTGTTTATGTTTATGTTGTATTCACCAGGTGAAACTTTATTTAAATGTTGTTCATTGGATGTGTAAACTACCCGTGATCAAGGCGAGTTTCCTCGCTGAAACGCGTTGGGTTTTTGTTTCCATGAGCTGTCACGATGCTGCACTTTGAATAAACAAGAATTTATGGAAAAGCGCACTCTGCTAATCATTTCCTAATTCCGGATCTTCCAAGGGGAGTGCATTCACGTAGTTTACTACGTTTGTGGACCTGTATATAACAAAGGGGGACCTTTGCCCCTTTATGCACCGCTGTCACGGTGTCCCGGCGTTACAAAGGAGGTGGATTTTAATATATATATATATATATATATATATATATATATATATATATATATATATATATATTTGAGTTCAAAAGGTTGCTGCTGCTTTGAAGGATCACAGCCTTTAAAAATGACGGGTTTTTTTTGCAAACCTCGAGAGCAATAAATACAAGTGTGAAACTTGCCTGCAGCCGTGTGATCCTTCAAAGCAGCAGCAACTTTTTGAACTCAAACATTTCTGACGACAGCTGCGTCGTGGAAGGAAGCACCGCCTCGGGAAGGAGGAGGGAGCCGTCGGTGGAGGAGCCAAGTACAGGATTTCCCTGGTTACTGAAGGCGGCTGCAGGAGCATGAAAGAACCGAGGCAGCAAAAGAAAACCGGGGTGCACTGAAGCACCTTAACATGTGGCGCGCCGAAAATAGGGCGCTACAACTTGTACATTGATAATGCCTCGGCGGAACCTACTAAGGTGATGGACTTTTTGGCTATACTACAGATCCCAAAATGCTGTGCAAGGGATTATGTACTACCAAGTACCTTCCGGTGATGTTCTTACTTAAAGACGACGGAAACTGCCAATCAATATCCGCCTTGCCATTTTTCCCCTGATGAAAGTGCAGGAAGCACTGAAACGCGTTGGGACAAGCCTTTAAAAATGACGGGTTTTTTTTGCAAACCTCGAGAGCAATAAATACAAGTGTGAAACTTGCCTGCAGCCGTGTGATCCTTCAAAGCAGCAGCAACTTTTTGAACTCAAATATATATATATATATATATATATATATATATATATATATATATATATATATATATATATATATATATATATATATATATATATATATATATATATATATAACCTACTGGCGATTGCCAGTAGGTAGTTATAGTTAGGATTATTTTGAATAGGGAAATCGCAACATTCTATTGGGAATAACTTTGGCGCCGGTTGATGAATCTGCCTGAAAATTTCCTCAAAAATGCCTGGCGGCACTCCCCTCCTTCCCTGGAAGTTTGGGGGGGATTCGTCAAGCGGGGGCCGAGATAAAAGGGGGGTCCCAAAACGTGTTTTCCCCATGTTAATTTCCTTAGGGCGGTCAAACTCACTTTTAGCCCGAACGGCTGAATGAATTTCCACCAAACTTGGCAAAATTGTAGGGACTGGTAGCCCGATGTGCCTTTGCTATGTCTCAAGATATGTGCTCCAGTGGATTTTGAGTAATTTAGGTTAAAAAAAAGATATATATCTATAAGCGCACCGGGGCGCGAACCAGCGCGCTATGCGAGTTCGCGCACGGAAAGCTGATTGGCTCTCGGGTATCTGTCAACATTCCAAACAGTCCGGAGTGGCCGCCATCTTGTGTCTCGGTAGGATCGAGACACAAGAGGTGGCAAAAACAAAGGGGGAATGACCATAAGGGGGCAGAGTAGACCTCCCCTGACCCCCTAGGTTTGATGTGGGGGCCATGAAAGGGCCCTGCGGGGCAAAAAAAATATTTTTTTTTTCAATTTGCGCGGGGGGAGCGCACGGTACGCGCACCGGGGAGCGGACCGGGGAGCGTACCATGGAGAAAAAAGAATGACAGAGTTTTAAAAAAATGTAGCCTTTTTTTCATAAATTGGAGGTAGTTCTAAAAAGAACTGTTTTTTTCTTCTTTTCGTTGTTTTATATTGTTTTAATATTTTTTTGAACATTTTGTACTTTTTTGGGCTTTTATTAACTATTTTATATTTTTTTTGTTATTTTTTTGGGGAGAATAAAAAACAGAGAATTGAAAACGGCTCAACTGGAGCAAAAAAAATCAGGAAAAGATTATGTTTTTTTCGGGCAATTGTGGTTGTCACCTGCACGGTTGATGAGCTTTATGCTTTGCTCACCATAGGTGATGGTTTTACCACAAAAAATACAAGTGATCTTGTATTGCCCAAACTGTGGTTGTATGTTTGGGACCATCTCCCTTGTCTCTGGTCCCGATGGAGTGGGTTGCTTTCTTTTGGAGGTGCTGGCCAGTTCTCTCACCTCTACCACAGCATAGTTGTTAGGGTGCTTGCGTTGCATATGGCGAATCATGGTGTTATTGCCAAATGAGTATTTCTTGTTAGGGTTCCCCCTTGAAAGTTGAGTGCCACAGATTAGGCAAGTAACCCTTGGCGCATTCACTTTTTTTTGGTCCTTTGGGATGGAAAAAAACTCCCATATAAAGTGCTGCTTTGGCCTATATGGGGTTTTATCTTCTGGCAGGAATGTTCTCCTCCCCTCCTCCTCCTCCTCCTCCTCTTCTTCATCTCCACCACTGTGGTGTTGTGGTGGTCCTCTTGGTGGTGGCGGTGGTGGTGGTGGTGGTGGCTAAGATGCTCCTGCTGCTGCTGCTGCTACTGAAGCCAATTTTCAGTCCAAAAAGGTACAGAGAGGTCTTTCAACAGGTCTTTTTCACTCAAAGTACAAAGTGAGAATGAGGAAAAAAGGTGGGGGCTTTCATCATTAGGAAAAAAAACTGTCCTAAACCAATGAAAAGTGTTATTTTCAGGTCACATGACCAGGGCTTTCATCATTTGGAAACCAAAACTGTCCTGAATCAATAAAAAGTGTTATTTTTTGGTCACATGCTTACGTTGCGCGATCGTATGCGCTCGAGTGCTTCCGGGTGCGTTTACGCCTTGCGTATCACGTGGACGCGGCTACGCGATACGTCACGATAATGTTTTCGTTCTCGGCAAAAGCGCTAACGGGACGCTCACCGGTACGCGCTCTGGGGCGTGCAAAAAGACTGCACTTACCGGTGCGCTTACCGGGACGCGCAACGGGAGCGCTCCAGGACAAAAAAAACAAAAACATGAACAATATACATTAAAAAAATAGTATTACATAAATATACAATATAGGATTCATTATAAAAAATATTACATTTCATAGCTATAGAAATTAGCTATTAAAAAACCTTTGAAATTCACTGAAAAAACCAAAGGTTTCACACCAGTTATAGTTAGGAATTAGCATTTAAAAAACCTTTGAAATTCACTGAAAAAACCATAGGTTTCACTCCAGTTAAAGTTAGGAATTAGCATTTAAAAAACCTACAAAATTCGCTGAAAAAACCATAGGTTTCACATCAGTTATAGTTAGGAATTAGCATTCAAAAAACCTATTAAATTCACTGAAAAAACCATAGGTTTGACACTAGTTATAGTTAGCTGGAAATTTTACTGACATAAAACCATTGAAATTCCCACGTTATAGTTAGTTGGACTCCCTATAACTTGCGCGCCTGCAATCCACTGCTGATGACATCACATATTACATCACTCATGACATGGTCAGTGATATCACTCATGACATCACTAATGACACTGTTGCGTGTTTATCTAGGTTCCTGATCGATACTGTGACCTTATGCCCCTATTCGGCTATAAATCCCTTTATTCCCTATATTGGCATAACCGTTCAAGTGCGATTTTCTGAAAAGTCATCTCTGGCCTCACACGAACAGAGCCACATTCCAGCATAGTTCCCTCTGCCACTTCCTTTGCGACCAATTAGTGCAATGACAGAGCAGTAGTCACTATCTGATATTCCTAGATAACACTCCGAGTTCTTCAACAAGATAAAAACTTAGCAAACCTGGAAATCCCCGCTTGCTATGTTTTGATTAGTAATGGAACTCTAATGAGCAACTTATAACTATCACTTCCTAGTGACATCTTTAATTGACGTCTTATGTCCAGCAAACTTGTGTCAAACCCGGCACCTGTCAGGTGTAAATATTACCAACGTTGCCTTAAGCAATCCCCGGTTAGGAGCTGTTGTGAGCTGCGAGCTACTGATGCTGGCTGCCTGCATGACCCTGTGTTGGTAAATCTAGCACTCTGTCGCTGCAGCCTGCTATCCTGTGGTGGTGAAGCTGCTGATACCATTATCGCCGCTACAGCGCGAACTATGGTGCAGTACGCTTAAGGAGCTGAACAGACGTCCCTCTGCGAAGACATCCAGCAGATTCCAGCTGCCCGCGGACGCTGTCCCCCCTCCTTCCTCGACGCGCTGAAGAGCAGCCGCTGCCTTTCTCGTGCAGAGAAATCCAGTCCCGGCGCTTCCAGTTTACCCTCGCAGGTGACTGGGATATCGAGAGAGACCCCTGAAGGAGATACCAATCCTCCATCATTCTATTCAGAGGTATGGTGTTGACTAAACCCTTAGACGAGAATTCTTGAAACAAACCTTGGCAAAACCAACTTAACTTAAAGCTACTTACTTACTCCCCTTCTCACGTGTTAGGCTTAGGTCAGGCACACTGGGGTAGGCTTAGTTAGAAGCACCAGTTGAGTATGTTAGCCTAATGTATATATGACTGTATACATGTTTTACTACTTTTAAACCATTGTATGGCTAAGAAACCATATCAATGCTTTTACAGTTCTATTTCGCAATCCTTATCTTACTGTACGTACTTTCTATAATAACAATTATTGCAATTGTGGCAATACATTTCTCTTGTACGAGAAGAAAGACTGTTCAATAAATGTTAACCCTTTATTGATACACGCCCGTCTCTCTATTCTCTACATACCGTGAAAGTAAACTGCACTAGACTGACTGAGTGAAATACATGTCTATTGTTTCACACGACCCTAGAGATTGACTCTTGATCTGAGGAGCAAAGTTGTCATGTTGCACGGTTGTTGGAAAACTGAATCCCTTCTTGTCTGTGCCAAGGAAGCTGATCACTTCCTATGCAGAGAAGAAAGTTTCCAGTGACCTCTGAGCTAGTTGGTAACACAACCCAATTAAGTTTAGCATAGTCAGTGGAGGCCTGGAATATAAACAGTTCCACGTCGATACTACTGTTTATGTTATTCCAATGCGCAGGGCCTAGTGGGAAACTAGGAACTACACTACATGGCGCCCAAACGTTTGGTAAGGCGATAAACTAACGCAAGACTTATAGAGTAACTCAGTCGTGCATATTTCACACCCCTTTCTCCCGTAAATACTCCAATAGACGTCTGGAGTGGGTGAAAGGTTAAAATCCGCCCGACCTTAGTAGGAAGAGATTCCTATGTAAAGCTCTGGTTTATTCAACGTTGAAGGATACAGTGTTCCAAAATATTGTGCACCTAATCTTTGTCTCCTTGGAGACCTACTCTGCAAAGCCTGCATTTTTTTTTTAATGTCAGACAGTGAAGAAGAAAGGGAAGCAGCTAGGCTGGCATCCATACTAATAGAGGAAGACACGAGTCTCCTAGAAACAGACCTGGATGCTATTATCATCCCGGTCCACTTAAGAAGATCTATAACTTTAAAACTTATAGAGAACGGACTGACACCTCAAGGGGGTACAGTAGTCTTCGTGATAGAGGCTCACGAGTATCGGCAGACAGAGGTATTCTATTCATGGATAAACTTTCCAGCGGTAAACGCTATAACAAAAGAGTTTCACTATTACTTAAATTTCAAGAGCACCTGCTCTGGTTTAATGGCGCCCTAAAACACAATGATCACATTACCAGGCTCGGTCCACTAGGTAGACCAGGAGCAACATGGCCGGTTCTAGCCAGCTACACACCTCATCCGGACATTGCAAAAATGTCAAAAGAAGAACTCTTATTTAACATAGGAGAATTAACAAAAGCTTATAGAGAGTTAGTAAAATTATTTATTAAAAATAATTTAAACACTCCAAAAAAGAGCTGGGATGGAAATAAACAATCCACTCCCAAGGAAAAAGTTTTCCAGTCCAGAGGAAGGTCTCCTCGACGGAGGGAAAGAACTCCGACTCGAGAACGCCAGTCTCCCCAACGGGAGCCCTCTGAAAAAAGATATAACCTTAGAAATAGGGATAATCTAAAAAAACCTGATAGATATCAAAGTATTGATACACGTCCCTCTCGATCTCTTCCTCAGAATTCGGAAAGAAGAGGACGGTCAGACCCAGGAGAGCACACCAAGTCCAAAGACAAGGAACCTGCTCAAAATAAGAAATCTCAATTTCCTAAAAAGAAGGTAGCCAGTATTAGAGTAATCAACCATGCCGAGAATACTGAGGACACAGTTGAAAAACGGGGAGTGGGCATTGACAATGTTGGACAGTGCAGCAGAAATCAGTATAGCGTGCAAGATCTTGATGAGTCATCTGGAGACAGTGGACACGAATGAATACATTCAAGTTGAAACTGCCGACGCCAGACTTAGCGAGCCCCATAAAATATACGAAATAACATTGCGTATAGAGGGTGATAAAACTAGGAAAATTAAGGGTCTATTTTGGGATAAGCTCTCAAAAGGCTATGATATTCTGTTAGCTGAAAAAGATTGGCCCACAGAGTTTGTCAGGGAGTGCCCTCGTGGCGAAGAAGTGATTATGCCTGCCTTCTCGAATCACATTCCGATTCATAAAAAATACACATATGCAAGGAAATGGGCAGTGGCCCAGGCACCTGCATTGTATAAAAATCATGTAGGATGGGATGAGGATTCACCTCCTCACAAAATCCAATTAAAATGTGAACCAACTGCCCAACGGCAGTATCCCATAAAGCAAGAAGCTAAAAAACAGTTCAGTGAGATCTTAGATCAACTTGAGTACCAGGGGGTGATTGAAACATGCACCTCTCAAATGAACAATCCTTTGTTTCCTGTCTCCAAGCCAGACAATTGATATCGTCTAGTTTTGGACTACAGACATCTTAATACATGTTGCAAACCTTTTGCAGTACAAAACTCGCATAGTGCAGCCCTAATGAATAATATAGTTAGGAAAAAATATAAAACGACATTAGACATTTCTAATAGTTTCTTTTGTCAAAACATTGCACCAGAAAGCAGATATTTGACCGCTTTCTCCGCATTTGGGTCGCAGAAAAAATTCTGTCGACTCCCACAGGGGTTCAAGAACAGCCCAGGACTATTCTCAGCTAGGGTAACAGAGTTACTACAAATCTATGATGATGAAGCATTGTCTTACGTAGATGATATTTATCTCACAGACGACAACTTGGATACTCACTTGAAAAGAGTGAACACCATAATACTTGGGTTTGCAGCAGAGGGTTACAAATTCAACTTTAAAAAGTCCCGAATTGCCCATCTGACAGTACTGTTTTTAGGGTACGAATTATCAAGTGAAGGGAAAAGCCTAGCGGACAACTTCTTAGAGAAGTGCGCTGTACTCCAAGCTCCAAAAACGCTGAAGAATTTACAATCAATACTAGGTTTTCTGAATTTCGGAAGAACTTACATCCTAAATTACGCAGAGAGGGTTAAACCTCTCTACGAACTAATAAAACCTGATTTTAAACAAATCAATTGGACTCAAAAACACACAGAAATTTTGAGATCACTGCAAACAGACATGTTAGCAAAGACAAAATTAGATACACGTGACAACACACGTGATCTTGTAATCCGAGTCATCCCAGGAAGATGCGGATTCACATACCTAACCTCTAATGAGGGAGAAAAGGTACCAATAGCTTACAAATCACATTTGTACACAAAGGCTGAAATAAAATTCAGTTCTACGGAGAAAATTCTAACTGCGGTTCAGACTGCTGTAGCGAAAGAAAGGCCCCTAGCACAAGGTAAACGAATAATAATCGTAACTCCTATACCGGCTTTAGAAGCGGTAACTAAAGCAAGCATTCCTAATGCTAAAGCTTTGCATCCGAGATGGATTCAGTGGGTTAATTCTCTTGCTGCAACAGACGTAGTTTACGAATTTGATCCTAACTTAAAAACACAGGAATTTTTACAATATGAATATGAATGTCCTCTGCCAATTGAAATCCTGCCTCTCGAAGAATACGGAAGTATTATATATACTGACGGATCAGCACAACCCGCAGTTGGGGGTAAGCAAGCTTACAGTGCTGCGTGCGCGATTGTAAAAGGTCGCTGGCACAATGGAAAATTCAGACCACTGGTCACTAAAACACAATCTCTAGGAGATTGCTCGGCTCAACGAGCTGAATTAGTAGCATTTAAGATGGCGCTAGAAAATACCGATCGCGAATTCCCCACACTAATAGTGTGCGATTCTTTCTATTGCGTACAATCTTATAATGAATACTTGCAGAATTGGGTGGAAAATGGTTTCAAAGATGCAAAAGGTGGCACAATAAAGCATAAAATGCTTTGGGAACAGGTAGTTCTTTTACAAAAAGAACTACAAAAGACTCACGTGATACATACACTGAGTCATCAACGTGATGGCGTTCACGTTGCAGGGAATTCATTGGCTGATGAAGCCGCGAAGGCAGCTGTGCAAACGGCTTCCGTAGCTGCGATAACTCGGTCACAAACAAAAATAGACAGCGATATTCTACAAGCTGTCAGTACGTCAGTAAAAAATGATAAGAAAACACTCCCAAAAGGCTTTCCTAAAAAGTACTTGTACTTAACGGATACAAATAATGTTCCTTTTGCTCGAATCCCTGGAGTGGGGGATAGAGTAATTCCAAACAGGGAACACAGACTAGGACTAATCAAAGCGGCACACGAAGGGCTTGCTTCTGCACACGCTGGCGTTTCCGCAACAATATCACTATTAAAACAGAGATATTGGTGGCCTCGCTTGAGAATACAAACTAAAAAGTATGTATTGGAATGCGACATATGCCAAAGGATAAAAGTATCAACAGTGAAACGACCAGCGCAGACACCCCTTCTCATCTCGGATAAACCATTTGCATGCGTTTACCTGGACCACTGTGGTCCCCTAGAAAGGGACGGCAACTATAGATATATCATGGTAGCAGTGGATTCCTGTACGAGGTTCATATGGATGTGGCCCCAGCGCTCGGCTGACGCTAGAACGGTTATAAAAGATTTGCGAGTCTTTATCGGCACATACGCAATTACCACGTTCCATTCTGAACAGGGTCCTGCTTTTAGCTCTCGAGCTTATAGGGAGGCCATGGCTAGCATGGGAATTGGGTTGCGGTATTCTTGTCCGTCGCACCCCGAAGGGAATAGTGTGGTAGAAAGAAAAAACCGTGACATAAAGCAATCTATAACAGCGAAGGTATTAGATTCAGGCGCTGGGTGGGTCAAACATTTAATAAGTGTCCAGACTAGTCTTAACAACATGCCAAGAAATTCTCTAAAAGGTTTCAGCCCATACGAACTATTGTTCGGAATTAGAATGCGAGTTCAGGACCTCGATAGTCAAATGTCAGTGGTACAAGAAGAAACAACGCACTTTGATGTAAAGGATCGTTTTGCTGTTTTACAGGAACTGAATGAAACAAGAAAATCATTAAGCAACATAAAGTTAAAGCAACAGCCAAGTACCACTGACGAGGCACCACCCGCAACAGCCCCAGCAAGGCCTGTCTGGATTCCAAAGATTGGGGATCTAGTCAGAGAAAAGATCGCGGTTAAGAAGGAATTTGGGCCTTCTTACAGAAAAGCAGTACCTGTCTTGGCAGTCACCGGAACAAGATCAGTTGTGCTACCGCCCCTTGCTGGTAAAAAGGAGAACAGAGTCATGTCCATCGATCTGGTAAAACCACAAGCATGTGGCCTATAATCAACAGTAGGCCCAGTGGACTCCCAAGAAACAACAGAATACCCAAACTTGCAACAATCCAAGAGGTTCAAACTGAAAAACTAATCACATTCGATCAGCCTGCAGTGCACAATGAAGGACTATGCAATAATGCCATGGAACTCGTGCCTCTTGAAACACAGATTGAAACAGTTCGTCAAGAAACAACACCAGTCTACAATAATGTGGCATCAGAAAGTGCTACCGAGAGACAGATTGAAAGAACAATCCCATCAATTGACAGAACTGCCTCTGGTTATTTCATCAACTTCGACAACTTCTCTGAAGATTTAAATGACCCCGAAGTGATGCCAGAAGCAAAAAAGTCTTTTAAAGAAAAAGCAACGGAACTCTTTCAACAACTGAAGGAAATCTACCTTATTTCCCCTTGGCTTGAGTTCTGGTTCGGTCTAGGTGTATTTTTCCTCCTGCTTTGGCTCATCATGGTACTGTGTTTGGGAAAATTCATTGAAGGAAAATATATTACAGTGGACACAGCAAGTCAGAACATCAACCTAGTCCTGAAACCACACAGATCATCCCACGTGAAGAAAAGAGAACTGTCAACAGTAAATGTCACAGCAATTCCAATACCTGGTGGGGTAGTATGGGAGAAAACAGACTATGAGATCTATGGTCCGGTCGAAATCCTGAAGTATCCTCATCAACTAAAGGTTTCCTTAAGTGACTTTGTTACACCTAGTACATTCTCTGATGATTGGGACTTTAACAGTATTAATGACATGATGTCTGATTTAGTAATGTCAGCTAGATTCACAGATCATGATTATTTACAAGGTTCATCTAGTTATGAGCAGTTATTCTGTTACACCCACTATGGGGATCATTACTTGCATAAATCTGCACAACCTAGAAATGTTTTTATGTATAATCAATGGGAACATTGTTCTACACCACCTAAAAGCAGTTCTAAAGCATTTTTTGAGAAATTCAAATACTTCTCAGGGTTTAACACCAGTGATGCAGAAACGTTTTATTACAAACTGTTAGATAAAACAGGAATGAAAACAATGCTGACAAATTCTAAATTGATATATTCAGAAGCATTTTATGACAAAATGATGACATTTGGTTTTGATTATTGGAAAAATAATATTGAAACGAAAACAATTTGGGGTACAAAAGATTGGCAGGTGCAAGGCATTGAAGCACTTTTTAGAACCTGCATGATACCAGAACAAATGTTATTTTTAAATGACACAGTACACCAAACATCTTGTCTTGGCCTAGCTAAGATCAAAGACCTTAAAACACCGTCTATACCAAAGCCAATACCTGAGAATACAACCACAGATATTGAGTTAGACGTTTCACAAATTTTACATTTCAACAGAACACATCCTGATTGGAAAAAGTGGTTAATCTGGCCTACAGACACAAATAGCTGTCAAGATAGATTCCTGAACAAAACACAGGGTTTAAAAATGACCAGATTAGACTCAAGATATTCCCAGAGACAACATCCAGGAATAATAACAACATACAGTGTAGGGAAGCTCTGCCTTGAGTGGCTAAAATCATCCACACTGGCTGAAATTAAGCAACACTTGTCTTTATTAAAAGATGGTGCTGATTTGCGCGATTTCATTCTTGGACCACGCAAACAGCGTCAAAAGCGTTTCATAGCGACCAGCATCTATGCTGCTTACAACGAGGCTTGGAAAGTAAAGCAAATTGAAACTGCTGAAAAAATACGAGAAATTGATCGTATTAATTTGGAGAAATCACTTTCTGTGGTAGACAATGGGTTAATGACTCTGTCTTCCAGAATATACTCGTTGGACAATATTGTATCCTCTGCCTTTGATGTGATAGACAGAGATTTGCTAATGTTACAACATGGCCAGTCTCATTTACGCTCTATTATAGAATTAGGCTGGACGCTGCAAAATCTTCGTTCAGGCTATGTGCCTTGGCGTTTGATAAACACAACGTCATTATTTTCCAGTTTTAACCTTACTGATAAACAGATCAGTTTGGCACAGAAAGGAGCAGACTATACAATCCTGAGCATCGAAAAACTCGAGAGATTACCATTGACAATGTCAGAGAGTCCTGTCATTGAATGGATAATACACGGAATTATCACAATTCCGATAACAACTTTCCGCTTTAAAAAGTGCCTTGAATACATACCTGCTGGCCAGTATGAACAATTGGGTAAAGGATATGTAAAATCTATATGGAAATTACCATACACTCATTCTTGCTATAGTGACAGCGACAAAAATGTATTTCTTAGTGGTGAGAACTGTAAACATTCACTAAGCGGTATACTTTTGTGTCAGGGTATTAATTTACACGGAGCATGTGATGGAAATTCAAACAACCTTTCATGCCACCAGCTAGTCACACCTGCAACTCAGATAGAGCCCTTCTTTATGCAACTTTCGAACGGGAGTTACATTCTTAGAACGGATCACAGATGTTGTGGCCTGACGCCAGGGAAAAGTTATCTAGTACAAGTTACGTCCATGGTCAAATGTTGTATGCAAGCATTGTTCCCGAGTGGGCCTCCAGACATAGTGACTCCCATCTGGCCTCGTCTGAATCTCTATTCTATACGAATTGATACATTAAGCAAAATGAAATCTGTACTTTTACAGACAACAGTGCCTATAACGTCATCTAAAGAGACGTATGATCTTCTAGTCGCAAGGACGGCTACTGAGGTTCATGACCTTTTATCAACAAATTGCCCCGTGCATTTCGTAGAAATGTTCAGCCAACTCCTTAACATGTCTAGTGCAACAAGCATCCCAGGCATATTTAAGACAGTCTTTACGGGACTGCTAACACCCTTCCAGGCAATTTTGGGAATCTTTCCTAATTTTGTGCACTCCATTTTTGGCGGCATACCATTATTTTTGGGACTCGTCGCAGGGATTCTATTTTTGACCCTCCTGCTACGTTATGGCAAGCCTCGGCTCAGACATAGCTCCCATGGGAATGGAAGAGACAATCCTAGCAATGCGCTACCGGGACAGGATAACTAACGTCCTTGGATTGGCCAGGCTGAGAGATCTAAACATGACCTGGTTCCTTTCATTCAGACCGATATGGCAAAATTGCATTTTACCTGTGCTACGGTGTATGCTTTGCGGCGATGAATGCGTGTTAGACATCTGTCTTTCACTTCCATCAGCAGTACCAATGGACGTCGATACTTTGCTCAGTCCAATAACGGCTCACGCATTGTGTTGTCCCCAGCGGCTACCAATCCTGATGACGGCATTCGTGGAGACTCCTGTACTACAGCCAAGTGGTAACAGTGGAGCGAGTGACAAAAGCAACATCATCCAGGTACAACGTTCTGTGAGCATTGCTGGTCCTGCCTTCGATGACAGCAATCATTCTCACACCTGCCAAGTTACAGCGCTATCTAATTTGGTTGAACTATCACCTGATTTTGTAGACCAATTTTTTGAGAGCCTGTCTGATACGATGTTCTCACCCGTAGATAAACAATAACTTTAAGAAGCTTTTCCGACACACAGCGTTCCCATGAACTCTGAATTCGGCCTTCAGTTTTGATCAACAAAAACTGCCAGGAGCTTTGGAAATCTATTTTCTTTGAATTGGACAATTTTTTCTAATATTGACCCTTTTTTGGCACGAACAATTCTTTGCTTAACGTAAAAACTATTCTTAGAGAACAGAAGCTTCACACTTCTATTTCTAAACACATCTAGAGACATAACAATATTACACCAGCCTCTAGCACACATGTTATTACAATGCATTTTTATGTGATGATTTATCTCGCATTCCTTCTGTCAGAGATACTTCATGTGTAATTCCTTTTTGCATAATCGTTCATTGATTCCATATGCAATAATTTTTTGAATGATTACTATGCTTTAAAAAACGTACAGTACCTAAATTCCATGTATTACAAGTACGTCTATTTCAAATGCATTTATGTATTTTGGGGTGGGCAATGTTACACATGCATCTAATTGCTTAGTTTTAGTAATTTTGATGGACATTAACCCGTGGAGTGGGTGTTGCGTGTTTATCTAGGTTCCTGATCGATACTGTGACCTTATGCCCCTATTCGGCTATAAATCCCTTTATTCCCTATATTGGCATAACCGTTCAAGTGCGATTTTCTGAAAAGTTATCTCTGGCCTCACACGAACAGAGCCACATTCCAGCATAGTTCCCTCTGCCACTTCCTTTGCAACCAATTAGTGCAATGACAGAGCAGTAGTCACTATCTGATATTCCTAGATAACACTCCGAGTTCTTCAACAAGATAAAAACTTAGCAAACCTGGAAATCCCCGCTTGCTATGTTTTGATTAGTAATGGAACTCTAATGAGCAACTGATAACTATCACTTCCTAGTGACATCTTTAATTGACGTCTTATGTCCAGAAAACTTGCGTCAAACCCGGCACCTGTCAGGTATAAATATTACCAACGTTGCCTTAAGCAATCCCCGGTTAGGAGCTGTTGTGAGCTGCGAGCTACTGATGCTGGCTGCCTGCATGACCCTGTGTTGGTAAATCTAGCACTCTGTCGCTGCAGCCTGCTATCCTGTGGTGGTGAAGCTGCTGATACCATTATCGCCGCTACAGCGCGAACTATGGTGCAGTACGCTTAAGGAGCTGAACAGACGTCCCTCTGCGAAGACATCCAGCAGATTCCAGCTGCCCGCGGACGCTGTCCCCCCTCCTTCCTCGACGCGCTGAAGAGCAGCCGCTGCCTTTCTCGTGCAGAGAAATCCAGTCCCGGCGCTTCCAGTTTACCTTCGCAGGTGACTGGGATATCGAGAGAGACCCCTGAAGGAGATACCAATCCTCCATCATTCTATTCAGAGGTATGGTGTTGACTAAACCCTTAGACGAGAATTCTTGAAACAAACCTTGGCAAAACCAACTTAACTTAAAGCTACTTACTTACTCCCCTTCTCACGTGTTAGGCTTAGGTCAGGCACACTGGGGTAGGCTTAGTTAGAAGCACCAGTTGAGTATGTTAGCCTAATGTATATATGACTGTATATATGTTTTATTACTTTTAAACCATTGTATGGCTAAGAAACCATATCAATGCTTTTACAGTTCTATTTCGTAATCCTTATCTTACTGTACGTACTTTCTATAATAACAATTATTGCAATTGTGGCAATACATTTCTCTTGTACGAGAAGAAAGACTGTTCAATAAATGTTAACCCTTTATAGATACACGCCTGTCTCTCTATTCTCTACATACCGTGAAAGTAAACTGCACTAGACTGACTGAGTGAAATACATGTCTATTGTTTCACACGACCCTAGAGATTGACTCTTGATCTGAGGAGCAAAGTTGTCATGTTGCACGGTTGTTGGAAAACTGAATCCCTTCTTGTCTGTGCCAAGGAAGCTGATCACTTCCTATGCAGAGAAGAAAGTTTCCAGTGACCTCTGAGCTAGTTGGTAACACAACCCAATTAAGTTTAGCATAGTCAGTGGAGGCCTGGAATATAAGCAGTTTCACGTCGATACTACTGTTTATGTTATTCCAATGCGCAGGGCCTAGTGGGAAACTAGGAACTACACTACAACACCATCCTTGTGACAGACTGACAGACCTCCTTTCAGTGTAATGTAACCGTTGAAACACATATTCAAAAATAGAAACTAACATTTTCAAAAAAATGGAGATACCCATACCAGTTACAACAACCAATTCAGTAATTCCACCATCCATATACACATCCACTCATTCAGCAACAGTTCTATATAGTCACTCATACATATACTCACTCATTTTAAAAAAACATCCATTTAGACACTTATTTAAAAATGTATTCTTCCATCGACCTTTACAAAAACATATATAAAACATATTTATTTTTCAGAAAGACACACATTCACTGGATGGCGTCATCAGTGATGTCATGAGTGATGTCACTGACCATGTCATGAGTGATGTAATATGTGACGTCATCAGCAGTGCATTGCAGGCGCGCAAGTTATAGTGAGTCCAACTAACTATAACGTGGGAATTTCAATGGTTTTATGTCAGTAAAATTTGCAGCTAACTATAACTAGTGTCAAACCTATGTTTTTTTCAGTGAATTTAATAGGTTTTTTAAATGTAAATTCCTAACTATAACTGGTGTGAAACCTATGGTTTTTTCAGTGAATATATATATATATACACTTATACATTCTACATCTACATATCTAGGCTAGGTACATTTAGGCAAATTATTTTGGGCGGGCATTAAATGAGTATGCAAATGCTAATATCTTATTTGCACTGTATATGTTCATTGTCTTAGCACTATGGTGGAAAGGTAGCAACTGTTTACTATATTAGTACTTGCAATTTCTTTCGCATGCTTCTGTCCGCTGATTGTCACAGCAAATATGTTTTACACAAGACTGACACTGGACCAATAAATACTTATTGAAATGTCCTAAACACCATCCTGTGTATTTTCTGAGAATAAGTTAGCACGAATGACTGAGCGAAAAGTCCTGTACTGTTTTCCACGATCGGTGAGGAATCAGATCAGGATTGTCATGTTCAGTGGTTGCCAGGGGGGTGGTAGTGGCACTGTAGAGCTAGCTGGTCTAATGGCTGACATATCCTGTGGGGGGGAGGGGGGGGCCGGAAGTGGTTTGGACACCAAGCCCTTAGTTTAGGTCATCCAAAATGCGCAGGTCCTGGGGACGACTAGGAACTACACAACACTGCAGTACTCAAGTAAACAGAAAGTGTTGAGCAGGGACCACTACTACTCTGACCTCCAGTGACTGCTTCACCAGTGACAACAGGTTTACTGGTAATGGCAGAGGGGACCTTGCTGTTTATTATGATATGGCGTTTTTTGTTTTGAAACTGTGGACGGAGTGTCTGGACAGAAGCAGAGGTCACTGCTGCTGTTGTGGGTGTGCCGCTATTTAACACCGTGCCAGTAGCCAGGCAAAGATGATCTCTGAGTTTGTCCTTAGATGTTCCTAGTCTCTATGCTCCACAGTGCTTATTGCAGCCAGCTTTGGCAGTAAGAAGAGAACTAGTACACCCTGCCAGCAGCACATATTTCAGCTTCTGTGCCTCCGCTTCTATGTGAGAGGGCGTGGTGTAACTGCCAGTACTGCTGACTTTCGAGCTGTGGAACCAGGTTTGAATCTCTGAATGGCTCAACGTCCTGTAATTCTGGGCAAATCACTTAATCTCCCTGTGCCTACCAAAAATGAATGTGTCCTTGTATAATGTAACTGGTGCTTATGTAAAGCTTTCAAATACCTTTGGCAAGTTTGCACTATTCACAGACGGGAGGAGGAGCCATTGCACGCTGAGCCAGGAGGAAGTGTGAACGATTTGAGGTGCCCAACAAAACATGAAGCCAAGCCCGCGGGGTCTCTGATAGGTCTTGATAATGTCAGGTGAGGCGAAGGATGACCAATGGGAGAGCGAGTATGCTCTGTAACATGATGTGACTCGCACAGAATTAATGAAGGGACGACCAGGAGAAACAATGAGTGAATACTCCAGGGGAGTGAACAACTTCAAAAAGAGGAAGGACAAGATGCCCCATTACCCACTGGCAAGGCAGGATTTTTAAAAGACTACCGAATAGACAAATCCAAGCCCATAGGAAATAGTCAGACCTCACAAAGTACATACAACAGACAACCTGACAGTGCAAGTGTTGTCTAGGCTCGACCTAATAATGACTTTGTAAGTTTTTCACTGCCATGGCATGTACAACATCAATTAGACATATCCTACTTTCTAAATACCATGCACCCTGCCCGATGGGCATCTAGAGCAACACTTAGGGGCAACTTTAAAGTATAAAAAAGGAAGGGTTAGGCCTGGCAAAAGGTTCATTTTGCCAGGCTGAAATGGAAGTATAAAACTGCACACACAGGCTGCGATGGTAGGCCCATAGATATGTTTTACAGTGCTAATTTAGTGGGTGACACAATGTCAAGTCAAGTCAAGTCAAAGAATTTATATAGCGCACTACATACCCAGAGGGTCTCAAGGCGCTTAGGGAGGGGAAGAGGATTACTTGTCAAATATCCACGTTTTAAGTTGCTTTCTGAATGCTAGGTGGTTTTGGGTAAGGCGAAGGTAAGTGGGGAGTGAGTTCCATGTTTTAGCAGCCAGGTAAGAGAAGGATCTGCCTCCCGTGGTGGTCTTGTTGATGCGAGGTACAGTGGCGAGGGCTTGGCTGGAAGAACGTAGTTGGCGGGAGGGGGTGTAGAAGGACAGTCGTGAGTTGAGGCATTCTGGTCTGATGTCGTAGAGTGATTTGTGTGCGTGGGTTAGCAGTCGGAAAGTGATCCTCTTATTGACGGGTAGCCAGTGGAGGTCTTTCAGGTGACCAGAGATGTGTTCGTTGCGCGGGATGTCTAATATGATCCTGGCTGAGGCGTTTTGGATTCGTTGGAGTTTCTTCCGGAGTTTAGCGGTAGTACCTGCGTAGAGGGTGTTTCCGTAGTCCAGTCGGCTCGTGACCAGAGCATGGGTGACTGTTTTTCTGGTTTCGGTGGGGATCCAGCGAAATGTTTTTTTGAGCATGCGAAGAATGTTGAAGCAGGATGAGGATACGGCGCTGACTTGTCTGTTCATTGAAAGTGAAGAATCCAGGATAACGCCTAGGTTCTGTGCGTGGTCTGTCGGGATGGGTGCTTTTCCAAGGGCTTCCGGCCACCAAGAATCGTCCCATGCAGAGGGGGATGTACCTAAGATGAGGACTTCTGTTTTATCTGAGTTCAGTTTCAGACGGCTGTGTTTCATCCATTCGGCAACTTCTTTCATTCCGTCGTGTAGGTTAGTTTTGGCGGTGCTGGGGTCATTGGTGAGAGAAAGGATCAGTTGAGTGTCATCCGCGTAAGAGATGATGTTGAGGTTGTGTTGGCGGGCGATGGCCGCGAGGGGGCTCATGTATACGTTGAAGAGGGTGGGACTGAGTGAGGATCCTTGTGGTACGCCACAGATGACTTCAGTGGCCTCGGACTTGAATGGTGGAAGGCGGACTTTCTGGGTTCTTCCGGTGAGGAACGAGGTGATCCATTCAAGTGCTTTTCCTTGTATTCCGATGTTTCTGAGGCGTTGTAAAAGGGTGCTGTGGCAGACTGTGTCGAAGGCTGCAGAGAGGTCGAGGAGGATGAGGGCGACTGTGTCTCCATTGTCCAGTAGAGTTCGAATGTCGTCTGTTGCTGCGATGAGGGCGGTCTCAGTGCTGTGTTTTGCTCGGAAGCCAGATTGTGAGGAGTCGAGGGATTTGTTGGCTTCGAGGAAAGCGGCGAGCTGGTTGTTGACAGCTTTCTCGATTACTTTGGCCGGGAATGGAAGGAGCGAAATGGGGCGGTAATTTTTGAGTTCGGTGGGGTCTGCTGTGGGTTTTTTCAGAAGGGCGGTGAGTTCAGCGTGTTTCCAGCTTTCCGGGAAGGTGGCGGAGTTGAAGGAGCAGTTGATGACGTCTCGGAGGTGCGGTGCTATGATGGAGTCTGCTTTGTTGAAGATGTGGTGAGGACATGGGTCTGTGGGGGATCCTGAGTGGATGGAGTTCATCAGGCGGATGGTGTCCTCAGTGGAGATTGGGTTCCAGTCGTTAAGGGTGTTCAAGGGGGGAGAATGTTCAGCATATGGTTGGGTGGGTTGGTCTCCGGGTTGGTTGTCGAAGCTGTTGTGGATGTCTGCAATTTTGTTGTGGAAGAATGAGGCTAGGGAGTCGCAGAGGGCTTGAGAGGGGGTGATGTCGTTGGAGTTGGCCGAGGGATTGGTAAATTCCTTGACGATGTTGAAAAGTTCCTTGCTGTTGTGGGCGTTGTTGTCAAGTCGATCCTTGAATGCTGTTTTCTTGGCCTTTCGGATTAGTTGGTGGTGTGTGCGGGTGGCGTTTTTGAAGGTGTCCTTAGTGCTGGTGGTTGGGTCTTTCTTCCAGGCCTTCTCGAGGGAGCGACAGAGTTTCTTGGATTTCTTAAGGTCATCGTTGAACCATGAGGCCTTCTTGCTGCCAGGTTTGCTTTGACGTTTTTTCAGTGGTGCTAAGGTGTTGGCGGTGTTGGATAACCATAGGGTGAAGTTGGTGGCGGCTTGGTCTGGGTTAGAAGAGTGGGCTGGGGTGTTTAGAAGGAGCGATGAGGAGATCTGGTCGATGGTGATTTTGTTCCAGTTTCTTTGCAGAGTTGGTTGGAGGTGGTTGATGGTTGATGAGTGCTGCAGTCACTAGTAGCATTTAATTCACAGGATCTTGGTACATGCTGTAACAAATACTGAGGGCTTACAAGTAAATTAAATGTTTCAGTTAGGCATAGGCAAATTCTATGATTTTTACAAAGGAGAGGACAGGACCTTTACCACTGGTTAGCTGTGACCTAGGGCCAACAAAAATCATTTCAGCTACAGAAGGCAAATATGTAAAAGAATACCAAACCAAAGATGGTAATTTCCAACACACCCACATTACAGATGCGCACACACACATACATATCACAAACCACAAAAATGTGTGGTGAAGGTCTACAATGTAAAGTCACACGTTGCAAAGATGAACATGTGGTATTATATGCGTGGCCAAAGCACAAGTTGAAATAGAATGTCTTGTAATGCCATACATCTGGTGCAGGACACTGCTAATAAATCTAACTGCACCAGAAGGGAGACTGTTGTAATCCAGGTACCTTTATGGTAATGAGATGGCCAGCAAGGGATTTTATTTGTATGAAGTTGCAGCACTAGTTAGGACCTGATGAAAGGCAATCAAAGTACCTAAATCTGAGTTTAATCAGCGGCTGTTCAATAAAGTTAAAAGTTTCTAACACTGAGAAACAAAAGATGTTACCACACTAACATCATGGGTACAGTAAATGAATAATAAAACATGAAACCAGGATAATTTGTTTGTCTGAAAGGTTATTATTTTGAATTCAAGACAAAGAGTAGTTCTGTACAAAAAATTAACTGTAAAATTAGGCAGGGTACATACAAAGATATACAATGGATATTTAAGGTATTGGTTATTTTTCCTATACTATATCCAAGAAAACAGTCCAGACTGCTAAACAAAGGTGATAACTAGATTTCCACTATTAATCAGGAGAAAATCAAATGTCGATACAAATCAAGCTGTGCAGAATTGGACTAGGTAGGTCGACGTTTCGGTCTTATCTTGATCATTTACAAGACCATCATCAGGACGGAGTAGTACTATATACAATGGTTGACCCTCTGCAAGAGAAACAACATAGTATTACGGTGTATTCTGTGACTAATAAATACCTGGTTGATTAACTAAAAACTATTCTTGTTACATCTTTATTCAACAATTATAAACACATTACAAAAATGTAAAACAGTCGGTGTGGCGACTGAAGTAATCTAGACACATTTGAGAATCCTAGGATCCCAGATATTTAATCAAAATGGTTCCTAAGTGCTAAGGAGCATATATTGATTTACACTCACTTTTTAGTTCCAAGTCACGACAATTTAAGGCTTTAGTGACGGCATCCGCTAGTTTCTTTTGGAAGCGGGCAGTGTGCCCACTCAATTTTGAGTGTCAAGCACTATTGGAAGAGAAAATGATACTTATAGTGTTTTTCCTTTTTTATAGTATCATTTTCTCTTCCAATAGTGCTTGACACTCAAAATTGAGTGGGCACACTGCCCGCTTCCAAAAGAAACTAGCGGATGCCGTCACTAAAGCCTTAAATTGTCGTGACTTGGAACTAAAAAGTGAGTGTAAATCAATATATGCTCCTTAGCACTTAGGAACCATTTTGATTAAATATCTGGGATCCTAGGATTCTCAAATGTGTCTAGATTACTTCAGTCGCCACACCGACTGTTTTACATTTTTGTAATGTGTTTATAATTGTTGAATAAAGATGTAACAAGAATAGTTTTTAGTTAATCAACCAGGTATTTATTAGTCACAGAATACACCGTAATACTATGTTGTTTCTCTTGCAGAGGGTCAACCATTGTATATAGTACTACTCCGTCCTGATGATGGTCTTGTAAATGATCAAGATAAGACCGAAACGTCGACCTACCTAGTCCAATTCTGCACAGCTTGATTTGTATCGACATTTGATTTTCTCCTGATTAATAGTGGAAATCTAGTTATCACCTTTGTTTAGCAGTCTGGACTGTTTTCTTGGATATAGTATAGGAAAAATAACCAATACCTTAAATATCCATTGTATATCTTTGTATGTACCCTGCCTAATTTTACAGTTCATTTTTTGTACAGAACTACTCTTTGTCTTGAATTCAAAATAATAACCTTTCAGACAAACAAATTATCCTGGTTTCATGTTTTATTATTCATTTACTGTACCCATGATGTTAGTGTGGTAACATCTTTTGTTTCTCAGTGTTAGAAACTTTTAACTTTATTGAACAGCCGCTGATTAAACTCAGATTTAGGTACTTTGATTGCCTTTCATCAGGTCCTAACTAGTGCTGCAACTTCATACAAATAAAATCCCTTGCTGGCCATCTCATATTATACTAAACTCTGCCCGAGCCCGCAAGGGTATATTGGGTTACTCACCTTTCTAAACACTTTATGGTAATGAGGCAGGACTAATGAGTTCATCAAATAGGATGCTTCTTATGTCAAGTTCCACGTAATCTCCAGAGAAAAGAAGTATGTAGTCGGTAGCTAGGACATCCGACATGGAGCAAGGATGTATCTATTCAGCAGTGGTAGCCAATACAGACCGGGGTGGCGGTTCAGGGGAGGGAGGGTTTGAGGAGGAAGGGGAATGTAAAAAATAAACAAAAAAGTCACTTATCTTGTCGCTGCGTCATGCATCTCTACTCTGTTGCTCTTCCATGGAACTCCGGCCGAACTTCAAACAGGAAACACACCCAGGCTCCCCTGACCAATCACAATGCTACAATGCAGCGTTGTCATTGGTCATGGTTCAGCGCTCAGCCAGGGAAGTGGGGCCTGGGCATCTTCTTCGCGCAGGCTGTAATGCAGCCTGCATGAAGAACATGGAAAGTGCGCAACAATGTTTGGCAGGCCCTCTCGGGCCGGCCAAGTATTCATGTGCACTTGAAGTGGGCAAACTACTCCTCCCCTGCCCTTCTCTGAGAGCACTATTATACAGAAACAAAGGTCCTTAGCTTATATAGGATCAGGAAGAAAAGAAAATATAGGCCATAATAGGTGACTATTTTTGCCCACTGCCCAGCCAGACAGGGTTTTTATTTTTCAATCAATGTAAACAATTAGGAAAATTGGTTATAAGGCACAATCCTGTACCATACTGGAGGGAAAAACCAAACAACATAAAAGGGAGTTACAGGCAAAACATGAGCATTGTTGGCCACTTTTAAATCAGTGTCAAATTAAAGTATTGCCAAAAGAGTACTAGACACAACAAGATTAAACATAATAGTCTTCTTGTGAAAGCACTGTAAGAAGTCGACGTTTCGATCCCTTATGCTCTATATTAGTGGGACCATCATAAGGACTGACAATATCAACATTTGCCTGCCTGGCACAATTGTAATACAACCGCCCTTTCTTGTGGGCTGGAGAATTGAGGGCCATATTATCAAGAAAGTGCGATACATTATCGCCGCTTTTATCGGTAGGAAACTGTCGCTAAAGCGGCGATAATGGGCTTGATAATATGCCCTTGTGAATTCCCATAGAAGCCCAGGTTCTGGTGTTAACCAGGGCTTCTATGGGAATTCACAAGGGCATATTATTAAACCCATTATCGCCGCTTGAGCGGCACTTTCCTGCCAATAAAAGCGGCGATAATGTATCGTCCTTTCTTGATAATATGGCCCTCTGTTTGCAACGAACATTCACAGAAGTAGAACAGCCATTACACCACAAACGCTCACATTCCAGCAAGACCCATGCTCCAACACACACACAGGATAACTGCACAACAGCGCAAAAGTATAAAAGCCATTGGACACGTCTCTCTTGCACGCAAGCAAGCATGGTTTTCTATTACACACACAATACCATAACAACTACATTACCCAGGAACCACACATGGAGCAACTCACAGAAAACATCAATATACAACTACATTAACACTGTCACATGACTTAAACTGCCCAACTTTCTCGCCAGCAAGCGTGTTCTTCTCATACAGCAGATTATCCCTCCTCAGTTTTGCGACCCGTACTTTCTACATCTGGCCCTTGGTCTTGAGGGCTGAGACACTGATTTTATATATAATAGCTAAGAAAGGAGTCTTGCAGAAAACAGAGTATTAAAAATTGAGTTACTGGTTGAAAGGGGTGTGAGCCCTGGTCAAGCAGCAACCACAATCCTAGTCATGTTCAGTCACAAGCAAACCCTAAATTAGCCTGGGCGTCAAACGTCTGGTGGCTTGGCACAGAGTAGTCATGCTGAACATAGAGGTAATGTGTAATGTATTTGTGTAACACTTCAAACAGTAAAACTGTGAAAACATCACACAAAATGATTACACACCAGGTTAGAAAAATAGAGCTTAACTTAATTAATAAAACAAGACCAAAGTGATACATCCAAATAGTAGAACCAAAGATATCTATTTTAAAGTTTTTAAGGCATATAGCACCAAAAGGCATAAAGCACCAACTGTGGCAATCTGGCTGCACCGCACCGGGATACAGTCACAAGTTCAGGCTGTCTGCGATTGGGCATGGGCCGGCTGCAGGGACCCAGCTAGGCCCACTAAACAAAATACCTTAAATCCTGGGTTGAGGAGTGTTGCATGGACTCACATTGAAGATTCATTATGCAGTCAAACTGATTTGTCAGTTCCGAGATGTGGCGGGCTAGAGTGTGAGGTCCTGTTGAGAATCCCATTGACAGGCTTAAGATGCAAACTCTGGTGTTGAGGATGCGGCGCCCAATCGGGGCGATGCATCAGTTCCAAAATGTTGTGATGGGCAGTCCGGCATTGTTGTTGAGGCTGCCAGTGGTGAGAGATGTGAGGGTCTGTGCCAAGAAGGCATCGGGCTGTGGCAGTTCCGATGCAGTGGTGGACTGCGACGTGCCCTGGGTCTTCTGCAGTGGTTCCGATTCACGCAGTGTGGTGATTTTCGCTGATTCTGCTTGGGTTTGTGCCGCGCAGCAGTGGAGATGCATCAGGTCAGTTGGATCCACAGAGGCTGGTAGAACACCTAAGTAGGCCAGCCAACTAGCCTTTCGAGTCCCTCTCGATTCAAGACATGCAAGTCCAATCTTTCTCACCCAGGCAAGAGGGCAGCATTCAGCAGGCCAGCACAGCAAAGCAGGAGTCCATCAGAGTGCAGTCCAGCAGAGTGGCGGTCCTTCAGCAGCTAAGCACTCCTTCTTCCTGGAAGAGTATTCACAGGTCCAGAAGTGTACTGAAGTGGTGGAGTCAGAGGTCCTTTTTTATATATAGTTGGGTCCTTAAAGAGGAAAGAAGCTTCCAAAGGCATGCTTTTGAAGTGCACACATGCCCTGCCTTCTCTGTCCTGGCTGCAGATTAACTACACTCAAGTTAAACAACCAGTTTTTTAGGTTGGGTGCTCCTTCAGGTGGCGTGTCCGTCCTTAGCACGTCAGTTTAAATGTAACAAGAAATTGTGAGCACCCAACCTAAAAAACTGTTTGATTAACTTGAATTAGTTTAATATTAACAACAAGGGTGTGCACCATCTTATCAATAATTCTGTGTGAGACAAGAAAATGCCAACTTTCTAAAGGTGCCATTTTCAGAATTGCAATTTAAAATCTGACTTCACCATAAGTTAGGATTTTAAAGTAAGATTCCAAGGCACCAAACATGAAGCAGGTATTGCTTTCTATTTGGAAATTACACTTTCAAAATGCAATAAGGCAATTCCAATGTTAACCTATGGGAGAGATAGGCCTTGCTGTAGTGAAAAATTAATGTTAGTTTTTCACTGCCAGGTCACGTAAAACTGAAAAGTACATGTCCAACTTTTTTAAGTACACTACACCCTGCCCTCTGGGCTGTCTATGGCCTACCTTAGGGGGGACTTATATGTATTAAAATGAAGGTTTGAGTCTGGTTTGTTTTGCCAGGTTGACAAGGCATGTTAAAACTGCACACACAGGCTCTGCAATGGCAGGCCTGAGACATGTCCAAAGGGCTAATGTTGCTGGTGACGCAATCAGTGTTGTGGGCCCACAGGAACCATTTAATTTACAGGCCTGGGGCACATGTAGTGCACTTTACTTGAACAGATAAGTAAATTAAATATGCTAATTGGGTATAAGTCAATGTCACCATGTTCTAGGGAAAAAGCACCAACGTCTTCACACTGGTTAGCAGTGGTAAAGTGTGCAGAGTTCTAATGCCAGCAAAAACGAAGTCAGCAAAAACAGGTCTTACGGCAGAAAGACAAGGGGAACCCATGCCTAGGATGCCAGGTGTAACATAGAGTAACATACCTAAACTATAATCCAACAATGCCAGTTTTGGCAGTTTTCTATGACATTGTGATAGAGGTGTGTAGTACATATTTTGAAGTGCCATAGGCTATAAAGTTTTTACAGTCATTATGCCTCTTTTTTTTCTAACTATGGCCAGCTATACAAAGCACTACTCTGAAAATACTGGTCACAATTTGCAACCAGAACTTTTGCAACAAGTCTGTATTTTGCAAACCAATCTATGTACTAGTACGTTGGTTTACAAAATACTGATTCCTTGTAGGTCACAATTCAACCTCCATCATGAATATTAATGAGGTAGATCACAAATTGCAGCTCACTTGGAACTGCTGCCAACAGGGATGGTGGCCTACCGAGGTCAGCAGGCCACTATGTCTGTGATTGCTTTTTAGTAAAGCAATTGTTTTGAGATGCAGCCTGCCTTCCTTAAAGGAAAAGAGGATTAATTTAAACAAAATGTTACTAACAATTTTTTAAGTGTAGGCAGTGGTCCATTAGACATTACCTACTCTTTAAAAAAATTCAACTTTCTCAAAGGGGAAGGTGTCCCTTGAGGACCGCTTTCCATTTGCGAATGGCTTACCACTACTTGTTAGTAGCTGGCAAAGTATTAATGTTTTCTGACGAGATTTTGGTCACAAAACATTACAACATATCTGTCCAATTTGGTATTCGGAAGGAGGCCTTAAATACGCCCCTTCAAAATACTAAATTGGGTGCAAAATTAAAGTGCAATTCAAGGCCTTTGTGAAAAAAAAACGCTTCGTAAATATGGCCCCTAGTTCTTTTGAGGAAAGGATGATAAGCAGCATACCAGAGGTTGTGGTTATGGATTTTTCACAGTACCTCCCACTTCACTCACAAATTCATGGACTGAGGCAGCATAGTTGTACCACTCTTGTATGGAGAAATATGCATTTTGTTGATTATTCTCACCCAATGTTCTGTGTGGTTGTTATCGCTTTGCCTACAGAATATAGACAGGATCGGTGCGAGGACATTCAATGCTCCATACAAAAAAATATCTTACTAGTGTAGCTCCTGTCTTCCCCTTAGTAGGGGATTTTTGGACCTTTCCTTGTAATCTGGCACTCTTAATCATCAACCTTACCTTGACGTATGGAATCCTTGGCGCCGTCAATGATCAAAGTGGGCGGGATCGGCAGGGCACGGTGTGCCTCTACTTCTTAAATTCAATTCATTCCGTACCCCTACTTCTTTTTATTAGGTCTCGCCTGAGCCAGCGCATGCGTTGCTCTGGTGAGACTTTTAGTAAGGGCTTCAGAAAATGCTACCACTGCGGCCTAGAGCTTGCGGTTACGCGCGCGTGCGCACACTTACGAGCAGAGGCACCATATGGCTTCCCTCGTCAAGCTCATTAAGCTCATCCCTCGGCGCGCTTGATCGCGATCACTATCACTTTCGCGTCCGTGCAGCCCGGTCACTTTCCCGGCATGTGATGTGATGTGATGTGATGTAAGGCTTATGTTATTACAGATTCACCATACGTTGCATTAGTAAGCTTTCCTTATAACAAGTCGCTGAGTGTTTTGTTCCAAAAGTATTATTGTGCTGCTTTGAATTCAAAGTCTCTGCCCCAGATTGTTTTTTCGATGTTTCCTGAGGATGCTATTGAGGTTTTATTTCACCCATTTCATCTACCACACTGCATGAGCCAGCTGCAGCTTCTCGCTTACCCTGAAGGTATTCGGCCTGAACTAAGCACACACTCCGCAGTTCTTTATATCATGGTCCCTTAGCAGGCAGAGATTGCACTCTATGGTTCTCTTTATGAGAACACTTGTGATGGCATTTGCGGCCACATCTAAAGGGGGTATTTTCCATTTCCCACAATCGTTCTCCCTCTTCTCCCATTCATTCTTTAACCATGTGGTCAATGCCCTAAGCGGTTGACTTCCTTTCCTGGTCATCCTGTGATCTTTGGTTACTTCTCTGGCATTTCAGTGTTTATTGGTTCTCATCTTCATTCTACTTTAGCTATCCTTCCCTTCGTTTTTACTCAACTATCAGTAAACTTCTCTTGAAAAAAACTTCTCTCACCATTTACAAAGCTTTGACTGTTGCTTCAAAACTCAATGGGAGAAAAAAACAAGCATTGGCATAGCCAATAGGTCTCGCCTTTGGGACCTTATTAGTGTTTAGCCATGCAACAGTTGATGTTGTTGCACTAGTGACATTGTGCTGCATAACTAAATACTTATAAGATCCCAAAAGCGAGACCTATTGACAATGCCAATGCTTGTTAAAACATGTGTCCCAATACGGCTAAAATAGTCTACAGATAAGGCAGGGTGGGTGAGCAAAGAAGGAAAAGAACTCTGTCTTTTCCTTCATGCCAGAGAAGACAAGGACAGTGTTCACTTCTGCGTTGCCGCTGTCCGATGCCCCCCTTCTCCCTCTTATTCCCTCTCTCTCTGTCTCGCTCCTCCACACTTACTGAAAACTGTGACTTCATGCCACAGTTCTCACCCTCTCTTTCCTCCGTTCGTTTATTTGTTCCCCTGTGAAATGGATCCAAAAAACGAAAAACACTTTTGCTGGAAAGTTCATCTTTTTCAAACATTATTCTATTCCACAGTGCAGCCTCTGGAAGGAGAGAAATAAAAGGTTCAAAATCTGAAAAATAAATAAATAAAGCAAGGCGAAGTTGTTGCAAAATAGCCAGATTGGTTTTCTTCTTCACGCCTAAACATATTAGGGCCACATTCTAGAGTTTGCCAGTGAAGCGCTACTTTCGTTTTCTCGTCTTTCTTTGAACAACGCTGTTTTCCCCAGATGGGGAAGTGCACCATTCAAAGAGGTACCACAATTCCTGGTTAACATGTTCAGGGATGTGGTCTTTTTACACCATACTGCTCAAGTTCTATACGGATAGAAGCAATGGACATTAAAATCGGACCCTTCCGGGCCCTGTAGTCATGCCCTATTTGATTTCTGAATAATGAGTATATAAAATCTTTAAGGGAACCATGTTATTCCTACCGACATTTTACATTCTTTACTTAATTTTGCATTCCTTATGAGTGTTTGCTTTTTCCAGGATGTTGTTACTTTTTTTTTTTTTAGCCAGCATATTGCTCTTGTCCAGCGCGTAATTTGAATTGAGGCGCATCCAGGTGTTTATATCGGGGCACAATTGGGTTGTAGTTGAAGGCATTGCGAGTTTCCCTCAGTGGGGCAGTTTGGTGTTCAGTGGGGGAGAGGATGTGGCACTATGGTCAGAGCTGCAGAATTTGGAACTGGGGAACAAGGTTCAGCCTTCACGATCAGTCCCCTAGACCCCTCTCCAGAGGGAGCACATGCCATGCTAGACTGCCTTGTGCAGCACACATGGAAAAAGCAAAATGCCATGGATGGTTTATGTACAGGAATGTCCCCCTTCATGTACAGAAACATTTTTTTTTAAATACATTCTGTGACTTTCATGTGTGCTGCATGAAGCAGCACACATAGAAGTGACAAAATTGCATTTTAGGATTGTTTATGTGCAGGAAGGGACACCTTTCTACACATAAACAATCCTCCCCTGTATGCAGACACCCTTGCACTATGGTGCAAGGGTGCTTGCTTTGGCGCTACACTGCTAAGTGTAGGGCCAGAGCAGGGGGAAACGGAAGGCTGCACTATATTGTTGTAAATATGGAGCAGCCTTGCATTTCTGAAGTATCGAAGTGTGGCATTAAGCCATGAGAGCTAATACCTCACACAACCACTTCACTTGTACATATACTCCTAAGTTTGCAAACTTCACAGTCTCTCTGCTTCATGCACAAGCACTTTTAACATGTGCTGCCTGCTTTGGGGCCATTGGAATCATGCAGCAATGGAGGTCAAAATTATGCCGCAGCGTTGACTAAATTATGCAGGAAAAAAAGGCTGCAGGGTAATGCAATATATTTTCTGATACTTCATTATTTTGATATTTCATTTTTTACACATGCTAACAGTCTCTGGAAAAGTGTTGCCTCATTAGTACCAGTGTAACATACAAATGCAGCAGTGAGAGAAGTGATTACTCAACCTTTGCAAATGGCCCACTTCACAGCAACATAAGTCAAATTTTTTAGTAACTTTTGATCCGTTTCAGCTACAAACAATTTATTAGTTAAAATTGTCAGATTTTGCAGCAGATGATGTATTATGTGTCAAATATGGCAGAGTCATAATTATATAGAAAACCTTTGAAAACTAGGATATTTTGCCATTTATGTTTGAACTGCTCTTGTGGAAAAGGGAGAAGTACTGATGACAGAAACGCCATGGCTGGGAGACAAATAGCTTGTGCTTTCACTTTTAAGTGTATGTGGGACATTTTGTGATTGAAAACATATCCCACTTGGTGTATGTATTTTAATGTCAATAACTCATACTAAACTTTAAATAATCATGTGTATCCATTGGTTGAATTAAATAGCATAATAAGCTGCAACTGGTCAGTGAAATGTCAAACAAATACAAATAATTGTGATGTTTCGAGCATTCTTGTCACACCTCTGACTCCGCCTACTGATCTAGTCCTCGGGTTTTTCCTGCCCTCTGATTCTCTGCCCACAGTACCCCTACTTTTTCCCCCCACTTCGACCACTGGGCGCTGTGCACACTTTCCCCTCTAACCCCCTGTCAAAAGATTTTTGAGAGATGGCTGCATGCCAGATTGTGCCAAATAATGTTCGAAAGTATGCACCTAGTAAATCTACCAGTTCGGTGTTGAAATTCTTTGGTCGCTTTCTCTGTTTGTGTAAACTGTCATTGGTGTCTGTCTTGTTTACCCGCCCTTTCCCACCTTTTCCTCTGCCTCCACTCTCTCTAGCTCACTCCACCTGACCTCCTATCTCTGTATGACCCCCGTTCACCTCTGCTCGCCTTCTTCGTTCCACCACACCTTCGGCTACTCTCTTTCTGCCACGTCCTAGCCTGGTTTGAAATTTGTAGGCCTACTTTCCCTTTGTCCTAGAATGCAGGAAAGTGAGGTTTGCTACGACGAGCACCTCCTTAATCTACCCTTTCTCGCCCCCCTCCCATTGCCCCCGCCTCCCCGTCATTCCTGAAAATTAAAAACTGTGTTGGAATGTTCTTCGCCTGCTTTTCGCGGGCTCCTGAATGGGCCTTTTAGTTGTTCACACCCAGGTGTCCTCGGGGGTGCCAGGTCAGGCCACCAAAACAGCTTCCCGAAGGGATTAGCGCCAATTAAGAGCCCTGGACACAAAAGTCTCTGCCAGCTGAACGGGCTTCCCTGCGACCGGAGCAGGGGCTGCAGCTGAAAGGAGAGATTCTGTACTTGAGCTGAAGTGGGGAGGGGGAGGGCTGGGAGACTACAGAAACGAACTGTGCGCTGATAATTGTATAGAGAAAGTAAAGTACGCGGAAAAGGCGCGCAACAATTCTTCGTGAGATCCCGGCCTTGGTGAAGCTGGTGAGACATCAAAGTGGAATAAGAGCCTTTGCATACATCTATCTGTTGGCAAACGTCAACTCGAAGGCTCAAATCACAGTCTTTCATCCTTCCCAGGTCGATGAAATGAGTAGCAATGAATCCATTTAATTTGTAGTGTGCGCTACACATATATCTATGTAATGATTGGGCGCACTGCTGCCTAAGAAGTTTCCTGGCGTCAGGCTGAAACATACACCAGCCTTGGCAAAGCATATAGGTTTCACCTATGCACAATCTATCGGCTTTGACAATGTTTTTTATTTACATGTTGCTAAGCAGTTGAGCTGGTCTGCAAAGTGGCTTTTTTTAAAAATAAAAAGCGCTATGAGGCAGCCAGCATTCTGTGTCATAGCGCTTTTTTTTTTACTTTAAGCCAACTCAACTGCTCTTCAATATGTAAAAAACATTGACAAAGTCAAAGGAGTTTGCCTAGGCAAAACCTATTGGCTTTGACAATGTTTGTTTTTGGTTACAAGTGCTGTTCAGGCGAAACTTAAAAAGTGATCAAATTTCCAGGAAATATTAATATAGAACATTAAAAAGCTTTCCACTCTTTCTTCGTGTGGTCTGAAAATGTATCCGTTTAAAAAGTGTGCGGGAACTAGTTATAGCCAGGGCCACAGGAATTATAGGATTATGCGGCCACTGCCATTTTTCCATAGTTATAGATTTGCCACAAACATCATCATCTGACGCAGTGGAAGGCACTTTGCAAACAATCACTGTTCGCATTTCTGTAGCATATTGCTATATTTGGGTGTTAAACTGGTACTAAGGGGGGTTCAACAAATGCCCAGACAATGGTAACACGTTTAAGAATGACGAAATAATGAAGTAATTATTCACAAAATGTGCCCCATAATGCCTCATTGATTGCCTTTCTTGCCACATAATTTACTCAACCCTGCCACATAATTTGACCCTTTACTGACGCATAAATCCAGTGGCCATGGTTATCACTCTAGAAGTAGTGTTAAACCGATTTAAATCAATGTTTTCAGTATCAGTTGCTGGCACTGTTGTCCAACCCAATACAACTCATTCAATCAACTCATGAGACAGATGAAAGTCGGAGTCGGCCTGCCTGAAATTCGGACCAGTGACCTGTCGGGTGGGGCACAAATTTCTGCAGCAAAAGCACAAACCAACCGAGCTACCTTAAGTCAAACAGCAATCCTTTCAATTTAAAATCGCAGGCGTCTAGCATAAAAATATACAATTGCACGAAAAGCAATTAAATTCTATGTGGCTCTCTCAGTCCCCTAACTGGTGTCAATATACACCTCTCCAATGTCGGGATCAATAGCAATGCTTGTCCAAAGCAAAAGCATTATTTAAAAATACTAGTTAATCAGAGTTAATATCAAAATTACATTGGTAGAAATTAAGATGCAACATTGGATACATTTCCGTCCATTGGTCGGTCATAATTAAGAATTTCAAAATGCATTGGTATATTTATGTCGCTCGAGGCCAATAAAGGGAGGAGCTTCGTGCGCTGCAAATCTAAGGCCTGTGAGATTATTCAAAATGGTTCACATGAGACAGGGCTCTGTGTGTATTCATCACACTTATTTCCAATTGGAAGCAAGTCACTAGTGTTTTTCCAGAAACAAACAATGACTAACTATAGAGACCGGGATTAGAATGCATGCATTCCGGTTCCAACCAAAGGCGGAGCGTAAGAGTGTATTTCTTTTATGTGCTTTTTTGGAGTATTTGTGAAGCGAGTGCCTAGCCCCCAAAACACGTACATTAAAGCATGCATGCCCGACGACCATGTGAGGGGCTGGTGAAAGCCACGATGTGGGTAAGGGGCTCTGGTTGCAAGTAACTGTGCGGAAGGAAGGGATGCGAGGGAGGAGGAGAGACCGTGCGAAAACACGTGCACTCCTATGGAGTGCTAGAATGACCATTTTTAAAAAGTACCTCGAGAAGTATGCAGTCAGTGGAAGGACACTGGCTGCCAGCGGGAAACTGTACTTGGCCCAAGCTCCAGGGAACAGCAGAGGAAAGACCTGATGACGTGTCCCTGATGCTGTTGACCAGTGAGAAGCAAGAAAATGAGAGTAACCATGAAGCATGCGAATGGTAAGTATTAGGCGGGCTGTAAGCTCTTTTAAGTTTTGTTTATTTATTTTTAATTATAAGAGATTTTGCAAGCACAGCGCAAGCACTGTGCAGGCGAAACCTAATAAACAGAGTGCTTGCCTGTTCCTATTCTAACCTTTTCCATGCTCATTACGGCTTCATGCCTTCTTGAGCCACGGGCGGCGTGTGCTCATGACGGCGTGGAGCCGTCATCAACTGCCACTTCACCTGCGTGGCATTAATTCCCCACCTTTGCGAGCGAATTAGTGAGTGGACGGGGTCATGATGGCTCCAAGCCGTCATGAGCACATGCAGCCCGTGACTGCCGTCATGAGAGCGGGAGCGCCACGCCCAACCCCTAGCACCGCCCGTGCCACAGCCGAATTCGCGCTGTGGCCGAATTCGCACCGCAGCAAAGGGGTTAAGGCCTGACTTAATAGTGCAGCTGTCTGCATGACATATTGATACCAATTATCTAAAATAAAGAAACAATGGGCTTCAACAAGATGAGTTTAAACTTTCTCATCTATTGCTATTGGCTGCTTAGTTCATCATTCCACCTCTTCTTGAGTGCTTCTATTAGAATGGATGAGGGACTATTTTACATATGAAAATGAAACTCAATCATCACTTATTGATCTTCATTGGATGACACCCCCACCCCCTCACTCAGCTTCTGCCAGCTCCGAGCAGCCCCGAGGAAGGCCAGGGCAAAGTTGGCAAGAGCAGGAAGCTTTGGCTGTCAAATTTCAAATTTAAATTCGTTACGTGGGAGTGCACTCGGTTAGGGATTCTTTTTTTATTAAAACTTTACTGAAGAGTTAAAAAGTGGAAAAAATGAAAAAAAAGTTAATCAAAATAAAAGCTTAAGGGGGTAGAATCTGCTTACTCGGTTTTGTCTGTGGTAAATGGTGTTACAGAGTCTGCTTGGCAGAGGCGTAACACAGGCCCCTGCACCTCCCGCGGTGCGGGGGTGCCCCAAGCTCCAACGGATCCCCCTGAGCACACAACTCTGGCCAGAGAGTTGATTGAGTCCGGAGTTTTCTTACGCCAGTGCTGCTTAGCACTAGTTTTTGGGGTGTTTTAGAGAAGGTTTTTAAAGCACATGCTAGCATATTAAGGTGGGTACATTTACCTGCAGTGTTGAAAAGACACTCCAAAGTGTGCAATGGCCTAGTCTGTAACCAAGTAGATTCTGAGCAGAGAGCTTCCAAAAGTTGTGGGTATGCTAGATAAACTGCACAAAGTTGTTGAATTAGGACTTGTTAGAAATGGGGGTCTCTAGTTGTCAATGGCTGGCCACTGTCGAAGTAGGGACCCTTCTTCCTAAGTCAGAGTAAGGGGGCTACACCCTTTGATAACCCCTGCTCAACCCTGTGGTAACTTAGCACAAACAGACAGGCTTATCTCAGAGGCAGTGTGTGAAGCATTTATGATCATACACCGTAACACAGTGAAGAACACTACAAAGGGACACCACACAAGTAGTTATAAAAATAGGTATCTTTATATAGACTTATCACAAGACCCAAAACAACAAAAAGCTCCTATACTGTAAAATGGAAATACTCTTAGAATGCTGCAAAAATAGTTTGAAGTGTGCGAAAAGAGTTCAGTTCAAAGCAGTGGTCTCTGCGACCTTTCTACTCACAAAGTACCTGGATTGGCAGTGCAATTAATCAAAATGTCGCAATGAAGCCGTAGCGTTGATTCTTTCCATACGAGGCAGGTGATGCGTCAATTCCTTGCCCCAAGGGAGGAGACTATGCGCCGATGTGCTGATGCGAGGGAAGGCGATGCGATGAACTTCTGCACGCGAGGCCGTTGATACGATAATTTCTTGCCGCGAGGGAGGAGACGATGGGACGGTCTACTGATGCGTGCTGCGAGCAGGTTGCGATGCGAAGAAATCACGCTCCGCTCGGGAGTGGCGATCCTGGTGCGATGTGATGGAAATAGCGGCCGCAATGCGCCCGTGCTGGGATGTCGTGATGCGCCGATCGCTGGGATGCAACGCTTTTGATGCGATGCAATGATCTTGATGTTGCGAGCACTCAGCGGCAGCGGCGCGATGATTCTCGATGGCACTCTCAGCTGCAGCGGCTCGCAAAGGTGTGTTAGCGGTGATTTCAGCCCGCAATCTCTGTAGTAGAACTAGAGGCCTTCGAATTCTCAACAGGAGCATCACCTGCAAATAGAAGTCCTCGCTGGGAGGATTCAGAAGGCTGATGGTGAAGTTTAATGTGCCTGAGACTTCAACAGGAGGCAAGCTCAATTCAAGCCCTTGGGTTATTGCTTCAGCAAGATCTGTGAAAGTTCTCTTCAAGTCCTTTCCTCTCTTCTTCCAAGTCCACTGGTAACCACTGCAGGCCAACCCCAGAAACAGCACACTGGCACACAGGTAATCCAACTCCTGCTGATTCCTTGGTTGCATGGATAGAGGTTCGTCTTGACATCCAGCAGTAATACAAATTGTAGGGGTTCCAGCACAGATATTTATACCCCAAAAGTCTTTGTTCTAAACAGTTACAAGTCACTGAACCCAGCCACAACCGGTTCTGCTCTGTCCTGGAGCACTGTGTTTACAAGGCTGAATCCTTCCTTTCAGAAAGAGGGGGGTCTGACATCAGATGCCCAGTGGGAGGTGGAGCCAGCATTCACCCTGCCAGGCACAGCCCTGCTCAGATCAAAAGGGTCACACCTCCCCTACTCCAAATGCAGATCTCACTAATCAACCTAGGTCTAACTCAGCCTGCCCTGTCCCTCCAAAATCATACAGCCAATACACAGAACAGCAGAGCACACTGGAAGGCTTAGGCAAGAAAATACCTGCTTTCTAAAAGTGGTATTTTCAATCACAGAATTTTAAAACCAACTTCACTAAAATATGTATTTTATCATTCTGAGTTAAGGCATACTAAACTCGACTTTCTACCATGTTCCCTGAGTCAGTTAGGATTATAAGGTGTAATAATCAAACTGCCCATTCTGGCCTATGGAGAACAGGTAGCCTTGCAATAGTGAAAAACGAAAATGGCTGTAGTTCACTATTAGGACATGTTACACATACCAAGACATGTCCTACCTTTCACATACATTGTACTCTGCCATAGGGGTGACACATGATACCAAGGAAAGGTTTAGGGACTGGGAAGTGGGTTCACTTGGCAGTCAACATGGCAGTCCTGGACTGCACGCAGACTCTGCAATGGCAGGTCTGAGACACACTTTACAAGCCGTTTCTGTGGGTGGCACAATCAGCGCTGCAGGCCCACAGCATCATTTGCTCTACCAGCCCTGGGCACGCACGGTGCACTCTACTAGGGACTAACAGGTAAACCAAATGAGCCAATTATGTGAATACCAATTCATATAGTCAATTTACCATAGGGAGTATTTGCGCTGTGGCACTGGATGGCAGTGGCACAGCACCCAGAACGTCTCATACCAGCAAAAACAGAGGAGACAACATCAAAAAATGGAAGGGAGACATACGCCATTGGTGCCAGGTCTTACAGGTCACTTGGTTTCATTTTATTCCATTTCATTGCAAATTAGGGAGCAGCAGCAGCCGACGCATGTTTCGCGCTCCTGGGCTTTCTCAAAGCTCAAATCCAAATTATTATAAGCCAAATCTCTTTCTCAAGTATATAAAAAAAGTGACTTCTTAAATCGTCCAAATAAAATCCAAATCAAAATGCAATATTTTCCGATTATTCCTGAATGAAGCACAATCAACCAGGTGGAATAATAACCCGGGTAGCGACTGTTGGACTTGGCTCCTTTTACCAAAAATGTTTGCTTTTCAACCCCCTGTTTCAAGATGTCTCCCCCATGGTAAATAAAATTGTATAGGCCATGTGTGGTATGAGATGCCCTGTTAAATGTGACAATGCAATGCAATGGTGTGCAGTTATTAACCACCCATTTTAGAAATGTACCCTGATGGAATGCTGTATTCAAAATGGATGCCATGGCTGTACGTTGTGCCACCTGACTGCAGTAGGTTAGCGGTCTAGATGTTAGGTACCCAGCCATCCCTACATTTGGAGGGAAAGCCTGGCACCCAGGGTGCTCTACTCCTCCCCCTGAGCCAGTTAGAACTAGTTCACCTGAGAATTCTAGAAGCTTCCAGCCTTTCTGGTATAGGTAGAGCAGTAGAGTTGTCATGTGCTGAGACAGAGCTGAGACAGGAATGTGAGGGGACCTGCTGCCAGGGGATACCACCACTTAGGCATGTGTACTGGACCCTGCACTCATCTGGAACCCCCCTACTGTCCCCAGGGCTAGTGGAAGCCCCACTTCAGGAGTTCAGACTGCTGTTCAGGAGGAGGGCCACGCTGCAGTGAAGGATGGTGTCAGCCTACCGCCCTGTTTTGATGAAGCCCCCACTGACTGTTGGCCTGGCCCAGTAGTGCCTGCTGCTCTGTCCCCCGGGCCCCTGATGAAGGATGACCCTCCTAGGTCCCTGAAGCTGCCGGGACCTTGCGCCACGCAAGCTCTGCGCCCAGAAGCGCCTGGAAGGTAAGGAGCACCTTGGACCCCCCAGGAGGTGGGGAGTGTTACCCTGGGGCCCCGGGACTTGCTGCTGGGACTGTCTGCCCCCTAAGCACCACAATCCTAAAGCGCTGTGCCTAGAAGAAGCGCTGTGTGCCTGCAAAGCGCTAACCTTGCCCAGGACTGTTGCAGCCTGCTGTGCCCTTGAAAGCGCTGGCCTGTAGGAGACTGCCTCGTGTCCCCAAAGCGTCGTGACCAAGACATCCCTGCTGTGAGCGTTTTAAGCGCTGTATTGCCCTGGGAACTGCTGCTGGCCCAAGCGCTGTGAGCGCTGCTGTGTACTCTAAGCACTAGAACCCTAAAGCGCTGTGCCGTGAAGACGCTGTTGCCATGCGAAGCGCTGCACTGCTGGAAGTGTTACTGCCTGACCTGCTGGTTCCTAAGCGCTGTATTAGGAGGACTATGTCCCCAATCCGCTGTGCGGCAGAAGCGCTTCTTGGCCTGAAGGAACTGTTTTATTGGGAAGAACGGTCTTATGCCAGGACTGCTGTCTCTTACAGCGCTGCGTCTACAAAGCTCTGTTTAGCCCTCTGCAGTGGCCGGTGTCCTTGATACTGTTTTCTTTTGGTGCTAAATTTAACCCCTGGCTAGGGGAGTGTTCTTTGCAGCCTGTCCTTGAGCAGGATATGTGGTTGATGCTGACCAGGTGCATAGGAAAGGTTGTCTCTGGTGCACGGACCTAGGAAATGTTACAGTCACTGAGTCTACTGCGTACCTGTGTAGTTTATGCCTCTTACATTTCTAGGCCTATGGTGTACTTACCTACATGAGGTTAAACCCCAGGTGTTTAGGCCATGTTTATACGCACAGTGTTACTGGCCTAATGAGTTCATGCATGATGTGCCTTCCTCCCTAATGTTTTATTTCATGCTGACATGCCCAAAGGCTGATGCCCTGTGCTTCTTCCCCTCACAGTGATATTGCTGATGTTCTATGTCATTTTTATGTGCAGTGTTCCCAGCCTCATGATTTAGGTCTATGGCATGTCTATGCCTAATGTTAATGCTGTACGCTTAATGTTCTTTTCGCAGTGGATGCTGATGTCATGTCTAATGTTTTCCCTGCTAAAGGTATGTGCCCCATGGTAGATGTGATTATGTCTGCCTAGGCCTGATATTAAAGTTGCATGCCTATGCCAGATGTTGATGCTAGGTGTTTAAGGTTCCATTTTGCAGGAGGTGCTAATGCCAGGCTGCGTTTATGCCTACTGTCTTATGTTATGCTTACAGCCTACTGCTAAGGTGATGCCAAGGATTAATGCTTGTGTTTGCCCTGCAATACTGACCTTATGTTACATGCCAATTGATAACATTTCTTTTTATTTTCAGCCCTGGACACTAATGGACTTACTTACCTTTTTCTTACTTTTCCCATTTTCCTTCTAAATAATCCCCCTGGTATCCCCTGCCCTGGCGCCAGTTGGCGCCCTATTGTGATTACTGGGCTTTACTGTGTTTTACCTTTGCAGGTTGGAGACAATACATAAGTTACTCTTTTACTTCCAACCCAGTGTCGTGTCTCTTTTGTAGTGTTACTGGTGTGTCTTCTGTGGGTACTGCATGGATACTTCACACGTGTCCTCAGGAGTTTGGCCTGCCCGCTCTGCTCCATACTACACCCGTAGAATTGGCTACCCCATTTCTAATTGCGACCATGTCGGTAATTAGTATATTCCCATTTGTCAACTTCTATCCTCGACTATGAAAGGCTTTCTTCTCTTCCTTAAAACGTGGGGACCCTGATACTTCCTCTCTTCAATCCTGAAGCAATCCGTTTTCCAAGTACCGGCAAACGCATCCTCAATACTCCATTTTGCAGGCTAAGTGATTGGTCTAGGCTCTAAGTTACCTGAATCACACCTTACTTCTTCGCTTCCACCTTGAACAGCCCCTTAAGTTTGAAATCACCTGATCGATAGGGATAGAGATTCTATTGGCTGCAGGCTTAGGGTATATGCCGCCATTGGTCCACAGGGATAGGATTTTTATTATCAGTAGGGTTTAGGGCTTGGGTTCCTATTAGTTCCTAGGGCTAGGGTTTCCATTGGCTCAGGTGACCTGATCGCTGTGGCTATTTAAACTTAGGGTTTAGGTCGTCTAGTCTGGTGAAGGGAAACTGATGAAGGGTGTTGCCTGTTTGGGCCTGGAAAGGGCCTACAGCCAGAAACTCTGCCCGAAACCCATTCACAACAGATAAGGAGATATAACTTCTTCGCATACCTAAGATAATCATATACTCCTCCACTCCCTGTACAACTCTCATAATCTCTACACAACTTAATAACACAATATAACATCTGATCACTTTTTCAAACAGATATGTATCTATGATCACATCTTACCTATCCAAAATTTCTTCCTGTTTTCTCACCTACTCCTTTATACAAACCTCAATTCCATATATTCTGTCCTACTGGCCTACATCACTCATTCCCTACACATCTACACCATATTTCTAAAACGAATACATCACTACCACCTATCACTTTCCCTCTCTATCCTCCCAATTAACCCCATTCTACTCCCATTATCTGCTACCTCTTCCTATCCCCATCTACACCAATCTTACCCCAGTACATCATGCTAAACCCACCCCTAGACACCCACACTCACTCCACATCCATCTTACATATGCTAAAATACCTCAACTCACAGCTCCCTATCATAACTAATATAATCCCTCCCTCCATTTTCCACAAACATCTACTATAACAAAACTGAAATACAATACTACCTCAACTCTTAACATCCTTTCACCACATAAACACAATCTCCCACTCACAAAGACTTTCCACATGTACTACCATTCAAACACAACCCTCATCTAACAACATAACCAACTTACCACCAGAAAAGACTTCCTCTAGCAAACCTCACCTTCATAATCTCCCTAGCTCTCAGCATGACTCAACACTACTCAGCACCAACAAAAACCAACTCATATGCACCATCAACAACTCTCATCAATCGCTGATTCTAGAGCACTAAAACTACTCACCAAACTCCTCCACCACTGATCACTCATACCCCTTCCACTTTCAACACACAAAAAAAGAAAGCCAAGCACCACCAATCACAAACTTCATGTCACCCATACTACATTACAACAGAAATCAACTCTGTTTTAACCCATCACAAAAACATCCACAACTACCTCACAAACACAATCTGACTCAGGTGCTCCATCAAATAAAAACCATATCAAATCTCTAACAAGCCTATTTCAGCAGGACAGCAAATTGAAGAATGGAACAATCTTAGCACCCTTACTCCAGTAATACTTACTACCTCATCACCGTTCCATATCCTCAAAGAGGAAATCTTAACCAATAGTAACCACTTATCCATAAAGAGCACAGGACCCTACATTAATCAACACCCATACCCTCACTTCCACAAAAGAAAGCTATAACATCCCAATGTTTTGCTTTTGAATGCCTGTTCCATGAGAAAAAATATATACAACATCTTTGACCTACTGGCAGATGCAGAACCAGACATACTAATCATCAATGAACCTGGTTGGGAAAAGAAGGCATGTCCCCAGTACTGCATTAAGCCTACCCTACTGGGGTTATCAAACCATTACACTTAATCATGAAGGGAAAAAAGAGGTGGACTACCCATTGAAGTTAGGAACACCATAACAATCACCAAGTTTGAAGAGGTAACTAACTATACCAGGCTACGAAGCCCTTCTTGCTAGAACGCAACCCGGCTCCACTTTCACATGCCCCTTTCTCTTATTTACAGGCCTCAATCCAACAACAGAGCTTTTACTGACACTTTCATGCACAGACTCAGATCTATGAACAACACTGTGTACCCTATCTGTATTTGGTGCCTTAAAATCTGGTTTGAAAACCAAATATGCCCCAGCTAAATGCTATCATATCAAGTCTACATGCATACTTTTTACAACAGATAATCTCTGGACCCACACACATTGCAGGTCATACACTGGATTCAGTTTTCTACAATCTGGACCTAATCAATATTGTCAGATTTTATAGAAGAAAATAAACTACTCTCAACCTGGCAAACAGAATTTCACTCAGGTAGAGGGACTAAAACTGTCGTAATCGCAGATGACCTAAAACACATAAAAAAGGTATCAGTGCATTACGAATCCTGGACCTTTCAGAACATTTTGACACAATACACCATGACACATTATCTCTTAGACTGAAATAAGTTATTATCGATGGAATCACCCTCAACTGCATATCCTTTGACCTAAACAATAAATCATATGAGATTCACACACTGCCTTTCCCTTCAAATCCTTGTTTCATAAAAACAGGAGTTCCACAATCATCTATCATCTCACCTCTGCTCTATACCATACACATCAAACTGCTACTAAATCTTTTTAACAGTTTAGAACTCACCTGCTACAACTATGCAAATGACACAGATAATTCTCAAACTGGAAAAGCCCAAGGACAGAGGAAGTTCAAAAGGTAACACCTACCTCATAGCCATGGATAAATGGATGGCGTGGAATCACCTCATGCTGAATGCTTCAAAAACGGAAATACTGACCTGAAATCTCACTGGCCAAATGAACTGAACCCTCATCAAAAATAGCAAGGTTCTCATTTTTTCCTGTAGACATATACCCTCCAGGAACCTGTAAGATGAAGGAAGTGCTAAATCAGAAGAACTCCTTTACTAACAACCCCTAATATCAGGGAGAGCCACCCCTGTTAGAAACTTGAAAATGGCGGCAATTCTTTTGTTTCCTAAGAGGTCAAGATTAGCCCAATAACTAAAAATTCTACAATAACAATAATTAACAACCATTGGATTAGCCACTAACTTTGGACTACAGAGTAACATGCTACCTGCCATTAAGCGCATCAACGATTTGTCTGGAGTAGGAAGCGTTAAATAAATGCAATTACAATTCAATACAATATATTCAGTTCTTTATCTCATATGTGTATTTTGAATGAAAAAACAATCCTTTTTTGCACTTTCTTTATTGAGTTGGGGTTTTTCAGGTCGCAACTTCTTTAGCTGCGTTTTGGACACCTATTGTTTCCAATACATTTTATATACTTAGTTTAGGCTTTTGGTCAACCCCTTGCCTATGGTTGAACGGCTGTGTTTTCTACCTCACTTTCCTGCTCCTGATTTGATGGTTTTGCTCCTTATTCTTCTGTTTGTGTATTTTGGTTTCACTGTGTTTTGAAGTTGATGTAGCCTTCCATTGCAACCACCAGACATTGCTTCATGAGAGTACATGGGAGGGGATAGGTTCCCTCCCTTGCTCTATCCCTGCCCTCATCCCCTTTTAACCTTCTTTTTACCCCCCATTCCCACTCTCCCCCAGGCCTTTTGCTCTGTCTCCTTGCTAATTTTTCGCCATGTTGGTTGGCAGCCATCTTAAAATGTTATTCACCATTTCAAGATGGCAGCCTGCATATGCACCATCATATGCAGCTGGCATCTTTGAATGGCTTGTGTTGCATTTTAAAAAATCCCTTCCACAAATAACTGTCACTCATGCACCCACATCCATCGTGAATATCTTTAAACGTGATTTGATAGATAAAAAACATATTCAAAGATGGTCATCGTAGAAGTGGATTCTTTCACTGCATACACATTTTAATACATTTTGTAATATTTTAACAAATTTCAGAAAAAGATGCCCACCGTTAATATATACGTGTCTATACAATGGCTATCTAGGGCTAAAAAAGCAAACTCAAAGCTAATAGTTGTCTGAGTCAAGATCTATTTCCGTTGGCAATGCTTGCTTAAAGTTTTTGTCGAGGTTCAAGTGCGAGCCATTACCATCATCATAAACTCTATTTGACAATTAAATCATAAAAGTATACATAAAATCCACAATTTGCCATAAAAATTCCATTAAAATTTATACAATAAATATTTAAAAAAGAATTAAACTACTTTGTAGTTTAATTCTTTTTTAAATATTTATTGTATACATTTTAATGGAATTTTTATGGCAAATTGTGGATTTTATGTATACTTTAATGACTTAGTTGTTGAATAAAGTTTATGATGGCGAGCCATTACCACATCACTTCACCATTTCCACCACCATCATCATTGCCTCCATTAACAATGTTTTCATTATCTCCACTATTACCACCCCACCTACAGCACATGCCTATGTTTACATGCTTTACCAGAGGAAATGCTCTAAAATAGCGGCATCGTTTTTCTCCATTCCTGACAGGATCTGACTCTGAAAACAGTGACAAACAGTTTATACTGGATTGTTGCTACTAGAGCAAGAGCAAGGCTGATTTGCATATGGTTTGTGCCTGTGTGAGGTCACACGGTGAACAAAAACGATGACCTGGAATACAGCCCAAAGTAATTACCAGTGGAAGAGATCAGTTCAAGCAGTTCACCCCTAACTCATTCGGTTTCCTCTGAAAACGGTGTCGTCCATGTGTTTGTTATAATTTCTAATTTCTAATTTAAAACATTTATAAAGCGCAGCGTGCACCGAACCGTTTCTTGGCGCTAGTGGAGGGTATTGGCTACAGAGACAAAAGTAAGATCCGGTGGTAGAGCCGGGGAGGGGGTTTACGCAGGGAAAGCCTGTTTAAAAAAAAACGTTTTTAGTTCCTTACGGAAGGATACATAATGGGTAGCCGCACGAAGGTGGTCTGGGAGGGAGTTCCAGAAAGTGGGGGCCAAGGTGGAGAAGTTGGACCCACCCCACTTTTTGCGTCTGAAGCGTGGGATTTGAAGGAGGGATTTGGTGGAGGAACGAAGTTCTCTGGGGGGAGCGTATTCCTTTATTAGTGAGGAAATGAAGGCGGGGGCGGTGCCTTGTCGGGCCTGGAAAACCATGCAGGCGGTTTTAAACAGAGAACGTTCTTTAACAGGGAGCCAATGAAGATCCCTGAGGAGGGGTGTGGAGTGGTGATAGCGTGGGAGTCCAAAAACCAGCCGGGCAGCTTGGTTTTGGACCAACTGCAGCCTCCTGAGACTGTATGCTGGTATGCCATTGTAAAGAGCGTTGGCATAATCCAGCCGTGATATCACTAGAGTGGCCATGATCATTTTGAGTGCTTGGGGGGAGAAGAAACGAGCGACAGTGCGGATAGTTCGGAGGGTGAGGAAGCAGGAGGAAACCACAGAGCTGATTTGGGAGTGAAGGGTGAGTTGATTATTCATTTTAACCCCCAGTGTTTTGACCGTGGTAGAAGGAGTGGGGGCGGGACCAAGGGTTGGGGGCCAGAAGAGAGAGTTCCAGGGACTGGAAGAACCACCGGTAAGAACCAACTCGGTTTTGTCCGGGTTCAATTTGAGATGGTTGTGGTTCATCCAGTCCCTGATGAATGTCATGGTGTGCTGAAAGCTGGAGACAGAGAGGGGAGAAGAGGATAGGTCAAAGATGAGCTGGAGGTCATCCGTGTAATTATAAACGGTGACCTCCAGCTGCTGAAGAGCGAAGATGAGGGGAAAAATATAAAGATTGAATAGTAGGGGAGACAAGGAAGAACCCTGGGGGACACCACACGTGACGGGGAGTGGGGTGGTTGTGAAGTCTCCTAGCCGGACCGCCTGAGTGCGGTCCCTCAGGAAGGAGGAAAGTCACACCAGGGCTGATCCCTCAATTCCAGCCGCCTTGACACGGGACAGTAAGATGGTATGGTCTACCGTGTCAAATGCGGCAGAGAGATCGAGGAGTACCAGCGCCTGGTGTTTGTTGTGATCCATACCCTTCCTGAGGTTGTCCAGGACTGATACCACGACTGATTCAGCCGAGTGCCTAGGTCGAAAGCCAGCCTGGCGGGAAGCCAGTCCCCCATTGGCCTCTACGTGGGTGCTGAATACCGCGGTGACATAGCGCTCCAGCACCTTGCCCAGGTAGGGCAGCAGGGAAATGGGGCGGTAGTTGGCTGAGATGGATGGGTCAGCGCCAGGCTTCTTAAGAATGGGCACTATGGTGGCTGATTTGAGCGTAGGGGTCACTACTCCCTGCGCTAGGGAGCTGTTAAGGAAGGTAATGGGGGGTTCAGGACAGGAGGAGTAGATTTGTTGGAGGATTCGCGCCGGACAGATGTCTGCCGGGGAACCTGATTTTACTTGGGAAGTATCCCCAGGAATACCTCTTCAGTGAGGGGGGGATAGAGGTGAGAAGGTTTTGAATAGTAGGAGGAGAAGGGTCAACAAAGGCAGGCGAGGGGTGGGGATGTTGGCCTTAATGGTAGCGATCTTGTCAAGAAAGTAAGTGTTTCGTTGGTTGCATAGAGGCTGGGAAGGGGGGATTTGAGGTGAAGCCCTATCGGAGTAAGCCAGGTCCTGCACTATGCCGAAGATCTCCCTAGGCTTGTTTTCAGCAAAGATTATTTTTGTTGAAAAATAAGAGGTTTTGGCGGCAAGGATTGCGGTCTTGTAGTCGGCGAGTGATGTCAGATAGAGGGTTTTAAGTAAAGGACAATAATTTTTCCTCCAGTGCCTTTCTGCCTGTCGAACGGACAGTTTAAGTTCTTTTAGGTGGTCATTAAACCACCTATTAGACTCCTTGGGTCGCCGAACGGAGATACGACGCAGGGGAGCCACTGAGTCACACCCTCTAGCCAACCAGGTATTGATAGCGTTGGCTTGAGAGTCGGACGGAAGACCAGAGAGGGACGGGGTAGAATTCTGAAGGTGAGACGTCAGGGTGGGAAAGTCAACTCTGTTCCAGTCCCGCGCCCAGGTGTTTTTGGCGTGGGGGACTTTGGAAACCGGGTTGAGAGAGATGGAGAAGGAAATAAGGGCATGATCAGACCAAGGACAGGGGGAAACCGTCACCGGGGAGACTGGAAGATTAAGGGACCAGACCTGGTCAAGTATGTGACCATGAGAGTGAGTGGGGACAGAGATGTGCGACATAAAATTTAAAGATGTGAGAGACTCAGTGAATTCTTTCGAGGCTGTGCACTCAGAAGGGTCCGATGGCCAGTAATTGAAATCCCCTAGTACCAAGACCGAAGCATAGTTAACCGCCAAGATGGCCAGTAGGTCTTGAAAAGCAGGCAAGAATAGAGGCGAAGACTGGGGAGGACGGTACATTAGAAGACAGGTGATGGGGGGGGAGAAGGCGAGGGAGCGAACTGTAAGGAATTCAGTGAAAGGAATGGGGGGAGAGGGGATGGTTTGAAATTTTAGTTCCGACCGAGCGATTATCGCCACTCCGCCGCCAACCCTACCCGCCGGACGATCAGCGCGTAAGGCCACGTAGGAGGGGGGAAGGGTAGCCAAGAGAACGGGAAGGGAAGAATCGCAGAACCAGGTTTCGGTCAAGAGCAGTAAGTCAGGCTTCTCAGAATCGAGCAAGACAAAGAGCTCATGATGGTGCTTGACCGCTGACCTGGTGTTAAGTAAGAGAATGGATAGTGACGGAGTAGGAGGAAGAGGGTCGGGTGGGAGAGGACATTGTGGGGGAGAGGCGGGCGGAGGAGACGGCAGGGTAGGAGTGGAAGAAGGTACAAGCCCTAGTGAAGTAATGTGCCTACGGATAGAATCCGAAAGTGGCCAATGGCTTGGAGGGCGGTAAGCTCCTCGGAGGAGTAAGAGATCAAATTGGCATGGAGTCGTGCCCCTAGCCCCGTCCGGCCGCGGACGGGCGCAGACGGGCTTGCCTTAGGCGCGCCTTCGGCGCGCAAGCGGCGCGCCCGCTGCGCACGTCCGCTGCGCGTTCTGTTATAGCATTTCCCTCTGGTTTACAATAGTAAAACCTACAACTAAGAAGTGCTGCATAGTAGGAACCAACCTAGTTAGAGGTGTCCTGCCCAGCCATCATAACCAGATTGGCTCTCCAAAAGAAAACTCCAGTCCATAAATGCCTTTCTCGTGAGTAAACAGTGGTAGGGATGGGCATCATTGAGCCACTCACCATGTCGGCCACCCATGTCATGAAAGGAATCACTTATTGAGATAACTCAGTGAGTTAATTACATTGGTAGCATTAGTGCTATTGAGATGGGTAATGGTAAGAATCTGGTATTAAAATCCTTGTAAACCTCCTGGTTTCATGGCTTAAAAAGTTATTTTTATTAGATATAGTCTTTCTAATGAGGCACAAAAAAGAATCTTCAGCTGTGCCACAGTTTTTGGATATTCACTGATGGCAGATGATGTTCACATCTCGGTTTCATATGTTACATTGCTTGAACTTGAAGATCTGCTTTTGCTGTTGTTTTCCTAAATCGGCGCTCTGTAAAGGGCATGAGATAGCTAAGGAGGCAAATTGACGACTGAGGAGGTTAAGTTCAAGTTATTGTAGCAGCACTTATGTCCAAAGCTACAATAAGTAAAAAAATATGGACTCATCGTGGGCCTTTGCATACATGGTCAAAACAATATTAACCACTACACGGACATCACAATTAAAAAAACTTTCCATCTTAATACATGGAAAGTAGGATACCAAGGGCCAGATGTACAAACGTAAAGAATTGCGATTTCCTAATTGAAAATCCCTGCGAATCGCAATTTGGAAACCTCAATTCTTAATGTAGGTACATTTGGAGGCCACAAATTGGGATTCGCTACTCAGTTGCATCACAATTTTGGAAATTGTTATTATCTACTTCCAAAATTGCGACTGCAGTCGCTAACTGCAAATGCAACCACAAATAGATTAAAAAAAACCTTCCTAGACATGGGTAATCTCCCCCCAGCCAGGAAGTGCCTCACAGTATCTGCCTGGATACAAGCCTGAGTGGATGTGGAAGTGGAGGTAGAGTGCAGCTGCCATTTCCAGCACAGCTATCAAAACCCCTAAAGAAGGTCCTTCAGCACCAATATCCATCCAAAGTAGGGAAAAAGATGAAGCAGACACAAAAAGAAAAATGAAGTTCTCAGAGAAAAAGATGGAGCTCCTGACTGAAAAGTGATGTGGGAAACATGCGGTACTGTTTGGAAGGACATCCATGACAGTCTCACACTCTCAAAAGAAAAAGATCTGGGATGAAATGCAAAAAAAAAATAATGTGTTGGAGTCACTCACCATTCCATTGATGATATCCGTAAGGGGTGGTATGACCTCAGGTCGTGTAGGAAAGTAAAGGTGGCAACACCACTCTCGAAGTCCCAGGCAGCAGGAGGTGGACCCCAACTGTACCCACACCCACTGCACTAGAAACCCTAAAGCCTGAGCCTGTTGTGGGAATCAGGAAGATTGCCACTTTAGCAGCTGGAACCTCACAAAGTATGTGAGAAGTTTTTACTATTGTCACATCTCTATGGCCAAGTCCACATGGAACTGGAGCATGCATCTTAGGGTAGTTCATCAAGTTAGACAAAAAAGTACTGTTTTGGTGTATTATGGGCATGTTGTCAAACACTCAGCCCAGGAGCCACATGAATAAATGTATGGGGGTTCTGCTATCAAAACACACACTTTGATATCTCATTGTATCAGTAAGTAAGCAAAATGTAATTATTTCTCACAGATCTCCATGAGGAACACAGTGATGATCCCAATGTGGAGGGAGTGGATTACTCAAACATGGCAGCTAAGGAACTTATTCCCATTACCAGTCACACAAGCACAACTCCATCCTAATGTAAAACCACCTCATTGTCACCACAGGCACTTTTAATGGAGGACAACGAAATCACTCTAGCTACCAGTCCCATCCAGCACCCATGCATGAGGCAACAACTTCAGCGTATTCCATGGCAAGGACACAGTTGGAACCATGAGGCACATCATGCTGTAGATCCTGAAGCCACTGCATGGATGTTTCAAGGCCTTGAGGCATCCATGGTCCAGGTTCAGTGTCTGCAACACACAGCGATGAAACTCAGGAATAGGAAGATGCAGAACATGCAGCAATGCATTTCATTTGGATTTGACAATACTGGGACACAATTGGCAACCATGAACACCAATATGAACAGCCTCACCACCGCCATACAGAAATTATGCCAGGACATAGGGGCAGACCGTGCCTATCAAAGGTGTTGAGACTGTAGCCCTGCAGCTAGAATGGATAGTTTTACCTGTTCAATTAGTCATTTGGCTAATGTCACTTCCTCCCTATCCAGGAGAACAGTTACCCTGCAGGTGGAAATTGGACACTTTAGTGGTGATGTTGCCAGGGGCCTAGGGCAGATCACATATGTAATCGAAGAGCTAAAGAAATACACAGATAGCAGGTGGTGTTGGAGATGCCCCTCAAGATAGTGAGGACATCGTATTGTGTTAGCATCATCTCTGCCATTGATGCACTTGCCCTGCGACGCAGCAACAGCTGACTCCTGCTGGAGAACAAGACTGGCTATGACGGACGTGGATGCAGAAGGCAATGAGAGGCACTTCATATTGTTAAGTCATAGTTGTTGTTGTTTTGGTGATTTAACCAAAATGTGTTTGTACTTTACTGACCACTTGGTTATCATACCGTTTTAAAACTTAAACAATGGATATAGTAGCCTGACATTGAAGGTTGCTTTAGTTAGCTACATTGACTCTGCTTTCATCATTTCAGTGAGTATGGTGTCACATAGAACATACCTTGAGAAGTAATTTGTTGCAATGCTATCCAACCAGCATCTCCCATCCACTGCTATACTCTGGTTTTGAGACTGTGGAAGAAGTGGTTCAGAACCTTCATCTTCAGAATCGGAGATCTCCAAAGTGATTGGTAGTCCGCTCCAGCTTGCTATGTTGTGCAACATGGCACTTGTTGCCACAATTTTGCAGGTTGGCTCAGGAGCTTACTGTTGTGCACGTCCACTCTTGTGAAGGCACTGAAATTTGATTTTGGGATGCCAATGTTGATTCGATTACCACTCTGGTGCATTGATGATCAATTTTGTAACACCTTTTGTTTTGGTTTGCTGGGGTTAGGTATGAGGTCAGTATTCAAGCCATTAATGCATACGCAATGTCAGCTGGAGCAAAAAACATAAATGTTAGCTTTGGCAAAACCTGAGATTTGATGGTCACATTCATATGTGTCAATATGCAGCATCTCATTACCTAATCAATAGCCATCCTCAAATTCCCCTCTTTCCAAGCATTGGTGTATTCCACTGTGCCTCAAGGTGTTCCCATGATGCACTGGGCCAGGGACAGACTAATTTGCATGTAGCCAGGTTCTGAGCTGGGATGGTGCAGTGAGCTAAAAAATGGTGATGGATCAAGCCCGAATCTGTTGACTGGGTAGGAGTGCTCTGCTTAATTCAGATACTCTGTCCATCACCACCCCCTTACCTGAATCGTTTTGTCCACCATAAGTGTGGAAGGGTATGCTCAGACATGAGTCCCTTGCTCACTGCACCATCAGGATTCAAGCAAGCCGGGCCGAAGACGGCTGTAATGCCAGAAACCGGTCCCCGGAAGCTTGTTTCCTTTCCTGTAAAAGAATTGGCTTGGTAGTTTGGTCTGCCCTGTTCCCATGATGCACTGGGCCAGGGACAGACTAATTTGCATGTAGCCAGGTTCTGAGCTGGGATGGTGCAGTGAGCTAAAAAACGGTGATGGATCAAGCCTGGATCTGTTGACTGGGTAGGAGTGCTCTGCTTAATTCAGATACTCTGTCCATCACCACCCCCTTACCTGAATCATTTTGTCCACCATAAGTGTGGAAGGGTATGCTCAGACATGAGTCCCTTGCTTACTCACCATCAGGATTCAAGCAAGCCGGGCCGAAGACGGCTGTAATGCCAGAAACCGGTCCCCGGAAGCTTGTTTCCTTTCCAGTAAAAGAATTGGCTTGGTAGTTTGGTCTGCCCTGTTCCCATGATGCACTGGGCCAGGGACAGACTAATTTGCATGTAGCCAGGTTCTGAGCTGGGATGGTGCAGTGAGCTAAAAAACGGTGATGGATCAAGCCCGGATCTGTTGACTGGGTAGGAGTGCTCTGCTTAATTCAGATACTCTGTCCATCACCACCCCCTTACCTGAATCGTTTTGTCCACCATAAGCGTGGAAGCGTATGCTCAGACATGAGTCCCTTGGTCACTACATCATCAGGATTCAAGCAAGCCGGGCCGAAGACGACTGTAATGCCAGAAACCGGTCCCCGGAAGCTTGTTTCCTTTCCTGTAAAAGAATTGGCTTGGTAGTTTGGTCTGCCCTGTTCCCATGATGCACTGGGCCAGGGACAGACTAATTTGCATGTAGCCAGGTTCTGAGCTGGGATGGTGCAGTGAGCTAAAAAACGGTGATGGATCAAGCCCGGATCTGTTGACTGGGTAGGAGTGCTCTGCTTAATTCAGATACTCTGTCCATCACCACCCCCTTACCTGAATCGTTTTGTCCACCATAAGTGTGGAAGGGTATGCTCAGACATGAGTCCCTTGCTTACTGCACCATCAGAATTCAAGCAAGCCGGGCCGAAGACGGCTGTAATGCCAGAAACCGGTCCCCGGAAGCTTGTTTCCTTTCCAGTAAAAGAATTGGCTTGGTAGTTTGGTCTGCCCTGTTCCCATGATGCACTGGGCCAGGGACAGACTAATTTGCATGTAGCCAGGTTCTGAGCTGGGATGGTGCAGTGAGCTAAAAAACTGTGATGGATCAAGCCCGGATCTGTTGACTGGGTAGGAGTGCTCTGCTTAATTCAGATACTCTGTCCATCACCACCCCCTTACCTGAATCGTTTTGTCCACCATAAGCGTGGAAGCGTATGCTCAGACATGAGTCCCTTGGTCACTACATCATCAGGATTCAAGCAAGCCGGGCCGAAGACGGCTGTAATGCCAGAAACCGGTCCCCGGAAGCTTGTTTCCTTTCCAGTAAAAGAATTGGCTTGGTAGTTTGGTCTGCCCTGTTCCCATGATGCACTGGGCCAGGGACAGACTAATTTGCATGTAGCCAGGTTCTGAGCTGGGATGGTGCAGTGAGCTAAAAAAAGGTGATGGATCAAGCCCGGATCTGTTGACTGGGTAGGAGTGCTCTGCTTAATTCAGATACTCTGTCCATCACCACCCCCTTACCTGAATCAAGGTGTATGAGTCATGGGTGCTCCCTGGGTATTTGGCCACTATATCAGTAATTACATTATGTGTAGCACATGCAATTTATAAATCGAGAGAACGTGTATTTTTCCTATTCTGAAACAGGTATTCTAGAGGGGCTGGGGGGCAAATAGAAACATGTTTTCCATCTACACACCAAATGACATGGGAGAATTTTACCATCCCTCACATCTTTTTTAGAGAATCGAATCTTCCAGGTATGTGAAGGTGCAGTACGCTCCAAATTGACCCCACAGGGCTCATCATTGAGCCCCACCTTGTTCAATGCATACATGGCCCCCCTGGAGGATGTGGTAAATCCATTCGGGATTAAAGTAATCACCTACGCCAACGACACCCAAGTAGTCGTCTCGCTCTCCCAAGAAAAACATAGAGCGGAAAATTTTCAATCCTGCCTCTCAGAAATCCATTCTTGGATGAATAGCTCACGTCTCAAACTGAATGGAGCAAAAACAGAGCTCATGCTGCTAGGCCACCATATAACATCTCTACCTAATTCCATCTGACCTGCCTGTCTGGGGCCCGTACCCACCCCAAAGACTGAATTAAAGAGTTTGGGGGTATTGTTGGAGCAGGATCTGACTTTTAGGACCCAAGCAAAAAAGACAGCAGGCATATGCATGGGGCTACTTCGCTCTGCTAGAAAGATTTTGCCCCTATTGCCAGAGCCCTCAAGGAAACTACTCATTCAGGGACTAATCCTGTCGAGATTGGACAACAGCAATGCCCTTTTTCTGGCCGCCCCCGAAACCACAATTAATACTCTTCAATGAGTCCAGAACTCGGCAGCGAGGCTACTCACTGGCACCTCTCGCGGATTATCAGCCAGACCTGCACTCAGAGTCCTTCACTGGCTACCAATACGCGAAAGGATTACATTTAAGTCCTCATGTATTGCTCACAAGTCCTTACAGGGGAAGGGACCCCCTATTTTAGGAAATCTTGTCCGCCCATACAAGGCCACTAGAGCACTTCGAACCGATCATGGCAATTTGGCCATTGTTCAGAGAATCAAGCGGACTCGAACCGGGGGACGCCGATTCTCAGTGAATGCAGCAACCTTGTGGAACGCCCTTCCGGCCAGGATTCGGAAGGAGCTGAATTACCCGAAATTCCGAAAGCTTCTTAAAACTTTTTTGTTCCCCCAGACTCTTAGACTCTGGTACTCTTCTCGGGACTCCTTGTTCCATAGCGCTGGAACGCTCTCGGGCAGCCATGCGCTTTACAAACCCATTTTCATTTCATTTTATCCTGTAAAAGTTTCTTTTTGGGCTTTGGGTTTCCTCTGCATTCCTGGGTAGGAATGAGTACATGCTGATGTTTAGGAGCATAGCATCTAGGAATCTCTGCAAAAAACATGACAGTGCATTTTGTGACACCCCACCAGCAACAGCAATCGCGCCCCGGTTACTGCCCGGGGCCAAAAGGTGTAGTGAACACAACACCTACACATGAGTAGGGATGGAATTGCTGCGCAGCGTACTGTTTTCAAGATGTGGTTTCAGCAATTCAATCAAATCTAATATCACTGCACTACTTAGTCTGTATTTTTCAAAGATTTCCTCCTCTATCTGTTGGGAAACGGTACACCTGGTTCTAGATACCCTTTCTCCTCCTCCTCTGCTGAGCAGCCAGTAGGCGCACCCTCCTCGTAATCACATAGAGAGGAGCCATTGTGGAAATCCCTTGTGCATTCTGGACCAACTATTATAGTTTGCACAGTTACCACCTAAAACGAATTTGTGCAAAACTGCATGCAAATGCACATTTTTGCGACTAGTCGCTAATTGCGACCGCCGCGAACATAAGGTTTGCAAGTTGCAAATGCCGATTCGACATTGTGACTTGCAAATATTGGTCACAAAAAATACCGATTTGCAAATCGGTTGCATCGCTATTTTTGGTTCACGAATGACACTCGTACAGGACAAAACACTACTTCTTCGGTCGCTAACCTATTTGCGACCGATTTGCGAGTCATAAATTGTTTGTACATCTAGGCCTAAATGCATTGTTTCAATAAAAACAGTTTATTTACTTCAACCTGTTTGTGTTTCCCAATATTTGATAAGCCAGATCCAATTATTTTTACAAGAGATAGAAATATATTATTGAAATGACCACAGAGGCATAATTTATTCGGTTCTTTTATGCACCCCAATCTATTATCATTAGTAGTCTTTCTTACGTAGATCTTATGCCAACCAACTAACACAGGACAGGTGCATAATATATGATTCAAATTGTAATCCTCCAGATCACATAATATACATGTTATAGATAGTTTTGGACAATACCACCTTCCATTAAATACTTTTAAGGGTCCATAAAGAAATATAAACCACAACCATTTTATTCTCAGTGGTTGAATAAATTAATTTAAGTAACAGTTTGTAGTTCAAATAGCTAACGTTTTCATCCACATATATCATAGTAACTTAGGGAGATCCAACAAATTCTTTGTAAATGTAATATTATCACAAACATTTTTTAAAAATATAAATTTTTCGAAATTGATTTTGTAAGCACCTTTCAACTGTTAGATCCAGTGAGAGTTTTCTTAATCCTATATTGAAAATATTGCCAGAAGATTTAGGCAATTCATCCCCAAGCAAAGACTATTGTTATGTTTGTGAATAATGGCGATGCCTCAGGGTCAATATATTGGAGTAAATGTGCATTGTCTATGGATAGATGCATGTTTAATCTCCAATTTTATTGCTGCCTGCAGAGTTACTTACCTTTCTGAGATAAAAAATATTTCTCAGCATAATCATCTGAATCACGTCTGGTTGTTGGTCATTTTTCCATTTCTAAGCTGAAGTCCAAAACGCAAAACTGATTTAGTGGTATATTCACTAAAAGCTTTAAAAATAGAGATGGTTGCACAGCATCTAGTGACCTACAAAGACCGTTTCACTTTTGAGGAAGTAAGTGAATGAGTGAGCCACTTAATAAGCAGTGCGTGTAACTGAGCAAATGACTAAAAAGCAGAACGTAACTGTAAAGTAAGTTGTTGGTTCAGTGTAAGCATGTGTTATTAGCAATGAACCATCTTTCAAGAGGAGAGATGCAAAAAAACAGTCAAAGATTTTAAAAAGCATTGGGGAAGCCATTAAGCCTCGAGTGGGCAGGCTGGAACGATAGATACTTAAAAAAAGATTTTTCACTACAAGCATGCACCAAAAAATAAACAGAAGAAAAAAAAGAAAACATGCTGCTATCTAAACATGGTGACGGTGTGTGTACAAGAAAATTATTGACATAAAAATACATATAATTTTAATTGAACAGTAAGGGTGCTTCCAAGCAAGAGGTGTATTTAGAACAGGTCTAAAACACTTTCTAGTTTTCATGCCTGACACAGGAAAATTGATACTTATTGATGGAAACAAAACGTACTGCTAGATCGTAATTACTATAACCTGAAGACATAGCTTAAACACACACGAATGATTGCATTTTTTTGAAAAATAGAGAATGGAAAAAAAAACATTGGCAAAGTAATATATTTACCAACAAACCCTGGACATGAAGTGTACTTTTTTTTGCAGATGTGCACATCAGCCTAAAATGCCATTATTAACAGTACGAGAGAGCCAATGACCGAAGTGAGCTGACCCATGCTGTATACTGTGGTGGACAGAAGCCAAATGTGAACTACTGACAAATAAACCATTTGATGAATATGACTGAACCAAAGGCCCTTGTGGTTATATAGATATGCATATTTACAACTTAAACTGTCTCTAACCCAGCCCTAAAAAGACCTGCGGCACACACAAGAGTGTTTGAGAGCGTAGACAGAGCGTTGGACTAATCATATTATATATAGGTACAACAGGTAGAGACAAGGAAAGGGCTCATGGACCCAGTGCTCCTTATCAGCCACCAATGTGTAGGCCTCCCCTTCTGTGCTCATATGCATACTGCCATGGCCGCTTTAGTCTGGGTGGCGCCTGGTGCTACACCTGCTCCTCGGTTTCCCTCACTAGTACCTGGCAAAAGGGCCCCTCATCTCTCCATAGACCCTCTCACACATACATTTCATTTGCTGCTGGCTTTACTCACTCACCTATCCACATAAAATATGTAGACCTGTTCTTTGCAGCAGGCATATTAACTATCTGCCCTACTTTATGACAGGTCAAAACTGCCACTAGACAAAACTCAATGTCACTCTCTAGCAGGAACATTAATCACAAGAGTCATCGTGACATTTTTATTGCTGCCTGAAAGGTGAACGTACACGGAACTCTGCAGCAGGTGATTTTACACTGTGAGTTATTGATAAACACAGCGCCCCCGTCTCTGATGTCAGTGCCCCTCTCCAAGACAGGACCCACTGCGGCCGCACCAGTCGCACCGCCCTAAAGCCGTCCCAGCGTGCTGCGCCTGGAAGCCAAAAGGAACGGCTCAAGCGGGTCACAAATGCTTCACAGCATACTAAGAACGAACAAAAAGACCCCTCCCCCCCCTCTAATGTCCCCACCCCCAGGGACCACCCTCAGGGGCAAGGGACGATGTCAGATCGAGGCGATGTCAAGTTGGATTACCTCTTAATCCCCGACACCCTTCTGCAGAGGTGGCTGACCCGGGGAAGCAATTAGCAGCAGCCATGACAGTGGCTTTTGTGGTGGAGGGAAGCGGGGGCTATGGCGAGACACCTGTTAGTCAGCAGTTGCAATGAGGGCCTGGGCTCGCCAGCGTGACTGCGCATCATGACGTCCGTGGGGTCCTGCGCCTCTTCTGTCCATAACACCTTAGACTCTGAGAGACCGCACCTTCTCAAAGTGAGCGCGTTCGTAGCCTGTCATGTTTTGGTACTTTATGCCTGTGGACGATACCTCGAGTGTATGCGCTACATTGCATAACAGTAATATTGCATACACTAAATCGATCTAACTCTGCATTTCAAGGTAGGTATTTCATTACTGTTCTTAGCTCCATTTACATATACCTTCCGAAGTAAGCATAAATACCATATGACATAGTGGTAGTGAATGTACTGGATGCGATGTCAACGGAGCTCAATATTGTTGACCTTGATATAGTGACAGATAACCAATTTCCTCAGGGCTGCTTTCCCTTAGTAAACTAGTTAAATTGAGTCATACGTCAGCGGTCTATGAGTAGTGTGAAGCTCGAAGGGATGGGTCTCAAAGTGCTTACCCAGCCTTTCATCTTACTGAGGTTGTTAGCATGAATTGCCTTGATTTGGGTGAAAGTCTCACCCGCTATCAAAACCTGGAGGTGCTTCATTCTGTGTAGTAAGTTAGGTGACTGTGGGGATTGTTTAATAGTGAGCTCAATGCTGCCTTGCGGCCCTTCAAAGCGCCCCGAGACTCCACAAGCATACAGAATTAGCGCCACAAAGCGCTTTTCAGACAATTGCAAAAAGATACAGTGAGTATCATTAGTTGCTTTAAACAAGTGACCAGACAGCAGAGGTTTAAAAAAGGTATTCATACCATAGTGATTGCACAGCCAACACAGATTGTCTGTATCTTGACAGTATGACATTTATGCTTTTGAAAAGAAACACATTACAAAATGATGACATGTGTCTTCTGTTTAGAAGCAGTTGTGGTGTCCTCCCAGCCCGGGTACTCGCCAATGATTACGCCACACACAGAGCATAGTATAACACGTCGTTATTCTTCTGGGTGTAACTGTGAACTCAACATTCTAAACCTGCATTGAATTCACTACGCTCTAACGGTTACATCACAGTTCTACAGAGTCCATCGGGAGCCACAAAGGTTCCGTCATTACAAACACAGGTGCCACTACATCTCCCCCTCTGTTAAATAAAAAATTACAATCCAATTTTTATACAATCAATCAATCAGTGATCTTATAAAGCGTGACAACTCACTCATGAGGATCACAAGGCGCTAAGTGGGAGGTGTGGGGTGGGTCTGCAGTTCAATCCAAGAGCCAGGTCTCGAGGTCTTTCCTGAATTGCAGCAGCAATGGGGATTGCCTGCGGTGCAGAGGGAGGGAGTTCCAGGTCTTCGCAGCGAGGTAGGAATAGGATCTTCCTCCAGCTGTGGTTTTGCGGATCCGTGGGATGGTGGTAGTGCCAGTTGTGTGGAGCGGAGATGTCTGGTGGGAGTGTAAAAGGAGAGGCAATCATTGAGGTATGCAGGTCTGGCATTGTGGAGGACTTCGTAGGCATGGGTTGAATGTGATTCTTTTGTTCACAGGTAGCCATTGAAGGTCTCTAAGTTGGCCAGTGATGTGGTTGTGGCGCAGGATGTTCATAATTAATCTGGCAGAGGTGCTCTGTGCGGTCGGCAGGGTTTTTTTGAGTTTCTGGGTGGTACCGGCGCAGAGTGCGTTGCTGTAGTCCAGTCTGCTGCTGACAAGTGCATGAGTGACCATTTTCCTGGACTCGGTGGGGATCCACTTGAAGATTCATTGAGAGCGAGGAGTCCAAGATGATGCTGAGGTTTCCTGCATGGTCCGTGGGTGTGGAGGGATTCCAAGGGCTGCTGGCCACCAAGAGTCGTCTCAGGCAGAAGGGAGAAGACTTTGGTCTTGTCTGAGTTAAGCTTGAGGCAGCTGGCCTTCATCCAGTGGAGACTGCCTTCATCCCGTTGTGGAAGTTGCCCTTGGCGGCTCTGGGGTCGTCTGTGAGGGAGAGGATCAGCTGGGTGTCATTTGTGTAGGAGACGATGTTGAGTCTGTGCCTTCTGACAACAGCTGCAAGCGGGGCCATGTAGATGTTGAAGAGGGTGGGGCTCAGGGAGAATGCCCAAGGCACTCCACAGCGGATCTCTGTGGGTTCTGAGTTGAACGGTGCAATTCTGACTCTCTGCGTTCAGCCGGTGAGGAAGGAGAGAATCCATTTTAGGGTTGTGGATTTTTGCACTGAGGGTATGGTGGGAGACAGTGTTGAAGGCAGCTTAGAGATCCAGGACTATGAGGGCTGCAGTCTTGCCTTGGTCAAGGAGTGTGCAAATGTTGTCTGCAGTGGCAAGAATCGCAGTCTCAGTGCTGTTGTTGCTTCTGAAGCCTGAGTGGGAGTGGTCCAGGATGTTGTTTGTTTTGATGAACTCAAAGAGTTGAGCGTTGATTACTTTCTCAATGACTGGCTGGGAAGTGGAGCAGAGAGGTTAGTCTGCAGGTCTTGATGTCCGTCCGGTCGGCAGAAGGTTTCTTCAGCAGGGGGTTGATCTCTGCATGCTTCCAGTCTTCCAGGAAGGTTATGGACTTGATGGAGCAGTTGATGGTGTGGTAGTGTTTGGGTACGATGGAGGTGCCGGCTTTATCCAAAGGGGACCCAGAGTGGATGCTCTTCATGATCCTGAGGATTTCATCAGAGGTGAGGGTAGTCAAATCAATCAAATCAAAAATAGCTTTATTCGATTTTGCTTCTTAAAAACCATAAAAGCTAAATAAATAGAATAAAATATACCAAACATATTTACATGTACAATATTCTACCAAATCCTTCTTAAACCAAGATCATTGTTAAAAAATAAGAAGCTGGGTGTGTTATTCACACAAGAGTGTTGGACTCATTTAGTGAACACTAGAGAGTTAGTGCATTGTATTCTTATATCTAATAACAGTTTTTAAAAAGGATGATACAGCAAACATAATCAATTCATTCTCTAACATTTGAAGCCTCAAATATGCTGTTCTACATTGTTGAAATTCCCACTTCTTTAAAATAGGTATTAAACATCTCTTCCTGGGGAGGTCATAGAATTTACAGAAGAAGATACAGTGTAACATAGATTGAATGGAAACGTTGTCACACGGGCATGGTAACAAGTTTTTGGACCATGAGTTTACCTCCGGGAAGGTAATTATTCTAAAAAAGGACCCACAGCGGAAACGAGTTAACAGCATGCGTGGGTAACATCCCTGAACCTGTACCAAATAGGGCTGAATACCATTACACTGTAACATCAAATGATTCTCAATAACTGAAGACTTTTATTTTTCAGAAAGCCAAGGCTTGTTTTCTAGATAGTTTAAACATATTAATTTCAGGTTCTTCCTTGATATACTTTTTAAAAGTTGGAGAATCAAATTATTCCGGGTGGCCGATGTCGTACGACAGTTCTTTTACGTATTTAATCCATAAAATCCTGGGTACCCCTTCCAATTTGAGCCAGTCCTTAATCACATCTCTATTAAAACCGGGCTCATCGGAGGACCATACCTTGTGCCACAAAAGAAGGGGATTAACTTTAATAATGTCTGAAATATAAGGCAGGCCCAGTTCTTTATGACATGCAAATGTAGCAGTGGAACCCGGGACATCTAGGAGGTAGCGCAAGAATTTGTTCTCGCAACACTGGATTTTTTGGTCATTAGCTATTCCCCAAAGCCCCGCCCCGTATATCGCGGTAGATACACATTTGGACTTAGAAATATCCACCAACACCGGGACTGGTCAGCCGCCCACTTTATTTGAAAAATTCCGTACTGCGGCTATCGCTCTAGAGAAACATAGTTTTCTTACATTTAGAGCTGATGTCCACGAGCCCGATGTATCAAAATTAATACCTAAATAAGAATATCTGTCTGTGGTATCTATTTTCATGTTATCAATAAAGATTTTACATGTATATCCTTTTTTCATCCCACAGCACATAGTAACGGTTTTACTTTTGTTTATTTTTAGGCCTCTTTCCATCTTATAAGTTGCAAATTTAGTAACTGCTCTTTGCAGGCCTATCTGTGTCCGAGCCATGATGACTGTGTCATCCGCATATAATAAAATGGGGACTAGTTCATTCTCAATCATAGGATAGTCCTGCCTGACCTGGGCCAAAAATTAGCCTACACTATTTATATAGAGGTTAACCAGGAACGGGGCGAGAATGCAACCTTGTCTCACTCCCTTATTAATATTAAATTTAGTTGTACACTCTCCCCGTTTCCCGTACCGGACCCTCGCCCTCGCTCCCCTATATAGCTCTTTAATGAATAGCAGCAGGTTTGGATCAACACCCATCTACTCAGGGTGCTCCAAAGTTTGTCATGACTTAAGCAGTCGAAAGCTGAACTTAGATCGACAAAAGTTAAAAAAAGGTTTTCCCTTTTAGCTAATACATATTTACCTATAATTAGAACTAAATTTAATCCCTGTTCAATGGTTCCTAGTCCTGTCCTAAAGCCGTAATGGAACTTTGAAAGTAAACCTGTCTCTTTCACCTAGGATTGCAATTTATTTAAAACTAGCTTACCCGTCGCGCGTTGCTGCGATCTCAGAAGAAAGGAAATTTAAGGAAACTTGTTATGATAACATTCAATTTACATTGTGCCATTTTTATTGAAACTTATTCATTTTAATATGGAAAACCTTTTAAAGTGTTGTTTTAATTCTTTTTATTTATTCGAGTGCTTGTGGATAGTTGGATACACGGTATGTTTTGTTTTTCCGTCTGGTGCGTACACGAATAAATCAGAAGGTTTTCCGACATGTGAGTTGTCCACATACAGTTGTCCATGTGAGAAGCACGGATTCTCCAAATCTAGTCCACACACTTGCAGCAATTGTCCTTGTACTTTGTTGATGGCCATTGCAAAAGCGAGTCGCACCGTAAACTGTAAACGTTCAGTATCGGAAAGATTATGAGGGCCCTGAGGGGCCGGGGGCCGATATTTAACACATTTTTCTTTTCTTTTTTTTTTCCAGAAACCTTTGCGTGAGTGTACTCAACAACTTTTAACACATTTTTTTTTTCTTTGTGCCAGAAACCTTCGCGGGTGTGTACTCAACAACTTCCCAAAGTTTCATGGCGATCGGATGAATGGTGTAGTAATGCATAAAGGACAAACAGATATACTTTCGTTTTTATATATATATAGATAACCCTCCCCGCCACTTTCATTAACAAATCCAGTAAGGAAATAGGATGGTAACAGTTGGGGTCATTTCTGTCACCCTTTTTAAAGATGGGAATCACAATAGCATCTGACCAAGTAGGAATACATCTATCTCTATTGCAGCTGTTCAATACCTTGGTTAGGAGCGGGGCCCATAGCTCAGTGTTTGATCTGTAGACATCTACTGGCACACCATCCGGGCCTGGGACTTTCCCTGGGGCACTCTCTTTAATCGCGGTTAGAACTTCTTCATAGGAGATGTAAATTTTCAAAGGAAATGATGTAATATGAGCATTTTCATCTCCCTCCATAATGATAAATCCTTCACCCTGAGGTAAGACATCAGCTTTATAAAGATCCTTAAAATAGTTTACCCATTTATCTTCTGTGATTGCCACGTCGATAATATCAGTATCCCTATCAACAAAAAAAGGCACATTAACGGCCCTCCAAAACCTGTGTTATCCTTTGTCATACAGGCCTGGTGTAGCGTCTGCCATGCTTCCATTTTTAGCTGGGCCTTACGCTTTTTGATTTTTTGTTGATAATCAATTCTGGCCAGCCTCAGTTCTTCCTTGCTTCTATATTCTTGTTTTAAGACCTTCATTAGGTGAGCATGGGCCTTGCTACAATCCCTGTCAAACCAGCCCTGTACCTTATTCGCGGCCTGTTTCTGCCTGCTATAGAGAAGATCTTGTATTTCCGCTGTAATTCTAAGGAAAGCCTCAAACACTAGTACATTGTCATCCGTTTGCGAGAGACAAATCTCAAAATCCCCATATTTATTTTTTACTAAAGTTTCTAGGAAAACCATAGGTTCCACTCTGTCCCATAACCATTTGTCCTAGCAAGATTTATATAATGGTTATACATTGCTTGTGTTTTCTTGGAGGTATATTTACCCCCAACAAGGGAAAAGAATAGGCAGATTGGGTGGTGGTCACTCATTATTATTTCAGAAGTATTACACGAGTGGACGTTAGAAGAGTACCGTTTTGACATACGGATAAAATCAATTATTGTGTTACAGCCTCTCCCTATAAAGGTAGGTTCAATTGATACAGACGGTATACATAGGTCATTGGCAAAGCCCAGATCAAAATGGAAAATTATATCATTTAACATGTCCCCCACGGTAGTATGGGAGAAATGTGTTAAAATATCTTTTTTATCTTTGCCCATGCCACAAATGCCCAGATGATTATATGGGCAAAGTGAGCAATTGAAATCGCCAGCCCATATTAAGCACATATCACCCCTCAGATGATCTTCTATGTTTTTCAGGGTTCGACATAATTCTGGTAATACTTTAATAATTTCTGTTTTCTAAATATTGTTTTAGAAATTTATTTAAAAAGTTCCCTTCTTGCCCCCAGGACTTACTAACAATATCTGGTAGAATTCAGTTTCATTTTCAATTTTCACTACCAGATCACCTGTGAGATTAGACACATAAGTGCATAATCCCCCTTTATTATGTCCCATTACGCTAGGTCTAGCAGGGGTGTGAAATGTACTATAACCAGCTATATGTAAAGCCTCAGTTGCCCATGATTCTTGTATACAGATTAAGGTGTAATCTTTGATGAACATTAACCAGGAGGGATCTCTCACCTTGGATGCAACCCTGCAACGTTCCATGATAATAACTTAAAAATGTTACTTATTTCTGATGTCTCAAGTGTGGGCCTTAGATGTTCTACGTTAATAGTGTCTGCCCCTGGTCTTCCCAGGTCATTCTTAGGTTCTCCTTTGTTATTTCCACATTTACCTACAGATTGTTTACTCTCTGGGGTCACCATCAGGTCACATCTATCTATAACTACAGGGGGCACAAAGTTGTTATCTCCAGACCTAGGTACATCCAGTGTAAGAATCTCCCGGCTAGATATAGAACTATTTGATTTGACAGCCACTCTCAAATGGTTTACCTCCTCACTATCAACATCTATGGGCCCTATCACATCACTTCGGCGTGACTGAGATTGCATACACTCAGCCCTCACATCCAAAGTAATATCACTGTGCTGGTTAGTCCTATGTGTAGTCAGTCAGTCCAACAAGTCTAGCATGCTGAATTTATTTCTGAGGGGGATACTCGATACAAGTCCTAGCTCTTCATTACCTAATCTGTTACTGGCATTACCATGGCGAGATCCCCTATCACTTGTCTTTCCCTGAGAGCCAGGATTCTTTTTGTACGAAAAGGTGGAATAGAAATAGTTGAGGTCAAAAACCCGGATAATGGTTCTCTTGGTATGAGAAGGCCTTTCACAAATATAACGGACAACCCTGCTATCTCGAAAATGTATAATTATATAGTCACCCGCTATATCTTTTGTTCTTCTACCCACCCAACTCACTTTCCGTGCAAACAAAATTTGGCTGTGCATGTAAGGGGGGAGGGGTCTATTTGTATTCAACCAGTGAATCGTTTTATTTTTTAGTTCCATGTACGATTCAGCCCGGCCCTTGTCTAGCTCTGGAACCCCTATAAGGACAGCAACATAGGGTACACACTCTAGTGGCAGATAAATGTTTGGCAACATGTTCTTATAGTTATTGATGTTATGAGATCCCTTTCTGCCTTTTTGGAGAGTGTTTTTCGCCGTCCCCTCTCCCGATATATGATATTCCATTGACTAGTCCGTCGTGGAGTCTAAGGTATGGCATGTATCTGCACCTTCTTTGCTGTTATTCCCAGGTCCACAATTTCCCCGGGATGTTCCTTCCAATGGATCCGTCAACATCCCATGGGAGGTCAATTTACTATCGATAGTGTTTCTAGGTCAATTTTTCGGCAGTTCTTTCTCTTTACCACACTCAGATAGATTTTTGTTGAAACTCTCCAAGTTGGTTATGGCCATATGTTCAAATTTCTCTATTCTGTCCTCGATAGTCAGTAGCCTAGCAAAAATGGGCTGTATGGAGGAGATAATAAGATCTTGTATTTTTGGCCAAGAGTCTTCATTCGTAATCGGCATGGAACCAACTGGGGAGATCGTGGGTAAGGAGCTTGGTACAGGTATAGTTACATCTGGGGACCCAGGTGTAATAGATGAATCAGTAAGTGCAACACACACCTTTTCACCGGGTTTATTTAATTTAGCCAGCTTAGGGCTTTTCCCCTTCTGTATGCCCCCGCCTCGCTTCCTTTTGGAAGCCACACCCATTTTTACACTTGGTGACATCGGCACAACCTCGGGCGCAGACATCATAGATGCACAAGTAGAGACCACGCCGGCTAAAGTTGGTTATAGGGTATGATTGGTTTGAACCGGCAGATTAGAGTCCTCGTCACTCCCAGTAATCACAGTTTCCTCTGTTAATTGATTGCTGGCCAGGCTTGTAACCTCTGGGACAATTACTTGTTGTAAATGCTGCTCAGAAGAGCGTGACAGCATTAAATTCCCCAGAGATTAACGTCTCACAGATGCTAGTTCCTGTGAGAGGCGGTGTTCGGTGATATCAATCTCATGTGCCAATGCCGATGTGGCCCTTTTAATAAATTGATCAAGTGTCCCCGATATGTAGCCACCCGTTGCAACCTTCCTCCCCTTTCCTTCGCATCCGGCCATTTCAAAATTACTGGTATACTCAATTTATACAGATGATAGTTGGGGGGTGAGTTAAAACAAACAAGAATAAATGCAGTTAGCTGACCTTGAAGGCTCTCGATGTCGATGTTAGGGAGGGGGTCCCTGCCCAGCCTCCTACGGGCTTCGCGAAGCGGGGGCCGTGAGGAGTGATGTAGCAGTTAGGACGGGCACAGGTGCAGGCAATCCCCGGGGTCCTGGTCTACTGAGTCCCAAAAGCGACAGGTATGCGCCCAAAGCAGAGACTTCTCCTACAAGCGGCACCCCAATGCCCAAGTGACTCTGTTGGCGGCGGCGCAAACACCAGGTAAATTCGCCTCAGTCAAATTATGCAATACCCATCCACATAGGGGTGTCCTGCAGTGGCCATGAGATGCAAGGGCCCCCCAACAGGGACTCCTTAAGGCACACCCTCCAGATTGCAGTAGGACAACGGGGGCTCACCACAGTCCGCTCTGCACAAGGGGGAGGGGGTACAGTAACGAGGTGTAATGTTGCTGAGCAGGCAATAGGAGACGGCCCACACAAGCACACAGAACCAGCCAGACAACACCTCAGGTGGGGGAGGGGGAATAGGAAGGTCACGCGCCTCCGCACTCACCGCTGTAGTGCAGATGTCAGGTCCAGAGCGGAGTGACCCAAGGAAGCACACCGGAGCCCACTCAGCACAGCACAGCGACCACCATCCATGTGGGGCTCCCCAGGAGCCGAGGATGCGGAACAGGCAAGATCCAGCAAGGGGGCAAAGAGCTGCACCTGGCTCAGGGAGCGCGCAACATGCCCCCAGACAGGGGGATATCTGCTGTCTGTGTGCTGGGTTTAGCAAAGTGTTTAACCACGGCAAAGAGTTCCTTGCTGTTGTGTGCATTGACGTTGATGCATTCCTCAATGGCTGCCTTCCTTGTTGTTCTGATGAGGCGGTGGTATGGGGTGAAGGCGGATTTGAAGGCTGTGTGGCATGCTGTAATCTTGCTTCTCCTCCATCTTTCCTCAAGCCATCTGCAGGTGTACCTGGGCTCTTGGACGGTGGAGGAGAACCAGTGGGCTTTCTTGAAGGGCTGCTTGCCTGAGGGTTTACCACGGGGGGGCAGTGCATTGGGGCAGTCATAGATCCAGCTGTGGAGGTTGTGTGCTGAGGTGTTGGGGTCCGTGAATGCCTGTGATGGGGTCTTTCTGCGGAGTTGGAGAGCTGGTATTCAGTGACCTTGTTACAGCTTCTGCCAGGATTGTGGTGGGCATGGTAGTGTACAGTGAGTTTGGTGAAAGAGAAGTGGATGCAGTGATGGTCGTTGAGAGAAAGTTATAGCTAGAAATCAATAATTTTAAATAAATGTGTTCCTAACTAAATACCCTAAATTGTCTTAGATATAGACATGTGTAGGAGAGGCTCGCTAACATAACATGATAGACAGAAAATGTTAATATTAGTCAAATTGTTTATTTATTTGTTCATTTTATCTTTTTTTCCCGATTTTTTTATATGGTTGATATTAAAGTGAATCAAACAGTAAATTAATTATGTTCTAGAGAACCAATAAATTGTGACACATAAATCAATTCATAATCAACCATAAATATATACAAATCTTCTATGATAGACGAGAAACGTTGACTCAGGCAGTGCGGCAGATGTCTACAATGCGCGTTTCGGCAAACATGCCTTCATCAGGTAGCCGTCCACTACTCTACAAAACATATAATATCAATATCAGTTAGACTGCATGAGCGCCTGTCAATTGTAATCTGCAATGATACATACGGGTATTTTCAAATAAAACAAACATATTCTAAACATATACTAGCAACATACGTAACCTGATACATTACAGTATGGAGTCGTCTTTTAGGTAAGCATTTCATATTATAATATATAGCTTCACACATAAATTAGTACATGAGGGTAAGAGGAAGAAACAGATTCCTTACAGAAAAATATATACATCTATATATACATGTAGTAGAAAAATACAAAAATATATATATATATATATATATAGGATCACTGAAATATTATCGACGGTCACATTATTGACTTACTAAAATATCGTTGACAAATTATCGACGACAAAAATATCGACTTTCTATACTTATTACACAAATTACAAAAATATCGAGTAAAAAATATCGAGTATTTACTATATCGAGTACATAAATATCGCTTCTATAAATATCGACTACAAATATATCGTTGGACATGAAATTAGCCCTAACACTACAAAAATATCAACTACAAAAATATAGACTACCAAAATATCGTTAAAAAAAAAATATCGAGTTCATGTTTGTACACTTTCATTTCTAAAATACCATCTTAATCATCAATAAAAGTCATTGCTCTATACAAAATACATTTCACATATAATACCTGTTACTTACATAAAATTACTATTAATCAACATTTGCTATACATTCTATTACATGCATTTTATCATTTTCTAAATATTCTTTGCATTTAACAAACTTTTGCATTACTTATTTTCACATAAAAATCTATTTCATTTAAAAACGAACCTGCTTTAATGCGGGAATCACCACATACCACCATTCTCACATCAACAAACATTCCAATTACCTAAAAAAAATTCAAACTAGCCTATACAATGCTTCCTTACATCCTACAACCAATCAAATCAAAGCACACATAATACATATACTATAAAAGGGATACATGCATTCTACCATTTGTTGCTGCTACCTCTCTGGAAAGTAGATGCCAACACTCTGAAGATTTTGTTGCAGAATAAACATCTTTAAAGATCCAGCTCACTAGCTAATTAATCAAGTAAGTAACACTGCATTTTTTAGAAATCTAAATTAGAAGTGCACTATTTTCCTTACATCTCCTAACTCTTACACTTATTTTATTTTCATCTCTTCCTACATTTCTGATAGAAACTACTCCAAAAAAATTCCTATTACATGGTCATATTTCTTCACGTGGAAAATCAGATAGTAAGTATATAATAATGATCTGTTATACACCAACTGCTGTTTTTAAACACTAATTTACAAGAGTATTTATTTTTTTTAAACATTATATTTACAGATATACTGAGATTTTCCTATTTCTACACCAAAAAGGATAAAACTACACTAATTACACATGTAAGTATAGATGTTTTTGTTATGAAACAGCCAATTTTATAATTGCACATTTCTAAGCAACATATCTTGCTTTTTACATCTTCCCTATAGATCATTTGAAAGATCCAACATCAACTATACCAAAAGACAAGAGTACCCTTCTGAAAAATGTAAGTATAATTGTAATTTGTCTAAAACTGCCCAAAAGAAACGCAAACTATATTCTTAACACCATGTTATATATTTTGAATTGCCTCTACAGATATTCTGAAAACATCATACATCTATTCTACATATCCTATGAAAACATCCACAACAAACTATACCAATATACAAGAATACCCTTGTAAAAAATGTAAGTATACTTGTCATTTCTCTAAAAATGCCGAAAATAACACACACTATGTTCTCAACAACATGTTATCTATTTTATATTTCCTCTACAGATATTCTGAATACATCATACAGCTATTCTGCCTACAACAAAGAAAACGACTTATTTAGAAGTTAGTATACTTTTAAATATTTCCCATTTCCCAATGGTTCAATATAAAAATTATAATAATTTTCATTTATTTCTTCTATCTACTCTACAGATCAGACCTGTACTAACTTGATGTACTCCACCAATTACTACAACTCTACTATTTAAACAAGTAAGTATATGTAATGTTTACATCAAATGTACAAGTAAGCAAAAATGACAACTGCTTTTTAGTAGGAAAAACGTTTGTTATGTGTAAACATTAACGTGGCATTTCTATATTTTCATACCAACAGTAAATAAAGACATACATACAAGAAAATCCTTCAAAAGACATTTCTGCTTTTGTGACTACTACTTTGATTAACTGTAAGTATAAATACATCATTAATGATGTTAGCACCACAAAAGGAAAAATATGTGTTTTGATTTTGTTTCTTTCTACTCTTTCCTAGAACAAGTAAATCAAAATGACTGAAGGTGCAGAATTTGTCATGTCACAGAAAAATAAATTACTATTATGCTACATGGGTTATGTGTATAATCAGGAAAGACAAAGTGGTAGAAAAGTTTTTGGGAAGTGTACCAAATATTACTCCAACAAATGTTATGGGAGGGCTACTACTGAGGAAACTAATGTGCTATTTACTAGGGAACACAATCATCCCCCAAATGTCACAGAAATTGAAATTAGAGATGCTTTAGAAAGTATTAAAAGTGCTAGCACACAAAGTGATAAACCAACAACACAAATCCTTAAAGAAGAACTGGTAAAAGTCCCAGCCCATGCTTCAGGTCAACTACCCTCTATTGACTCCCTGAAACGCACAATTGCACGCACTAAACGACTCACTAGCACAACCCAACCCAACCCAACAACATTTGAGGAAATTATTATTTCACCAGAAATGGCCATCACACACAATAAAGACAAATTTATCCTTTTTGATAATGAAAGCAGTACAAACAGAATAAATATGTTTGCAACTGCAAGTAATTTAAGAAAAATCCAACAGTGTCCCCAATGGATGATGGATGGAACATTTAAACCATGCCCAAAACCTTTTTATCAACTGTATTCCATCCATGGTTTATAACATAATTCTAACATACCTTTCATTTTATGTTTGCTACCCAACAAACAGCAAAACACTTACACAGAAATATTAAATGTTCTCAAAACGGAAATCAATAATTATTTTCCTGAAAAAATAAATATTGATTTCGAATTAGCTATGATTAATAGCATTTTGAGAACATTTCCCCACACAGCAATCCAGGGTTGCTATTATCATTTTAATCAGAGCATATGGAGGCATCTCCAAAAATCTACTTTAAGTATACTATACTCTACAGATAGCACCTTTGCCTATCAAGTTAAAAAATTAATAGCCCTGGCCTACGTCCCTGTTACAGATGTAGCGGAACATTACAATTTATTAATTGACAGCACATATTACAAGAGGAATGAGGATAAACTAACCCCATTACTGGACTATTTCGAAGACACTTGGGTGGGAAGGTTGCACAGATCTGGACATCGACGCCAGCCCAAATTCCAAATCCCTTGGTGGAATGTCTATCTTAGTACTTTAAACCAAGAGGCTAAAACAAACAACAGTGTAGAAGGGTGGCATAATGCTTTCCAAGCAACTACAAACAGAGGCAAACCCACATTCCATAACCTTCTAGAAGCTTTGAAAAAAGAACAAAGCTATCAGGAACTAAGAATGGAACAATCAGTGTCACAAATAGGTCCAAAACTCACTAAACAAACTAAACAAATGTTCCGACTACTTCAAAGTCAAGTCACACTATACCCTACAACTAGAGGATTAGAATACCTGTCAATAATAGCTAAAAGTCTACTATAAAAATGTCAACTAAATATACGAATGTCTTCTTACAATAATAGTAAAATTACATTTCATAAACATATATAATCAATTATAAATAATACATATTTGTTTGACAAACTTATCAAAATTAGGAAAAATATTTCGTAACAAATATGCAATGTTTATAATTTCATCACACATACACATGACATTAAAATTCAACATTTCCCACCCAATTAAAATTGTAAATTAAATACTTACAATTTTTGGAGATGAGAAAGACGCAATCAAGCAAAATGCAATCCATACAATCCAATCCAATATCTTACAATTCCAATATGGGAAACCCTCAAAAACCCGAAAATAAAGTGTAAAACTTAAAAAAACGCTCCAGGAAATCCCGAAAACAGTAGTGTGGACACTTTAGTATTTAAAGTGATATACACACAACTTTTAAAAAACGGTCACGCATATCAATGTATCAATCCGATTCGAAACCCTCCAAAAACCCCGAAAAAGGTTGAAAAAGTGTTAAAACCGCTCCTGGCAAACACGAAAAATAGGAGATAAATGTCAAAATATAAGCATAATAAGTCAAACATTTGTTTCTCCGTAAAAAAACACGCTTCCTTCCATGTAGTTTTCATGCGAGGAACCGGAACCTGTAAAATAGCATACATAACGAAATCCACCCACAAATAGCCCATAACATTTGTAAATACACTAACAATTAACATTAACCATGTAAGAAGACATTTCCGAACACTTAAAATAACACTTGAAGCAAAAAAATCACGACACATCTATAACGGAGACATTTCACCAAAACGCTACTTAAACAATTAATACATACACCAAAAAACACTACAAAGTTCGATTATACCCTCAAACATGACCACTTACTTATAATTTGTAGGTAAAAATAACCTTACCTCTCTCCACGCGAAGCAACTCCCTACCGCGAGCTTCTCCAGTCCAGAATGGAGCGCAATAACCTTACGCGGTAAAAAAGTAGTCCCCTTAACCCATTTGTGTAAAAGTATCATAGACAATACAATGTTATAGTTAAAAAATATAATACATACACATGTATAATTTTAAAAATTAATACACTATACTCATTACAATTTACCTTATTTAAGAAAAATAAATATATTTAATATAAATTAATATATAATAATTATTATATATTAATAATATTAAATAAATATGTAAGACTTTGAATAAAAGATGTAAATATTTTGTTATTGTGTACATTTATATCAATAAGTTTTTGTTTATTTTTAAGTAAACATTATAAATGTTTATGGTAATAATTAATAATAATAAATAATATAACTTATTTATTGTTATTAATATAACAATTTGAACCATTTAATATATAAACAATGGCCAGAAAAAAAGTATTTATTTTATCTGTGAATGTATGTTTTTCTGAAATTAATAATTGAATGATTATGTTTATTAATTAATAATAATGATAATAAATAAAATTGTTATTATTTTTATTAATTATTACAAAATGTTTTATAATAATTTCTAACTGTAACAAAAGTATATAATAGCTTAAATAATATTTTGGCAATACCAGATATTATAATTAAACATATTGTTTCCCTATACAATTATAAAGTTTACAACCGAATAGATTTCTATGTTTAATTTAAAAACAACATTTTCTGAAATATATACCAACAAATATTTTATTTTGTATTTCAATTTCTTCTAACAAATGTAATAATAGTCATGTTACTTGTTAAAATAAAAATGTTTTATATATATTTAATAATACTAATATTTAATATTATCATTATTAAATATTAATGTAAGAAATGTATTAAAAAACATTTTTTTTAATGTATTTCAATATAAATACTTGTAACTCTAAGTGAATGATGGGAATATGTTAAATTTACTGAAATAATGTTGTAGACAATTTTATTTTTATTATTGACAACATGTATATAAATGTAAATGTGTTATTCTGTGAATACTAAAAGTCAAAATAATGTTATGTTATTTTTGTTTGTGATTGTATTGTAGTACACAATAAAAATTTCAAAAATGGTTAATAAAGTTTTTTGAAAACATCCATGTAGCATTATTTTTTAATATTATAAGACAGTAATGAACAAATGTATGCAAATGTGCTGCACACTGACCAATTTAATATGTCCTATTGCTACTCCAGTCAAGCTAATATCATAGAAGCTGCAGGACACTAGCTAAAAATTATTTACTATTCCTACTCCAGTCAAGCTAATATAATAAAATGTGGTGGACACTGACCAATGTTTATTTAGTAATCCAACTCCAGTGTAGGTAATATCAGTGATGGTGCTGGACACTAACCAATTATTAATTACAATTCCAACTCCACTCTAGCTACTGTCTGGGAAGATGCTAATACATATATTATTTAGATAAAAGTAAAACTTAATAATGTAAAGTTATATTTTTTTGTATTTTCCTGTAATAGCTTTAATGTATAAGTGTTTTATTTTACACTATACACCTGCACTCCAAAATACCCAAAACTGTCCCTGAACACTAAAAATACCCCTTCACCCCAAAGCCCAAAACTGACCCAGAACCCTACAAATACCCCTTTATCCACAAACTTAAAACTGACCCTGAACCCTACAAATACCCCTTTACCCAGAAACTGAAAACTGACCCTCAACCCCAAAAATACCCCTTTACCCAAGAACTGAAAACTGACCCAGAGCCCCAAAAATACCCCTTTACCCACAAACTGAAAACTGACCCTGATCCCAAAAAATACACCTTTACCCAAGAACTGAAAACTGACCCTGAACCTTTAAAAAACTCCTTTACCCACAAACTGAAAACTGACCCTGAACCCTACAAATACCCCTTTACCCACAAACTGAAAACTGACCCTCAACCCAAAAATACCCCTTTACCCAAGAACTGAAAACTGACCCAGAACCCCAAAAATACCCCTTTACCCACAAACTGAAAACTGACCCTGATCCCAAAAAATACACCTTTACCCAAGAACTGAAAACTGACCCTGAACCTTTAAAAAACTCCTTTACCCACAAACTGAAAACTGACCCTGAACCCTACAAATACCCCTTTACCCACAAACTGAAAACTGACCCTCAACCCAAAAAATACCCCTTTACCCAAGAACTGAAAACTGACCCAGAACCCCAAAAATACCCCTTTACCCACAAACTGAAAACTGACCCTGATCCCAAAAAATACACCTTTACCCAATAACAGAAAACTGACCCTGAACCTTTAAAAAACCCCTTTACCCACAAACTGAAAACTGACCCTGAACCCTACAAATACCCCTTTACCCACAAACTGAAAACTGACCCTCAACCCAAAAAATACCCCTTTACCCAAGAACTGAAAACTGACCCTGAACCCCAAAAATACCCCTTTACCCACAAACTGAAAACTGACCCTGATCCCAAAAAATACACCTTTACCCAAGAACTGAAAACTGACCCAGAACCTTTAAAAAACTCCTTTACCCACAAACTGAAAACTGACCCTGAACCCAACAAATACCCCTTTACCCACAAACTGAAAACTGACCCTCAACACAAAAATTACCCCTTTACCCAACACCTGAAAACTGACCCTGAACCCTATAAATACCCCTTTACCCACAAACTGAAAACTGACCCTGAACCCTATAAATACCCCTTTACCCACAAACTAAAAACTGACCCTGACCCCAAAAAATACACCTTTACCCCTGAACTGAAAACTGACCCAGATTCTTAAAAAACACCCCTTAACCCACAAACTGAAAACTGACCCTCAACCCAAACAATACCCCTTCACCCACAAACAGAAAACTGACCCTGAATCTTTAAAAAAACCCTTGACCCACAAACTGAAAACTGACCCTGAACCTTTAAAAACCCCTTAACCCACAAACTGAAAACTGACCCTCAACCCAAAAAATACCCCTTCACCCAAGAACAGATATCTGACCCAGAACACTCTAAATACCCCTTTACCCACAAACTGAAAACTGACCCTTAACCCTTTAAAAACTCCTTTACCCACAACCTGAAAAATGTCCCAAATCCCACAAAATACACCTTTACTCACGAACTGAAAAATGACCCAGAACCCAAGAAAATAACCCTATACCAAAAATTATTTAACTGACCCTGAACACTATAAATAATAATGTACACAACATGAAACATTAATATTTAATTAACAAAGAATGAATAATTAACAAAAACAAAAAGTAAATATATTAGCACATTAGCTATAATTAATAGATTTTATTAATTAATATTGTTTATTTCCAATTAATTAATTAACATGAACATACATTTATACATTAAATTTAAATTCATCCAATTAATGTAATTAAGTCATTATTATTAATTAATTACCAATTAAATAATTAAAATAATATGCAAAATATTAATAGGATAATTAACTATTTTTTAATATTTTTTTTCCAATTTATAAATTTAAATAATATGCAAATTAATAATAAAATAAATCACTAAATATTATTAATTAACTACCAATTTATCAATTAAAACAATATGCAAAAAAATAATACAAACATTCACTAATTATTATTAATTAATTACCAATTAATCAATTAAATAATATGCTAAATACTTAATAAAACAATTAACTAATTAATATTAATTAATTACCTATTAAATCTAATTGAAACAATTAACAAACATATATTAATTAATTAATTATTATTAAATTACTTCCCACCCTATTCCCCTATAAACCCACAACCCGCTCCTAAACATTAACTACTATTTATATATATATATATATTTTTTTTTTAAACATTTTTTTCTACATATTCTCGATATTTTTTACTTTCACTATTTTTCGATATTTTGTCTGGTCGATATTTTTGAGTCGATATATTTGTATTCGATATTTTTTTGTCATTTTTTCTGTCGATATTTTGTCCAACGATATTCCTATAGTCGATATTTAGTTAATGTCGATATTTTTCCGTCGATATTTTGTCCATTCGATAATATATAGTCGATATTATGTCCAGTTACCATATATATATATATATAATTATGTACACATATTTACAGCACATTCAAAGTTAAAAAGTCCTGATGTAATTGACTAATTTGTGTCCCTTTCTTTATGTAGTACTTGGAGGGTATTAGCATGACCACTTCAATCTCTGAATACAGCTTAAACATAACAGTTTGATTCTGTTATAGTAGAATCCTTGCTAAATCCAAAACCACTCTTACCAAAAACGAGATGAGGGTTGGCGATATACTGTGGTTTCTGCTCAGTCAAGGTATCATAATATGAATGACGTATTCAATTTAAAAACCTGAAGGTATTATCTGTAAAGAAAAGAACCTATTTTAAAGGTAGAATAACCAAAGAATACTGCCTATAGAGACGATAGCACATAAACAAACACTGGATTGGTAGGTACCCATTAATATTCAGGCCGGTAAATGAAAAAGAGAGGGGATGAAAGTATACATAACACAAGATATTGTGCTGGCCTGTGATACTAATGGCTCAAAAAGGGCCGTTTGATTGCTTCTCCTCCATCTTTTCTCAAGCCATCTGCAGGTGTACCTGGAATCTTGGACGGTGGAGGGGAACCAGTGGGCTTTCTTGAAGGGCTGCTTGCCTGAGGGTTTACCACGGGGGGGGGCAGTGCGTTGGGGCAGTCGTAGACCAGCTGTGGAGGTTGTGTGCTGACGTGATGGGGTCCGTGGATGCCTGTGATGGGGTCTTTCTGCCGAGTTGGAGAGCTGGTATTTAGTGACCTTGTTACAGCTTCTGCCAGGATTGTGGTGGGCATGGTAGTGTACAGTGAGTTTGGTGAAGGAGAAGTGGATGCAGTGATGGTCGTTCCAGTGTGGCTCGATGTGTGACTGACAGAGATGTTGTTCTTTGCGTAGGAGATGGGGTTGACAGTGTGTCTTGCTGAGTGGGCTGGCATTGAGACCAGTTGTTTGAGTCCGATCGTGGTGAGGTTCTCCAGTAGGGATGAGGTTTTGTGGTCTTTGAGGTTCTCCAGGTGGAAATTGAGGTTGCCGAGGATTATGTCGTCCGTTGAGGCGAGGGAGATGAAGTTGGTTATGGCTTTTTTGAAGGGGGGGCGAGACCGGGAGGTCTGTAGATGAGTGTGCTGCAGAGGATGGCATTCGGGTTGGTCTAGATCTGAAACTGGAGGTGCTCGTCAGAGCTGGTTGTGAGGCGGAGGGTGTGTATGATGGCAATGTCTCCTTCCGGTCGGTTGACGCGGTCCTTGTGGATGATTTTGTATCCATCGGGGAGGGTGTTTGCTATTTCCGGGGCTGAGCTAGAGTTCATCCAGGTTTCTGTGAAGAAGGCGATATCAGGGGAGAAGGAGTTGAGCAGGTCCCTGATCTCCATGGTATATCTTTTGAGGGAGCAGTTGTTGAGTAGGATGCATCTGAGGTGGTTGAGTCTGGTTCTTGAGGGCTGTGCAGTCAGTGGGTCTGGTGTGTGGAGGACAGCAAAGGTGAAGACACAGGTGAGGCAGGTGAACAGGCAGGTGACGTGAGGTGGCAGGAGTGGGTGGAGGGTGCTTGTGTCATAGCGGTGTATTTGGTTCGAAGACCAGGGTCCATAGAGCTGGGCGTGGTCCAGGCAAAGACAGGCGCAGATGGGCCTGCCTTTAGTGCACCTTTGGCACGCCAGCTGCTGCCATTAAGAGGTGTGAGGGAAGGGCTGGACACCTGGGAGGTGGGAAAGGGGTGCTGCAGGGGGCAGGGCCGGAGGCGACAAGCAGCAGCGGGGACACAGAGAGAAAAAGGCGCAAAGAGTGAAAAAGTGCAAAAGGTGAAATAAAGTGACAAAAAAGCAGAAAAGATGAAAGGAAGGAAAAAAAAGATCCTAGGAGAAAAAGGCAGAAAGCAGAGATACAGAAGGCAGAGCAGCAGCAGAGCACAGATGCTCCGCACTGGACCACCAGGGAGGAGGAGCAGGCAGGTGCCTTCGGGTGGAGGAAGGCTTCAAAGTCACCAACCTATAAGGGTCAGGGGAAGCAGCTACCAGGCGGAGATGTTTGCAGGAAGAGAAGCAGTTTACTGACAAGGACAAATATATACAATTAGGGCTTTTCAATGAGTTTTCATGGTGATTGGATCACACGTCCTGACAGTGTCTTCGGAAACTGGAGACAGGCATTCGAAATTTCCAAGACTTACACTGATGTTGGAGAAACAGCAGCAGTCAGGGTTCTTTACTTGTCCTTTCAGACCCAGTCTCTACAATGACTACAGTGCATGACGAACGATGAACCACATGGTGAAAATGCAAGGAGTCTTGCGTAGTGGACTTCCCAGGTAGTAGGGCAGTCACTATGTGTCCTTTGCTGGTCACCTTAAACAAAAACTACTGGGTTTGGGCTACCAACAGCACCGCTTGCCACAAGCTAATAATGAACAACAGAAGATGCACGTGCTGCTAATAACTTGCCTGCCTTATTTTTGGTTAAACATCAGAGTTGAAACAAATGTTTATATTGACCACAATACGTCATTTATTTATTTTATTTCAAATTGGACTTATTTATTTATTTTTATCTCAAAAGAAATCAGGTTTTTTTTTTAAGTTCATTATTTAAGACCTTATGTACAACATAAACAACAAATGGCATATATTCAAGATAAGCAATGTTTTACAAATAGAAAAATTAGAACACTTTGGACAAAACAAGTCACACACCATCAGTCATACAACTTTCACACCACACTATGTACACTATATATACAAACACATCAACAAGAAACAATATGAATTATTTCAACAATGTAATCACTTGGATTACAATAAAGCCAAAAACATTCGTATTTTGTCAAAACCGTTTGAGAATTTTTTTACAGTTTTAGTTTTTCAGTTTAGGCTTATAAAGTCTACGGGTTTCGAACTCAAACAAAATGGTGAGTTCTCATCAGGACCAAGGTCTGTAAAAGAGAAAGGGGAGAAACTTATTGGTGTGCTATTCAACTATAATGCTACACTGCCTTTTCCTACTGCCAGCTAGTGCCTCTTACCTCTCAGTAAATTGGAGACCAGAACAAAGTGTGGGCGTGTCCGGGAAATCAACCATCTATCATAAGAAACATATAACACCATTACCTACTGAAACATATCTATTTTTTCAAACCACATGCAGGCATACACCTCTCAAATATGCTTACCTAGTCAAACGAGTCTGAATCCCACGATTAAATGCAGAGTCCGCCCGGTGGGTGCTGTCTATCCATGGAGACAAAGGAGCCTGTAAGCTTACACGGCGGTGGTGGGGCGTGATCAGACAGGGTGAGCTGGGCGGGTGTATTCTCACCTTGGAAACGGTGAATGAGTCTTTGTAACCGGGATAACCGTCAGCGTTAGTGTTTCTAAAAAATAGACGGAAAAGTGCTGTCAGAACTGGGACAACGGCGTCTCCGTTATCAGGTTTCTACATGTGAGCTAGATTTAGTAGTGTAGCGATTCTTACCTCAACTGGGTCGCGTCAGTGCGGAGCAGAATTTCGTTGCCTCTGCCGGGCGTCCTCACTGTGCAATGCTTCCGGGTCCGCAAAGGATCCTGGGAGACGTAGTAGATGCGCAATGTGATACGCTTTAAATGTCTTAAAGTTGAGTGATCCAGGACGAGTAAATTGGCTCGAAAAATCATAAATAATTGAAAATGAAAGTGGACACCGTGTCTTCAAAGTTTTTTGGAAGGGATTCTCTAGATTTGTGGCAACTATGTCAGGAGCAATTTCGGGGGCTCGAAAAAATTAGCTCACTTTGATATATGATGGATTATGGGAGTTGTAGTGTATCCTTGTTTGAAGCGGCGTCAGATGATGGCAGTCCTATTGTAATGCTCCTTTTTGTTGCGTAATATCGGGGGTTCGATAGGAGTTGCTTCATTTGATTTGCAATAAATTGTGGTGTGCATGCTTGATGAAACATGAGGTTGTGTCTCACAGAACCAATGATGTATCCAACGGGCAGGTCACAATCGTTGTCGGTCAGCTTATTTGCATTGGCAAAGGAATGCCAACAGGTATTAGTGTACGCGTTCTCTTTAATTAGATGTGCAACAGAAATTATCAAGGGAAAGCAGAGTATTGTCCCTTGTTATGTTCACTGATGTTAACTCAGAGTTTGAACATTTCTGACATTTCATTTAATCCGGAAAATCCTGTATTAAATTTGACAATTAACATCGCTTCCATTTTTGTTAATTTGGCGTCTAGGTTTCCACCTCTGGCATCATTTTCAACCTTAGCAATGACTGTCCAGATTAAATCCGTGTCTTTGTGTTGTTTTTCATTCCAGTGATTAACTAGAGGTGCTGTGGCCACATTATTCCGAATTCTTGATTTGTGTTGCTGTATTCGGAAACGGACTTCTTGGTTTGTTTTTCCAATATATGCCAGATTGCAGGGGCATAAAATTCCATAAACCACGTAACGCGATTTGCAGTTGGAAAACTTGTCATGTTTCCAACTAATTTGATTGTATGTGAAAACTGTTCCTTCTACCGTGATATCACAACATGTGCATGTCCCACATTTGTGGTGTCCCTGGATTGGAGGTAAGTTTAACATAGTCCGTAAATCTGGGTTTATCTTTTTGGGCAAAGCAGCTCTGATCAATTGATTGGCGACACTGTGATTCTTTTTGAAGGCGAAAAGGGGTTCTTTTTTGAAGGTTTGATCCAAATTGCGTAACAGATGCCAGTTTTGTTTCACTACTTTTTTCAAAGCATTTGAGTTGGGACAAAACGTAGATACAAAGACTAACCTGTCTGTTTCTTTTTTTGCTCTTCTTTCCAAGAGGGTATCACGTGGAGTCCACCATGCTCTTTTTGCTGACTTCCTTAGTAGTTTTTTCGGGTAGCCACGTATCAGTAAATTAGCTGTAAGATTATTTGCATGTTTCCAGTATTCTTCCTTGCATTGACAATTTCGTCTTATCCATAGATATTGCCCATATGGAAGGTTGTCTTTTAGGCTACGCGGATGATTGCTATGGAAGTGGAGCGCCCTGTTGCGATCAGTAGATTTTTTATGGAGTGTTGTTATCAATTCACCTTCACATGGGTACACTTCTACGTCAAGCAACGGCATTTTTTCCGTTGAATGTTCCATGCTGAATTTAATAGTTGGTACCCTATTGTTGATCCAATCATGGAATCTTTGGAGTTCCTCTTTTGGTCCAGACCAGATGAAAAAAATGTCGTCTATATAACGATACCAATGGGACATCCATTGTACGTAGGGATTATTGTTATAGACGAATGCCTCCTCATATTTTGCCATTAATAACACAGCTAATTCAGGGGCAAATGGGCATCCCATTGCCACGCCACCAACTTGGAAGTAGAATTCTCCATCAAAGTTGAAATAATTCTTTTTCAACGCGAATTCTGCAAGTTTTAAAATGAATTCGGTTGGTATTGGGTGTGGTCTTGGTCTTTCCTCCAAAAATGCTTCAAGAACATAAATACCTTCATCTTGCGGGATTTGAGTGTAAAGTGAAGTTATGTCCATTGTAACCATTAGCTGGGAATTTTTATCAAACTTCATTGTCATAAGCTTGTTGATGAAGTCTGTGGTATCTTGTATGTGGGATTTGACTTCCAATAGAAAAGGTTTAAGAAAGAAATCTACAAACTTGGAGATAGGTTCCAATAAGGATTCACAACCGGACACTATTGGGCGTCCTGGGGGTGTTTTTTCATTTTTATGTATTTTAGGCAATACGTAAAATAAGGGTGTCCTGGGATGTTTTATTTTTAAATACTCATACTCTTTTTTGCCTAGAAATCCTTGTTCGAAGCCATCATCGATGATTTCATGTAATTCGTTTTTCAATTCCAGGGTAGGATCTTTATTAACCTTCCGATAGCATGTTTCTTCATTTAATTGTCTTTTGACTTCCTTCGTATACAATTCTTTGTCCCAAATGTTATGTTATGAGAATTTGTATAGCGCGCGGCTGCCCCAGCCAAGGGGCGTCCCGGCGCTGCAAGCTGACCAGAGTGCAGAATGAAGGTGCACAAAGAAAACGGATTATTGGAAAAGATGGGTTTTGATGGCTTTTCTAAAGGCTAAAAGATCATGCATCCCCCGTATGGTTACAGGCAGGCTGTTCCATAGCTTGGCAGCAAGGAGGCTGAAAGAGCGCCCCCCAACTCTAGCAAGTCTAGTGCGGGGGATGGTCGCTAGATGTTGTCCCTCTGAGCGGAGGGATCTGCTGGGTGTATACTCAGACAGGAGGGGACTCAGCAGTGGGGGAGAGGCGGTTTTGAGGATCTTGAAGGCTAGACATAGAGCCTTAAACTGGATCCTTCTTCCCACCGGGAGCCAATGCAGTTTTCTTAAAGTTCCTGAGACAGAAGAGTGGCGAGGGAGGCCGACCAGAGCCCTGGCAGCCGCATTCTGGACTCTCTGCAGTCTGGTGGTTTCAGCCAGGTTCGCTCCCAAAAGGAGAGAGCTGGCATAGTCCAGTCTAGAAAGGATCGTCGCCTGGACGATAAGCTGGCGAGTGCGGCAGTCAAAGAACTTCAGGATGGGCCTGATGTTGCGTAAAATGCCGAAGCACGTGGCGGCCACTTTCTTGGTGTGGATGGTGTATTTTAGAGCCGAATCGACCCAAACACCTAGATTTTTTACACAGTCTTTTGGCTTGGGGGGTGGGCCCAGAATGTCAGGCCACCAATTATCTCCCCAGGAAGCTGTATTTTTTCCCAAGAGGAGAATATCGGTTATACCGGCGTTTAGTTGGAGAAAGTTCGCCGTCATCCAGTTGGTGATGTCGATGAGTGTCTGTTTAAAGTGAAGGGCTTCCAGACCACTGTTGTTATTCAGCGCCACCACCAACTGGGTATCATCTGCATATGATACCAAAGCCATACCATTTCTTCTAGCCACCTCCGCTAACGGGCGGACATAGACATTGAACAGGGTAGGGCTAAGGGACGAGCCCTGCGGCACTCCCTGCCCAATGCTATGCTCCTTTGAGATGTAAGGGGGGGTGGAGACTCTAAAAGACCTGTTAGACAGGAAGTCTCTAAACCACCCCAGGGCTGCCCCTGTGACTCCAATTTCCTCCAGTCTCATCAAGAGGACCTCATGTGACACCGTATCGAAATGACAATGGATCCACCTTTGTCGGCCTGCTTTATAATAACCGAGGTGTCTGTTTTTAAGTTGTTGAAGGCCTGTGACTCTGCTTTTGATAAGTTAAATTTGATGTGTTTTTTCTTTTTCTCCATTTCCATGACTGCTGATAGTATAGTCCGTTCGAAGGTAACTACTTCCTTCGGTATTTTACTTGCTGGTGGACAGAACGATGATTTGTTCCGTAGTCCTGTTATTTCGAGCCTAGGTTGGTAGGGCTGTTCTGTGAAAAATGTTTTAAGTCTTATCTTTCTACAGAATTCAATGAGTTTCACGAAATCTGTGTGTTTGGTTGGGACAAATGTTAATCCTTTTGTTAAGATCCTCTCTTCTTCAAATGTCAAGGTTTTGTTTGACAGGTTGAATATTGGTGACGGAACTAATTTGTGTAATTGTGTCGTCTTGTTAACATCTCCCATGGTTGGGGGGCAAAACGAGTTTTTCCACGTGGTTTGGTTTGACCCCTGCCTAAAAAAGTACCCTGTTGCTGCTGTTGGGATCCTTGATTTTGTTGGAATCCTCCTCTCCTGTTGTTATTTCTCCTCGGTGTGGGGTCGTCTCCTTCACTCCCACTTCCAGATGACAACGTATCCGAAAAGGTTATGAATTTATTGAAAGACCTACCCTGATATTCTTGTAGGTGTTTTCTGAAATCAGGTTTGGTATAAAAGTCTGATAGAAGATACGGATATACTTTTTCCAAATTGAAATTTTTCTTGTCTTTTTCGAATTGTACTGTCTTTTGGTTTATTGTATAGTCCTTAAACTCCCCAATATCTTTTTGGACTCTGTCTAACAACGATTTTGAATCTGTGATTAGTTGGTTTGTAGAAATCGCTGTTTCTAGTGCCTCAATTTCTTCCAATTGTGTTTTAGAAAGTCTTTGGGCGGTTTCGATTGTTAAAACCATTAAGTCACGACTACATTTTGTCTCGATGTGACTATATCCCTTTTTATATATAGGATCTTCTGTAAAAATTACAGGTACGTTTTTAATCTGTAGTCCTCCAGGAATCGTCCCTCCTCTCAGATGTTGGAGCAAAAAATGACCATGCAGGTCAGTACGAATTTGTCTTTTCTTTAAGCGTGTTAGTTTGTCTATTTCGTTCTGGTTCTGGGCTGAGACGCTCAAAGAAGCAGAAGCGAATAGGGGTGGGGCAGCAAGCAGATTCTTTATGTGTTCTTCAGTTGCTGGTCACAACATAAACTGGTTCAGCATCGAAAGGTACATCAGACTTTCGTTTTCTATGATGATGAACAAGCACTAGATCTCCTCTAGTGAACATGACATATTTTGCATGTAAACACCTGTCTGTATAGGCCTTCATTTTCCTCTTATGATCCAAGTCTTTCATGCATGTTTCTTCCTCAGTGTTTGATCCTCTGTTGGTCCTTTGAGGTAACTTGATCGTTATGGCTCTCACGATCATCAAGGTGGTAGGGCTTTCACCTGTGGTCTAGTCAGGGGGTCGAACAGTAAGCTAGAAAAGTGGATTTTAAGTCAGCTTTTAAGGTCGGCTTTTCTAGTACAGCAACCTGGACAGCTTTCTTTGAAATACTCATGAAACATTCCACAAGGCCATTGGTCTATGACCAAAGAGGTGTGCTCTTCTGATGCTTCACATTAAGATGACTGATAAAGTCTATGATATCTTGACTGTTGAAAGTGGGCCAATGTCAGACTTTAGGATCGACATAACACTCAAGGTCGCGAAGGTGCTGTCTTATCTCTTAATGACACGTTCTTGAGTGATAGTTGACAGATCTTTGATCAATTTAAAACAGGAGTATTCATCAACGATCACCGACAGTTGATGTCTGTTATCAAGAGGACCAAAGATGTTCATGGCAATTCTCTCCATGCATGCATTAGCAACTCTGGTATGATTTACGGGGTTGAGTGGTTGTTGATGAAAAGCAGCTGCATAGATGTCAGGCATTTAATTTTCTTTCAACTCTCTTGAAACCAGACTCGGTCTCGGAGAGCTTGTTTAGTGGCAACAATTTCACAATGTCCTTCACGGTCCACTTCAATTATCTGTTGTCGCAGACTCTCCAGAATGATAATTCTTGAATCTCTCAGAATATTACCTTCCTGAGTAAAGGACATTTTCATCTTTGACATTTCTAAACCTTTGATATTCACTGTCACTGGTTAGAGGTCAAAGGTGCTGATTCCAAGACCGATGTGTAATAATGTCTTTCAGTTTCAGCATTTCATTATCTTGACTTGTGGCAGTCACAATGTGTTCCAACAAAACTGTAGCTGGAGTGCTTGATTTCACTATGAAAGTTATGTAACCTTCAGCTGTCATTGAATGGATGTCAGGGCATTGTAGAGGCACTCGTAAGTAGTCTGCAGGTTTCTGATCTTTCCCTGGATGTTGCACAATGGTACTCTTGCAATTACAGACCCCAACATTTAATGTGAGGAAGCATTTTTGCTTTTGGATTGCCAAATGTATGCTTGATGATCAGTCACAAGAGTGAAGGGCTTTACATACAAGAATAAATGGAAATGTTCAAAAACCCATACCACTGGAAAGCTTTTTTTCTCAGGTTGTGAATAAGCACTTTCAGTTTGGGACAAACTTTGGCTTGCATATGCCACAATACGTCTTCAAGCATTTGGGTGTCAGCTGTACTGTGCAAGGATGGCACCCAACGGTACAGGGCTAGCATCAACAACAACCTCAGCACGAAGCTTTGGATCAAAATATGCCATTTCAGTAGCGTTCTCAATAGTTTGTTTGATTTTCTGGAAACTTTGCTCGCATTCATGACACCAATGAAGCATTCTTTTTCATCACGTCTTTTAATGGCACACTGACAGTGGCAAAGTCTTGTATGCATCTAGAGCCATGACAAGGAATGAACGTAAAATGGAAACATATTGTGAGGGACTGGCAACTGACAGCGCTCGCACTTTAGCTGGATCGGGTGTCATGCCCCCCCATCAGAAATGATTTGGCCAAAGAATATTAACATTGTCTTATGGAACTCACCTTTCTCAGCATTCGAAGTTAAACCAGCATCAGCGAGCAACTGACACACTTGCAGAAGAGGTTTGTCATGATCCTTCTGTGTAGCTCCGAAAACCAATATGTCATCACTGTAATTGAAAGCATTTATGACAGGCTGTATGATACATTAAACTTTCTCCTTATCTGTTCAACTTATACCTTCTCCCCTTGATCCACACCCTGAAAGAAAGGAAAGTTCACACATTTAACTACGCGAACTACTTCCAACTAGTGTTCTCTATCAGTAACTTTCCTACATTTGTCCATGAATTCCAGACTACAATGCTGTTCATCTGTGACTGGATGAATGGCAACCATCTGAAGTTAAATCCAGATAAGACGGAAGTGATTCTTACAGGAGGTCCCTTAAACCCCTGGAGTTTCCAGTTCTGACCTAAAGAGCTGGGACAGCCCCCTACTCCTTCCATATCTGCCAAAACTCTGGGAGGCATAAATAATAATGATCTCACAATGAAAACTCAAATAGGATCCGTAATTTCAACATGCTTTTTCCAACTAAGAAAAATAAGGAAAATTAGCAGGTTCCTTACACAGGAAGCGAAAGTACAGGCAGTACTTGCTCTGGTGGTATCCCATACAAATTACGCCAATTCTCTATACTTCAGCATTCCCGCTTATCTCACCGACAGTCTTCAACTAGTACAGAACCAGGCAGCCAGACTGATTCTTTAGGAAAACAGGCATCAATATGTCACTCCTCTTCTAAGGAAGCTGCACTGGCTCCCTATAACTCAGAGATGCGCCTTCAAGGTGGGAAACATTATCTTTAAGTCCATGAATGGTAGAACCAAAATTCATCAACAGCCTTATTGAAGGATACATTCCGACCTGCAATTTGCGATCTGCCCATATGCATTTTCTGACTATACCTCCCTTCAAACTGAAACATTTTGGTGGAACAAGGCTCGCCATACTAGGCCCCAGATACTGGAACTCCCTGCCTCTAGAAATCAGACACTGCACAGATCTCATGAGTTTTCGTACACTCGTAAAAACATGGCTATTCAGACAGGCATACAAGTAACATCTCAGACCAGCACCCTTAGAGTAGCACCATGAAACTAATCTGGTGTATGTGCGCTCTACAAATAAAGTATAACATAACATTAAATGCCATTTTGGAATAGCTCTGCAGCTGAGGAAACACCAACGTGTATTCTCTTGTAAAAGAACAGATCAACATGTGTAGAAAAGTTTGCAATGTACCTGCAATTCTCCTTGAGTTCCAATTGATGATATCCTTTATTCAGAGCACGCAGAAGAATACAAAGTTCCCAGGGGAGAGTGCTACAGAGTGGAGAAGAGAGTTGATGTCACAAGTCAAGGGACCCGAAGGGTTCCCTTGTCGGAACTTAGAGAGCCTCACACACCCAGAGAATTAGGTGTGAAACACACCCTGACTGAAGGGTGTCCAGTATCATCATCGACTCACTGCCCCTCGACAGACCGGCACTGCAATGTCTGACGGAGTACCCGAAGGCACTCTTTTGGCGGGGTTATTTTGTTCCTTGCCGATGGTGGGTGTGAGTGAGGATGGAAGAAAGTGTAGTCGGTGCAAAAGTGAGTGAAAGTTAAAAAGGGTAATCAGTCCACAATGAATTTTATTGACATGGCTGATTCCCTGATTAAAAGGGGTGAGAGGGGAGCTAGTGACGTATAGGTATACAGAAAACTAACTCAACCCCCTGGTGTGGTCAACATGTTTCTCGCCAACCGGCGATTCGTCAGGACCTCAACAAAGTACTACACAAGAAGACACAAAGATATTAGATGCTCATTCACTTAGTAAAAAGCAGATACAACCTCTCTGGGTCGAGGGTAAAGAGGGCCACGGGGTCCTGCTCTAATTAGGCGACCTAGAGGTAGGGGAAAAAATTGGTTAAAAGAGAGCAAGTCAAGTCATATCTCACTTATGTGACTAATTACTCAGAAGATATAGAGTGACTTTGGTGAATACTCTCCACACTGTAAGGGGTAAGGGGGGGTGTGTGCAGGGAAACCAATTTTACCAGACACTGGGTAGAATTTTCCCTTCATAATCGGTCTAGTGATGGCACGATTAATATCTCACATTGGAGGTTCCCAGAGTGCAACTTAAACACTAAACTTAGGTGTGATGTCGAAGCTTTCAAGGAGACACCCAATCCTAGTAAAACAGCAAGAAGGCTCTTACCCTAAGGGAAAGTGACATGGTCCTCGCAGCATTCTCCCGTGAGGCCAGCGCTGTCTGGTGGATGAACCTGTAGGATATGTAAGGGAGGGATGAATTGGTGTATTACCCATCAAGGAGGGGTTTCGGAAGTGTCTGGTGGTGGAGGCTGGTTGAATGAATAACCTCCAGGGTGAAACCAGTGGATTTCGTAAAAATCAGAAACATGGAGGAGGGATGACCACTCTATCAGTCCCAGGACGGAGACTGGTATCTAAGGTTGGCATTAAGATAACACCCCATACTAAAGTGCCTAGCGTATTTCTGACACCGGCGCTGTGATGTTGTGGTTCATCGCGCTGATCACAGCCTTCCAAGTAAACATAAAAATGAGTGAGGTTAACTCATGTCTAGCGATTTTCTGACATCGGCGCCGTGATACTGTGGATCAACACGCCGATCACAGCCTTCAAATTATAAGTATAAATGAGTAAATTTATCTCGGAGGCAGGGGGGGAAAAAACCAAACAAAGAAGGAGGAAAAAACTAGGGACACTACCCACACTCCGTTAGACTCTTGGCCGTGCTGCAGGGAAGCGGAGTGCATCAATGGTGGGGTTGGGGAGCAGTATCCGTTGCCACCAGGACCATCTGGTTAGAGGGACAGAGTAAGGTAGTATTGGTACTATAGGGAAACGGCGCGAGTCCAATTCGGGGCTGGGAGCAGTTCCCGCCGCTATCAGCAGAACTGGGCTGCAGGCAAAACGACGAGCCTCGGGGAGTTCGGGAGTGGAGATAGGGCTTACCTTTGTGCAGGCGCTGGATCGGCGGGACACCTACCCCTCACACTCGCGGCACCTGGTCAGGGTGCGGAGCAGCTGGTGAGGGATCCCTTAGGTGTCCGCCTATAAGTAGGTAGTCTCCAGATATGCCAGCGCACCATCGGTAGCGTCGCGCCTGTCGCGCGTCATGCGCATGCGTGGAAACAGTGTGGTTGCTTAGACCTGCATCCTAATCCCGATGGCACGGTGTAGCGGCCATATTGGAAGGAGCGCTAATACCGTGAGTGAGGTCTGTTTGGGATAGCAATAGACCAGGTGGAGGGGGAGTTAATTTGAGGCAGTGATGTGGGAAATAGGGAGGGCGGAGTGCCGTCGAGCTGTGGGAGGGAAGGGGCTATCAGCAATTAGAAGCCCCGTCCATGTCATGGGAAGCCCCTCTGTTTGGCCGAATTGCATGGCTCTTCTGGGGGATAGCAAGAGTCGATCAGATGCTTTGGGGCCCCAAGGTAAGGACATCTCATTCGTGATGGGTAAATGAAAATGCATAACAATAATCCTCTGTGGGTGTAATAGCCTATATCGAACTGAGATGTAGGTGCTTAAGAGGGTAGTTAAGGAAACTGAAGGTCTGGCTCGGGAATGTTAGTTTGAGGTGCTAGCCCAGGGAATGTCAACGTGAAGCCCTATGACATATGTGAAGCCCAGGGAATGTCATCATGAAGCCCTATGACATGCCAATGGCCCTCTATATTGGGAAGACATATGCCTGTGTGTGTAATATTACCTAGGTAGGGGGGCTGGCTGGGGGATATTATCTGGAGACGGTAGCCCAGGGAATGGCATTAATGAACCCTACTATATCAAGCCGGAGAGGATGTACCCATCTCTGTTCAAGCCTGAACAGTGCTTGTTTGGTCATGGCTGGTTGGGATTCAAGCACTAACCATTGGATGCTGTCAGCAGAGTGATTGTGTAGTTGGTAGTGTTCGTGCAATCTCGTGTGGGTCTTGGAGCATCGTATGTTGCTTTTGTGCTCCGTTATTCTGAGCTTAACCTGTCTCATGGTCATCCCTACATAAAATTTGTCGAATGGACAAATAAGGAGGTAAATACATTTAGAACTGTTGCAATTTGTGTGTCTGTTGAGTTTCCACGTAAAGGAATCGGTAAGCTTGATTTCTTTACATTGTCTGGACTGAGGACAAACCGCACAACCCCCACACGGGTAGTGTCCGACAACAGGTGGGAGGTCCCACAGTGTCCGTTGTCCAGCACCGGGTTGTTTTTTAGGGCGTGTATGTATTAGGGAGTCTTTTAGGTTAGCGGTGCGTTTAAAAGCGAACCTTGGTTTGGGTAACTCTGTGCCCCCTGAGTTGAGGATGTCCCAGTGCTTATTCACAGTTTTTTTAATGAAGTTGGAGTTTCTGGTGAAGCTTGTGATGCACGTTATTAGGTCATTACGTTCTTTTTGATGTACTTCAAGGAGGGCCTCCCTGTGGTTGTTAAGGGCTCTCTTGCTGGAGTCACGTATCAGTTTGGTGGGGTACCCTCAATCATGTAGTTTGTGTTGTAGGGTGTTGGCTTCTTGCTTGTAGTCATCCCTAGAGGAGCAATTTCTACGGACCCTCAGGAATTGGCCGAAGGGGAGATTTTCACGTAGTGTTCTAGGGTGGTGACTGTTGAACAGAAGAAGGCTGTTTCTGTCCGTATCCTTACGGAACAGGGTGGTACTCAGACCAGGTGGCCCCAGCTGTATCGTGAGGTCAAGGAAGGGGAGGGCTGTCTCTGACATAGAGCCTGTAAATTTCAGATAGGAGTTCTGTTGGTTGATCCAGGTGCAGAACTGAGTGCAGCTATCGCGGGTACCCTTCCATAGTACCAGGATGTCGTCGATGTAACGACGCCATAATGTTAGATGTTGTCTGAAGGGGTTGGAGTCGGGATAGATAAACTGGTTCTCAAAAAAAGAATCCTTTATTCAGAGCCAGGAGAGAGAATACCTTTGCACCATTCAGTTGTGTTATCATGTCAGCAATGTGTGAACCTAGATGTCTTTCTCTTTCAATTGCCTGGTTCGCCCAATGCATATCCGCGTAGAAGCATACAGTTCCTTCACAGTCCTTTTTGGGTACTACTACCATGGGAGAGGCCTATGGAGTTGTACCAGTGGAACGCTCAATGATGTTGTGTTTGAATAAGGATTCAAGTTCTTTTTCAATAGCTTCCTCTAAGAGAAAGGCAATTCATCTTTGTCTTCGAGCTACAGGACAGATGTCATCATTAATGTGTAATTGGCTTTCATAGAGTTGATTTTTCCCATCCCATGAAACAACGGGGGGAATTGACTTACTATTTTATGATGAGCATTGATGTTATAGTCCACAGATATCAGTTCCATATCAGCAACTGTGCTGAAGCTTAGTAAAGAAGCTCTTGACGCAGTGCCTTGAAGTACATGAATGGGTGCTTGTTTTGTTTTCTCAAGCTTCATCGTTGTTGCAAATGAAGCTTGAATTTTTAGTGGCATTGATGCAACCCACGTACACACTTTAGTTTTCAATGGCGTAAGTCAGGGCACTGAAGACAGTTCATTATATTTCTCCTAAGGCATAATATTTATTGAAGCACCACTATCGAAAATAAAAGGTATTGAGCAACCATTGACTTTTAATGTGATTTTCAGACAATGTTTGAATAACTTTGGTGCTTTGACATGTCAACTTCTTTCATACCGGTATTTTTAGTACAGGCAGCCAGTCCAAAATGCACATGCTTCTCTGAGGTAAACATCGAAATGGCACAACCATCGTCTTCACTTTTACTTGATGATTATACAAAAGAATTGTTAGACAAAGATTTAGATGTCAATTGACTTCATTTGGTGTCAGTTTGCCTTAGCTGTTGTGGTCGCTTGGCCTTATGAGCGTACATTGGCCGTCGCTTCTACAACGTTCGAGCGGCTATTTTGTCTTAGGGCCGTGGCATACTTACTTTTTCATTCGTGTCACAAAATTGTTTTCCTTTCCACAGCCTTTGCAGATCTGCTTTATGGCAGGACATTTACCTTTGTATGGAAAAGAAAATTCACACCTGAAGAACAACTTCTATTTATGTGGAGAATTCACTCTGTGTCTCTCGGCTTTGTGATTTGGCTTACTTTTCACATTGATGACCGACTCCCTTTGGGCACCTCCGAACTTCATGTCAGCAGCATGTAGGTCAGCACACTCTTCAGCTCTGGCAGCCATAAGAACTCACTCCAGACTAAGAGTTTCTCTCAGCATTCATAATCTGAATGAATCTGACAAGTATCCATCAATCACTCTGAGGTGTATAGCTTCCTTATCATTAAATTAATTGAACTTACAGTGTTCCGAAGAGCGCATCCAGTGTCTCAACAAATTCTTCAAAGGTCTCACCAGCCTTCTGTCTTTGTTGACTAAAGATGTACCTTTCTTAATCTACATTTGCCTTTTGATTGAACTTGAGATTCAGGCTGCCATTTCTTCAGCTCACGGCATTTTTTAATGACACTTTACACCTTCACCAGCAAGATTCTTAAGATACTTGATAATCTTCTTGTTGTTTACTTCTTCAATCACATCAATGAAATTATCAAATGTCTCTATCCTGGCAGTCCATTTTCACCAATATTCAGCTTTTTGGTAATATCAAATGGTGGTGGTGGTTTCAAGAAGGTGGCAGCATTGTAACCATTGTTGAAACTTGCTGATGTGGAGAGTAAGGTCTCTCTGACGCTACTTGGTGATCTTGTCTATGCAAGCCATCTCTCAACCCTTGTGACGTGCCAGCCTCTAGAGTATCTTTGATGTTGACAGGAAACAGTACCCGTCTGTGGTCTCCATTGGAAAAGAAAACGTTCACAACTCCTTGGGGACCTTTGGAGTTGCTTTGAACCCCACTCAGCAGTTTTGGTGGGGTGATGCTTTGTGTATGGAAGATTCTGTGAGCACAACCCCAGGTGCTTTCTCTGGGGTAACCCCCTCAAGCACTGTGGCATGATAACTCCATTTACTCAGTACTGGTAAGTAAAGGACTGTTTTTTCTATCACTTGCCTTTAGGCATCTCTTTGTGCTGCCTGACACCTAGCTGATCTCGGCCTCGCAGCACTTCTGTTCACAGTGTTAGCTTGCACTTTGCTGCTCCTTCAAATCCTGATTGCATCTGCCTATAACTTTATTACTCCGTATGAATGTTTGGTTTTGAGTTGATTAGTAGTGCAGTACATCTCTTTGTGGAATTCCCAGCAGGTTCTCAGTACTAATGTGTTGAATTCTCAATGAAGCTTTCATTAACTTTAAATGCTTTACACGGAATTGGGGCTGCGGTTTGACTCACTATACGCCAAACGTCAATTCCACACTTTGATGGAGATACACATGGCACGCACAAGCAGTTTTCTGGACCACAGCACTGAGGATCTTCGGTGACTTCTCACTCTCTCGTCACCAGTTTTACGTCCTCCCCATCCAGGGTACCCATCAATGACTATGCCACACATGGAGCTTAGTATAACACGTCTTTATTCTTCTGTGTGTAGCCACAAACTGAACATTCTAAACCTGCATTCAATTCACTTTGCTCTAACGCTTACATCATAGTTGGACGGATGTCCCTGACTCTTTCTGCTGTTGAGTAGATTTTCTACTCGAATGCCAGATTTTGCAACACGAGCAGCAACTTTCTCAATGCAAGTGGTAGTGACCTACAGCGACTGCCAGCGTTGAGAAATCTCACAGGGCGGCGCTCTAGGGCTAATTTTTCTCTCACTTTGTTTGCCAACTTAATGTTGGAGAGACTTGCACAAATTAATTTCCACCACATGATGTTTGCCGGAGTTTTTGACAAACTCCACGCTCCAAGCATACCGTGGAGTGGGCAAAACTCTGCAAGCTCCACCGACGGAGCGAAGTTTACCGCCACCCGTAGTGAAGATGTCCTTGCTCATTTCGCATGGATTGTAATGTTAAACATCTGTTTTATTGACCCAGTTCAGTTGAGATGACAATATCTGAGTCCACTTTTGTTTGATCAAATAAGGATTCAATGATCCTGATTTTGCAATACATCTACTGGTAAATATGTGTTTTTGAAGCACCTCTTGGCTTGGGTATGTTTTTATTGTAAACAAAAACTAAATTTTAAGAGGTTTCGTGAATTATTATAATTATATTGGCTTTTGAGGTGAAAATAATAAAACATTGATTTACACATTTCAAAAAGCAAGATTTTAAATTAATTAAAATCATGTTCTTAACAACAGAAAAATGCCATATTTATTTACAAATTAGCATATGCTCAGTTTAAGTGTCTACACCGAATTGAAATATTGCATTCTGTTACCAGGCAGGCCAGATTCTTTGACAGTCAGCCAAAGTGTACACAGTTGGATACTCAAGCTACAGACGTGTGGTTTATCCCAATAGAATTTAGACAGAATATCATAAACAAAAATATTGTGGGACAAAATATTGTTTCAAGAATATCAAGGATAAAATATCATGAAGGTTAGTTTCTATGTGGAGTTAAGAATAGTAAATCTATACTTACCTATTTGCACTTACATTCTTGATGTTTTGGTCCTCGATATTTTTAACACAATATTTGGTCCACATGATACTTTTCTTTCCGATATTCTGTCAGTGATCCTATCCCAACGCGTTAAAGAGGCAGTTCATACATTAACCCCATGGCTGCTAGGCGTTTTCCCGTCCTGCGCTGGGGATTATTGTTTTACATTGTTTTATGACGAGCTGGCCTTGTCATCCGCGCACGGCAGGTAAGCGCCATGACGAGCCCAGCTCGTCATTAGCCTCGAAGGGGTTAAAAACTTGTCTCTTCAATAAATATGTCGCAGATGGTTTATTTGTTGGACTTATTTTTTATCCCCCTTCCCATAACACTAGTAAACCTTTCAAGGCACCAGATCATGCTCTTATAAATAGGTTTTATATTCCACTAGCTTACCCGTCGCACGTTGCTGAGATCTCAGAAGAAAGGAAATTTAAGGAAACTTATTATGATAACATTCAATTTACATTGTGTCATTTTTATTGAAACTTATTTATTTTAATATTGAAAACATTTTAAAGTGTTGTTTTAATTCTTTTTATTTACACGAATAAATCAGAAGGTTTTCTGATGCGTGAGCTGGCCACATACAGTTGTCCATGTGAAAAGCACAGATTCTCCAAGTCTAGTTCACACACTTGCAGCGATTGTCCTTGTGCTTTGTTGATGGTCATTGCAAAAGCGAGTCACACCGTAAACTGTAAACGTTCAGTATTGGAAAGAGTATGAGGGCCCTGGGGGCCGATATTTAACACATTATTTTTTTTTTGCCAGAAACCTTCGCCGGAGTGTACTCAACAACTTTTAACAATTTTATTTTGCCAGAAACCTTTGCAGGAGTGTACTCAACAACTTCCTAAAGTGTCATGGCGATCAGATGAATGGTGTAGTAATGCATAAAGGACAAACAGACATACTTTCATTTTTATATATAGATTAAATTGAAGGTCACTCTCCAGACCATGTCTTCATCCGAGCAGGTGCTAATTTGCACATCATATCACAAACATAGACTAAATAATGTCTTCTCTGTTTCCAGACTGGTATTCCACAAAGACATAAAATCAACAACGAGGCAGCTCTGGGACCTGTTAAAGCGTGGTTAAGTATGAACATGGTAGAATGGTCTACCTTAAACTATGACTCATCTAGTCCGTCTTTGTATCAACAACAATGATGATCTGGTCCTTGCCATTTGAAAAGCCCAAGCTGTCGCCCCTCTGTTAAAGAAAATTAATCTGGATATCACCCTGGTTGATGAATTACTGATCTATTACCTCACTGTCAAATTTAGGGAATATTCTTAAAAAAGGTGGCTGCATAATTTTCTGCTAATCTGGAAAGTTTAGTAGACTTTTATCCCTACTGATTTGGTTCTTGATCAGTCCTCTCTCTTGCTTGCCTTGGATGACTTATAAACAATAATTGAGGAGGGAGATATAGTAGCATTTTATTCAACCACACCATTCTCATCAACATTGAGAGAGGCAGGTATGTCAGGTACAGTCAGCAACTGGTTATTATCCTTCCTGTCTGATCCTTTTTTGTATCTATCTCAACCATTATTCAGGTCTCAAACTTGTTAAAAAATTATTTTGATGAACTTCAAGGCTCTTCTTTATTACCTTCACTATTTAATGTCTATGCATTTATTACAGCTCAAAAATGGGCATGGTTGTTCTGCATTAATGTACAACACTGATACTTAACTTCCAGTTTGAGTGGATGACAATTTGCCCTCTTCCTTCAACAGTCGCACTGTCTATTGGTTGACATCCAATAGAATAAGTGACAATTTTCTAAAACTGAATAGGGGGAAAACGATGAAGCTCCTAGTATGGCGGTATAAGTTCCACTGTCAAGATTTCATCTGGCCCTCATCGCTAGGTCTTCCACCCAAACCCACTCCCAGTTAAATCTTTCACCCAATGGATTGATGATAATCTCTGATTATTCTAAGCACAAGTCCATGCTGTCAGTTCATCCTGTTTCTATATATTAAAGATCTCCAGGAAGGCCATTCCATTCTTCTGAGAGGAATTGAATGCTAAAGCCATCTTGCTGTGGGCATTTTCATGTATTGATTATTGCAATGAATGTTATCTTGGCTTCCCAGAGCCAGCCACCGTTAAGGTAATGCACCCAAGGCTTTTAAGTCCATATAGCCATAGGGCTCGGAAAATTAGACCCTGTCTCAGAAACCAGAAGAAAGCTTCACTGTATTCCCGTCAAGATGATGTTGCAGTTCATGGGCCTTTGCCTGGTGCACAAGGTGTACTATGGGCATGAATGATCTTACCTTAAAGATACATTTGCTAAACAGCACAGTGCTTTACACAGCAAGGTACTTTACCTTCTAGTTTGTTACCTTTCAGCTCATTACTATTCCACGCAGCTCGAGGTGGAGTGAATATGATCACTGACACTGCATGGGCTCTACTAGTGGCCTCCCAATGACTGCAGAGGCTCCATATTTCAGCATGGAAGGTGTCTGTGTGTTCTGTACCACCTGCACATTAATAGGGTTCATTGTGTTCTCCATGTGATGATTGGCAATGGCTATATGATTTTAATAAACAATGATGCTTTTATTTTGTAGTAGAACTATTCTAGTCACGATTTAGAAGTTGCAAATATGCCTGTGAACTCAGGCAATGAGTAAAGCAGTCTCATGCACTAGAGTCCTCTGGATGCCATCCGCACTCCTCCTTGGTCGGTATTTATTAGAAATTGGGTTTCTGGTTGGCTAGGGTATACACCTAAGCCAAGAAGAACCCACCACTCTAGTCAGGGTAAGGGAGTTACATACCCAAGATAACCTTTTCTCACCCCCTTGGTAGCTTGGCAGAGCAGTCAGGCATATCCCAGAGGCAATGTGTAAAGTGTTGTGCAGTACACATTCACATCAGTGACACACCAGGTAGACCAGCAAATAGACTGCACATAATGGTATATCAAAAATAGCCTTAGTATTATCTATACTAATATAATAAAGAGAGAGCCCAAACCTTTGAGGCGGGTAATCTCAGGAACCACAGCACCAATCACAACACCCAGTACAGCGTTGGAAAGGGCAGTTGCAGCAGAAGGACATAGGCTATGCAGATGCCCACCATATACATTTAAAAGGTAAAAGAACCATGCCAGCAAAGTAGTCCCTTGTGGGCGTGTCTGCGTTGTGCTGTGGGCATGACAAACGCTGGGGGCGTGTGGTACGTTCCGCCCTTCATGCCATGTCTCATATCGTGTGCTGTCGGCGTGTGCTGGGGGCGTGGGCGTGTGCGGGGCGCAGGATTACAATATTTCATTGTTTTTTCTTCCCAGGTTCTGTACATTCCAGCTCCAGGTGTGCTTGCCCCGCACTCCCAGTGACATGCACCTGCTTTATTGTATGGAGGTCAGGCATGGCGCTATTCCCAAGGGCCGGAAGGAGCGCAAACAGGGGCCATTGTGCAGGAAATGAATGAATGAATGAATGAATGAATGAATACGTATTTGTTTAGCGCATGGCTACCCGGAGGCAACCCAGGGCTTCGACCACTTTCATTCTCAGAGTCTAGGTAAACAGGAGGGTTTTCAGCATCTTCCTGAACCGAAGGTGGTTTACTTCCATTCTGATGGAGTCTGGGAGATTATTCCAAAGTTTTGTGGCCTGTAGAGAGAAGCGTCGGCCACCCATGCGCACTCTTCTTGTTTTGGGACTGCTAGAAAGTTCTTGTTGTTGGATCTTAGCTCCCGACCAGTATGATACGGGCAGAACATTGATTGAATCAGTGCAGGTCCTGATTTATTAACTGCCTTATGGACCGTAATCCGAGCTTTAAACTCGATTCTCTGTTGCACTGGAAGCCAATGAAGCGGACGTAGTGCAATTTTGGCAGAGATTCTCCGTGGGACATTCAACAGTATCCGTGCTGAACAATTCTGCACGGTCTGCAGAATCTTAATTGTCCCCTGAGGGGTGCCTAGGTATAGTGCGTTGGAATAGTCTAGGCGCGACAGTATCAGCACCTGTACTAAGATCCTTCTAGCTTCGAAGGGAAGTAGCATGATGATTTTCCTGAGTAGCCTAATAAGGGCATAAGATGTAGCTGCTACCTTCCGGGCCTGCACAGAGAAATTAAGAGATGGGTCCAGCCAGACCCCTAGACTCTTAATTTGCACTTTGGGCTTAGGCGGATGGCCAAGACTATCCGGCCATCAATCCTCCACCGTGGTGGGTGCCTTATGTCCCAGCATCATCACCTCTGTTTTTGCTCCATTAAGTTTTAGAAAAGATTTGTCCATCCATTCACATACTTTATTGAGACAGGTAGAGAGGTTTTCAAAAGGGGCATCTTGAGTAGTTAAGGAAATGATGAGCTGTGTGTTATCTGCGTACGTTACCAGTTGTACTCCCCAGGGAAGCACCACCTCAGCCAGAGCCCTCATCTAAATGTTAAATAAGGTTGGGCTGAGGGACGAACCCTGGGGGACACCGCAATGAAGACACATTTGTGGGGAGGAAGCCTTGTTTTCAAAGACCACAAAGGTCCTATCGGACAGGAAGGAGTGCAGCCACCTTAGCGCGCTGCCTGAGACACCCACTTCTCTTAACCTGTGAATCAAAATGGAATGATTCACGGTGTCGAAGGCCGTGCTAAGATCTAAAAGTAATATGGCCATATGGTTTCCATTGTCCACGATCTTCCTTGCTTCCTCCACCACTGTGATAAGGGCCATTTCAGTGCCCTGGTTTTTTCTAAAGCCTGTCTGGGTGGAGTGTAAGGATTTGTTATCCTCCAAAAAAGCGGCAAGTAGAGAGTTTACATGTTTCTCCGCAAGTTTGCTGATGGTGGGCAGAAGTGAGATAGGGCGATAATTTGCCCAATCTTCCGGGTTGAGGTTGGGTTTCTTCAGCAAGGCCTTAACTCTTGCTTGCTTCCACGCAGAAGGGACCAAGCCTGAGGCCAAGGAAGCATTGATCACCTCCTGAATCATTGGAGCTCCAGTGTCTGATACCAGGTTCAGTATGGCAGGAGGTGCAGGGTCGGCTGGAGAACCTGACTTTAGATTCTTTAAAAGAAACTGGGTTGTAGGGACATCTAAAGGGGCGAATTCGCCAAGTTCAATTGCGGCAGTGTAAGAGGATAGGCTTAGTTTGGTGAGTGTGTGTCGGAAGGAAGAAAATATATTCGCCACCTTTGTGGAAAAAATGTTTGCAAGTTCCTCACACCGCACCTGTGCTAGTCCGGGGTCGCCAATAGGAGTGGGCGGTGTAACCAGAGATTTGAAAATTTTAAAAATTTCCCTAGGGGAATTAGCCACAGAGCTGATTTTATCCTGAAAATAATTAGATTGGGTGGATTTGATCTCCTGTTTATATTTCCTTAAGGCAAGCCTATAGCTGACCTTGGCAGCTTCAGAATAGTTTTTTCTCCACTGTCTCTCATGTTGTTTACATACTAATTTAAGTGCTTTCAGCTCAGGCGTATACCAGGCTTTCTTGTCTCACCACTCCTATGAGATAGTTCTATCTTTGGGAGAGTGAGATCCAGAGAGGTCTCCACCCACTGGTTAAAACACACATCAGCTTTCAGAGGGTCATTGGTAATTTTTGGTAGAGTATTTTTAAGGTTAGTATTCCAAGTTTCCGTTGGAAGTTTGGACCAGACTCGAGAGACTCTCTTGGTGAGGTTAGCATGTCCGGCCTGTTTCTGTGGGGCCATGGAAAAAAGCAGTAATGAATGATCGGACCAGGGAACCCTAATGGCATTGTCATAGCTAAGGGTATTTACATTAGTATAACAGTGGTCTAAAATATGTCCAGCTATATGCTTAGGATCCGTAACTATCTGCTTCAGATGAAGGACCTCCAAAACAGCAGTCAAATTGAGGCAGGCCGGGGAGTCTGGCTCATCTAAGTGGATGTTAAAGTCACCTAGAATAGTAAAGCTAGGGACGTTACTTGAGTAGTTTATTGCGTTAATCGGGAGATCTTCACAAAATTGGGCATAAGGGCCTGGGGGTCTATAGAGCAGAAGAGCAGAAGACCAGAGAGAGTGCAAGTAGAGGAGAAGGAGATGGCAAACATAAGACTTTCAGCCCCTGATATTAAAGCTTTCTCTGTTCTACATCCCAAGGTTTTTTTTTATATGATAGCGATCCCTCCCCCCCGGCCATCAGAGCGATCTTGTCTCAGTATGGCATAATTGGAGGGTAAGGCGCGGACAATGTCCGACTGGGAGCTATCATTTGTGCATGTTTCCGTTAGGAAGAGTACATCTATGTCTCGTTCCTCAAGGAGCAAGGAAAGCTCAATCACATGTTTTGGCAGCGATCGACAATTGAGTAGCGCGAGTTGATACAGACAGACTGCATCTCCTACGCGACTAGACTTATCAGGAAGGAGTTTGTAGTTACAGCCAGTACAGGATTTAGGGTTTGTTCGTATGGACACCCAATGTAACACAATTAGATCCTTCGCCTCTTCTTAGCTTGAGCATGTCATCGCGGCTATACCTAATCACAGGGCTAACTTGATTTAAAGTGGTAAGGTCCCTGGCACCTGGACCCGGTCTGGCCCGGACGGGCCCAGACGGGCTTACCTTAGGCGCTCCTTTGGCGCGTTGTTGGTGCGTCCGCAAAGCGCGTCCGCTGCGCGGAGGCATGACCCTATGTTTAAGTACTAGCGCCGAGTGCCTTGCGCCTGAGCAGCTAGACTGCACACAACCTGGGAGACACCTCCCTAAGAAGGCTGCGTTCCTTCCACTTCGCCTCCTAAGATCGAGGCCGGACTGAGCCCTGAATCGGCTAAGTCACGCGAGTGAGGAATAAGTTATTAAAAATGCCACAAAGGCCAAAGTAACAATTTAACAGAATTTAAACAGTTTTTTAAAGCGATGCTGTAATACAGAATTACTGTGCAGAATTGATTGCAGAAAGTGTGTACATCTCCCGGCTTCCGCCTCAGGAGAATAAGCGGGTCTCGCAAATAACTTTACTTCCCTGCTTAAGTACTAGCGCTGAGTGCCTTGCGCCTGAGCAGCTAGACTGCACCCAACCTGGGAGAAATGTAATCTCGCCTTAACTTCCGGTGACGCCTGAAGCGCACACTGGAGATTTTCCACTTCTGTTGCGCACAGGCCTTGCGCCACGCACATCCGGACACAAGGCCCGCCTCCACGGAAATAGCAAGAAAGGGATTTTTATAACGCAGGACTATTACTCCGCAAAGACATCCTTTCTTAAACTTTTACAACGCATATGACTTTATCACGCATGCCATTATAACGCAAATGCATGTGTGGTAAAGTCATATACATTGTAAAAGTACATTATAAAAACATCAAATATATGTTTGTATATATGTGTATTTATATATATATATATATATATACACACACACATTTTTTAATTTGTGTATAAATTATTCTTTTAAATTGCATTATTTATATTATTTTTATATATTATTTTATTTTATTACCCTTTACACCCTAATAACTAATCCCACCCTGCTCCCTTTAAATACCCCTGCACCCCATAAGCATACCCACCCTTACTCCTTAAAATACCCCAACACCCTTAAACACTAACCCATTAAATATACCCTGTACCTCAAAACCCAAACCCATCCCTAAACCCTAAAAATACCCCTGTACCCCAAAACCCAAACCTAGCCCTGAACCCTAAAAATACCCCTGTACCCCAAAACCCAAACCTACCCCTGACCCCTAAAATACCCCTGTACCCTAAAACCCAAACCTAGCCCTGAACCCTTAAAATACCCCTGTACCCCAAAACCCAAACCTACCCCTGAATCCTAAAAAGACCCATTGTACCCCAAAACCCAAACCTACCCCTGAACCCTAAAAGTAACCCTGTACCCCAAAACCCAAACCTAGCCCTGAACCCTAAACATACCCTTGTACCCCAAAACCCAAACCTAGCCCTGAACCCTTAAAATACCCCTGTACCCCAAAACCCAAACCTAGCACTTAATTCTAAAAATACCCCTAACCCCAAAACCCAAACTTAGCCCTGAACCCTAAAAATACTCCTGTACCCCAAAACTCATACCTATCCCTAAATCATAAAACTACCCCTGTACCCCATAACCCAAAACAATATCTGAACCCTTAAAATGCCCAAACACCCCAAAACATATCTCAGTACCCCAAAACATATACCCCTATATCCATATTTACCTTATCCAAACATTAAAAAAACATGCTTTTACCATTCATGCATTTACAACGAATTTCGTTGTAAATGTATGGTTTGTAAAAGCATATAAAATGTAATGCCATGCGTTATAATGGCATTGCGGCGTCATGGTACTTTCGTAATAAAAGTATGCAGAGTGATGGTATGCGGAAAGAAAGTTGCGGAATATGGGGTGTTTACCCTTCCCCGGTAAGTACATTGGTGGCACGGCGGCCCACATCTCTAGCAACATACTCATATTTTTTCACCACCCATTTGAAAAATGCACAGGTCTCTCTCATTGATGGCCAGCACCGACATACACTTTTAGACACACCTCCCGCCACAAGTTCTACAATTGCGAACTTTAGAGCTGGGGAGCTACGTTCGAATCTCGGCATCAGCTCAACATCCTGTGGTTCCAGGCAAATCGCTTTGTCTCCCCGTGCCTACCACAAATGAATGTGTTCTTCTGTAATGTAAATTGTGCTCATGCCATGTTGTCGAGTTCGCGCTATATAATATTGCAAGGAAAAATAAAGTAGGGAAACTCGAGTTCACACAATACTAAACGTGAGTTCTTAAGTGCATCAGCAGTGCACTGTGAATCAGAGCGTTTCACAGGCCTGTCACAGATAAGAAATGCTATCAAAACGAAATCCTACAAAACAATATACTGCTGGCCGGCAGCAATTCATACCCGGACAACGTCGGGACGAGCTGCTAGTATATACATAAAAACACGTTAGACCATAAATCACTATTTAACACATTTAAACCACATTGTATAAATCACTGCACCACTAGGCACTTGTCAAGAAGATGCACATATGCCCCCTAAGACCATCTTTCCCTAAATTATTGTGCCACTAGGCACTTGTCAAAAAAAATGCATATACTACACAAAGTTTGTCAATCAATTTGCCAACCAGGCAATATGAATACGTAGATTCTAAATCACTGGGTGGTATAGGCAAGGTCCATTGAACCACCATTGCTGTATATCATATATAGAGCACATTAGACCCCCAAACTACATAAATGATAGACAGTTTACTGAGGAGGCGATTGTCATGAGCCTAACACATAGTGGTTAAGGTAACCACTTAGGAGTTATACATGTCATCAAACCCTATGACAGTACCACATTACAACGTCAATACATATATTAGGCCCTTCCTGAGAGGGGTACTCATGACTCTTTCATGGCCGGACCTCAAAGTGCAGTAGTTAGCGCAGAATTAGCTTGCCTATATCACCATAGGACCATCAGGGTGTATGAACCACCCAGCCACACACTGTCTCTCTCTCTCCCTGGCCAGTTCTAGCTCGAGGTGCGTCCTCCTGGACTTGCCCCGCAATGGCCACAGGAACAAAGCCAACCCCATAAGGTATGTAAGACAGCAGCTGCCTGCTTTCATGCGGTGCAGCAGCGAGTGAGCGCAGGGGCTTAATCTCCCAATGGAAGTAATAGTGCAGCTGCCCATGACCATGCGTTGCAGCTTGAAAATGTCCAGAATGCGTCGCAGACCTCCCCCGGTCTTGTGTGGTCGAGTGGGGAGGGGAGCTGGCACCTTGCTTCCGCTCCTCCACACCCAATTCAAAAATAAATTTCAGAAGCGAGACTGGAGCAAAAATGACAAAGATTCCAAAATGAAAAGCGAGACTGGAGCCGCACTCAGCAGCCGCAGTGGCAATCCAGCTCACTCTCCAGCGGCCGGGCGTGTGAGGTTCCTGCTTCGAGAACTGGGACGGGGTTGCCGGGCAACATCCCATTTGTCTAATGGCTGTTAAGAATAGAAGGGGGAGAGTGCGGCTTCCCCTCAGCTCTCTCCTCCAGTTCCTTCAGGATCCTCAGAGTAAGGCAGTGCTGCACGCACTAACGGGTCATTTAAGAGCCTACCTCTGCATGCTGATATACCTTGCCGGAGTTGGGGGAAGTAGGAAGCACTCACACTCATGCTTCAGTGCCCCTGCACTGGCTTGAAAAAATAAAATGTTAACCATACGCTCCTCCGCACAATCTTCCCAGGAGGATAAGGCGCTCACCACGTGCTTTAAGAATACTTTCAATAAAGCGCTCACTCTGCACTTTTCTTGATAACCCAAAAAAAGAAAAAGGGATAAACAGTCCAGTCCTTCACCTCCGGGAGCAACAACTGCAGGCCAACTCACCCCTCACTCCAGCCCTCGTTTCAGGCAGGTATCCCCTTAAGATCCAGCAAGGATCTTTCCACGAAGCCTTTTGTAACCCTGAGACTTCTAACAGGAGGCCAGTACACACAAACCCTTGGAGATTTCCTTCCCAAGCAGGATACCACAGCAGGGCAAACAAGAGTCAGTCCTTTTCCTCAAACACAGAAGCAGCAACTGCATGCAACCCACCTCTCACTCAGACAAGGAAGCGCTCCTCACAAAGTCCTTCGCTCTTCTTCTTGGCAGGGTTCTCTTGAAACTGGAAGTAATCTAAAGTCTTGGGGTTTTAAGTGTAATATTTATATCCCAAAATGTCTTTGTTCTCTTTGTGTCCAAAACCAAAGCCCAGTCCAAACCAGTTCTGAATTCACTGGTGTAGCAAGACCACAGGGGGTGGAGACAGCATTTTGCAAAAGGAGACACAGCCTATTCAGGTGTAAGTAACACTCCTCCCACAACTCTAAATGCAGACCAGGTCTATTCAACCCTGCGATGAGTCGCCCAGGCAAGGCAGGGCACACCTCAACCCCCCCCCCCAGTGACTGTCTAGAGTGAATACACATCTCAGCTCCTGTCACTTACTCAACAGATGCAGAATACACAAATAGCCAGAGGGTCACAGAAGGGTGAAGTAAGAAAATGTCACTTTCTAAAAGTGGCATTTTCATTTTTTTTTTTTTTTTTTTTATTTATTAATTTTTTTTCCCCCATTTACACCCATGGTGGTGGGAGACAGATTAAAGCAAACAAAGATAAATCATACATAATTGTACATAAGAAGAAATTATACAGTAATTATTAAAGAACATTATTATTTACGTCGCCAACCATTTTTCAAAAGGTGCCCAATTCTTGGAAGCAGTTAAACGTCTTTTCTTTCCTCTAAAAGCCTGTACAGAAGTCTCTAGTTTAAACCATGCCAGCATCCTGGTCTTCCAGTGACAAAAAGTGGGGGGTTCAGGATTTATCCAAAGTGATGTAACACAGAGTCTGATCATAGCCATAGCAATAAACAAAAATGCTTGGAGATGTCTCTCGTTTTTTCAAGAGCTGTAGAATATTCATAACCAGTAATTACCATTTCCGCTGAAATTTTAACAGAGGTTTGAGTTATCAGAGTAAGAAAAGTTTCAATTTGATTGATGAACAAAGATAGCTCCGGACATTTATAAAACATATGAATAGAATCTGCAGAATGAAATTTACATCTTGCGCAAAACGCCCCTTTACCCCCACTAACAACCCCCCATCTAACAAGCTTTGCAGGCGTGTAATAAAGATTATACATAGCCATATAGCTTTGCGTACGCAGAGTACCTGAGACCAAAACAGACCTGGCTAAAAACAATGGGAATTTTAAATCAATAGAAGGTACTCCAAATTTCACCGCCCACTTGTTATTTTGGTCATCTAAATCATCAGGAAGTTGCGATAGGAGAGTCTGATATAGACTACCAATTTTTTCTTTCTTTCTTATAGATTCAACAATTGTAATTTTTTCAAACATTGTTAAGTTTTGAGGAAATATTTTATCAAGAAAACTTCTCAGTTGCAGGTATTTGAAGAAATGATTAGACTGCATATGAAATTTCTCTTTCAAAAAAGCAAAAGAAGCCAATTGCCCATGATCAGCTAAATCACCTATCTCCTTCACACCGAGAGAAATCCAAGTAGTTACCACCCCCTCTTGAAATATCACTGGCAGTAATCCACAAGCATTTAATGGGGTATAATAATTAATCTTGGGGATATGAAAATGACGACGGACTTTTTGCCATACCGAAAATAGAGCCCACAGTACTTTAAATTTGGTTTTTTTAAAATAGCTCGGTTCAAGAATACGAGTTAATACGCCTTTTGTAGTATCTCCCAATGATATTGAATATATTGATGGAGATATATGTACCGGAAGCTCAGGAATATGCCCTAATAGAGGAAAAGCAAAATGTTGGATCATAGCTGCCCAATAATAATATAATAGGTTCGGAACGGTCCAGCCCCCACGATCCTGCGGGAGACATGTCCACTTGGCCGCCCTCCTTGGTTTGCGATATGACCATAGAAATCTTTGACATATTCTTTCTGCTTTTATCAAAATTGGACTAGGGATTAACAATGGAAGGGATCTAAAAAGATATAAAAATTTAGGGAGAACAATCATTTTAAGGATATTGCATCGGCCAAACAACGAAAGATGTAAATGATCCAGCCGTTCTAATTTATTATGAAGGGAATCAATAATGGGAGAATAATTCAAATCTGGAATCTGTTCCACGTCAGAAGAGATTTGGATACCGAGATATGTTGCCTCTCTAATTATAGAAAGATGAGAATTTGGCATAGCAGTAGATTGTAAGATTTGGGTTTTTTCAATATTTAACTTATAGCCCGAAATTAAGCCAAATTGAACTGCTAGAGCCTCCAATGCTGGAAATGATCGGGCGACATTGTCAGTTAATATTACAATATCATCGGCGTATGCCAGTGCCTTATATTCGATTCCATGAACAGTGATAGGAGTAATAACCTGTGAGTTTTCTATCATACATAAAAAAGGGTCAATAAATAAGGCAAAAAGAAGAGGAGAACAGGGGCAGCCTTGCCTAGTGCCCCTGCTAATAGGAAAATAATGTGATTCAGTGCCTGAGATACGAATTTTAGCAGTTGGGGATATATACATAGCTTGCAGAGCCTGGGTAAACACTGGTGTGAATCCCTTCCAGCGTAAAACAGCCCATAGATACCCCCAGGAGACCCTGTCGAACGCCTTTTCGGCGTCCAGCAGGATCACACCAAGGGGAGAGTTTGTAACCTTTGCCCAATCTAGAAGAGCTACAACACGCCTGATGTGGTCAGTCGTATCCCTACCGGGAATAAACCCGTGCTGGCGAATAGAAACCAGAGGGAGAATTATTTGGTTTAAACGGAAAGCAAGTATCCTTGAATAAATTTTACTATCAGTATTGATTAGCGCAATCGGGCGATATGATGCTGGATTTAATTCGTCCTTTCCTTTTTTTTTTAAAAGAACAATAGTCGATTGCCGCCAGGAATCAGGAACCGACCCAGTCTGAGCAAGGCGAAAAACTTCTAGCAATTGTTGCTTAAATGTATGTGAGAAAGTTTTATAGAATTCTAAATGAATAAGATCGGGCCCAGCAGCTTTACCATTAGAGAGGGATTTCATAGCATTTACCACTTCCTCCCAGCTGATAGGCTCGGCTAGAATTCGATTCTGATCATCTGTGACCTTCTGGGTGTCAATAGATTGAAAAAATTGAGAGAGACTGGTTTGTTGTTGGGAAATTATGTTCATATCCTCTGTGTATAGGGTTGAGTAAAAATCCACAAAGGCATTCATCACACCATTAGTTGTGTCTTGTACTATTCCAAACTGATCTTTGACCTTAATAATCTGGCTAGCTACAGCCCTTTGTTGTAGGCGTTTTGCTAACACCTTGCCAGAATTTTCACCAAGCTCATACATTGAGGATCGAAATTGGAAGTATTTGGTTGCTATATCTTTATAGAAAGGCTCCAGTAAGTTTGATTTTGCTACAGCAACTGATTTCAAGCTGGCTGCTAGATCTTCCCCCATACGGATATTTAGACTTAAATCCAGTTCAGCTTGATGAAGAGCTGCCAGTCTAGTTTTAACTGCTTGTTGCTCTGTTTTCCAACGGTATGAGGCAAATCTCTTTGTTTCACCACGCAATGCAGCTTTAAATGTATCCCAGACAGTACCGACTGAGGCAGTATTACTATTAATTTCGAAAAACTCTGAAATCCAAAGAGTGAGTTGATCCTGATAAGTTTTATCTAATAGGAGTTTCCTATCAAAAGTCCATGGTCTAATTTGATTGACAGGGCGATCCCAGGGACAACTGAAAATAATAGGATTATGGTCGGATATAGTCCTTGGGCTAATTTCAATCCTGACAGACCCTGCAGTTTGAAGAGATATAAAGACAAAATCAATGCAAACCAGTTTTTTATGAGGTATTGAATAAAAGGTATAGCCCTCTTGATTTGGATGATGATAATGCCAGAGATCAGTCAGACCGTGTTCAATTAAAAGAATCCGAAGTGCCTTATAAACTTGGGGTTTGCGTCCACCGTGAACATTATGTTTTGTTATATCTAGGTGGCTGGGAATATTGATATTAAAGTCACCACAGAAAAACATTGGATGGGGCCAGGTAGCTAGCTCTATATTTAAATTCCTCAAAACCTGCGGGTCGTCCAGATTGGAGGCATATACCGAACAAACAGAAAACAACCGGCCCCTAACCAAGAGTTCCGCTATTACCCATCTACCAAAATTATCTTGCTTTACCCGTTTAACATGCCCAACTCCAGTTTTTAAGATAATAGCCACACCCCGAATTGTAGAGGTTTGTCGGGTATAAGCCACAAGATCATAACCCAGAAATTTGAGATAAGCCCGATTGCCCCAAGGGATATGGGTTTCCTGCAAGCAAATTAAATCCACCGACATCACCTGCAACATCTTATGAAAAATCCTACGTTTTTTAGGATCGTTTAATCCACAAATATTCCAAGTTGCACATGTCAATCTAGGAGCAGCCATAAGATTGGATTAAGAACAAAAAACAAAAATAGCTCGGAGAAACTATTAAACATTTTATAAAACAGATATTTGCAATCCAGCTGATTTTTAATGAGAAATGAAAAGGTTGGCATCAAGTTGAATATGTTGAATACATTTGAGAAACAGAGACATCTGTCCCATGCCTCAGGTCTGTTCAGCTCCGTCGGCCACCACCACCACCACCACCACACCACCCCACAATCCACCCCAAACAACCCAACCACCCCAGCAAAGCCCACCCGCCCACCCAGAGACCCCCCATACCCCTCGCCCCCCATAGCGGGCATCAGGACTGTAGTCCTTACGATGGTTGAGCAAGCGTATCACTCCGCTCCACTGAACCAATAGCTTCCCCCCTTACTAGAACAAGGACAGGGATCAGCATTTTATATATACCTCTCTGGTCATCAGAAAAAGAAAAAAGAAACAAAAGAAGATATGAGGTTTAGATGATTACTACCCTGCATTTATCAGACAGACAGTATAATGCAATGCCTAGATATAACTATATTGAATCCAAAAATTCCCTAGCAGGTATCTCAGAGAAAAAGAACTTTGTCTGTCCCTTGAAAATAACCTTTAATTTTGCCGGAAAAAGCAGGAATGCCTGGGCTCCCTTAGCCTGAAATAGAAAAATCTGTTGTCGAAGATGCCAGCGGCGAGTAACCGTCTCTGAGCAAAAGTCTGGACGAACAAAGAACTGAGAGCCCTTAGCAGATCTCTTCTTGTTGGGTCTGGCAAGATCAAAGATACGTTCACGGGCAAGGAAATTGTTGAAGCATACCAGGATAGCACGGGGATAGGGATTATTGACAGTAGCAGAGGCAGAAGATTTTTTTTATTAAATGGAAAACGATGCGCCCTCTGTATTTCGAGGTTCCAATTCCACTCGACGACCTCTGGAAATGCTTCGGAAAAAAGCTCCACTATAAACTGGCGAACATCATCACCTTCCTTATTTTCCTCTATACCCAAGACCCGGAGGTTATTCCTTCTCGCCCGATTTTCAAGATCAGAAAGCTTCCATAAAATGTCCTTACGTTGTTCTTTAACCTCTATGACAAGATCTTTCTGAGTGGCTACGGCATCTTCGAGGACTGAAATTCGTTCTTCAGCTTCGGTGATCCTGGTGGTAGTCTCAGTACTGGTTTTAATGACTCGACGAAGAGAATTTTGCATTTTGCGGCATGCCCCCTGCGTGCGCATGTTTTCTTGCTTGGTTGCTTCTCTATGCATCATTATAGTTTGGTAAATTGTGACCAATGAAATCTCTTCGGGGATAGCTGAGACGACCTCACTTGTGTCTCCACCCAGATCTTGATCTTGATCTTGATCCTGCGTTATTGATTGAGAGTGTTGCCCATAATCCTTCTGCAAAATTTGCTGAGGGGACAGAGCCTTGGCGCCGGGAGCTTTACGTACTGTAGCAATATTGAAGTCACTTGAGGCCTCACGCCAATCGGCAGAGTCGCTGTCGTAGTCTGGAATCACTGACAGAATATCGATTTCCAAAAAATCGACCTACTATAACATCGAGTCTCTAATATCGATAGCACTAATATCGACACCCTATACTTAACATGTAAACTACAAAAATATCGAGCAAACTATATCGATGCACAAAAATATCGTCTACAGAAATATCGTTAGCATTATTTTCGATTACCATAATATCGACACTCAATACTACATATACCACACTACAATAATATCGAATACAAAAATTTCGATAGCACTATTTTCGTCAATATCAAAATATCGATAGCTAAATTATACTCCTTTTTTTATATATAACACCAATAAATCTATTCTCTAAGTAATACACACATTTCTAATGACTTCACTAATGTATTTTCAAATTATTAAGTAACATTTAGTGTACAATATTATGTTTTCGCTAACTGACGCAATTTGTATATAAACTCTTTGTAAACATACTTATTTAATACTTAGTACTCATTTTACATAAACTTTATTTATAACAAGACTTTTATTTTACATAAATATATCATTTTAATTCCTTAACATAAACTATATAAGAAGATATATCTTAAATGTTTTACTTAAAAAAAATTCAAACTAACCAATAGTAACTCGTCTTTACATATCTGACCAATCAGATGGCAAACTTAATTACACATAGACTATATAAACCAATCACAAACAGCCATACAAGTTGCAGGAAATATTCTTCGTGACCACATACTGCCAATTTTGGGAGCACCATCTATATTCTCCTCTTCAAGAAAATTCGTCCTAAAACTACAAGTAAGTAATCATATAACTCTGTTAATAAATTCTAATTTTTTTGTCTATTAATTATAGACCAAGATTTGTAACCTAATTTGTTATTTCTTTATGTACTTTACCTTTAAACAGACTCTACAAACAAATCAAGTTATACTTCAACTTCAAGATACAGGACACTTTACATTTAAAAAAGGTATCTACATATGTTTAACATTTACTTAGCGTTCTTAGCCAACTATTGGCCTAATTTAAAACTCTATACTTTGTTTCTTAGCCTGTAAATCTTAATACATATTGTGCTGGCAGAATTTTTTGGAAAAAAAAGTTACAATGCTGTGTAAAAAATATTTTCTTCCTGTTCTTAAATATGTTTTAATGTGCTTTTACTCATAATACATGTGTCATCCTCGGTTCTTTTTAGCAATTAAGTAACAATGCTTTATAACAAATGTGTATTATTTATATAACATATAAACGCATTAGTAATTTTCATCAACTTTCTCTCTAAACAGAACACATAGGTACAGAAAACAGATAATTCACATCAAAGAACAAACATTCTGCTACTACTATAATTCTCTTGGTAAGATCATAAATAAAACATAACTAGTCTTTATAAACTCTATGCAATGTACTAGAAATAAAATGCCTCTTGTTATGCATCTGTTGGTATAATCTTCCTGTTCTTAAATATGTTTTTTGTGCTTTTACTCATAATACATGTATCATCCCCGATTCATTTTAGCAATTAAGTAACAATGCTTTATAACAAATGTGTATTATTTATATTACATATAAACGCATTAGTAATTTTCATCATCTTTCTCTCTAAACAGAACTCAAAGGTACAGAAAACAGATAATTCACATCAAAGAACAAACATTCTGCTACTACTATAATTCTCTTGGTAAGTTCATAAATAAAACATAACTAGTCTTTATAAACTCTATAGAATATACTAGAAATAAAAATGACTCTTTTTATGCATCTGTTAGTATAATCTTGGAAATTTCTCTTTTTACATTCAATAAACAAAACTATTTTTAGAGACATTATAACGTAAAAAATAAGTTACCAAGCAAAAAAGTGGTAACTTTTCCTATAACATACTTAATTATTTCTCAACAGACCGTGGCAATACAAGAACAACATCTAACTGAACAAGCATCTACTTTCGATAAATAGAACATTACTGTTGGTAAGTAAATTACTAGAAGAATACTAGCTTTATTTAAAATCTTTTATACATTTCATATTGTATTAATATTTGTATATTAACTTTTCTAGATACCAGAAGTAAAGAATGACTGATGATGCAAGATTTATTACTTCTCAGAAAGGGAAATTTTTGTTATGCTATATGGGCTACATTTATACTCAAGAGAAACAAAAAGACCTTAAAGTGAATTGGAAGTGTACAAAATATTACTCCAATAAATGCTATGGCCGTGCTACAACAAGGGAAACTAGTGTTATAAATACCACTGAACATAATCACCCACCAAACATCTCCGAAATAGAAGTGAGATCCACTCTTGAAAATATCAAGGAATTCAGTACCAGATCAGAATTACCTACCAACGTAATTCTGAAAGAATTACTACCTAAAGTTCCCAAAGAAGCAAGAGGTCAGCTACCATCTATTGCTACCATTAAAAGAACAATAGCAAGAACCAAAAAAGCAAGTAGACCCAATATACCAACTCCAAAAACTTTTGAAGAAGTCATAATTCCGCCAGAGCTTGTAATTACTCATAATGAGGAGCCATTTATATTTTATGACAATCATAGCAAAGACAAAAGAATAATCATGTTTGCAACTAATAACAATATAAAAAAATTAACTGAAAGTACTACTTGGATGATGGATGGTACTTTTTCTATATGCCCAAAACCTTTCTACCAGTTATACACAATTCATGGGCAATATCATAATACCTGTATCCCCTTCATATATTGTTTATTACCAAACAAACAAGCCACTACTTACTCTGAAATCTTACAAAAAATAAAGGAACAAAGTTCTGACTACTTCCCAATGAAAATCATCATAGACTTCGAGCAAGCTTTGATTAATTCTATTTTGAAAACGTACCCACACACATCCATTCAAGGATGTTATTTTCATTTCAATCAATGTCTCTGGAGACATTTACAAAAATCTGCCCTTAGTGTTGAGTATGCAACAAATATAAATTTTGCATACCAGATCAAACATCTCATTGCTCTGGCATATGTACCAGTAACTGATGTGGCCGAACATTACAATTTGTTAATTGAAAGTCCTTTCTACACCCAAAATGAGCAAAGACTTGCCCCACTTTTAGATTACTTTGAGGACAACTGGGTAGGAAGACTACATAGGTCAGGCCACAGACGCCAGCCAAAATTTGCAATTCCCTGGTGGAATGTCTATCTACCAACACTCAACCAAGAAGCAAAAACGAACAATGCTGTTGAAGGTTGGCACAATGCCTTCCTCTCTTCTACTGGACGTACAACACCCACATTACACAAGCTAGTCTCAGCTATACAAAAAGAGCAAAGCTTTCAGGAACTACGTATGCAGCAATCAGTCATACAACTGAAACCAAAACTCTCTAGACAAACTGCTCAAATGTATTTATATCTACAACAGCAAGTCCAACTATATCCTACAACAAGAGGACTGGAATATTTAAAAATGATAGCCAAAACATTGAACTAATTGCTATAACTAAATTCATTGATAGAGATCAAACAATATCCTTAATTTAAAAAAACACATATTTTAATATAATAAAAAATATTTATTTAGTCTAATTTATTTTTTAACACTATTCTAAAAAGACTAAATAAATATATTATTATATCACAATATTTGTTTTTAAAAACTGCTTCCATCCAAATAAAAGAACATAAATTTATAACTTACCTTTAAATAGAACATCATAAAGATAATCCTTTATCCGACAATACAATGTGTAAATATCAAACACTTAATCCAACGATTCATTAATTATGTTTTCTTTAACTCTGCAAAAACTATCCATCATCCAAATTAAACGACTATTTAAATGCCATTTACAATAACGACTGTTATCTTAAAGTGTGATAAATATATCACCGAACTCAAAATATAAAGGCAGAATGTAAATCATCTCCGTTCTAACAACTGAAACACACTTCCTTTCCCTTAAAAAAAAATTATCGGAAACGGAAATAGCTGTTTCAAAATACGAGAAAAAAAAACAGCTAAACAATCCCACCGACATAACACTAACGAATATCCCAGAATATTTAAAGATAATATTCCTATTAATTTATAATTTCATTAAATTATACCACATACTCATTAACTCCAACTATTTTAAATGGCTCAAAAATGCGTGACCGAAAATACGTATTGATTCCACTCCATTATATGTAAATAGTCATACTTTAATTCTCAACCCCAAAATACCAAAATATAACCTTTAATTATAATTTACAATACTTTAACAATATAAAAGTAGATTCGTACCTACTCAAAAGTGAATCTGTTTCCAACCGCGACTTTCCATTTACCAAAATAACGCAAAAAGACAAAGAGTGGTTACAAAAGAAACGATCCAAATTATATGTAACTGTGAAAAGAACTACAATAAATGTCGATTATTGTTATAAATATGGCTCGAAATTATGTGTAATGTTAAAAAAATTGTATAGTATATTGTGAATATAAAATGTATTTGCCTGTATATTAATTATATATTACATACTTTTAATATTTATTACATTAAGTACAAAAAAATAAAAATATTTAATGTAATATTTATTAAAATTATTATATAACTAAATGTGTAATATTGTTTTTGTTTATCAGATTTAAATGTTTACAATATGACTAATATGTGAAAATTGTTATTATTAAAACGTATTTATTAATAATAATAATCATACATAAGAATATTGTAATGTTAAAAGAATCATTGATGATGATGTCCATGTTCTAATTAGGATATTTATATTATATTATAATTTTAAAAGTGTTCATATGTTAATATCATCATCAGTATATCACTATATGTATTAAAAATTAGTGACTTATGTTTTTCATTACACATGTTGATGTTTTATTAAGAAACAATAATAGTATTATGTATGTATAATATCATACATTACATTATGTGAACTAACCATTTTTTCTCTACAAATTAAAAGTACTTGTCAAGAAAATTACTATAAAATGTGATTAATAAAAAGACATTGTCCTCCATTTTTTTTTATATGTATACCAAACATAGCTTAATAAAATGTATATATGTTCGTATATTTCAAGTGTTGAATAAAAAAATTTACTGGAAAGAAAACTGGTGTCATTATTTTGTATTACCTATGACAAAATCATTTTTATGAATTTTTGCAAATGTATTATAAGTGTAATGTTATATCTATTTCTATATACCACATGTAAATAAATAACATACTATACACTGAAGTTATAAAAATTATTATTCATACACCCATATACATATAATATCAATTTTTGAAATACACATAATTAAATTTTAAATATTCCGACTCCAATAACCATTTTCTTTCGGTAATTTCTTCTCAAAAACAGTAATTAATTTACAATTAGAAATTCAATCACCATTTAATTAGAGTAAGTGCAGAACACAGAACATATTAAATTTACTCTTCCAACACCAATTAACAATTAATTTAAGTAACTGCAGGACATTAAATATTAATTAATTACTATAAAAAATGAAATGTTTAAAAATTAATAATGTAATCGCATTAAAATTAATTTAATATAATAATTTTAATTTAAAAATAATCTTAATTTATGTTTTCCCTGTACCCCTATAATAAAAAACTGACCCTGAAACCTAAAAATACCCCTTCACCCACAAACAAAAAACTGACCCTGAAACCTCACAAAACCCCTTTACCCACAAACTAAAAACTGACCCTGAAACCTAAAAATACCCCTTTACCCACAAACTGAAAACTGACTCTGAAAACTCACAAAACCCCTTTACCCACAAACTAAAAACTGACGCTGAAACCTTACAAAACACCTTTACCCACAAACTAAAAACTGACCCTGAAACCTAAAAATACCCCTTTACCCACAAACTAAAAACTGACCCTGAAACCTGACAAAACCCCTTCACCAACAAACTAAAAACTGACCCAGAAACCAAAAAATACCCCTTTACCCACAAACTGAAAACTGACTCTGAAACCTCACAAAACACCTTTACCCACAAACTAAAAACTGACCCAGAAACCTAAAAATACCCCTTTACCCACAAACTGAAAACTGACTCTGAAGCCTCACAAAACTCCTTTACCCACAAACTAAAAACTGACCCAGAAACCTAAAAATACCCCTTTACCCACAAACTGAAAACTGACTCTGAAACCTCACAAAACTCCTTTACCCACAAACTAAAAACTGACCCAGAAACCTAAAAATACCCCTTTACCCACAAACTGAAAACTGACTCTGAAACCTCACAAAACTCCTTTACCAACAAACTAAAAACTGACCCTGAAACCTAAAAATACCCCTTTACCCACAAACTAAAAACTGACCCTGAAACCTTACAAAACACCTTTACCCACAAACTAAAAACTGACCCTAAAACCTAAAAATACCCCTTTACCCACAAACTAAAAACTGACCCTGAAACCTAACAAAACACCTTAACCAACAAACTAAAAACTGACCTTAAAACCTATAAATACCCCTTTACCCACAAACTAAAAACTGACCCTGAAACCTAACATAACCCCTTCACCAACAAACTAAAAACTGACCCAGAAACCTAAAAATACCCCTTTACCCACAAACTGAAAACTGACTCTGAAACCTCACAAAACACCTTTACCCACAAACTAAAAACTGACCCTGAAACCTGACAAAACACCTTTACCCACAAACTAAAAACTGAGCCTGAAACCTAAAACTACCCCTTTACACACAAACCAAAAACTGACCCTGAACAGTTAAAATACCCCTTCGCACATACACAAAAACAAGACCCTAAACGCACAAAATGTACCTTTGATAAAACTAGCCACCCTGACCTACTATAAACTCTACATCCCACTCCTAAAAATATGATACATTTATTTATTTAATATCTACTACATTATATATTTTTGATTCTTTTTACTACATACACAAAATACCTCAAATTAGAACAACAACATAATAGTGTTCATAATTTCGTATTTTAATAATATTTATATAAAATTTCGATTCGAAACTAAAATGAAATACAAGGCGAAATTTTTAATTCTATAATTAGAGTATACTTTGTTTATACACTACCCACCCTTATCCCCTTGAAAATATACATCCCACTCATAACATAATTAGTCAAATATTTTCAGAAAATATATGAAAATAGTATAATTACTGATATATTTTAGTACATAAACAACAGCAAACTTTAAAAATAAATACTATATTCGAATAAAATCGATATCATTTCGCAAATATCGAAATATTAATTTTAATTTTTTAAATTTCGCAAATTTATATGAAATTGCGAAATTTTAATTTATATAATTACCCTATATATTTTTAAAACACTACCCACCCTTATCCCCTATAAACTCTACATCCCGCTCCTAAATTTATAGTAAAAATAATATAAATATGTAATGTAATATTTTATTATGTAAAAATCTTTTTTGTACATACACAAAAATTATTCATAATGTTTAATGTACTCCCTAAATTTCGTTCAAATTTCGACTACTCCCAAACAATTTTTATAAATATCGAAATTTTGAAATCTAAAGTAAATGCGAAATTTAAAATTTTACAATTTCACTATACTTTTTTAAAACACTACCCACCCTTATCCCCTATAAACTCTACATCCCGCTCCTAACATTAATATACAATTATTTAGTAAAAAAATAAATATTTAGATATATTTACACCATTTATTAATATATATCCAAAATCAAAGAAGAAATAATTTAACAATACTCAATAATTTTATATAAAATTTCGCATTTATAAATATTTTGATTAAAATTTCGCAAATTTATAAATTTACTTCAAATGCGAAATTTATTATTCCATATTTACACTATACTTTTTTAATACACTACCCACCCTTATCCCCTATAAACTCTACATCCCGCTCCTAGACTTCTTACTAAAAATAATAAAATTATATATAAAAATGATCTTATATATAAACAACATATAAATAAATCATTACTTAACATACTTTAAAACATCACTTTAACATATCGATATTTTTGACAATCGATATTTTCACCATCGATATTATTGATTTCGACATTCATGTCTTCGATATTTTTAACACACACATAAATCGATATTTTCTACGACGATATTTTTGTTTTCGACATTTCGTACCATCGATATTTTGGACTCGATATTATGGTACATCGACATTAACAACTCGATATTTTGACTGTCTACCCGTAGTCTGACCATTGGAGCTCTGGGTGATCAGCACCATCCTCCTCAGATAAAGAAGGCTCAGAAACAGAAAAAAAGTTCTCGGTGGATTCACTAAGCACAGACCCCCTAGTATCATGACATTTTTCCATTGGCAACTCCAAAGAAGCAGTTGTGAGGCTATTAGAATATTGGACTTCATTACCCAGCATGCACTGGAAGGGAGGAGATTTAGCAAGAGAAATGTCTGGAGCTGAGCCTGGAGTCACGACTACCTCTTTCAGCAAGCTGTTGTTAAAAATTGTATCATGAGACTCAAGAGGGTCGATATGGGGTGGGGAGCCTCCAACATTGGACAGTATGATATTGGGTACTGCTACAGGTACACTTGCCGTAAGAATCGCCACCCCCTTCCCAGCCGTATCATCAGTTGCCTTCAACTCCTTCCCCTTAGCTCCTAACCTGTCAAACATTGCAGGCACCGTTTGTTCCTTAGCGGGGATGAGAGGAGCGGGAGGAGCGAGAGCAGCCGCCACTGATGTTGCGAGGGACGGGGTTTCTGAGCACCGGGTGTAGCGCCCTTGGAGTCCGGCTCCTGCTGACCGCGGGTCGAGCCGCGCTTTTTGAAGGCGGCGGCCGCTGCTTTAGTAAGTGCTTTGGGCGGCATTCTGTCTTTTCGAACTCCGGCAGCGTGAGGCAATGACCAAAGGAGCAGCTGTCGCGCACCAGAAACGGCAATACCACTACAAACGCCGCTCCGACTCCAAGCAAGCAGCAAGCAGCCGGGAGAACACAGAGCTCAAGCTAGCAGCCAAGCAGAAGGTAAATGTCAGAAAGCAGTCTAGCGCCTTCTGTGCTGGATGCCGGTAGGAGTTTTCCAAGGCAGTTTAGTGAGACCAGGCAAAGCAATCATTCAGGGGTCCGCTATGGTCCAGGAGAGCAGAACGCCTCCTCACTCGGCCGAGGTCACGGCCGCCATCTTGCATGGTTGGACAGGCTCCTTGAGGCCATCTAAAGCATCAGTCGGTCACTCCGCTCACTGCCCCTGACTGCCGCACATAAGAATGCAGCAGTTGGACCAAGGCAGCAGATGCTGGACATCATAATCGGGCCCATAGTTACTTCTACGAACTTGAGAAGTGATAACACACTTTAGGGCAAATTTACAAAGAGCTGCAGTCTTTATTTTTTAGCGGCATATTTAAAAAATAACTCTACAGCACTTTAGCGCCACTTTTTTACTGCTAGCGCCTAATTTTCATATCGTCACATCCGTTAACTGCAGTTTTCGGTAATGATATGCAAGGTTGGTATTCCCCCGGAAAAAAACAACTCAAATAAAATGAAATAATTAAATACCACTATTTGTAAAGCGCAAACAATTACCCCTAAGGGTGCCAAGTACCTGGGGGCCGTCGGGAAGATTAAGCGAGCTATTGACCAGAGTCACATGGTGCTGGGCTAATCTGCCACTGGCGCCTGGGATTGAACTGTGAGCCCTGGTGTTACCTGAGTCAGCTGCCTGGCTGCTGCGCCACACCTCTTCTACCAAATCTGGTGCTGCAGTATGTACAAGGATTTGTGGAAAACTGCACTGCTTTTGAAAAACAGGTGCTAAGGCCCATTAGTAGCAGTTTTTTACTGTTGTCGGAAAGGCAGTAGTAAAAATGGCGCATGGACACTGGCATAATAGCAGAACATACCCAAATCACTTTGGCAAGCTCAACTATGCCACGGATCTACTACTATTGCAGCTTGGAGCACCAATCAGACATCAACCTCCACATCAGAGGCTGCGCAGGAGAAGGGAGCGGACATACCAGCAGAGGATAACCATCATCGACCTCTTGGAGGAGGGGGTAATTGCCCATTATCGGATCAGGCAAGAGTCCATTGTCTGCAATCTACACCAGAATGGTCTTGGGTCAGGCGCAGGTCGGTCGGGAGGGAGTTCCAGGTCTTGGCGGCAAGGTAGGAGAAGGACCTTCCTCCTGTTGTCGCTCTACGGATGCGTGGGACGGAGGCGAGGGCGTGGCTGGCTGATCGGAGGTGGCGTTTGGGAGCGTAGAAGTTGATTCGGTTGTTGAGGTAGCTCGGGCCTTGATCGTGAAGGGCTTTGTGTGCGTGGGTGAGGAGACGGAAGGTGATTCTTTTGTTGACGGGGAGCCAATGCAGGTCTCTCAGGTGTCCGGAGATGTGGCTGTAACGTGGGATGTCGAGGATGAGTCTGGCTGAGGCGTTCTGGATCCGCTGAAGTCTCTTCTGGAGCTTGGCGGTGGTTCCGGCGTAGAGGGCGTTGCCGTAGTCCAGTCGGCTGGTGACGAGGGCCTGGGTGACGGTCTTCCTGGTCTCCGTGGGGATCCACCAGAAGATCTTCCGTAGCATGCGCAGGATGTTGAAGCACGCCGAGGAGACGGCGTTGACTTGCTTGGTCATGGAGAGGGAGGAGTCCAGGATGAAGCCCAGGTTGCGTGCGTGGTTAGTCGGTTTGGGTGCGGTGCCCAGGGCGGGGGGCCACCAGGAATCGTCCCAGGCGGTGGGCGTGGAGCCCAGGATGAGGACCTCCGTCTTGTCTGAGTTCAGTTTCAGGCGGCTGGTCGTCATCCACTCGGCTACCTCCTTCATCCCTTCGTGCAGGTTGGCTCTGGCGCCGGCGGGGTCGTTGGTCAGGGAGAGGATCAGCTGGGTGTCGTCGGCGTAGGAGATTATGTTGAGGTTGTGTTGGCGTGCGATGGCCGCGAGGGGGCTCATGTAGACGTTGAAGAGGGTAGGGCTCAACGAGGATCCTTGAGGGACGCCGCAGATGACTTCGGTGGCTTCTGACTTGTACGGTGGTAGGCGGACTCTCTGTGTTCTTCCGTCGAGGAAGGAGACGATCCATTCCAGCGCCTTCTCCTGGATTCCGACGTTGCTGAGGCGTTGCACTAGGGTGCGGTGGCAGACAGTGTCGAGGGCCGCGGAGAGGTCTAGGAGGATGAGGGCCGCTGTTTCTCCGTTGTCCATCATGGCTCGAATGTCGTCGGTGGCGGCGATGAGGGCGGTCTCGGTGCTGTGGTTGGCTCGGAAGCCGGACTGCGAGGGGTCGAGGGATCCGTTCGTCTCGAGGAAGGCGGCCAGCTGTTTGTTGACGATCTTCTCGATGACTTTGGCTGGAAACGGGAGGAGCGAGATTGGGCGGTAATTCTTGAGTTCGGTGGGGTCTGCTGTAGGTTTCTTGAGAAGAGCGCTGAGTTCGGCGTGCTTCCAGCTCTCGGGGAAGGTGGCGGTGTCGAAGGAGGTGTTGATGATGTCCCGCAGGTGGGGTGCGATGACAGCGTCGGCCTTGTTGAAGACGTGGTGAGGGCAGGGGTCGGTCGGAGATCCGGAGTGGACGGAGTTCATCATGCGGACGGTGTCTTCGGTGCTGATCGGAGTCCAGGCTCGGAGGGCGGCGGTGGGCGGCGTAGCTATGGTCGTGGCGTGCGTCCGTTGGGTGCTGAAGCTGTTGTGTATGTCCGCGATCTTGTTGTGGAAGTAGGAGGCGAGGGAGTTGCAGAGATCTTGCGAGGGGGTGATGTCGTTGTTTCCGGCGTTGGGGTTGGAGAGCTCTTTGACGATGTTGAAGAGTTCCTTGCAGTTGTGTGCGTTGTTGTCCAGCCGGTCCTTGAATGCAGTTTTCTTGGCGGCTCGGATGAGTTGGTGGTGCTTCCGGGTGGCGAGTTTGAGGGTGGTCTTGTTGTCCGGTGTGGGTTCCTTTCTGCAGACTTTCTCAAGGGCTCGGCAGTTCTTCTTGGAGCTCTTGAGTTTGTCGGTGAACCATGGGGCTTTCTTGCTGCCGGGTCTGCTGGGCGGGGTCCTCAGAGGGGCGAGTTCGTCCGCGCAGTTGCTGATCCACTTCGTGAGGTTGTCGGCGGCCTGGCTGGGGTTCGCTGAGTTGGCAGGAGGGTGCTGGCTCAGGGAAGCGGCGAGCTGGTCGGCTGTGATCTTGTTCCAGCTTCTGCGGGCAACCTGTTGCTGGTGGTGATGGATCGTCGTTCTTTTGAAGGTGAAGTGGACGCAGCTGTGGTCCCTCAAGTGGAGTTCTGTGGTGTGGCTGAAGGCGATGTCTTTGCTGGATGAGAAGACGGCGTCGAGTGTGTGTCCGGCGAGGTGGGTGGGGGTGCTCACCAGTTGCTTCAGTCCAAGGTTGGCGAGGTTGTCGAGCAGGGTGCTGGTGTTGCGGTCGTTGTTGTTCTCCAGGTGGAAGTTGAGGTCCCCCAGAGGATGTAGTCCACGGAGGGGAGGGCATGCGGGCTGACGAAGTCGGCGATGTCCTCGCTGAATTGAGTGCGTGGTCCCGGGGGTCGGTAGATCAGGGTGCCTCTGAGGGTGGTCTTCGGGTCGGTGTGGATCTGGAAATGCAGGTGTTCGGCGGTGGCTAGGGTGTTGTCGGTGCTGGTCGTGATTCGGATGGTGTTCCTGTGGATGATGGCGATGCCTCCTCCCATCTGGTTGGCGGTGCGGTCCCTCCGGGTGATCTTGTAGCCCTCTGGGATGGCGATGGCGATGTCGGGTGCTGAAGAGGCGTTCATCCAGGTCTCCGTGATGAAGGCAACGTCCGGGGCTGTGGCGTCTAGGAGGTTCCAGAGTTCGATGGCGTGTCTGTGGACGGAGCGGGTGTTGAGCAGGATGCACTTGAGGTGGTTGCTGTGCAGCAACAACAGGAGACAAGCAGGGTTTTTATGCCATTGCAGTATTTCCACATGTTGAGGACAATGGACTGCACCCATGTGCCTCCAGCCGCTGCATCACACATCACCATCTGGGCCTCTTCATAAATGTCCTTGCAAGGTACCCTGGCAGGGTCATGACTCCATCTTCCTGCATTCCACCATCAATGAGAGCTTCCAGAATGTGACCTATGGAAATGGCCTTCTGGTTGGTAAGTACTTCTCAAGAAGATGACAGACCACATGACAGTCCAATATGTGGTCCATCACTGAGCGGACATCTGGAGGTCTAAAATCCCGATTCAGGCACTTTGACATATCTTGCGGCCAATTGCTATACTCAACACCTACAGTTTGAAAATTAATCTTGGTGTGCTGCATATTGCACAACATTTGTGTGAGGAAATTTGTGCCTTGGGCCGATGACAATTGGGAGCAGGAACTGGCAGATGAGGAGGAGTAAGAAGAGGAGCTTCATCAGACTGTACCATCAGTTGCCACAACACGGCGGCGGGACCACATCAACAAATTTTTTCACAGAATCATGAGTGCTCTACATGATAGTAGATAATGATGACAGATCTAACATTGTTAATTTATATGTAAATAAATGTATGAGCACTACCACTGTGTATGCCTTTTGATTCCATAGTCAAAGTAAACACCTAAACATTCATATTTGACATTCTACTAAATGTCACACAGAAAATGTATGTAGCTATGTGTAACAAACAGCAATGAACATCATCTGGTAGAAACGAAATAGTGTGCATTCCAACTACCTGTAGCAAATAGTCCTCCATTTCCAGTCACAATTAACATGGTGTGGTAACATAGATAGTGTGCTATGATGGTGTGTGTGTCTCTTCTGGGGCTAGCCATTTGTACGGCCTCATGCTTGTGGAAGATAGTAGAGGCCACTCTTTGTATGATGATTGGGAAGTGTTCCGCTTAGTATGTGCCTATGACCACAGTCCCAAAATTCTATTCTATATATGCTACAGCAATAACTGTATCCAAATTTCAAATCTATTCCGTGATCTCATATCACACATACAAATGCTACATACTATACTTTGCCAGTGAAACAGTGTTGTATGTGAACACCCACTGCTATGCACAAGCGCATTCCCTTGATGCACAGTGTAGTTATGTTATGTAATTTACACAGCCTTACTGTCAGCAATATGTAGGATGTCACACCAAGGCATGTATGCTGATCTACCATAGCATAATTAGCATGAGTGAGAATAATGTTGCCCACAAATGATCACACTGTTACTGTCCTGTAGGGTATGACCCTTGGATATGAATGGCAAATACTCAATCAAATGGCACCATTCAAACATCCCCTTCCAGATGGGCTCAGTCAAATGATGCACACTCCTAAATTTCACCCACAGCCTGATGCCTCCCTTGACTGTGGCACAGATGTTTGGCAGTAGGCTGCACTGTCATAGATGTGGGTGCACTGACCCCATGGCAGTGGTAGTCTATTGCTTTCCTACGACCAATTTAGTGCACAGGGCGTCTCTAATAAAGTGAGCCCTAGTGCTCCCACAGTGTTTGGACACCATGCATAGTATGATCCTCAAACAGCATGTACTCACACATATGTCCACTATCAACACACCTTGTAAACACATGAAAAGACTGTAAACGGGTCAACTTCATTATTCACACTCAACACTGCAATCCCTGTGCATTCTTACATGCATTGCACATCACAAGACACCCAAAAACAACATTTTGACCTATTGTATCGGAATATGCTAAAAATGAAGCTACCCAGCAGACACATGCGAAAAAACAGCATTGTGACTTGTAAGGCCTTGTGTGAAATCAATGCATTGACTGGTAGCATTAAAAAATGGATCGGCTGAAAACATGACACATACACCCAGGAAGTGAAGTATTGGCTAAAGGGAATTGATGTGTCTTGTCCTGTGTGCTGACGGGTGTTTGTCTTTAGGGGTATAGTTGTAATAGCAAGTGGGGGCTGTGTCATCCAGGGCTACCCCGTGAAGGTCTGCAAACAACGCTGGGTGTGTATGATGCCTCGTGATGCAGAGGATGTTCGGAGTGGACAGCGACGCCCAACAGCTAAAATATTGCTGGGCCGATGTCGTCGGCAGGGAGTCTGACCTCCTGGATTATGTTGGCATAGAAGTTGGCGGAGCAACTGGCAAATACACATGATTTAACTGCTATCCTATGTGTCTCATGTAACCATTGATGATTTGTGGTAACATTAAATATGGCTCAAATGACTTTTATGCTCAAATTAACCATGCCCCCATGCAAAAGAGGGAAATGCTATGGTTATAGCGCTAAAGGAACTAACGATGGACGGAATGCTGAACAATGCAAGCACTGACCCTCAGTCACATAGAACTGGGTTTAAACCATTGTTCTTTTTCTCACCACGCCACCCCAGTTTGGACCCAGACATATGCAAATCAGTCTTGACCCTGTTCCCCATGGGAATAGTCCAGCCCGAACTGCCAAGCCAGGTCCTCCCTGAGCCGGAAACAAACATCCTGGGATCGGTTTCGGGGCATCACCCCTCATCAGCAAGGCTAGCTTGAATCCAGTGGTGCATTGAGCACGGAACCCACGTCTGGGCATACCCTTCCCACTTAGGGCAACAAATGCAAAAGGAGCAAATGATGGATGGAATGCTGAACAATGCAAATATTCACCCCCAGTCACAAAGATCTGGGTTTAATCCATCATTCTTTTGCTCACCACACCACCAAAGTTTGGACAAGCCATATGCAAATCAGTCTTGACTCTGTTCCCCATGGGAGCAGCCCAGCCCGAACTGCCAAGCCAGGTCCTCCCTGGACCAGCAGACAGCATCCTGGGACCGGTTTTCGGGCATCACCCCTCATCAGCCAGGCTAGCTTGAATCACTTGAATCCAGTGGCACAGTGAGCAAGGAACCCACCTCTGGACATACCCTTACCACTTAAGGCGACAAATGCAAAAGGAACAAAGATGGATGGAATGCTGAACAATGCAAACATTCACCCCCATTCACAAAAATCTGAGTTTAATTTTGCTCAAACACATCACCCCAATTTGGAACCAGCCATATGCAAATCAGTCTTGACCCTGTTCCCTTTGGGAACAGTCCAGCCCAAACTGCCAAGCCAGGTCCTCCCTGTACTGGAAACAAGCATCCTGGAAACGGTTTCGGGGCATCACCTCTCATCAACCAGGCTAGCTTGAATACAGTGGTGCAGTGAACATGGCACCCACTTCTGTGCATACCCTTCCCACTTAGTTTGACACATGCTAAAGGAACAAATGTTGGATGGAATGCTGAACAATGCAAGCATTCACCCTCAGTCACAAAGATATAGGTTTAATCCATCGTTCTTTTGCTCACCACGCCACCCTAGTTTGGACCCAGCCATATACAAATCAGTCTTGACCCTGTTCCCCAGGGGAACAGCCCAGCCCGAAATGATAAGCCAAGTCCTTCCTGGACCGGAAACAAGCATCCTGGGACTGGTATCAGAGCTTCGCCCCTCATCAGTCAGGCTAGCTAGAAACCAGTGGCACAGTGAGCCCGGTACCCATGTCTGGGCAACAAACGGTTCCCACTTAGGGCGACAAACGCAAATCTGTGCACCAGTGCTATCTGTGACACTGTGCTGGCAACACAAGTATTCGTGCCCCTGTAGGTGATACAAATTAGTCTCATGGAAGCATTGGGCTGATTCATATGCCCATAGTCCATCCAGACAACGTATATGATGACAGACCAGGTAGTGCAGATCTGCTTCAGAGCTGCTTATTTCACAACAGGCATTTGTCAGGTATAGTTGTGATGGGCCATTACAGAACATATGTTACACATAAAGGGGCTTATTATCCCCTTCCACTGCTGGGATCTCACTTCTTAGATTGTCAAAAGCTATGAACTGGTCACACAATGGTCCTGTAAATAAACCCCATAGTGATGTATTGATGATCCTCCTTGGCATACCTCCTCTGGGTTGTCAAGAATTAATGAGGTTAGCAATGACTTACACTGCTTAGCTATCCTCTGAATGTGGCACAACACATATCACTGGTGCTGAACAGCATTTCTAATGTAAAAGATATGGTCCTGATGTCCACGATAGGTATGATGTACTTTGCGCTGGCTTGCCTGCTTATAACTGGGGATAGAGGGTAAGGGTGGAGAGGGAGGGGTAAAAGTAGGGATTCATTACTTGGGTAGAGGGAAGGCAGGAGTGCTCTGAATGCATAGCATATCCCATATGCTGCCTTTGCATGACCTCATGGAGGTATTTTTGAGACCGAGCCTCCGGAGCTGTCCTTTCATATGTGACTAACATGGTACATGCCTCTAGTATGAAAGGTCCAATGTATGTTAGATGGGAGCCCACCTGCATGGTACTGTATCCAAAGGTATGCTAGCCTGAATATGATACATCTCAACCTATCCCATATACGATATTGTATAATTATGTAATTTTAAACTTAAGAATGCATAAAACATGTGTGAACAATTTCATGCATTCACCAGTATTGATAGTTAAAGAACTCAACTAACTTTGGGAACAAGTGAACATGTTGTGAGATGTACGTAGCGTACTCATTAACTGGTGTCAGCATTTAAGAGGGTCTGGGTATTGCAATACCTTGCTGAGTGTGGTATGTGATTTAGGTAGGTGTAGAGAATCATTAAAGTCAGCAACAATAGTGAAATTTAGTAGGAATGAGGTTTATTGCCTGGTTCCGCAAATTGGCCAACAAGTGCATGTTTTGGCTCTTTACATGTATGTATACTTCAGCTGGCCTTACCAATGTGTATCATTCAGGCATGTCAACTTTGTTGTGTCATTACTTATAACATGAAGGGTACATAGTGTTGCGTGTTTATCTAGGTTCCTGATCGATACTGTGACCTTATGCCCCTATTCGGCTATAAATCCATTTATTCCCTATATTGGCATAACCGTTCAAGTGCGATTTTCAGAAAAGTCATCTCTGGCCTCACACGAACAGAACCACATTCCAGCATAGTTCTCTGTCACTTCCTTTGCAACCAATTAGTGCAATGAGCAGAAGTCACTATCTGATATTCCTAGATTAACACTCTGAGTTCTTCAACAAGATAAAAACTCAGCAAACCTGGAAATCCCCGCTTGCTGTGTTTTGGTTAGTAATGGAACTCTAATGAGCAACTGATAACTATCACTTCCTAGTGACATCTTTAATTGACGTCTTATGTCCAGCAAACTTGCGTCAAACCCGGCACCTGTCAGGTATAAATATTACCAACGTTGCCTTAAGCAACGAGACCAACAAAAGCTGTCGTGCTGTTGTAAGCTGCCGTGCACCCTGTTGTGCATCCCATTGCTGCTGCAGGCAGTACGCTGCTGCTGTCCCTTGGTGGTGAAGCTACTGATACCATTATCGCTGCTAAAGTGCGAACGATGGTGCAGTACGCTTAGGAGCTGAACAGCCGTCCCTCTGCGAAAGAAGCCCAGCAGATTCCAGCTGCCGCGGACGCTGTCCCCCGCCTCCTCCTCCCGATGCGCTGAAGAAGAGCCGCTGTCTTTCTCCTGCAGAGAAATCCAGCTCCAGCGTTTCTGGTCTGCCCTCGCGGGTGACTGGGATATTGAGTGCCCCCTGAAGGAAATACCAGACTTCCATCATTCTATTCAGAGGTATGGTGTTGACTAAACCCTTAGATGAGAATTCTTGAAGCAAATCTTGGCAAAACCAACTTAACTTAAAGCTACTTACTTACTCCCCTTCCACGTGTTAGGCTTAGGTCAGGCACACTGGGGTAGGCGTAGTTAGAAGCACCAGTTGAGTATTTTAGCCTAATGTATATATGACTGTATATATGTTTTATTACTTTTAAACCATTGTATGGCTAAGAAACCATATCAATGCTTTTACAGTATTATTTCGCAATACTTATCTTACTGTACATACTTTTTATAATAACAAGTCTTGCAATTGTGGCAATACATTTCTCTTGTACGAGAAGAAATACTGTTCAATAAATGTTAACCCTTTATTGACAAACGCCCGTCTCTCTATTCTCTACATCTCGTGAAAGTAAACTGCACTAAACTGACTGAGTGAAATACCTGTCTATTGTTTCACACGACCCTAGAGATTGACTCTTGATCTGAGGAGCAAAGTTGTCATGTTGCACGGTTGTTGGAAAGCTGAATCCCTTCTTATCTGTGCCAGGGAAGCTGATCACTTCCTATGCAGAGAAGAAAGTTTCCAGTGACCTCTGAGCTAGTTGGTAACACACCCAATTAAGTTTAGCATAGTCAGTGGAGGCCTGGAATATCCGCAGTTCCACGTCGATACTACTGTTTATGTTATTCCAATGCGCAGGGCCTAGTGGGAAACTAGGAACTACACTACATGGCGCCCAACGTGGGCCAAGGCGATAAACTAACGCAAGACGTTAGAGTAACTCAGTCGTGCATATTTCACACAGACCCCTTTCTCCCGTAAATACTCCAATAGACGTCTGGAGTGGGTGAAAGGTTAAAATCCGCCCGACCTTAGTAGGAAGAGATTCCTATGTAAAGCTCTGGTTTATTCAACGTTGAAGGATACAGTGTTCCAAAATATTGTGCACCTAATCTTTGTCTCCTTGGAGACCTACTCTGCAAAGCCTGCATTTATAAAATGTCAGACAGTGAAGAAGAAAAGGAAGCAGCTAGGCTGGCATCCCTACTAATTGAGGAGGACTCGAGTCTCCTACAGACAGACCCGGATGCTATTATCATCCCGGTCCACTTAAGAAGATCTATAACATTAAAACTTATAGCTAACGGACTGACACCTCAAGGTGGTACAGTAATTTTCGTGATAGAGGCACACGAATATCGGCAGACAGAGGTATTCTATTCATGGATAAACTTTCCAGCGGTAAACGCTATAACAAAAGAGTTTCACTATTATAAAATAGAGAAACCTCCGGAAGAGTACGCTCCTTTCGAGGAGATTGAAATTCCACTTAAATTTCAAGAGCACTTGCTCTGGTTTAATGGCGCCCTAAAACATACTGATCACATAACCAGGCTCGGTCCACTAGGTAGACCAGGAGCAACGTGGCCGGTTCTAGCCAGCTACACACCACATCCGGACATTGTAAAAATGTCTAGAGAAGAGCTGTTAGTACAGCTAAACACATTAATAAAAATACATAGGCAATTAGTCCAATATGTAATGCGGACTGCAACAGTCCAACCAGCTGTTAATGTACCACAGCTGACCCCTCATCAGGGAAACACTAATAAAATTAAACCACAGAACATACAGTCATGTCTTGGTAAAACACCCGTAAAACGGGAACAAATTCCTTTCTGGTTAGCACAGAAAATCACTCAAATAGAGGCAGTATTTCCTGATACTACCCCTATAGAGAAACACAAAATCTTGACAATCTGCCTTCCTATGGGAATCGCACCACACGTGGAGGACTGCGACACTTGGGGTACAGTCTTTGCTTCCATTTACACAAAAACACACGGTGTTCCGTCTATGGCGGTAATACCAGAAGTGCTGAAACAGATTCAGAATGAATTCGGTCCAGAGCCCGCTTTAAATCTAGGTATGAAATTACTGAAAGACTTCAAGCAGGTCTCGGCTATATTATTAGCCAATATAAGAGGAGAAGCAGCATCTGTGGCGATCCGCCAGAAGTTGAAGGAAACAGATATAAAAGATCCTGTTGAGCTTGCCAAAATCATAGAAAAATGCTATGAAGAATTAGGTAGAGACAGCTTGGGTGGAAAACCAGTTAAACCCCAACTGCTCGAAAATCCTGAAAAATTATTTATTAAAAATAATTTAAACACTCCTAAAAAGAGCTGGGATGGAAAAAAACAATCCACTCCCAAGGAAAAAGTTTTCCAGTCCAGAGGAAGGTCTCCTAGACGGAGGGAAAGAACTCCGACTCGAGAACGCCAGTCTCCCCAGAGGGAGCCCTCTGAGAAAAGATATAACCTTAGAAATAGGGATAATCTGAAAAAACCTGATAGATATCAAAGTATTGATACACGTCCCTCTCGATCTTTTCCACAGAATTCGGAAAGAAGAGGACGGTCAGACCCAGGAGAGCACACCAAGTCCAAAGACAAGGAACCTGCTCAAAATAAGAAATCTCAATTTCAGAAAAAGAAGGTAGCCAGTATTAGAGTAATCAACCATGCCGAGAATACTGAGGACACAGTTGAAAAACGGGGAGTGGGCATTGACAATGTTGGACAGTGCAGCAGAAATCAGTATAGCGCGCAAGATCTTGATGAGTCATCTGGAGACAGTGGACACGAATGAATACATTCAGGTTGAAACTGCCGACACCAGACTTAGCGAACCCCATAAAATATACGAAATAACATTGCGCATAGAGGGTGATAAGACTAGGAAAATAAGAGGTCTACTTTGGGATAAGCTCTCAAAAGGCTATGATATTCTGTTAGCTGAAAAAGATTGGCCCCCGGAGTTTGTCAGGGAGTGCCCTCGTGGCGAAGAAGTGATTATGCCTGCCTTCTCGAATCACATTCCGATTCACAAAAAATATACATATGCAAGGAAATGGGCAGTAGCCCAGGCACCAGCATTATATAAAAATCGTGTAGGATGGGATGAGGACTCACCTCCTCACAAAATCCAATTAAAAAGTGAACCAACTGCCCAAAGGCACTATCCCATAAAGCAAGAAGCTAAAAAACAAGTCAGGGAGATCTTAGATCAACTTGAGTACCAGGGGGTGATTGAAACATGCACCTCTCAAATGAACAATCCTTTGTTTCCTGTCTCCAAGCCAGACAATTCATATCGTCTAGTTTTGGACTACAGACACCTTAATACATGTTGCAAAACTTTTGCAGTACAAAACTCACATAGTGCAGCCCTAATGAATAACATAGTTAGGAAAAAATATAAAACGACATTAGACATATCTAATGGTTTCTTTTGTCAAAACATTGCACCAGAAAGCAGATATTTGACCGCTTTCTCTGCATTTGGGTCACAGAAAAAATTCTGTTGACTCCCACAGGGGTTCAAGAACAGCCCAGGACTATTCTCAGCTAGGGTAACAGAGTTACTACAAATCTATGATGATGAGGCATTATCTTACGTAGATGATATCTATCTCACAGACGACGACTTGGATACTCACTTGAAAAGAGTGAACACCATTATACTTGGGTTCGCAGCAGAGGGTTACAAATTCAACTTTAAAAAGTCCCGAATTGCCCATCTGACAGTACTATTTTTAGGGTACGAATTATCAAGTGAAGAGAAAAGCCTAGCGGACAACTTCTTAGAGAAGTGCGCTGTACTCCAAGCTCCAAAAACGCTGAAGAATTTACAATAGGTTTTCTGAATTTCGGAAGAACTTACATTCTAAATTACGCAGAGAGGGTTAAACCTCTCTACGAACTAATTAAACCTGATTTTAAACAAATCAATTGGACTCAAAAACACACAGGAATTTTGAGATCACTGCAAACAGACATGTTAGCAAAAACAAAATTAGATACACGTGACAACACACGTGATCTTGTAATCCGAGTCATCCCAGGAAGATGCGGATTCACGTACCTAACCTCTAATGAGGGAGAAAAGGTACCAATTTCAATCAAATCTCACTTGTACACACAAGCAGAAAAAACATTCAGTCACACAGAAAGAACTGTGAAAGCAGTGCAAATCGCATTAGCAAATGAACGAGAACTAGCACATGGCAAACGGATTAATATCCTTACAGCGGAATCCGCCTTCGAAGCGCTATTCAGCCCAGTAAACCTGCCTACAGTGTCACTGGATCCGAAATGGATACAGTGTGTAGATTCTCTAGGAGCGGAAGACGTGAAATACTATTTCGCCCCGCAATTTGAAGAACTGACTGATTTAGAATATGAAGAAGAATATCCTCTGCCAATCGAAATTCTGCCTCTCCCACAATACGCCTGTATAATCTATACAGATAGCTTTGTACAGCATTTCAACGTAGAGAGAAAATCCTACGATGCAGCATGTGCGATCATTAAAGGTCGTTGGCTGTGCTGTAAATTCAGACCGAAAGTAACAAAAACTGAATATGTAAGAAACTGTTCGGTTCAGAGAACTGAAATCAGATCTTTAAAGATGGCGCTCGAAAATGCAGAACGTGAATTCCCGACACTTATATTGTGCGATTCTCATTTTTGCGTCAACTCTTACAACAATAAGCTGCAGAGTTGGATCAAAAACGACTACAAAGATGACACAGGTGCCACAATAAAGCATAAATTGCTATGGAAACAGGTAGCTCTTTTACACAAAGAACTACAAAAGACTCACGTGATTCACGCACAGAGTCTTCAACGTGATGGCGTTCACGTTGCAGGGAATTCATTGGCTAATACAGCCACAGCGGAAGCAACTAAACCGGCTTCCGTAGCCACAAAAAAGCGTACAGATAAATACATAGAAGGGAAACCATGCTGGCAGTAAAAACGACAGTAAAAGGCGACTGTGCAGCACTACCCGTAAACTATCCACTCAATTATGCATACATAATCGATGCAAACTTCGTTCCTTTTGCTCGAATCCCTGGAGTGGGGGGCAGAGTAATTCCAAACACGAACAGGAGAATATTTTTAATAGCAGACGCACATATGGGTTTGGGTCCTAGGCACAGAGAGATCAAGGAATCACTGACTGAATTACAATCAGTATTCTGGTGGCCGGGAATGAGTGTAGAACACCAAATATATGCAAACAACTGTGAAAACTGTAATAGGGATCGCAGTAGCGAACCTTGCTACCGGCTACCAATCAGAAAGAGCGTAACGCTGCCTACACCCCATCCTGCGTCCTATTAATAGTTAAGGCTAAACACTCTTAAAAAACGAGGCCCCAGCCCTCGGCTGACGCTAGAACGTTTATAAAAGATTTGTGAGTCTTTATCGGCACATACGCAATTACCACGTTCCATTCTGATCAGGGTCCTGCTTTCAGCTCTCGAGCCTATAAGGAGGCCATGGCCAGCATGGGAATTGGGTTGCGGTATTCTTGTCCGTCATACCCCGGAAGGGAATAGTGTGGTAGAAAGAAAAAACCGGGACATAAAGCAATCTATAACAGCGAAGGTATTAGGTTCAGGCGCTGGGTGGGTCAAACATTTAATAAGTGTCCAGACTAGTCTTAACAACATGCCAAGAAATTCTCTGAAAGGTTTCAGCCCATACGAACTATTGTTCGGAATTAGAATGCGTATTCAGGACCTCGATAGTCAGATGTCAGTGGTACAAGAAGAAACAACGCACTTTGATGTAAAGGATCGTTTGGCTGTTTTACAGGAACTGAATGAAACAAGAAAATCATTAAGCAACATAAAGTTAAGGCAACAGCCAAGTACCAATGACGAGGCACCACCAGCAACAGCCCCAGCAAGGCCTGTCTGGATTCCAAAGATTGGGGATCTAGTCAGAGAAAAGATCGCGGTTAAGAAGGAATTTGGGCCTTCTTACAGAAAAGCAGTACCTGTCTTGGCAGTCACCGGAACAAGATCAGTTGTGCTACCGCCCCTTGCTGGTAAAAAGGAGAACAGTGTCGTGTCTATCGATCTGGTAAAACCACAAGCATGTGGCCTATAATAAACAGTAGGCCCAGTGGACTCCCAAGAAACAACAGAATACCCAAACTTGCGACAATCCAAGAGGTTCAAACTGAAGGACTAATCACATTCGATCAGCCTGCAGTGCACAATGAAGGACTATGCAATAATGCCATGGAACTCGTGCCTCTTGAGACACAGATTGAAACAGTTCGTCAAGAAACAACACCAGTCTACGATGATGTGGCATCAGAAAGTGCTACCGAAAGACAGATTGAAAGAACAATCCCATCAATTGACAGAACTGCCTCTGGTTATTTCATCAACTTCGACAACTTCTCTGAAGATCAAAAGGACCCCGAAGTGATGCCAGAAACAAAAAAGTATTCTAAAGAAAATACTACAGGACTCCTTCAACAAATCAAAGAATTATATCTGGATTCACCGTTGATTGAGCATTGGATTATCTCAGGGGTATTCATACTACTACTATGCCTAATTTTAGTTTTAATTTTAGGAAAGTTTATTACAATTGAATGGACACAGCAAGTCAGAACATCAACCTAGTCCTGAAATCACACAGATCATCCCACGTGAAGAAAAGAGAACTGTCAACAGTAAATGTCACAGCAATTCCAATACCTGGTAGGGTAGTATGGGAGAAAACAGACTATGAGATATCTGGTCCGGTCGAAATCCTGAAGTATCCTCATCAACTAAAGGTTTCTTTAAGTGACTTGGTAAAACACAGTACATTCTCTGATGATTGGGACTTTAACAGTATTAATGACATGATGTCTGATTTAGTAATGTCAGCTAGATTCACAGATCATGATTATTTACAAGGTTCATCTAGTTATGAGCAGTTATTCTGTTACACCCACTATGGGGATCATTACCTGCATAAATCTGCACAGCCTAGAAATGTTTTTATGTATAATCAATGGGAACATTGTTCTACACCACCTAAAAGCAGTTCTAAAGCATTTTTTGAGAAATTCAAATACTTCTCAGGGTTTAACACCAGTGATGCAGAAACGTTTTATTACAAACTGTTAGATAAAACAGGAATGAAAACAATGCTGACAAATTCTAAATTCATATATTCAGAAGCATTTTATGACAAAATGATGACATTTGGTTTTGATTATTGGAAAAATAATATTGAAACGAAAACAATTTGGGGTACAAAAGATTGGCAGGTGCAAGGCATTGAAGCACTATTTAGAACCTGCATGATACCAGAACAAATGTTGTTTTTAAATGACACAATACACCAAACATCTTGTCTTGGCCTAGCTAAGATCAAAGACCTTAAAACACCGTCTATACCAAAGCCAATACCTGAGAATACAACCACAGATATTGAGTTAGACGTGTCACAAATTTTACATTTTAACAGATCACATCCTGATTGGAAAAAGTGGTTAATCTGGCCTACAGACACAAACAGCTGTCAAGATAGATTCCTGAATAAAACACAGGGGTTAAAAATGACCAGACTAGACCCGAGATATTCCCAGAGACAACATCCAGGGATAATAACAACATACAGTGTAGGGAAACTCTGCCTTGAATGGCTAACATCATCCACACTGGCTGAAATTAAACAACACTTGTCTTTACTAAATATGGTGCTGATTTGAGCGATTTCATTCTTGGACCACGCAAACAGCGTCAAAAGCGTTTCATAGCGACCAGTATCTATGCTGCTTACAACGAGGCTTGGAAAGTAAAGCAAATTGAAACTGCTGAAAAAATACGAGAAATTGATCGTATTAATTTGGAAAAATCACTTTCTGTGGTAGACAATGGGTTAATGACTCTGTCTTCCAGAATATATTCGTTGGACAATATTGTATCATCTGCCTTTGATGTGATAGACAGAGACTTGCTAATGTTACAACATGGCCAGTCGCAATTACGTTCTATTAAAGAATTAGGCTGGACGCTGCAAAATCTTCGTTCAGGCTATGTGCCTTGGCGTTTAATCAACACAACGTCATTATTTTCCATTTTTAACCTTACTGATAAACAGATCAGTTTGGCACAGAAAGGAGCAGACTATACAATGCTGAGCATCGAAAAACTTGAGAGATTACCATTGACAATGTCAGAGAGTCCTGTCATTGAATGGATAATACCCGGGATTATCACAATTCCGATAACAACTTTCCGATTTAAAAAGTGCCTTGAGTACATACCTGCTGGCCAATATGAACAATTGGGTAAAGGATATGTAAAATCTGAATGGAAATTCAAACAACCTTTCATGCCACTAGCTAGTCACACCTGCAACTCAGATAGAGCCCTTCTTTATGCAACTTTCAAACGGGAGTTACATTCTTAGAACGGATCACAGATGTTGTGGCCTTGTGCCAGGGAAAAGTTATCTAGTAAGAGTAACATCCACGGTCAAATGCTGTATACAAGCATTGTTCCCGAGTGGGCCTGCAGACACAGTGACTCCCATCTGGCCTCGTCTGAATCTCTATTCTATACGAATTGATACATTAAGCAAAATGAAATCTGTAATTTTACAGACAACAGTGCCTATAACGTCATCAAAAGAGACGTATGATCTTCTAGTTGCAAGGACAGCTACTGAAGTTCATGACCTTTTATCAACAAATTGCCCCATGCATTTCGTAGAAATGTTGAGCCAACTCCTTAACATGTCTAGTGCCACAAGCATCCCAGGCATATTTAAGACAGTCTTTACGGGACTGCTAACACCTTTCCAGGCAATTTTGGGAATCGTTCCTAATTTTGTACACTCTGTTTTTGGCGGCATACCATTAATTATGGGACTTGTAGCAGGGATTTTATTTTTGACCCTCCTGCTTCGTTATGGCAAGCCTCGGCTCAGACACAGCTCCCATGGGAATGGAAGAGACAATCCTAGCGATGCGCTACCGGGACAGGATAACTAACGTCCTTGGATTGGCCAGGCTGAGAGATCTAAACATGACCTGGTTCCTTTCATTCAGACCTATATGGCAGAACTGTATCTTACCGGTACTAAGATGTATGCTTTGCGGCGATGAATGCGTGTTGGACATCTGTCTTTCACTTCCATCAGCAGTACCAATGGACGTCGATACTTTGCTCATTCCAATAACGGCTCACGCATTGTGTTGTCCCCAGCGGCTACCAATCCTGATGACGGCATTCGTGGAGACTCCTGTGCTACAACCAAGTGGTAACAGTGGAGCGAGTGACAAAAGCAACATCATCCAGGTACGACGTTATTTATTTATTTATTTTATGATTTATAGAGCGCCTGGTGACCCGTAGGCATCCCCGCGCTATAGATTTGTGAGAACCAGGAGGAGAAGGACCGGGAGAACTATTTGGGAAATAGGAAGGTTTTTAGTTTTTTCCGGAAGAGGGCGTGACAGGGTTCCAGACGCAAATTGCGAGGAAGTGCGTTCCATCCTGCAGAGGCTTTGACCGAGAAGCGACGGCCACCGGTACGAGCTTTCTTAAATTTTGGAACACTGGCCAGATGTTCGTCGTCAGAGCGAAGTGTTCTGGGGGCTTTGTAGGGGGCGACCAGGTCTTTCAGGGCGGCTGGGCCGGCACCATTGATGAGTTTGTGGCTGGTGCACAGGGCTTTAAACTCTACTCGCTGGCGGACAGGAAGCCAGTGCAGAGCCTTGAGGGCCGGTTTGGCCGAGGCTCTGGGAGGGAGGTTCATAATGAGCCTCGCCGCGGCGTTTTGTGCCCGTTGGAGTTTGGCCAAGGTGAATTCCGGTGCGCCGAGGTAGACGGCGTTACTGTAGTCAAGCCGGGCTAAGATGAGCCCTTGAACCAGAAGTTTCCTGGAGAGGGGGGGGGGGAGAGGGAGAATTTTGCGAATTGACCGCAGGAGGCCAAAACATGTTCCAGCGGTCTTGGTTGCCTGGGTCTTCATGGTGAGGTTCGGTTCCAGCCAGACTCCTAGCGTTTTGATTTCTGTCTTTGGTGTGGGTATCTCACCAAAGGCGTCCGGCCAAACAGAAGGAGGGATGGAGGACCATTTGTTGCCCAGAAGCATAATTTCGGTTTTTGCACCGTTCAGCTTCAGGGAGGATTCGCACATCCAGGTGTGAATGTCCTGGAGACAGTTCAGCAGGCTGTCTGGGTGTTTATCCAGGTGGGAAAGAGAGACGACAAGTTGGGTGTCGTCTGCATAGTTTACTATTTTTATCCCGTAGGGGGTCACGACATCTTCAAGAGGGGCCATGTAAACATTAAACAGGGTGGGACTAAGCGAAGACCCCTGAGGAACTCCTCAAGTGAGTGGAAGGGGGTCTGAGCGAGAGTTGCCGTCCCACACCTGAAATGAACGACCAGATAGAAAGGAGTCAATCCAAGCATGTGCTGTTCCCACAATTCCTGCCCTGGCCAGGCGATGGAGAAGGACACGGTGATCCACCGTATCAAAGGCGGCACTAAGGTCCAGGAGGATCACTGCCACTGATCCTCCTGAATCAAGAATGCACCTTGCCTCCTCGATGACGGAGAGGAGGGCTGTGTCCGTGCCCTGGCCGGGCCGGAAGCCTGTTTGAGATGGGCGCAGGATTTTGTTGGTCTCAAGGAATTGAGAGAGTTGCGAATTAACTAATTTCTCCGCCATCTTGCTGATACAGGGGAGGAGTGATATGGGTCTTTAGTTGGCCATGTCGTCCGGGTTCAAATGGGGCTTTTTCAGCAGGGCCTTGAAGACCGCGTTCTTCCAGTTGGGAGGCACTGTGCCTTGGAAGAGGGAGATGTTAATGAGATCCCTGATGGTGGGGGCTATGCTGGGAGACACAGTTTTTAAAAGTCTGGCCGGGGCCGGGTCAAGGGGTGAGCCGCTTTTCATTTTGGCCAACGTAGAGGTGACCTCACTGAGGGAGACTGCTCTAAAGGAGGACAGCCGCGGGCTGTTAGTGCAGACCTCTATATCAGCGTAATTATGAGGGCTGATAATAGGGAGAGAGTCCAGTATCCGCGAAATTTTTGAGTCGAAGAAGGAGGCAAGGTCGTTACTTCTATCCGGAGGAGCATGGTAATCAGCGGAGGCCGAGGGAATATTAAGGAGTTCCTTGACAATCAGGTAAGATTCTTTAGCAGAATTAGTGGCATTTTTTATTCTATTATCATAGAATTCTGCCTTGGCTAGTTTGAGGGCCGATTTGTAGCGTCTTACCGAGCTGTGGTAAATATCTTTGTTGCTGTGGAGCCAGTCCTTTCTTCACTGTCTCTCAGCCTTTTTACACTCTTTGCGGAGGTCTCGGAGATCAGAGGTGTACCAGGGGGCCTGGCCCTTTATCCTGTTTTTGATCTCCCGATTTTTTATGGGGATGATACTGTCGAGAGAGGAGGATATCCAATCTCTGACTTGGGAGTCGGCGATGGAGGAGTCCTCCGTGAGACTCGGGGTCGAGGCGTCCAGGGCTGTGTACCAGTCCTCCACCGAGAGTCTGGCCCACGCTCTGTCTCTGGTGAAGGAAGGGGGTTTTTGAGGCTTCTTGAATGCTCCAGGGAGGTGGGACGTGACCAGAAAATGGTCCGTCCACGGGAGAGGTTGAGAGTTAATGAAAAGGAGGGAGGGGATGTTAGAAAACACCGGGTCAAGAAGGTGCCCTTTCGTATGTGTTGGACCAGTATTGGCAAGGAGCAGGCCAAAGGCCGCCAAGTCGCCAATTAGGTCGGCTGCTCCTGCGTCAAGTGGATCCTCGAAGTGTATGTTTAGGTCGCCTGTTATAAGGAAGTTGGATGTCAGGTGTGCCGAGGAGGAAACAGTTTCCAAAAGGGCGGCGGCGAAGGGGCCCGAGTGGCCGGGCGGCCGATACACCAGGAGGCCTGACAGGGAGCTAGTCGAGGATAGCTGGATCGTGAAGAGGCAGCTCTCTGAATCCTGTATCGCGCACTCTTTAGTTCGACAGGTGAAGTGGTCCCTGTGGATTATGGCTAATCCACCTCCTCTACCTAAGGGGCGTGGTTGAGACATGATAAGGAAGCCCGGGGGTAGGGCCAGAACTATGTCCGCGTTGGAATGCTCCGTAATCCACGTTTCTGTGAGGAGAAGTCTGTCCAAATTAAGGTCGACAATGAGATGATTAATGAGCAGGGCATGCTTAGGGAGCGATCTGCAGTTGAGTGTCGAGATTGTAAGTACGGGGGGTGGGACAGGGGGTTTCGGTAGGAATAGATTTCCTGGTTTGCAATTGTTACAGCTGGAAAAAGAGACATTAGGGTCATGCAATACGTGACAAGTACTGTTTTTAATGGGTCTTAGGCTAAGTAGCTCTCTACGCGAGTAGCTTACCTTTGTGGCGGCAGGGACGGGCATTGAGTCTGGCCCTAGGCCCGGTCGTGCGCGGACGGGCGCAGACGGGCTTGCCTTAGGCGCGCCCGATGCGCTCGTCCGCTGCGCTGGTATGGCCGGCACATTTGTAGTCCTTGAGGGTGGGCGTGGCCTCGCAGTGGGCGTGGCTACCGCCTTGGGCGTTCCCTGTCTCAGCGCGGACCGCTGTCTCAGGGAAGGGTGAGGAGGGCTGTGTCGGCGCGTGGTGTGAGCGCTTTCAACAGGTGAGCTCCTTTTTTTAAAAACACAAGATTAAGCACAATTTACAAGTTTTTTAAAAGAGAATAGTGAACAACAGTCCTCCGGCTTCCGCCTCAGAGGATAAACACAAGTGATAGCGAACGCTTAGTTTCCAGCGTATTTGTAGTCCTTGAGGGTGGGCGTGGCCTCGCAGTGGGCGTGGCTACCGCCTTGGGCGTTCCCTGTCTCAGCGCGGACCGCTGTCTCAGGGAAGGGTGAGGAGGGCTGTGTCGGCGCGTGGTGTGAGCGCTTTCAACAGGTGAGCTCCTTTTTTTTAAAAACACAAGATTAAGCACAATTTACAAGTTTTTTAAAAGAGAATAGTGAACAACAGTCCTCCGGCTTCCGCCTCAGAGGATAAACACAAGTGATAGCGAACGCTTAGTTTCCAGCGTATTTGTAGTCCTTGAGGGTGGGCGTGGCCTCACAGTGGGCGTGGCTACCGCCTTGGGCGTTCCCTGTCTCAGCGCGGACCGCTGTCTCAGGGAAGGGTGAGGAGGGCTGTGTCGGCGCGTGGTGTGAGCGCTTTCAACAGGTGAGCTCCTTTTTTTAAAAACACAAGATTAAGCACAATTTACAAGTTTTTTAAAAGAGAATAGTGAACAACAGTCCTCCGGCTTCCGCCTCAGAGGATAAACACAAGTGATAGCGAACGCTTAGTTTCCAGCGTATTTGTAGTCCTTGAGGGTGGGCGTGGCCTCGCAGTGGGCGTGGCTACCGCCTTGGGCGTTCCCTGTCTCAGCGCGGACCGCTGTCTCAGGGAAGAGTGAGGAGGGCTGTGTCGGCGCGTGGTGTGAGCGCTTTCAACAGGTGAGCTCCTTTTTTAAAAAACACAAGATTAAGCACAATTTACAAGTTTTTTAAAAGAGAATAGTGAGCATTGCTGGTCCCGACTATGATGACAGCAATCATTCTCACACCTCCCAAGTTACAGCGCTATCTAATTTGGTTGAACTATCACCTGAATTTGTAGACCAATTCTTTAAGAGCCTGTCTGATACGATGTTCTCACCCATACAGAAACAATAACTTTGGAGAAGCTTTCCGACACACAGCGTTCCCATGAACTCTGAATTCGGCCTTCAGTTTTGATCAACAAAATATGCAAAAAGCTTTGTAACTCTATTTCCCCGTTCAAGCATTAATTCTTTTGATTTGGACAATTTTTCTAATATTCATCCTTTTTTGGCACAAACAATTCTTTGCTTAACGTAAAAACTATTCTTAGAGAACAGAAGCTTCAAACTTCTATTTCTAAACACATCTAGAGACATAATAACTTACATCAGCCTCTAGCACATGTTATTACAATGCATTTATATGTGATGATTTATCTCGCCCTTCTTCTGTCAGAGATACTTCATGTGTAATTCTTTTTGCATAATCGTTCATTGATTTCATATACAATAATTTTTGAATGATTCAATGCTTCAAAAGACGTACAGTACCTAAAATTCATGTATTACAAATACGCCTATTTCGAATGCATTTATGTATTTTGGGGTGGGCAATGTTACACATGCATCCAATTGCTCTAGTTTTAGTAATTTGATGGACATGAATACGTGGAGTGGGTGTTGCGTGTTTATCTAGGTTCCTGATCGATACTGTGACCTTATGCCCCTATTCGGCTATAAATCCATTTATTCCCTATATTGGCATAACCGTTCAAGTGCGATTTTCAGAAAAGTCATCTCTGGCCTCACGCGAACAGAGCCACATTCCAGCATAGTTCTCTGCCACTTCCTTTGCAACCAATTAGTGCAATGACAGAGCAGAAGTCACTATCTGATATTCCTAGATTAACACTCCGAGTTCTTCAACAAGATAAAAACTCAGCAAACCTGGAAATCCCCGCTTGCTGTGTTTTGGTTAGTAATGGAACTCTAATGAGCAACTGATAACTATCACTTCCTAGTGACATCTTTAATTGACGTCTTATGTCCAGCAAACTTGCGTCAAACCCGGCACCTGTCAGGTATAAATATTACCAACGTTGCCTTAAGCAAAAAGACCAACAAAAGCTGTCGTGCTGTTGTAAGCTGCCGTGCACCCTGTTGTGCATCCCATTGCTGCTGCAGGCAGTACGCTGCTGCTGTCCCTTGGTGGTGAAGCTACTGATACCATTATCGCTGCTAAAGTGCGAACGATGGTGCAGTACGCTTAGGAGCTGAACAGCCGTCCCTCTGCGAAAGAAGCCCAGCAGATTCCAGCTGCCACGGACGCTGTCCCCCGCCCTCCCGACGCGCTGAAGAAGAGCCGCTGCCTTTCTCCTGCAGAGAAATCCAGCTCCAGCGTTTCCGGTCTGCCCTCGCGGGTGACTGGGATATTGAGTGCCCCCTGAAGGAAATACCAGACTTCCATCATTCTATTCAGAGGTATGGTGTTGACTAAACCCTTAGATGAGAATTCTTGAAGCAAATCTTGGCAAAACCAACTTAACTTAAAGCTACTTACTTACTCCCCTTCCACGTGTTAGGCTTAGGTCAGGCACACTGGGGTAGGCGTAGTTAGAAGCACCAGTTGAGTATTTTAGCCTAATGTATATATGACTGTATATATGTTTTATTACTTTTAAACCATTGTATGGCTAAGAAACCATATCAATGCTTTTACAGTATTATTTTGCAATACTTATCTTACTGTACGTACTTTTTATAATAACAAGTCTTGCAATTGTGGCAATACATTTCTCTTGTACGAGAAGAAAGACTGTTCAATAAATGTTAACCCTTTATTGACAAACGCCCGTCTCTCTATTCTCTACATCTCGTGAAAGTAAACTGCATTAAACTGACTGAGTGAAATACCTGTCTATTGTTTCACACGACCCTAGAGATTGACTCTTGATCTGAGGAGCAAAGTTGTCATGTTGCACGGTTGTTGGAAAGCTGAATCCCTTCTTATCTGTGCCAGGGAAGCTGATCACTTCCTATGCAGAGAAGAAAGTTTCCAGTGACCTCTGAGCTAGTTGGTAACACACCCAATTAAGTTTAGCATAGTCAGTGGAGGCCTGGAATATCCGCAGTTCCACGTCGATACTACTGTTTATGTTATTCCAATGCGCAGGGCCTAGTGGGAAACTAGGAACTACACTACAATAGCCAATAGCTATGCATATGAACTGTGCTTATGTTGCATATCAAATCTGTGTTTCAAGATTACTGATGTGTTTTTCATGTAATGTCTTGTAGATGGACCCCCATCATACACACACGGTGAGGTGGATAACTTCAAGGACCCCAACTTCACTGGTGAGTGCCTTAATCAATGATAATTGTGTAGTGCAAGAATTGAGTGTGATGTCAGATGCTGTGTGATTTGCCAGATTCAATGTGAATCCCTGGCACAAATACATTTTTGTATGAAGATAAATAGGGCAGGAAAAGTGGAAGCTAACTGTTGCATGTCTATCAGCCTCTGACTACTGACACTGAGAACACCATGTCAATCTGGGATGGACCACATGATACAGGCTTGACAGGGGAGCCATGATCATAGTGGCAGACTATGCGAATATATGTGGTAGTGGTTACACATCTGAACATGTCCGTGGTTGCCAAGTAATCAGAATGCATGTCAGTTGCCCATGCTATGATATTGGAAGCATGTAATGAGTGGTGACATGGTCCACCATGGACTTACAACAGTTCAGATAGGAGAGGTTTTGTGTGCCCTTTGTGTGATGTGAGGTACTTATCCAGCATCCATCGTTACATGTCATACCTGCCAAGTGTTCAGTCTAGTTAGCAATGTGTCCTAATATAGGTCTTGCTGTATCAGTTACACTATGTTGTGAGACAATACATGTACTTTGCAGGCATTGCACATCTTACTTTGGCAACTACTTCTGGCATTAAGACCATTGCAAGATGCAGAAGGTACACTAATGTACAGTGAAGGTGATGTGCACCATTCCATGGGTACCAAAGAGCATTGTTCCCAAGCATACTAAGTGCTGACATGGTCATACCTAGATGTGCCACGGTGGTTTAATTACATTGTGCAACAATTGCCCTGCCTTTGCAATTAGGGCTTAGTATATCTGAAATGATAGATAATAGGTATGTGTATGGTCACTCCCAGTCTCAAGATGAATTTAGGCTGTAGGGGCTACTACCTGAGATGTTGTGTAAATAATGACGTTTCATGATGCTGGTACCTGTTCCTAGTCATCCTTTGACTGATACTTATACTTATTGCTTCAACAGACAATATGACCCCCAGAGCAGCTAAGGCAGCACAATAAAAGAATCGAGAGATGCCACCACCTCAGACGTGTTGTACAGGCACACAGGACCGTGACGAAAAGATACGAGGAGGAGAAGGCTCAGGGCAGGTGACAAAGCTTTCCGCTAGGACCACCAAAGGTACCTCCAAGCCACCAGTGTCCAGTACCTCCAACAATGGGTCATCACAGCCACCTGGACCCACACCTCAGGCCCCAGGAGGGCCTAGCTCTTTTAAACTGGACATGAGGAAGGACATTTCAATTCTGAAGTTGATTGCTCTTGACCAGGCTTTGACTCTCCTCCATGAGATCAAGCAGGCAATGGGAAGACCCCAAGTGACCAAAGCTACAGGGAGCCTTTATGCCCGTCCCCCTGTATATAGATTGTATGTATTACATAATTTTTTGATAGCTTAGCTTAGGTTAGTGCAATGATAGTGTAGCATTAGTGGTTTTAGGGGTTTTCTAGGGGTGTGTTTTTGGGGGGTTTGAGGGTTGAAGTGTTTCATATGTATTAGAAAACGTTTTTAAAATAATACAAACAAATTATGATTGTTTAGGATTTCATGTGTAGGTAGTTGAAGTTTAGATGTAATTTCTGTTGTCCTTATGTGAAAACATGTCTTCATGGGGGTGGGACGGGTTGATGTTTATCATGTAGCGCTAAATGTGAAGAGTAAGGAAGGTTAAGTTTAGGTACTTTCAGATAGTAGCTAGGATAAGATAGTGTAGGTTAGTTAGTTAGTATATGGTATGTAGATTTATATTTGTTTACTTTTATATTGACATTAAATGCCATTGTTTGCTAGTCTCTGACAGTGAGGAGGCGCAACAGGGTTGCTTTAAATTATTGTAAGTTTCTTCAAGGTGTTCTATGGCCCGGAAGCACGGCGGGCACATTGATTACGTACAGTTCAGACAGCGATGGGCATTTTATTAGCTGGTGAAAGATGCGCCCCTCACACTGTGAAAGTCTTGTGAATTCCGTTTCCTTCCGGAAATTGAATTTTCTAATCTTGAATTAGGAACAGGTCACCTCCCTTATTGAAGAACTAACGTAACCTTTTCACAGATGATATCTTTGTTGGTCATTAACTATCGCTGTTAAATGACCGAAAGCCTCCGTAATTGCTTGTTTTAATTGTAGCTCAATTAAAGTTGCCATAAGGGATGAACTGGCCAATGGGCGATAATTGCCAGGTGAGAGTGACGGTGATACCAATAATTCAGAGGACAGCTGGATACGTTCATATTATCACTTTCTTTATTTCACTACCTTCCTGCTCTCTCCCTCCATCCCCACCAGTATCTTACTCACTAGCCAACAGAACACCTTCAACATTCCTCAAAAAATAGAGACCAACTCACTAGGAAGACTTAAAAATAGAAGCCATTTTATTTTTCTTCATTTATTTTTCTGCCATTTTGGACGAAGCTCCTTAGAGTAAAAACAACAGGTATGTACCGAGAGCAGCACACTATCTATCTATCTATCGCCATCACTCTATCTATCTATCTATCTATCTATCTATCTATCTATCTATCTATCTATCTATCTATCTATCTATCTATCTATCTATCTATCTCCCTCACTCTATCTGTCTATCGCCCTCACTCTATCTATCTATCGCCCTCACTCTATTTATCTATCGCCCTCACTCTATCTATCTATCTATCTATCTATCTATCTATCTATCTATCTATCTATCTATCTATCTATCTATCTATCTATCTATCTATCTATCTATCGCCCTCAGTCTATCTATCTATCTATCTATCTATCTATCTATCTATCTATCTATCTATCTATCTATCTATCTATCTATCTATCTATCATCTATCTATCTATCTATCTATCTATCTATCTATCTATCTATCTGTCTATCTGTCTATCTGTCTATCTGTCTATCTATCTATCTATCTATCTATCTATCTATTTATCTATCTATCTATCTTTCTGTCTGTCTATCTATCTGCCTATCTATCTGTCTGTCTGTCTGTCTATCTATCTATCTATCTATCTATCTATCTATCTATCTATCTATCTATCTATCTATCTATCAGTCTATCTATCTATCTATCTATCTATCTATCTATCTATCTATCTATCTATCTATCTATCTATCTATCTATCGCCCTCACTCTATATATCTATCTATCTATCCATCTATCGCCCTCACTCTATCACCCTCCCTCTAGCTATCTATCGCCCTCCCTCTATCTATCTATCGCCTTCACTCTATCTATCTATCGCACTCACTCTATCTATCATTCGCATCACCACAGCATCACACAGCACCACCACAGCATCACTCAGGGGCACCACAACATCACTAGGCCCTACCACAGCATCACTGAACGCCACAGCATCACTAGTCACCACCACAACATCACTCAGCTCCACTACAGCATCAATCTGTGCAACGAGTCAACAACAACTGGTTCAAATATGTTCTCTCAACGTTTCAAGGTTTATTACAAATGTCACAAAAAGATATTAATATTTAACTTCTGTACTTGGATTTTCGTCACAATAAAATACACTGAAAATAATCTTCACAAAAGTTATTTACAAAAGTTTAAGCTATTGCCATTATTAATTACAATAATTTTTATTTAAGTATTAATTATTTACAAAAAATTAAAAGCCATTGTTATTTGTAATCAATACATCTAAGTCACGTAAATACAATGCATATTGCAATACAAATGCTATAGGTGTCCCATTTGCGAAAGTTTTAACTATTGGCATTGTAAATGACAAAGCTATAAATTTCGCTATTTACAAAACCAAAACATAAATAAAAAATGTGTCATTTACAATACCAATAGCTCAAACTTTCCTAATGCGAGACCTATTGCATTGCAAATGCTTGTTACCCTTCGCTGTCCAACACTTTCCCTACTGTTCCACTCATGGGAGTATGAATGGTAATTTGTACCCACCTGCTATCCAACATTTTCCCCACTGTTCCACTCCTTGGAGTGGGAATAGTAATTTGTACCCACCAGATATCCAACATATTCTATACTTTTGCACTTGTTGTAGTGTGAATACTATTTTTATTCACCATGCTATGCAACATTTGTATTATTGTTCCATTTAATGTAGTGTAAAATATTAATTTGCATGACAAATTTTAATATTAGTATTTATATTATTGTATATTATTTATTTTTAAATTTATATACGTTTTTTCATATATATGTAATTATATTTTTAGTAATGTTTTAAACATTTCATCATTAAGAATATTATTTATTTTTTTATATTATTACATTATATATATGTTTAAAAAAATGAAAAACAATGTTTACATTATATTTATTATTTTTACATTTTAGTTTCAGTGATGGTGTTTTTCTCTGTCTATGTGTGCTGCAGAATGCAGCACACATAGACAAAGCAAAAACTAGAAGAAATATTAATATTTTTCCTCATTGCGCCAATGTAATGGCTGCTTTTGCCTGGTTACGTTTTTGGTGCTGTCTCAGATTTACAGATCCTTGTAAATGTGGGCTTCGTCAAAAAGCAGTTGTCGTTATGGTGGAACGCCCACAGTAACACTCAGTTCAGTTCATAAACTTTATTCGACAGTTTAAAAAACGTCATAAAAGTACACAGATAAAATCATACATGTGACATTACACAGGGAAAGTACATATCATCATGGGTTGTTTTCAGAAGTCAGCAAAAAAAAAAAAAAAAAAAAACCCAGAAAATAATAGCTAAAAAACAATACTTTTTCTTGCAGCAACAGATTTCAGGATAAAAGTTGCTATAAAAAAGCACAAATCCGGGCTAGCAAGTGAAAATAACAATTTCATGGCATTTGAAGTAGAAGACACAGAATATTTTTTAAATAACGGTTTCAAGTAAACAATACGTAGGGCTTTATAAAGGGGGCAGATTAACATGAAATGAAGGGTACTTTGCTTGGTTAGTCCATCACATGGACAAGCAGATGTTGTATAATTTTTCATTTTTGGAAAGGCCACAAGGTTGTGGGCAATTCCAAATCTAAATCTGGATAGTACGAATTGGTGAGATTGCCTGTAGATTATTTTAAGATAGATAGGCAAACCAGGACCCTCGTTAGCATTGGAGGAATAGAAAGCATGGGTTGAGTAGTTACTTGTGTCTGCTTTCCGTTTAATGAATTTTACCCTCATAAATTCTTCTTTCACCTCCTTTTTGGATAAAGTAGTTACAATCTCGGGATCTTTGCGTACATCCAAATCAAAGAGTTCTTTAAAAGTAGTGGTCACATACTTTATCCATGGTATATTCTTGAAATTATCCAAAGACAGACAATCTTTGATAATGCTCTTTGTGAAACTTGTTTCGTCCTTCAGCCAAATAGACCTCCATACCAGGAGGGGTCTCAATTCGATTAAATCGGCTATATGGTCCAACCTTAGTTCCTCGTGGACCAGGTAGTTAGATGCCGATGAGGGTAAACAAAGTAGCCGTTTCAGAAACAAATTTTCCAGAATTTGCAAGTCTTTGTTAAACCCGTACCCCCATACCCCTGAACCATAAAGTGCTATTGATGAACATCTGTGTCTATAAATATTTAGCATTGCCGGAATCCGTCGGCTGCCCAGTTTATTGGCAAATCGGAAGACACCTAGGGTAGCCTTCCCCATCCTGGCTTTTATATTAGTTTGTTCAGGTGTCCATGAGCCCCGACTGTTAAAAGTAATGCCCAGATAACAGAAGTTATCTACAACCTCGATTCTGTTATCTTTAAAATAGAAAGACTTGGGGTGATTCACCTTTTTGCCACAGACCATAATGAATGTTTTAGAGTTGTTAATTTTGAGTTTCTTGCCCTGGATAAAATCATAAAAACAGTTCATTAGCCGCTGTAAGCCGATTGGGGTTCTAGATAATAAAACGGTGTCGTCCGCATATAACAACACTGGAATTGGTAGGCCACCTGTTTGTGGTGCATCTGCTTGGACCTGTTTTAATTCTTGTTCCATAGAATTAATAAAAAGGGAGAAAAGCAAGGGGGCCAATACGCACCCCTGCCTAATGTTTGATTTTACCATAATCTTTCTCGTACACTCTCCTGCTGGTCCATATCGAATCTGAGTGGTAAGGTTGGAATATAACCTAGCTAAGAAATGGATAATAGCAGAGGGAGCTCCCATATCGAGGAGGGTTGTCCATAACAGGGAATGGTTCACCAGGTCGAAGGCACTAGAGAGGTCCGCAAAACAAAGAAATAAGGAGCCCGATTTGACCTTGGTATATTTGCCTATTAAAAGGTTGAGGTTAATGCACTGGTCAATGGTCCCCAAACCCTTTCTAAAGCCATATTGGGATAGTGCCAGGATATTGTTATTGGTCGCCCACTCCTCCAGGCGTAGTAGTAGTACCCGGCTCATGATTTTAAGGGAGGAGTCTAAAAGGGAGATGGGACGGTAGTTTTTGGCCTCCCCTCTATCTCCCTTCTTATAGATTAAGGCTCCGCTGCAGTACTTGCCCCCAAAGCGTCCACGAAAGAGCAGAGCAGCACTTTACACACAGTGCGAGCGGCTCCCGCGCCAGCGGGGGCCGTGAGGAGTTATGAAGGCTGACAGGCAGGTCGGAGGGAGAAGGGGGCGGGAAGAGGAACCAGGTGCGCGCGAAAAACGAACTCCGGGAACAAGCCTGGGACAATTTGGATTGTGCCGCAGCTCTCCGGGACTGTAAATTGTTTTGGAGCACGATTAATGCCCCATTCCTCCAGAAAGAAGATTTCCCAGTACTTACCGCATTAGTAAGCGAAGATAGCTGGGTCCGATATTTTTCAGGAATATTTGACCCCCCTGAGGAGTCTTATGATAAAATCTGTATGAATCCCCAGCTGACCCCGCAGACCTTGGGAATCACCATCCGAGAAGTAGCTACGGCAATTAACTCTAGTAAAGGAGGTAAAGCCCCGGAACCTGACGGGGTCCCGATAGACCTTTACAAACATGATCTGGCCCTTTGGAGCCCCCTATTGACCCAGGTCTTTAATGCTGCCACCGATTTCTCCACCCCGGCAACCTGGAGTGAATCCGTTATTATCCCGATTTTTCCTGCGTTTAAGTTCAATGTTATAATTGGACCGCAGGGTTTTAATCACTTCCCTGTCTCTTGGAAGATTGGATAGTGCTTGCTTAAGGGTTTTTAGCGCTGTTGTACAAGCTTGGTCGAACCAGCCAACCTTATCCCGTTTAGAATTGGTCTTATTGTTAGTAAAGATTCTATTGGTAATAGTGCCTAGATCCTCGAAATCCGCTATAATACCCTTAGGGAGGGCATTGACTTCCAGACAGCAAAATATCTGCCTGGTACCACCTACCACAACTGCACTATGTAGTTTTTCTGATTTTTCTGTGCACCACTTTATCCGGGTGCCATTAGGCCTACTTGGGACAATATTGTCAACAACCCTGCCTGTAGGCGTGATTCTGGGGCCCCAGATAAGAATAGACATAGTTAGGGCATTATGGTCGCTCAGACAATAGTCCTTAATTATTGGCACTGTGCAGAATGGCACCAAAAGGGTTGAAATCAACAAGTGGTCAATAACCGACTCAGTATCCCTCCCTTTGAATGTTGGAACAATATTGCCCTGTTTATCAAGAGCTGGTTGGTGGATAACTAAATCAAATTTTAACAGAAGACCATTAAGGGAAGTCCCATATGGGGTGTGTTGAAAATGTGCTAAATACTCCCCCGAATCCCCATCGAACCCGCAAACTGGGGTTTGAGAGTGCGGGCACGTTCTGATATTGAAGTCCCCTCCCCATACGATGTCATAAGATGTGAGGGGTTTATTACAGATTTTATTTAGGAAGGCTTCCAGTTCGTCCACAACCAGGGTGCTGGTCGGATCAAATGTGTTATTATAATGATTGATCAGTAAAGTGTTCCTACCCTTTTTGGATTGTAATTCCAGGATTTGAGAATGTGTGCCAACAGTAGAATATGAACCTACAGTTATCGGGAGATCGACTGATATAAGAACAAGCAGACCCCCTTTAGCCCTCCCCATAGCAGATTCCTGGGCAACACAATTATAAGAAACAAAACCATCAAAATGAATGTCTAAAGTGGACCATGTTTCCTGTAAACATAGAATATCAAATCCAAGGATAAGTTCCCTCCACCATAGAGCCGAAGCTCTCTGACGCCAGCCAGCTATATTCCAGCTCACCATGGAATACCCTTGATCACTTGGGGTAGATATCTCTTCTAAGGGAGAAATCATTGTACATCCCCTATCAGCAATAGCCTCATCGAGTGGTGAAAGGTGGACTTCAGTTGGTTTATCGAGAGTTAAGGGGATCAGATCGGGTAGGTCAGAAGTTATTTTGCCAACCGTTACTGGTATGGTATAATACTCCACAGTAGCCCCGCTATCAACAGGATTAGTCTCGATGGGCAGAGGGGGAACAGTGGTGGAAACGCTGGGTAGTCAGTCGACTCCCTCTAGCCCGTCGAGACAACTATATCGATTATAATCCCAGAAGGTGTTCTGCGGGGGCTCAAATGGGGGCAATCTGGGGTATCTTGGGCAAAAAGGCCTTCCCCTACGTTCAACCCTAGTCCATTCATTGCCTCCATCATAGTACATGGGGTTAATGGGTGGGGGGAAGAAAAAGGAAACAGGGAGGGTCTGGATAGTGGAATCTAATGACCTATTAACACCCGCACATATGTAAGACACAGTACGTGGGTCTCTAAAACTGACAGTGATACAGTCTCCCTTAATGGATTTAGGGATTTTACCAATCCATGGTACCCTCCTCACCATGATGACTTCATTGTGCAGGTGTGCCGGTAAGGGACGGTTCCAATTAGGCCATTTTATGACTTGGTTTTTAAGGGAGTTAAAGGTTTCGGTTTCACCCCTATCTAATGGAAGTGCTCCTGCCAGAATTACCATGAACCGGTTGGCCTCCGGTGGTAGGTCAGGCCGTCTAATTCTTGGAGTTTTGGTGTCTTCGGGTGGGGGCCCTTGGGTATCGATAGACAAAAGTGCGGGTGTGATATGCGTACCTGGGGGGGGGCTTGGATATTCTGGGAGGCAACTAAGCTAACAGAGCTAGGGACTTGGGAATCTAGTTGGACGCTTGTGGACGTTGAAACAGGAATTTGGGGCACAGTAGTAGGAGGGATAATTTGGGGGGCAGGCAAACTAGGAGGGAGACCAGAACTATTAGGCTTGGAGGAGTTAGCTAGAAGTATAGCGGTTGATTTCTCTATATTAGACATTCTAAAATCAAGCCTATCTAGTTTGGCCTCTAAAGGAAAAATAATCGATTTTAGTAGGTTTGTTATTTTATCCATAGAGATATCGTTACTAGGTAAGCTCCCTCCACCATTGGAATTCAACAATACAGATGCTCCATCTATTCTAGCTGTTTTAGAAGCCCTCCCGTTATTTTTACCTTTATTGTTATACTGTCTCTTCCGTTTCCTAATAGCCCCTTCTTTTCCCCCCTGAGTTGTAAGGAGGGTAGAATTTCCATCATTTACAGAGGTAAGAGAAACATTTGCACAATCAGAGACATGGCTAGAATCAGCAATGACGATGGAGGGATTGGATATTACAGCAGAGTCTACACTTAGCAGGGGGGCAGAATCGGGAAGTAAAAGTTGGGCATCCACCACAGGCAAGCAGTCAGTAGGTCTTTCAGGAGTTTTGGCATTAGCAAAAGGGCCCATACTGGAACGTTTGAGAGACATTAGTTCCTTGGACAATCGTTTCTCCAGTGTGACAATTTCTTTGTCAACAATGTTGTTAGCCCTAGTAAGAAACTTCTCCATACCTCCTGCGGCAGATTGAGATCCTCCAGCCAACAGGGATTTGCTCCTGGTTTCGCGTCCGACCATGATCCACAGGAAATCAGGCAGCAGAAGGATTCAAGGGGGTAGCCCGGTCCGGTCAATACCGGTCACGAATGGGCACAAACGGGACCGCTCTTGGCCCGGTCTTCGCCCGCTTCTTCGTCCGCGCGCGTCCCGCGTACGCGTTCCAGGCGTGGTTGAAATAGAGGAGGAGAGAAGGGGGCGGGAAGAGGAACCAGGTGCGCGCGGTGGACGGCGCTAGCACTTCTGGACCTCGCAGTCCCGCTCCCACGGTAGATGGTAGTCCAGGCTCTCCCCCTGCCGAGGTGACCGAGCCGATGTGCTCCCAGGTCGCTGGATATGCAAATTAAGGCTCCGCTGCAGTACTTGCCCCCAAAGCGTCCACGAAAGAGCAGAGCAGCACTTTACACACAGTGCGAGCGCAATCAAATGGTGTCACCCACGAGGGGCCGGAAGTGGGTGCCAAGACGAAAGTTTAGCAATAGTTCCGGCTGCTTCCTCGCGCTCCTCTGAAGGCCAATCACGGACTGTGCTGCTCATTAACCAAGCCCACAGTAACACTCATTGCACGCCCCTTTGACGCCGAAGACTGTGTGAGTGGGTACTATATTTACAAAGTGTTGTTAAGTCACGCAAAGTGGCTTAACGCCACTTTGTAAATATGGTGCAGAGCACTGTGTTAAAAGAACATCAGAAAAAGTGACGTTCAGGTGGTGCATTACACTTGTGAATATGCCCCTCCGTTCCTCATTGATGCGTAGGACACCTGTTATACAAGGGAATGGATTGCAAATCACACTTAATTTCCCTTTCAGATGAATACCACTGTGTGCCTACTCTGTGTGGATGGGCCCTCTCAGATTCCGATCACTGACATTCAACCCATTTTGTCAGAACCTGAGTTGGTATTCTACAGGGTGTCACACATCGTTTTCATCAGATCCATGCACTTGCACATGTATGTGCCTCCTCTGGCTGTTGCGATTTTGGTCCTGGCAGCCATCTTACTGCCACACAGTGATGGCACTCTGGTCATATATTGATTCTCATGTGCCTATGAAACCTAAATTATGCCTGACCATATCCAATGGACTGGCATGGCATGCTGTTATACAGTGATATGAGTCAGGCAGTACCCCGGATGGTAGTAGTGCTGCGAATGGTGATATGTATCTAAAAAGGGGTATATTCACATAGAAATGGTACAACACAGTGGAGCAAGAAATTTTGCTGCACCACCTTCCATCATTTAAAAAACAGAGGGATGCACCCTATTCACAAGAATATGGCACACCCGATGAGTTTAACCTTCAGCTGGCACTGCAAAAAACAGTCTAGCGCCAACACTGACATCCATGCACCATGGTGCAAGGGTGCCTACGTTGGCACACAGCTGCCTTTTTGCACCAGCACAGGGGTGTGCACAGGGGTGACACATATCCCTGTAAATACAGACCATCTATCCATTTTTGCAATGATGCAGATCAGCGCTGCTGACTTTTTTGATTCGACATGGTGCTGAATATCACTGTAAAGATGCCCCATAGTCCTCCGGTGTCCATCACTTGCATTCACCCTGACTTCCAGTAGATGAGAGGAGTTCATGGGGTCCCTACCGTGGCAGGTTAAACTTGTGGCTCTGAGCCTGCCTGCCAGAACAGCTGCATACAATGTAGTTGCAGCTACAGACGTGACTTTTGAAATGTCCCTATTTGTAGGTACTACCCATGGCCCACAAATCCCTCCCCCCTAGGAAGTGTTGTTTCTCCTCTGAGATGCCAATTCTTTACTATGGATTTTCAGGCTAAATTAATGTGCATAGGCTCAGGTGAGACAGAGGGGCATATTTCATAGGCATGTGGTGTTGCCCAGCTCTACAGACCACCTTGCTGTGCCAAAGTGAGTGATTAGGAAAGAGCAGGGTTGCGCTGTGGTGATGAAGATACAACACATCCATGTGCTTTCCTCTATGCCGATGCTTATTCAGCTGCCTGGCACCAATGCAGGTACCCTTGCACCATAGTGCAAGGGTGCCTGCTTTGGCGCAAATCTGCTATTTCTGCACCAGCACAGGCAGAAAGGACCGGAATGCACTGTATCTTGTAGTTACATGCCCTTTCCTTTTGACGCAGGGTAGCAAATCTAGAAGGCTTGCCGCCTGCCCTATGCCAACATATTATCAAAATGTCCGTGAGCCTGCCATTTATATCATGTTAAACCATAGATGAGCTTTCAGACAGTGCTGTAGAGCGCTGGGACATAGCTGGCGTGCACTGCATGGCATTACATAGTTCCCCACATTACCCATTTTTGCAACTTACCCTGTTGCTGTTGTACTTCATCATAGCCAGCCCTGTCCTGTCCCACAACTCCAACAACCGACTCCTCGCAGATGAGAGAGGACGCCTGCACTTCCAAGGGATCCAACTCCTCCTGGGACACTGGACTACCACCTCCGGTCTGCAATGCTGCCTTGATATTGGTTGCCAGTTTGTCCTTTGTCTTGCACTTACAGTCAGTCACTATACTCTTGCCTTTAGCAACACTGTTCACCTTGTACACTACGGTCTGCCTGGTCTTTTTCCTCCCCAATGGCACTTTGAAGCTGATGAAAGGCTGGTGGTGCTGCACTGTCAACTCTGTGTTGAAGATATGATTCTCCTCCTCACTGAACCTGCACTTCCTCTTCACCTAGGACTCTGACAGGATATCCTGGCTGGTAATGGGGTTGCTGGACTTGTTGTCCTGGCCTGTGCTCACTCCTGTCTGCTCCATTGCTGTTTTCAGGTAAGTGTAACTTTTTTTTCACACACCGGAATTGTTTCATCTTTTTTTCCAGCTAGGTTCTCAAAAGTGATGCTAGGGCGGGTAGCATCTAGTTTTCTGGTGGCTAATTGGCCGAATGTCACTTTTTGTACATTAGCCTGCCTTTTTTTACCAACTCGGCGTACACATCACCATCAGTTTTTCCGACGCCAGCCTATTCCTAACACCATGAAGCGCTGTATCATAAATACAACTCTAACATGGCGTTAGGAACTGTCATACTGCAGCAATTAAATGTTTGTCACTACACAGCTGCAAAACAGCAGAGTGCAATTTCTTGTAAGTATACCCCTTTGTGCCTTTGTTTCCCTCCAATACATTGGCATCTAAGTGTTAGGCTCCAGGTAACTCCCAGCCAGGATGACATTAAAATAAAAGGAGGGCTGATGGTCCTTTAAATTATGCCTTTGTTTTGGGCCCAACTGAAAGTGAAAATACGAATGCCACTGACCACTTGCAGGTCGCTGCTTAGAATGAAAAGCAGACAATATGCAAGCACTGCTGAATGTATCCTGGTGTCTGCACATTACACTGGACCAACTTCAGCATATTTCCCTGAGAACAGCTAGATCCCCAATCTGGCTTAATTATACCTTCCAGACCTACGATCTAGAGGCATACCCCTCATTTACTAAACTGGTAGCAAGGCAGGAGCTGGCAGAAGTGGGCTAACTGGTACTCTGTGAGCCGCCATTGCAACAACACATCATCAGTAGGCTGAAACTAACCTGTCTCCCAACAGTCTAACTGTGTGGCCGCCAAGGAAAGTGCCAGATGGAGAGAATGCATAACTCAAGGTTGCAGCATTTCTCTCTATGCTCAAGAAAGGTGAGAACATAGAAAAACTACTTACTTCATCATGTGGGACTAGTCTGGTGAGGTAGATGTATGTTGCTGCCAACACGGTGATGCATTTGAAGGTTGGAGACAAGCAAGGAATGACAGTTTTGTGATATTGTCTACCAATTTCCTCTTTCCTTCTTTTCTTTCTGTTCCTCATAATTGTTCCCTTCATCTTTATCTATCTTAACATTCCGTCCATCTATTTGTCCGTATGTCTTTTAAATTCCAAACTTGTTTTCTTTTAATATAGCACCTGGGAATGTACTGGTGATTCTGTTGGAACTTCTTAAGTTGGATCAAGCAGGCTAGTGCTGCCTCGTCGCAGCTGACACTTGTTGCACCAATAAAGTTGATTCTTACCTGTTGCCAGCTTCCGTGTCTCTACTTCATTTTGGTAACAACTGTTTTCCAGCCCCAGTTATGCTCCTGCTTCACAGACCCTGGTTCTTCAGGTCATCCCGAACCAGCATACTGCAGCACAGTAGTGTTTCAGTTGAACCACTGCAATTGTTTTACCATTACTGAGTGGAACAACTACCCCTGTGTAAGCCGCACCTCGAGCTCCAAGGTGAGATCCAAGTGTGTAATTTTGGGATCTATACTCTACAGGGCTCCCAATGCCCTCAACTGTGTGGCATCAATGCATAATATTCTCCTCAACAGCAAAAGCCTTTTGCAACCCATGAGTCACACAGCGCTTATGTCTGAAAGTTTGTCCATCTTGGTTATTTACGACCAGCACTGCTGACACTTCAGTGCTCTTACAATCATACCAAATTGTGTTACTATCAAAGGCAATGGTTCAGACACCTATTCTTTGCACAGATATATTTTCACATTAAGTTGCACAGCAAGTAGATGTGGATTTTCCCTCAAGTTATTAAGCACATTTTTACATTGTGTCAGATCAGGTTAATGCATCTGATAATATCATCAAAGACAATATATGAAATGCAACAATGTCAAAACACTCCAACACCATTAATACCAAGCCCAAGCGAAAAATGTTTGAAATGGAGCAAATGATTTGGCTTGTATTCTTAATCTATGATTGCAATTGATGGATGCTCATTTTCAACACTCGGGAAAAAGGGCATATTGCTGAATGGGTCTCAGGGGGACTTGGCATGAGCCGGTGTCCCCCTGGGAGAGTTCGCGCAATGGAGCGATCCATCGCGGCGCGATTGGGCAGCCGGAGCAAGAGGGAGGGACTTAGTGGCCTCGGGGTGGGAGCGGGAAGCGGTGACGTCACCGGCATCAGGGAAAGAGCTGTGGCGGTTCGTTTTTGGTGACGGAGCCGTATTTCGTCCTGTTGCCAGATAAGGTGTCCAGTGAGCAGTGTTGGAGTCCTGCAACGGTGAAGCAGTCTTGCAGCCTGCGACGCTGTCTGGTGGTGAAGGCGAGATGGACGATGCAATAGCGAGAGAGGCTGTGAGGACACTGGTAGCGATCAGACGTGTGGACTTACTGCGCCCAGGAGCTGCTCTCGAATGTGCCGAAGAAGTGAAGCGCCCGAGGCGTATGGCGGCAGCAGGGGTGAGTCGTGCAGTCGCTGCTCGTATGCCACAGGTCAGTCGCCTCCCAGAGACATTGGCTCAGGCCCCGGTTTCTGTCACGAAGCCTCGTAGAGCGCGCTCTTCAGGGAGGAAGGTTCGTGGCAAAAAGGCGCCGCTACGTTCAGCTTCTGCCCCGAATGTTTTGCGGGGGGCCATGTAGTAGCAGCACCTATTACAGGGAAGAGAGCTGGTAAGAAGGGCGGCAAAGCAGGCACTAGCTTGGTGCACGGCCAGCAGCAGTTTGCCAGTCATGAGGAGGTGTTGCTCCCTCCTTATTTCGCAGGAGCCCAAATTTATTCTCAGTCAGCAGAAGTTTTAGTGCGTCAGGAGGAGGCAGTAGTTGCTGATGACAGACCCTCATAGGGCTATGCTTTGCATACAGACATTTCCAGAATTGACATTGCGCCAGATGTGTGGGTTGGGGGTCCTGCGACTGCGTTAGTGGATTACCCTTCCGATAGTGATGAGGAAGAGATGGGGCAAGGGGAGCCTTTTGAGACTGGTGCCCTGAGGGGGGAGCCAGTTTGCATTGACTAGGGAGTTCAGCAGCGCGAGGACTCAGAGAGCCAGGAGGTGTTGCTTCCTCTGCCTTGAGGCCCCTCGCGTTCACTTATGGACGTGGAGCCTCTGCAGGAGGATGTTCGTGTGGATTTGTTTCCTTATGACATTTTGCCAGAAGATGAGAGTTTGTGGGGTGGTGAGTGTGGGGTGGGCCCATTGGGAGAGGGAGGTCATTTTTCAACGGAGGCTACTAACTTGGGCAATGATGTTGTGGAGGTTTTTCCTGCGTCTAGGCCACCGCCACGTCACCCGCACGTGGATTTTGACTCTGAGTTGGGTCCACAGCAAGGACAGTGGGTGTGGGTTGCACACTCTGAAGTGCCCAAGAGGGCATCGTCTGGCGCACCTACAGACCAGGTAATGGGTAAGTTTTAGCTGGCTCTGAGAATAGTTCTTTTTCTCAGAGTTCTTTTCCAAGTAAGGCGAAGCAAGGAGCGGCTTTTGGTAAGACAAGGTATACCCAGCGCGGATCTTTTGCGGATTTAGGGTCATCGGCCGGGCGCTCTCGGCGGAGTCCTGTGACCTATTTGGGGTTGTCTGATGGTGGCATTGGTGATGGTGAAATGCTAAGCACCAGTTTTGATGGACACAATGTGCACGTGGGGTATGGTGAAGACTTTGATGGTCATGACAAAGAAAATGTTGACAATACAAGTGAATGGGTGTCAAAAAATGCGGCCCCTGATGTGGGTGGTCAAGAGTTTGGGAGGGGGGGCACGGGGCATTTCACATCTTCTAGTATGTTTCAGAGAGCTGGAGCGGTTTTCTCTGCAGACCGGGGACGGCATAGCGGACATCATAAGCGTGATGATCTGAAGGAATTTCAACACAGGGCTACACAGCTTCCTTCAGGTAAGAAGGATTGGTGGGCTGCATGGACGCGGCCTTTGGCGGACGGCTCAGTTGTCGTTCAGGGGGATGGGGGGGAGGGGGGTACCATGGTTCCATTCAGGCCAATCAGAGTTCAACAGGACACGCCTTTGTCAGGTATGGGGCCAGTTAGGCAGTGGAATGTGGGTGGTGGTACCAGTCCTGTTTCAAATGTGGTCAGTACTCCCAAGAGTAGGTTTCAAGGGTGTGGTCGCACTAAACTGCCGTATATGGGTCTGGCCATGCCTTTGGGCATGCACTTGTCTGAGAAAACGAGGCAAAAAATTTGGAACCACCACTATGTGGATGTTTTCAGATTACTACATAGAGATCTGCAGGCCAGAGAGGGTTCAAAAGAGGAAGAGCTGGAGCTGTCCCGTCGCCCTAAGGTCCCTAAGAATATAGAAAATTGCCGGCTGCTTTTATATTCTATGCTAGTGTCTACTGTGAACGGTATCCTGAGAAGGCGGTGGCGCTTTTCAAATACATTGATATCATTAGGAGGGCACACCTGCAAGTGGGGGGATTTGCTTGGCTTAACTACGATGAGGAGTTTAGGGCCAGAGTGAGTCTTTTCAACGACAAGCCGTGGGCGGAAGTAGACCAGGAGCTGTGGTTACAATGGATGTCGGTTCATCAGACTTCGGCGACCATCCATACAGCAAGTGGTCTTCCTATCACGTATCGGCCCTTTCTCCAGCGTCCCGCTCCAATGGGGGCGGGTGGGATGGGGAGAGCCCAGTTGCCTGTCACAGGAGCGTGCTGGAATTTTAACAGGGGTTCCTGTGTCAGGCAATTCTGCAAATTCAAGCACGAATGTGCTCAGTGTGGAGGCAGGCATGCTGTATTCCAGTGCTTTCCCAGCCATCCACAGGGAGGGGACCAAGGAAGGGGACAGAGAGGTAGGGGAGCCATTCCATCTGTTGTACCAAAAGGCTCCTACCCCAGTTAATCTACAGACAATGGTGCCCTATTTGGAAGAATACCCTGAGGGGATTTTCAGTGGGTTTTCGCATTGGGTATCAAGGTCCCTGGTGCAGCGCTGGGCTGACAACTTGCGGTCGGCAAAAGAGTTGCCTCAGGTGGTCCGTGCTAAACTGAGCAAAGAATTGCAATTGGGCAGAATAGCGGGTCCTTTTCATCAGTGTCCGCTACCCAATTTAATGGTCTCTCCTTTGGGAATCATTCCGAAGAAAGCACAAGGCGAGTTTCGGCTCATTCACCATTTGTCTTGGCCGGAGGGTCAGTCAGTAAATGACTTCATCGCATCAGAGGATGTGGCGGTGTCATATGCTTCGGTGGATGATGCCCTGCGCCTGGTTCGCCGGGCGTGGGTGGGTGCGGAGCTCGCAAAAAGTGATGTGCAGGCTGCGTTTCGTTTACTGCCTATCCACCCCTTGGACTTTGAACTGCTTGGGATGTGTTTTGAGGATGAATTTTACATTGATCGTGTCTTGCCCATGGGTTGTTCCATCTCCTGTGCTCTTTTTGAGGCGTTAAGCACATTTCTGGAATGGTGTTTGGTACAGGCATCAGGCCATACAGCTGTGTGTCACTATGTAGATGACTTTTTGTTTATTGGACAGGCAGGGAGCGATCAATGTAGCAGGGTGCTGGCTTGTTTTCAAAGGTTGGCGGGGGAGTTTGGGGTGCCATTGGCTCCGGATAAAACTGAGGGTCCAACGACCAAATTGATTTTTCTGGGCATTGAAATAGATACGGAGGCAATGGTGGCTAGATTGCCGTTGGAGAAAGTGACTGAAATCCAATCCTTTTATGCAACTCAGGCAGGTTCAGCGCCTGCTTGGGTATTTAAATTTTGCCTGCAGAGTGGTGAGGGCAGGCAAAAGGCAGAAGGCTTGGGGTTGCTGTGCCGGGAGCTTCACTGCCACACCATCGCATATGGTTGACCAGAAAGGTGAATGAGGACTTGGGCATTTGGTTGCGTTTTTTAGAGAGTTTAATGGTGTGTCGATCAATTTTGTGGAAGAGGACACTGTTTTTTCCGATGCCTCCGGGGCCCAAGGCTTTGGGCTCTTTTGGGACGGGCGATGGTGCAGGGAGCGTTGGCCAGAGCATTGGGTACATCAAGGCCGTAGCATCGCTTTTTGGGATTTTTTTCCGCTACTTGTAGCGTTACAGGTATGGGGTGAGGAGTTCCGGGATCGGACTGTACTGTTTCACATTGACAATACAAAGTCATAAAGATGTTAAAAATTACAAACTCATAAAGATGTTAAAAAAGAACACGCACAGAAATTAAGAGAGTATGATTCTTATTGGTACAAAGAAACACTACTATTGGCTTCAATTACTGTAAGCTGGAGGCATAGTTTAACCATTCAAGGATGACTACAAAAATAGAAAAAAAAACATGAAGGATAAAGAATAGAATGAAACGGCGTTGGTACGGCCCACTGGCCCTGGCACTGATCTACACTTTCTTTTAGATGGATAACAAAATGCTATTACTTACAGGGCAATGACGGAGGTGGCTGGCATGTTGCCCGTGCAGTATGTTGTGGTGGGAAGAACCATAATGTGAATGCTAGTCGGCCAGACCAATGAAAAAGCTCCCAAAGCCCTTTTATGTATGCATATGTTTATGTGTTGTATTTTTTTTAACTATTATTGTTTGATTACAGGCAAACAAGATAAAGCTGTTTCGGGGCGGACATAAAAAGCCACTTTGGTTGACATATAATTACTTGAATATGAAAAATCCGTGTTAGCAGCGAACACTGCATTCTTTGACTAGTTTTTCGCTTTAGCCTCCTCCCTCGAGTATCCCCAAGTCACTTTTCCTTGCCTTCAGATCCTCCCACCCAAACACCTCCCCAGACCCATTAGAACTGCAGGTGTGTGGGAAACCTCATGCTAGCAGCGACAGGTTCCACTGTAGGCCGCAGCCTAATTAGTAGCATTGTGACGGCGCCCCGCTAGGCCTCACTATGCCTTAGAGAAGCTGGTCTCTTCTAATTTACTCGCTGCTTTGATAGGGTCCGGGCAAGATTGATGGTTCCCTCAGAAAGGCGAGCACCCCCCTTCTTGGCATGAACAATGGCCGCCGTGCCCGCGCAGACACCACAGATGTGAGGGGGAGAGAGCCACTCCGTCGACACAAAGGGTGCCAACACTTTCTCCATTGTCTCCCATGTCAGCGCTGCTAATGTTTTCCCATGTCGAAGGCCAAGGTTGCATCCGCCTTCCCTATTGGTCACGTGTGGCCGTGAAGCTTGACGCGATTGGCGTGAGCTGCTTTGATTGTGTGAAGTGCCATGAAAAAAAGCCACCCTGAGTTTCGTGAATGGCGGCCTAATTAATGTTGACAGCCCCTCTGTAAATCTTTGGCGCGATGCTTAATCAGAGGTCGAATTAATACCGTCGACAAGCACTGCGGAATCATCTTTACTATTCACTGCGACACCGTTACCGGCTTCCACCGCTTCTTGTGATTCGGCGATGAATACACATCATTGAGCAACCCTTTCTCTGCCGCCGGTTCTTATTGGAGTTTTGTTTTTGTTTTGTTATTTAAAATTTTATGTAGGAAAAGCGAATTGTTTTGGATGGAAAATGGAAACAAACGAGCCTGCAAAAGAAAAAACCCAAAAGGAATTTCGAATACCGTTGTGTCGCTGTGAGAACAATGCACAATTAATTATAAGTCTAATTCTGACTTACAAACGCAGATGGCTTATATTCATAACTGCAAATGCTCCCTGTGTCTTTGGTTGCCGTGTGACTCCCTTGCAATCATTTTTGGCGACCTGCATTTGTCATTAATTGGACTTCAACCAAGAAGAAGAGAGCGAGAGACAGAAAAGGGGGAAAGGAGACGAAATAGAGTGACAGAAAAACAGAAATGGAGAACCGGGTAGGAAGTGTAGGATCAGGGTGGGACTGGGAAGGGAAATAACCAAGGGCCCCACTATAAACACCCCCACCTTAATGAATCAGATGGATAAAGTGGCTGCATTCTGCCATTCAGGGCAATTTTGAACTTGTTAGGAGATGCTCTATAGGGGTTCAGCAGGAGATGGGAGACGGCATGCATTGGTGCTTGCTGCGTGTAATGTTTGTGGTAATATTAGGAGAGTTAACATTTGGAAATGGCCCACCATACTGTATAAGAGACCCACAAATAGACTAAGACGTAGCCCACACTCTGACCTATCAGACCAGCCCTTCGTAATTGCAAGATTCCCTTACTGGCCAGCCCTATCCTTGTAGAGTGATGAATGATGGGATCAGGACTAGACAGCGCTGGTATCCAGCAACTCCCGATATTCAGCAGGAAAATCTTTGAGCAATGGCACTTAATATTTCACAAATTAAACACTCAAAACTCACAAAAGGTGACTTTGCACTTATAACTTCTTTTAGGCATGAGCAATATTAACCCATGGTGACTTAATTTTAGGCTTGTAAAAATTCCACCAGGAGGCCAGGAGTAGATGTTTCATTTAATTGGCTCCCTGGCAAGTTTGTGAGCACCCACACACTTGGGAGTTGAGTGCGGATATTCCCAAACTTCTCTCGTATGTACCCCTTCCCACCTTGCTATTATCACAGATTTACTTCTGCTACAGCAAAAGTAAACCCCTTTCCAAGCTGGCAAGAGAACATCCCTAACATTTGTTGTTACATGGAACAGATTTCTCTAAAAGGAAACATATTTTGCCAGGGGATAAAAAGTAAGGAAAACATATACTACAGAACAAAAGCAAAAACCTTTCTGCATTTATAATAGTACAAAATACAGAGTTGTGCATGCGAAATGCCTTGGCGCAGGAGTTTATGCCTGGAAACCTTTGACTGGCATCTAGTGTATAACTCTGAGGGTGCACAGCAGTTCTTAATTTGAGCCTGGGGTTTCCGGTGCTTGGCACTGGCACCTTATTGTCAATACCGGCTCTTATGCCGGTCTGCCACATGATGGCACTCTTTGTCTAATTTAGAGATGTGCACTACAACGGTTGTTTATCAATACAATATGCATAACAAATGACTAATACCTGCAACCCATGCCGTTTCTGTAGCAATGGGTGCATGGCATAGTATGAATAGTCACACTTGTAGGAGTGTGATCGTTAGTAGTTGTGTTGGTGCTGTCATTGGAAGCGACGGCAGGGGCAATGGTTGGTGCAGGCTGCAGTAACCTCTTGACAAGGGCCCTAGCACATATTTATTTTACAAATTAAGAATTAGTGCAAATACATGGTTTTTGTTATGATTTTGGCCCAGGGATTTAAATCGGGTGAGTCCTTCTGGGTCTCAGACCCAGCAGTAATTAAAAACTAACTTTGAAATGGTCTATTGGGCCCTAGATAGATCTCCTTAACAGGGAAAAAACTGAATGATTTTTCAAAAGTGATACCTCAACAATGACTGTAAAAACCAAAATCCATGTGTTTGAGTTACATTCTGTTTACATTTTACATGTTTTACTTAATTTATTTCTCTGCCACATTTGTTTTTTTTCCATAATGATATGTTTCTGTAGTTTTATCATGCAGCATATTAATCATGTACTGTGCATACTGTGAAGTGGGTTACCTGTAGGTGTCTGTGTGAATGAAGGTTGTAGAAAGCTGTCTAAATAGGCCACTGTCGAGAGTTCTGGAGAAGAGTCTGTAGGCAGGTCCAAGCAGCCTGTCTCCCATAACCAGAGACACATCTTTTGAAATAATATCAAGCCACGACCAACGTGGATTCCCCAACATCAGATTACTCTGATATAGAGTTAAAAATGTTGAGGGACAGGAATCCCTCTGCGTCTGTGTGTGTGTGCGTGGGGGAGGGGGGGGGTGAGGTTGAAAGGTAAGTCACTGATCCTCTCTAAGGACCAGGATCAACATGCATATCTCTTAATCCTGAAGAAAGAAGACACCCTTTCTCTTTAGAGTGAGAGCCAGTGGTGTATTATATAAAACAAAGACTCCGCCAGGCCATTGGCAAGATTGAGGAATGATACTCCAGAGTCATGTAATGATGAAGAGGTGTGGATGAAGGAGAAAGAGGTCAAGGTTTGCCCTGTCACATTAAGGTGTGTTTCTGAGAGTGAGTGGATTGCAGAGTTGGAGAAGGATAAGGTTTTGAAATGTGTGCGCAATGGCATTGTCAATGGAAGTGATACCTGTATTTGTGATGTGACTTTAACTGGATAAGCCAAGGTGTCTGATGAACTTGCTGTTAATAACAGTTTCTTGTTAAGAAAGAGCAGGTTAGTGCCGCCTGGTGGTAGGAGAAAGAGACTAATGGGTTTGGTTCATGAGGGACACCAGGGTATTTGTAAAACAAAGGAAAGATTGAGGGTTACCTACTGGTGGCCTGGAATGGATCTGATTCTTTAGAGGATGGTTCAGCACTGTTGTGAGTGTAAGTTAAGTGACAAAACTTTGAAGTTAAGGATATCGTCTATGGTTTTCCAGGAGATTCACAATGATGTCGAGGACAAAATGTGAAGTTAAGGATATCGCCTATGGTTTTCCAGGAGATTCACAATGATGTGGAGGACAAAATTGCGTTTGATATTGTGGGACCCATAAGTGGGAGTTCCTCCTCGAGATATATATTTGTGTTGATGGGTATTCTCTCTCAGTGGCCAGAGGTGGTGGTCACTACTGAAATCACCAAACAACTGTTATCAAGTTTTAACAGAGTTGTTATTTTGGGAGGGGAATCCTAAAAGTTTACTGACAGACAATGGGGTTCAGTTGACATCCAGAGCAATGGAAGACTTTTTAGAAGAAAGGAACACTGTTCATAAAAGATGCGCCTTATAACATGTAGATACCAATGTTGTTGTTGTTGTATAAGCTTTATTCGAGACAATTCTCATAAAAGCACATAAAATCAGAACAATTACACAAAATACATATTACAGGATAAAAATTCATTAAACACAGTGCAGCTTATACAACATTACAGATAAAACAATTTGTACCAATGTATAAAAGTTTATTAAAAGGAATAACGAAATTACCTGCAATCCCCTAAAGACCGTCGTCTTATCGCCCAAGCCCAACCCATGTATTTGGCGACACCCAGATACCAATGTAATAATTGAGAGGTTTAATAATACATTGGAAGAGACTGTGCAAATTGCAAAACACAAAGGTATGAACTGGATTGATATGGTAAAATCTAGAGGAGAAATATAGGTATACAGGGATTAGTCAATTTTTTCTCTTTAAGAAGGGCAGTCCAAATTTTACAAAAAAAAAAGAAGGGCAGTCCATATACCAAGGTGTGTCCTCCATGAGTGAATGTCTATTGCAAGGAGCTTTCTTAAAAGGAAGATCTTATTGAGAAATTGAGGTCGAGAGAGGTCCAACTTCAGAAGACAATGAAATAGCAGTATGATCTCTGTAAGGCAGACAAACACTTTGACATTCAGGGGAGGGACATGGTGAAAGTAAAACTGCAAAAGAATTCCAATACTTCTTTATCTCACTTTAGCAGTCTCCGTAACGTTATCAAGATGCTTAGAGGGGCTGCCAAGGTGGACGATGGGAGGATTTGCAATTTCAAAAGAATAGTGGCATTGCCTAAGAAAAAAGTTAATTTTTTTCTTGTACGTTGTTTTTTTGGGGCAAGGGAGGGGGACGTGTGATATTGGTATGTTACTTTAGCTGGTTCTTTCCCTTCTTCCCCATGTCTTTTGTGGTATGCTCTTGTACAATATTTATGCTCAAGTGGGGAATTGTGAAAGCTGAGAAAACTGTGATGGAGGTATGAAGTATCTGCACTGTGTTGTGGCTGGAGTTTCTTCAACTCAATAAAGGAAGAAGTTCTTCATCTCTGCATTTTTTCATTATTTGGACATCACAGGATATTCCTACTTTTTCCCAGTAAGGATCAATTCAATTAGGCAGGGCCCTTGGCACACGTACCTGTACAGGTAATGGGTCAATATTCGTACCTAATAAAACTAGGGGGGCAAGTCAGCGGTGTTTCTCAACAAATGGCATGAGATTCCTTCAGATGCATAGGTCCTCCAGGTAATTCAGGGCTTCAGAATAGAGTTCTGGGGCTCACCCTTCTAGGTGGGAGACCAACCCCATAAATGTTCTCAGAGGAATTCAGACGCCTGATAGAACAAGAGATCTAAAGTTAAAGGCAAAAGGGGTTAGAGAAGAATCAGTTTTGCATCCAAGAGGGTTATTGAGCAACTTCTTTGTGGTCAGAAAAAGGACAAGTGTTTGAGATCAGTAATTAACCTAAGGGAAATCAATGGATGGCTGGGCTACTGACATTTCAAGGTAGAGGGAATCCAATGTCTCAAGGGATATCCTCTCACAGGAGAATTGGATGATCTGAATGCACCTGAAGGATGCTTACCTTACTATTCCAACCTTTCCACCCCACAGACGTTTTCTCCAATTTCTCTTGAGCGACCAGATTTCAGATATCTGGAGAAGTCAGAATTCTATCCTAAGATGTAAAGACATTTCCTGGGTTTCACAATAGATCAACTTGATAAAGTAACTGAAGGAGGTGATTACTAAAGAAAAGGGTTCCCTTCAGACTATCTGGGGGATATCAGAACTTCTCCCATCCTGTACCAGATCCAAGACTCTGACGGATATTGCCAAGGATTTTTGGTGGTACTGCCTGAAAAGTGGAGTGAGCATAAAGGGTATTAATTTCCCATGGCAATTCTGCACAATAGCAGACTGAAATTTGTCCTTTCTGAGGAAATCTAGTTGTTAGCAGCTCAGACCCCTGATTTTTTGTTAACTTTACCACAGATAGGGCTCACCCACCAGAATTTATTTACATCTAGACTGAATTTACATATTCCGCAATACTTCAGCAGGAGACCAAACCCAGAAGCAACCCAAGTGGATGCATTTCTACAGTGCTGGAGCACGAGTCTCAATTATGCCTTTGCTCCTTTCATGTTTCTAACCAGAACATGCTTCAGACAAAATCAACAAGGGGCGATGATCCAGGTCACCCTAATCTGGAGGACATATGCCTGGTTTCCTCTTCTTCTAGAGATGTCCAACAAGGTCTGATCATGCTTCTCTTCCATAGGTACGTCCTTCCAGGTCTGGGAGGGGAATTCCATCCTATGATTGTAGACAACCTTCTTAATGTCATGGCCTGGAGCATTTCAGGGAGACATGGCATTTGCCAGGTCTTTCAGAGGCAGCTTCCTTTTTCATCGAGCATTCAAGTACTCACATAATACACAGATTAGCATGGGAGGCTTGGTGCAGTTAGTGTATCGAGAGACAAATGGATCCCGTGGGGCAGACATTGTATTGATCATGAATTTTCTTTCAGAGATGGCTATGGTTGCCAGAGAACAGTCCACAGAAAATTCATTCTGGTCTGCAATCTCCATGGGGAATTACCTGGTCTCAGGAAACCTCGCGATTGCTCACCCTCCAGGTTGCACATTTTTTAGGAGGATAAGGTTATCCAATCCACCTAGTCCCAAATACATTTGAACATTGGACTTAGATATGGTCTTTCAAATGTTATGTGATTGGCTAGACAATAACGATCTGTCCAGAAAATGACTGTTTGCAAAATTGACCATGGTATTAATATTATGCCTCATCTCTTGTAAGAAGGTCTCTGATGTGTGGGCTATAGACTTAACGAGGCAATTGTTTACCCCAGGAGTGGTTTCATTTTCAATATGTAGGCATACAAAGTTCAACACTCGGACTGTTCTTTGCACATCATTCCCTAACAACCCAAAGTTGTGTGTAATTAGTTGTTTTCAAGTGCATATGCCTATTTCAAAGAGCCTCAGACCCAGGGGAGTAAATCAAGTATTAATGTTGATCTTGAAACCCCAAAACCAGTATTATCACTCACTTTATCTCGATGGGTCTGATAGTTAATGCAAGAGGCAGGGATTGACACATCACAGTTTGTTGTTCATCCAACAATAAGTATCATGTCTTCCAAATCATTTACTCATGGAGCTGGATTAGAAGATATTTTGGGATCAGCAGTCTGGTCTTCGGATTTCATTACAAGAACCGAGGCTATCATTATGCATAAACATTTTATAACTGCCCCAACTTGCAGCCCTTTAAACAACATTCAATGTAGAACACATATTCCATTCTGGAATCTTGAAGCAGAGTATGTAAACCTCTGCCACACCATCACATTTCTCTTTGATTGGATGCTCCTAACAAGACAATTAGTGCATCCTTCTATGTTTATCTTCACTTACTATTATTTTGAAGCTTTTTCTAATTTTAGTCTTCCGACTTTTCCAATTTATGGATAGGTCAATGTTTCGCTTTTTTCATGTTTAGTTAGTTTTTAATAATATTTCTGTTAAACCCTTCAGTCTGCCCTGGTATGTCCATGATTGTTGCCTTTAAGTCTTCTAGCTTTTATTCTATAGTTATTTGATTACTGCTTACCTTAGTTCGTTTGGGAGCGTCTTACTTCGAAAAAACCTTTACTGCAAATTCCTGTACAGCCTGCACAGTACAGCGTAATTCGACTTGCCACTTGTTTCTCTTTGAAGTGAGCACGCTGTCAGTTACCGTACAGGTGAATAAAAGGGGAGAGGCACATCCAATCTCGGTGTTCTCTCTCGTCACTTGCCTTGCACTTCATAGCCAGATAAAAGGGACTGGGGATTAGTTAAGGCAGCTGCCATTTTCTTTCGTGAAGCTTTATTCTAATGCTTCCATTTCACTCGGGATCATGTACTAAGCATTGCCATGATGACACACTTAATTTCTGTTAGCAGACTCACCATGTGAAGCCCCTTACTGGCGTGCTGTGCTTTCATTGATTACCCATTTAAAAATAAATAAGCATTTACAATGCAATGGTTTCGCCTTTGGAAAAGTTAGAGCTATTGGCATTGTAAGTGACAAAATTTGTATTTATGTGTTGGTTTTGAAAACAGACAAATAAATAGCATTGTCATTTACATTGCCATTAGCTTAATCTCGGCAGTCACTCTGCACTCCCTAGCAGTCACTCTGCAGTCACTCTACACTCCCTAGCAGTCACTCTGCAGTCACTCTGCACTCCCTAGTCACTCTGCACTCCCTAGCACTCCCTAGTCACTCTGCACTCCCTAGCACTCCCTAGTCACTCTGCACTCCCTTGCACTCCCTAGTCACTCTGCACTCCCTAGCACTCCCTAGTCACTCTGCACTCCCTAGTCACTCTGCACTCCCTTGCACTCCCTAGTCACTCTGCACTCCCTTGTACTCCCTAGTCACTCCGCACTCCCTAGTCACTCTGCACTCCCTAGTCACTCTGCACTCCCTAGTCACTCTGCACTCTCTAGCACTCCCCAGTCACTCTGCACTCCCTAGTCACTCTGCACTCTCTAGCACTCCCTAGTCACTCTGCACTCTTTAGCACTCCCTAGTCACTCTGCACTCTCTAGCACTCCCTAGTCACTCTGCACTCTCTAGCACTCCTTAGTCACTCTGCACTCTCTAGCACTCCCTAGTCACTCCGCACTCCCTAGTCACTCTGCACTCCCTTGCACTCCCTAGTCACTCTGCACTCCCTAGTCACTCTGCACTCCCTAGTCACTCTGCACTCCCTAGTCACTCTGCACTCTCTAGCACTCCCTAGTCACTTTGCACTCTCTAGCACGCCCTAGTCACTCTGCACTCTCTAGTCACTCTGCACTCTCTAGTCACGCTGCACTCTCTAGTCACTCTGCACTCACTACTCTGCACACTCACTACTCTGCACACTCACTACTCTGCACACTCAAACGTAAGGAGAGCTGAAGGAAGGGGGCCGGACAAGCTGGCTGCAGAGGGAAGAATGGCTGAGTGAAACCGGGTAGTGAAGAGAAGGAGGGACGAAGTGAAGGAGATGTGAGAAGGATAGGATGAGAGGGTTGAAAGGGAGCCTGGCTGAGGCTCGGCAGGGGCTGGAGCTGAATAACAGACGGGATGCAGCAGGGGTCTGTGTGGAGTGATGGAGGGGTAGGGTCAGTGTCTTTCACTCCAGTTGCCACTAAAGTCTCTGAGAAGGACCAGTAGAACAATTATGTACCTAGAAGAAATAATAATGCATTTTGTATAGCACCAAACGCTACTATTCTGCTGTTTCTAAACACTGTAAAACATGGACTTACCACCTCTCGGAGGAATGAAAGACTGGGTCTGCCTTATTCGGATTTGAACTCATGACTTTTTCCAAAAACTGAAGATAGGAGAAGATGTGGCATAATGGCAAGAGCTAGTGACTTTGGAGTTGGTGAACTAGGTATGAATTTCACGTGGGCTCAACATCCTGTGATTCTGGGCAAATCACCTGTGTCCCTTAGGAGCACCCCAGCCAAACCTCCCGCAATTTAGGAACGAGTTGAAGACAGCTCTTTAAGAAGCACTGCGTCAGGACCAGTGACACTAGAATTATGTGATTTTGCCACCACCTTTTCCGCATAAATGAAGGATACTGAAACTGTAAGTTTCCTTTGGAGCAGAGTCAGGCTGTGGGCGCTTTGAGACAAGGCGGTGTTAAATGGCATGCAGGGGTGGGGGGAGCCCTACCTTTACCCTGTACAAAAGCCAGGGGCAGGTTCAGACCTGCCCCTTGTGGAAGTGTGCCCGGCGCTGCCCTCCGTGCTAGCTCCGCGCAGAGTGGCGTCGTCGCCCATGAGACCCGTTGGATGGGGTACAGGAAGGTACGGTTCAAACGCCGGGGGCAGGTCTGCTTTCATCCCTCGCTGCCACCCTGCCCTCCGCCGCTCATGGCTGCAGCAGTCCTATGAACTGCGCTTCATCTATCAGACCCATGCGCTCTCTGACCAGGTACTCTATCTGAGGTGCACTCGAGTCCCCCCCAACCCCCTGTCACTGTTTAAAACGACCCCCACCCCGACAGTTATCTTCATTTCATTCCCGTTTCCCCACCTTTCGAGTCATGCCATGCCGCCTCTTCTCAATGAACCGCCTTCTTGTCCATAGGCGACTTCGAAGCACTGTGTGCCGACAGAAAAAGCGAGAGTGGCATGAAAGCTAAACTGAGAGTAGAAGGGTCCGGTGGAGAGGGGAAGAAAGAAACATTATATGTGTGTTTTTTTTTAATGCACTTTACACTTCCACACATTGACAAAGCTGTCTCGAAGCGCTACTCAGGTTTTCTGAATAATTGTCATTGATTTATGTTTCGTTCGCTGCATTCCCTCTATATGCCGCTTTCTTTCGCTCTCACTAGTGCAACAAAAGAGGTCGCTGTACTGTTCCTATGGGAAATGGGGAGAGTGTTTAGCTGGCATGACCACAGATGTTAGAGTAACATCCTGGGGCATCCATTTTGTTGGATATAATGGCCTCACACACCCCGAAGGATGTCATGCTTCATCATCGGCAGTTGCTCCTCGTCGGGGAGGCGGTGCAATCCCCGACGGGCTCACCTCAAAGAGGGGCTCTTTGGCGGAGATCTTTTTCCAACTGCCTTTTGGTGAGGTGGGGGTGTGTGGACCGGGCTAGGTGTGATGATGTGTGGGGTATTAAAATGTAGCAAGGGGTACCTGAATTCAGTTTATTCTGGCGGTCCCCTGGCTGCAGTTAAAAAGAGGGGTTAGGCTCACTATGAGTCAACAAGTTAGGTCAGGTGACCCTAGATGAGGCTAAAGGTGATGAAGGTCGACATGTTTCACGCTATGGGTCTATTCACCAGCGATTCATCAGGACCGTGTATATGTGCAGTGTCAAACATGCTAGTGTCATGTATGTCTTATGTTTACCTCTGTGGGTGCTCCTATGCCTAAAGGTTGAGGACTACATGCCACATGAGGGGTCGGCGGGAATAGACATCAGGGAGAGCCCAAGGTTGAAGCTCGTTCCTCCTGTGTCCGCGCTGATAGACCTACCCTTCTCCGCCGAGCTCGAGTGCGCCAGGTGTCCCAGATTTCCGCAGACCGGCAAAGCTTTAGAAGACTGCCCCAGAAGCGTGGCCACCCAGCCAACCATTTATATTGGACATTCAGCTTTAATGGACATTCTGTACAAAGTAGGCACCCGCGACATGTGCCTCAAGTGAGACGGACTTGTTCTGAACGCTCTTCTAGACGGCTTCATTGAATTAAAAGAGGTCCGTCTGTGTTAGGTATAGTATTACACAGACATAATGGCTAGGCGCATCTCACAAAAAAATGCCACTGGAATCATGACACTTTAGGAATCATTTGGGGCTGTCACTGGTAAACAATATAAACAAATAGTCAAAACTCCACGGACAGAAGGGACCTTACCTCGACCTGTCTGGCAGTGAATACTAAACTAGTGCTACCGGTTGCTTCCACCCATGTGAGTTCTACTACAGTGAGTTGTTTTCGTAACGTCACCGCATAGGTAAAGTCAGTGTAGAAGGAAAGATGGTCAAGAAAAGCAAAAATGACGGACGTTTTCGGTAAGGCAGATTTGCTCACGGACAGCGGGAAGGGGGCGGGCACACGGACAGCGGGGGGTGGGGGGCGGGCACACGGACACCGGGAGGGGGGCCTACGAGGACACGTACAGCGGGAGGGAGGGACACGTACAGCGGGAGGGGGGGCACAGACACCGGGAGGGGGGCCTATGGGGACACGGACAACGGGAGGGGGGCTCGTCCCCATGGCTCTCTTACAGGATTTGTCGCACAGGTGTGGTGCGCACCAGCAGTGGTTTCCTGAACTCTTCTATGGCAGATGGATGCTGTCAGCTGGGGTGGCGTACCACCGAGCCTCCTACCACCACTAACCCGGGCACACATCAGGCCGCACCACCGACCTCCCGAAACCCTTAAAGGGCTGGCAATCTCAGCGTCCGTTCTCTCCTACGTCAGGGCAAGTGGGAGCCACCACTGGAAAGGTCGAGGACAGTTCCCTCATCCCCCCTCGCCCGGCCCGCCTCCCAATGTCTGCGGCGGTATGGCGGCCTATGAGGAGAAGGTCCAAGATCCGGGTCATCTCTGGGCCCCAGCGGACCTCACAGACCACCCCTAGCTCTGTAAACGAAATAGAGAATACAAGAGTCACTACGGGGAGCACTGCGTGCTTTCTCTTACCGGGTTAAGGATCGGGTGTAGGCTCCCACGCACCCCGCTCTCTGGGGGTGAGGCCCGCTCTGTTATGCTTCCGGAATGTGCTGAGTTGTGAGCGGCGGGTTGCACACGGACAGCGGGAGGGGGGGCGGGAACGGACAGCGGGAGGGGAGGGGAGGGAACGGGATCAAAACAAAAGGAAACAGAAAAAAGAATGTGCTGAGTTGTGAGCGGCGGTTGCACACGGACAGCGGGAGGGGGGGCGGGAACGGACAGCGGGAGGGGAGGGTCAGGAATGGGATCAAAACAAAAGGAAACAGAAGAAAGACATTAAGAGCGGAAATGTCAAAATACGTAAACATACAAAGTGAAAACACATTTATAAAGAAAATGCTCCTTACCTGATCGCTTCGTGGGAACTCAAATCTTGCAGCCAACTCCAACAAACACTTGTAAAAAGAAGAAAACAGGCCGACTCGAAAAAAAACAATAACACACACCCACCGCCGCGATGACGATCAGAAGTGGGTGGAGAGGGAAAAAATCTCGGGAACGCCCACGAATCTGGTCCGGCCATGACGGACAGATCTCTGTTCCAATGGCTAGCCTCCATTTATGGAGCTAGCCAATGGAACAGAGGGCGGGACTAAGCCCTACACTGTAGGGACATAAGATTTCTCCTGGGCGGAGCTAGGAGCTCCGACGCCAGGCGAAACCTAAAAAGGAAGAAAAAAGGGGATGTATGTAAATATTTAGTGAGAAAAGAGAATATGGCAGATGGATCAGAATCTCAGGTTCCTGCCTACTTTTGAGTATAATGATGATTAGTTTAAAAGATATTTTGAGCGGGATTAAGATTTTCCGATAAAGAAGTAGTGGAAGCCGCTTTATCTAAGCAGAAAAGAGATAATCCTTCGGTAGAGGATTATTTTTTAATTTCAAAGGAGAATTCCTCTGTTACTGTTAAAAAGGAAGGTAAGGTGTCTAAGAATGCAAAGCACCTTGTTAACAATGATGTTGATGTTGGGAGAGATAATTGTGTACAGGGTGGTCTATCTCACCGCTTAGTGTCTTGTAGCCCTATTGCTACAATAGAATGTTATGTCCTCAGCAGCACAGAAAGCAAGAGTGACTATATTAGTGCTACATTGGGGTTTGGTGTCCAGAGCGGCACAAAGAGAAAGAGTGACCATAATGGCACAAAAGGCAGACACGGCTTCCTTAATGTAGAAGAGGAACTATATGATAATGAGGACATGGAATTCGATGAATATGTGTTTGACTCTCAAGAGGCCTTTGAGATTTCAGAAAGCCTGGATATGATATCTGTTGTAAATTCATACTTAGCTCTATATGGCTTCTTGGTGTCTTTAGTCCTTTCTTTGTGTTTCTATCTTCTTACCTAGCTGTGTTCTATCTGGTGTCTTGGGGATTCTTGCCCTGGCAGTTGGTCTGGTCAGCTGTGAGGCTTTGTGCTCTGCTGTCTTATCTTATTCTTTGTAACTTAATAAATCCAACTTAACTACTGGAAGACGTGTCCCGCTGCCTACTTAATTTATTTACAACAATATCAAACGAACTTCAACCTCAAGGCTGATTAAAGACCCTCTTGGTGGGGATATGTTTAATCTCATTGGAATCAGGCACCTTCGTAGTTCAGATTGGTGGTCTATGGAGCATGTGCAAAAATGATTAGGTTTTGATTGAGGAAACCCTTAGATAGGGATACTCACAAATTAATGAGGGCTTCAATACTCCAAATCTTGATCCAGAACTGATACCCATTCTTTTTAAAACAAGAACTGACTTGAGAAAGGGAAATGAGTGCAGCTTAAAGCAATGCCAAGACAGATTGTCAGATTTTCTGGACTCGCCTTTGGCTTGTATTTGTATATGGGTGAGGAAGCTTATTATAAGAATTTAGTTGTTGTGGATCTCTTGAGGGGTTGGAGCCAGCTGGCTATCTGTATGCTAGGGAATGCTAACGGGGGACTCATAGCAGAGAAGAGAAACTTCGATGAACCCCAAGCTGGCAGACTTAGTGAATAGGGAAGCCATGGGCAAATCAAATGGCCTACAATTCGAGGAAAGCCTGGTTAAATCTTCATTCAAATATGTCTCCACCTTTGCTGCTCCTAGCACGGCACAATCAAATGTGAGATGTGTCTTTCACACAAGAGTTTTTGGAAGGGGATGATAGGGGGAACTAGCTGTTGGCTGTGGGATTCAAAGGTCCCACTACTACTCTCAGGACGTACGAGGTTATGGAAGTAACGTTTGTTCCAACATGGGTTTCTTTCCGCAAAGAAGTCAAGCCTCTCATTCCTGTGGAAACAGATCCAGATATCAAGGATCAGAAGGCCAAGTGAGTCTGAAAGCTTTGGCTCGTTCTTCCCAAATGAGAGTATGAGGAAGATTTCGGTTTACTGTTCAAAACTGGGTGAAAATAACAAGGGATTTTGAAAACAGTAAGAGGTTTCGAAATAGATTTTTGGGTGGTCCCTTTTCAGAGAACCCAGCCAAGGTAGTTAGTTTTGGACAAAAAACAAATGGTTTCGTAAAATTCTGAAGTTACCCAAATCTTAAGCAAAGGGGGTAATTTCAAAAATTGCAGATCCGGATGGCGGTTTTGGAAATCCTATTTGTAAGTTAGTTTTGAAAGTCCCCTAATAAATTTGAAGGATTTGAAAAAGTTCCTGGTATACAGGCATTTCAAGATGAAGGGAATCCATCTCTTGCGGGATATTTTACAAGAGAAGGATTGGCTAGTAAAGTTAGATCTATAGGATACTTATTTCATGATAACTATGTACATAACTTTTCAGAAATATTTACGTGTCATGTGGAGAGATACCCTATACCAGTTTTGCTGCCTTCTCTTTGGTCTATCATCAGCTCCTAGGTGTTTCACCAAGGTGTTGCATCCAGTTATACCTTTCTTGAGAGAAAGGGGTGGTCATCTGATAATATATTTTTGTTACATATGGGCAGATTTATGACCGTTTTTTTGCGGTGGCAAACGGGAATTTGGCCCGTTTGCGACTGCGAAATTGGTCAGCCACTTGTACAAACCATATTTTGCGAGCCGCTAAGCTATTAGCGACTCGCAAAATATGGTCCCTTCTTAAGAGCGAGTCTGAGTTGAGTTTGAGTTTAAAATATTTATAAAGCACACGTACACCAGGCGGTTTCATGGCGCTATAGAGTACTGAGCCCAGGAGGGCAGGAAAAACGGGGGAAGATAAAAGTAGCAGTTTTATGGAGAGAAAGCTTGTGAGAAAAGAAAAGTTTTTAGCGATTTACGGAAGAGTGGGTATTGGGTGCACGATCTAAGGTGGGTGGGGAGAGAGTTCCAGAAAGCGGGGGCAAGTGTGGAGAATTTCGTGCCTCCCCACTTTTTGCGTTTGAAGGGAGGAACTGTCAACAGCTGTTGGGCGGATGAACGAAGTTCCCTGACAGGGACGTAGGGTTTGATTTCAGAAGAAATGAAGGCAGGGGCTGCGCCGACCGAGCCTGAAAAGTAATGCAGCCCATCTTGAACTGGGCTCGTTCATGGATGGGGAGCCAATGTAAGGACTTGAGGAGGGGAGTGACGTGGTGGGATTTGGCCAAGTTGAAGACCAGGCGAGCAGCCTGGTTTTGGACCAACTGGAGTCGTTGCATGCTGTAGGCGGGCATGCCGCAGTAGAGGCGAGAGGTTACCATTGCCAGGACTATGAGCTTGAGGGCGGAGAAAGAAAAAAAACGAGAGACTTTGCGGATAGTGCGGAGTGAGAGAAAAGAAGAGGACACAACAAAACTAACCTGGGAGTGCAAAGTGAGTTGGTCGTTCAGTTTGACCCCAATAGTTTTTACAGATGACGATGGAGAAGGGGGAGGCACCAAAGGAGGGGGGCCTGTTCTCCTCCACAAAGGTGCTGAGTGTTCTGGTCATATGGCGCTCCAGAACCTTCCCCAAAAAGGGCAGTAATGAAATGGGGAGGTAGTTGACAAGAGCGGAGGGGTGTGCGCCAGGTTATTTTAGAATAGGGACGATGATGGCCGATTTGAGGGGTGGAATGACAATGCCCTGGGACAGTGAGCTGTTGAGGAATGTGAGAGGGGGCAGCACACAGGTTGAGTAGATCTGTTTCAGGATGTGGGCGGGGCAGGGATCCAAAGGGGAGCCTGATTTGACCAAGGGCAAGAGGGAGAGGAAGGACTCTTCTGTCAGAAGAGGGAAGGAGTCAAGGCGAGCTGCGACTGACGGACACGGGCGGTCGACAAAAGAGGAGAGGGGGAGGGATGTTAGCTTTGATGTTAGCAATTTTGTCCAGGAAAAAGGTGTTGAGGGAATCACATAAGTCCTGGGAGGGAGAGGGTTTGAGGGTAGCTCGGTCAGAGAAGGTGGGGTCGTGCACGATAGAGAAAATCTCTCTAGGCTGATTTTCGGCCGCCAGGATTTTGGAGGAGAAATAAGCATTCTTGGTTGCCAAAATTGATTTTTTGTACAAAGCCAAAAGGGAGATGTACCGATTTTTAAGATTAGGGCAATAGTCACGCCTCCAGGACCGTTCCGCGCGGCGGACGCTGAGTTTTTGGGCCTTCAGCTCCTCACTGAACCAACGGTTCGTGTCGTTTGTGCGCCTGGCGGACACCCGCCTGAGGGGGGCGACGGAATCACAACCTGATTGGAGCCAGGAGTTAATGGAGTCGGCTTGCGCGGAGGACGACAGCCCGTAGAGATCCGGGCTGGATGCGGAGAGAGTGGCGGACAGAGAGGCCACGTCTACATGGTTCCATGAGCGCGCCCAGGTGTTTTTGGGAAGAGAGGGCTTGGGAGCTGAGGTGAGGATTAGGGAGAATGATATCAAAAAGTGGTCGGACCAGGTACAGGGGGAGATAAACAAGGAAGTTACTGGTCAAGGATGTGGGCCTGGATATGGGTGGGGGAGTGGACGTGGGAGTCGAAATTGTGGGAGCGAAGGGTATCTGAGAATTCTTTCGAGGTTGAAGTCTCCTAACACCAGAATGGAGGAGTTGTTGATTGCTAGAGTGGCCACCAAGTCTTGGAAACTGGGAAGAAAGAGTTGGGAAGGTGAGGAAGGGCGGTACATGAGTAGACAGGTGAGCGGAGTGCTAAAAGAAAGTGAGCGAGCAACTAAGAAGTCTGAAGATCCAAAGGAAGAGAAGGCTAAGGATTGAAAGGAAATTTCTTTACGGGCGATCAGAGCGACGCCGCTGCCCAGTTTGCCAGAGGGTGGGTCAGCTCGTAAGGCATAATAAGAGGCGGGAAGCGCAGCCAACAGAGAGGGAAGAGAGTTTTCGCAAAACCACGTCTCTGTAAGGAATAAGAGGTCAGGTTTGTGCAGGTCCCAAAGGATAAAGAGTTTGTGGGAGTGCTTAACTGCAGACCTGGTGTTGAGGTAATAGGCGGATAAGCTGGTAGGTGCAAGAGAAGCCGGAAGGTCGGGGCAAGGGCCAGTGGGAGGGGGGATGGATGAGGGAGGAGAATGGGGAGGAAGGTGCTGTGCAGACAATCCCAGCCTGTTGATTCGCTCGGTCGCAGTGTCGTCCAGTGGCCACGGGCCTTGGAGATTAATCAGCTGCGTAGAGGAATATTGTATAGTTTGGCCATGATGGGGGGCCCCTGAGCCTGGTCGAGCGCGGACGGGCGCAGACGGGCTTACCTTTGGCGCACCTTCGGCGCGAAACGTCGTGCCCGCTGCGCTCGTCCTCTGCAATGTATGATTGTTTTGAGACCGCAAAACACTCACAGTTTACCACTCTTTTCAAAAGGGTGGTAAGTTACTCGCAAAAGGGAAGGGGTCCCCAGGGGACCCTTTCCCCTTTGTGAATGGTTCCGGAAATATTTTTTACGAGCAGGCAGTGGTCCCAGGGACCACTGCCTGCACTTAAAAAACGAAACTGAAAGGAAAAAGGGCTGCATTAAAAAAAACTGCTTCATGAAAATAGCAGTCACAGACATGGTGGTTTACTGACCCCAGCAGGCCACCATCCCTGTGAGTGCTAGCCATTCCTAAGGGGTTGCAAATTGCAACTGCCTCATGAATCGCAAATAGTGTCTGAGGCACTGTTGTACATATACTTTTTGCGAGTCGCACATTTTGAGTCGCAATTTGATGCAATTTGTGACTCGAAAATGTGAATGTTCGTACATCTGGCCCATATTGTTTATGTATCAAGACCAAGAAGAACTGATAGGGCACCTGGGGACAAGAAATCTGCAAGGGAGTTTAGGTTTCTCGGCAGTGTAGAGCAGTCTATCATGATTCCAAAACCAAACTTAGAGTTTCTGGGGTTTTAAGTGGATACTCTATTATCTCAGTTGGTTCTTCCTCATAAAAAGATAAAATAAAGAAGGAAGTAGGATTTGTTCTAGCATAAGAGGTGGTGACTCTGAGGGATCTGGCAAAGGGTAATTGGTCTTTTATCTTAATCCAGTCAGACCATTTCTGCAGGCCCACTTCACTACAGAGCTCTTCAGAGACTGAAGACATTGGGACTGAGGAAAAGTTTGTGGTATGCAGATGTAATACTTCTATCCCTTGAAACTCAGAAAGACTTTGAATGGACAATCTAGGGATATGGAGTGGCAAAGACATTTTGGGGAATGTCCTGAAGTTTACTTTATCGGCGGATGCCAGCAACCTTGGTTGGGGAGAGCGTTTGAAGGATATGGAGCCTGGAAGGAGATGGTCCAGAGAGGAGCAATGTTTGCATATACATTGTTTAGAAATGTTAGCTGTTTGAATGCATTGATGAGTGTCAGGAGAGTGTTAATAAACAGTGTAGTGTTGATTCGTATGGACAATTTTTCTGCAGTTTTATACATAAATTGGCTACGGGGATCAAGGTTGAAGCAATTGGTAGATCTTGCCAGGGAGATCAGGAATTTTTTGGTGGAAACAGAAAATCCTCTTGAAAGCAGAATATATTCTAAGTTTGCAGAATCAGAGAGCACATTGGAGTTTGAGGATTCTGAGGGATTTAGGCGATTGGAAGTTGAATCCAATTATTTTCAGGAAGATTCTGAGATAATGGGTCCCAATTCAGGTAAATGTATTTGCTAGCAGATTGACCTTTCAGGTGCACAAATGTTGGAGTCTGGATCCGAGAGCGGCTATGATGGACTCCTTCCTTCAGGACTGGAAGGGAGACATGGCTTACGCTTTACCCCCCTTTTGAGTGATTCAGAGAGTGTTGTTTAAAGTTTGGAGTGAAAGGTGCAGTATTATTTTTGTGACTCCCTTTTGGAGCTGTCAGGTTTGGTTTCCAGGGGTAATGAAACTTACAATAGAGGAGCTCCATTTGAAGCAGAGGAACATCCTTTGGTAGTAGAGAGGAATACGAGCCTTCTTGTCAGGAAGATTTCAGGGACTCAGGCAGAAACGCAGGTCTTTCAGGAAAAGTAAGAAGTTATTTGATAAATCCTGGGAACCAGGTACCAGGAAAAGGTACAAAGGGGTCTGGAAGAATTGGTATAGTTGGTACATAGAGAGGAATTTGGATCCTGTGGAGGCTCTGGTAGTGGAGCAAGCAAATTATGTGGTCGAACTGTTCAATTCAGGCCTCTCTTACAGAACAATTCATTATTATATATCAGGTGCTGTCCGGAAACAATGCCTTGGTGAATACATTTTCTATAGGATGTGATCCTTCGGTCCGTAGAGTGATGAAAGGAATTAGACTTAGGAGACGCCTAGAGCGCTATATGAATCCTTACGGGATGTAAGTCTGAATTTTAATCTTTTTGTATCCTGGCCAGGTAACATTTGTCATTCATTGAGACAAATATCTCTGAAGTTAGCGACTTTACTTTGTTTGTTCTCTTTTAGGAGAGCATCAGATGTTAAGGCTCTGAAGATTTGTAAGAGATTTTATACTCCATATGTTCTTCTCTTTAAAATTTGGGCAAGGACTAAGACCATGTCTGAAAGTATTTATTACTCATTGTTTCAGGACTGAAAGATGTTGTGTGTAGGGAGCTGTAAGAAAGTTTATGAGCAAAGAATGTTGGAATTTTGACCTGATGGGATAAACCAGTTATTGATCTGCTATTTGAAACATGAAAAAAGGCGGTTTCAATGGCTATAATATAAAGATGGGTGAAATCAAATATGTTGAAAGCTGGAGTTGATTTATTGAAGTTTGGGGCGCACTCCTGTAGTGGTGCGATGGGTAATAACATTTATTGGGCAGGTGGAACTCTTGCTGAGATTCTGAAGGCAGCAGAGTGGTCAAATGCTAACACGTTTGCTAAATTCTGTTTTAGACCAGAGGAGAATGTGAGAAGTCTGGCACTGGAGAACTTTAAACATGCATAATGATAGCCTTCAGTCTGGCAATGAAATGGCTATTCTCCAATTAACATGCAGAGAAAATGTTGATTTCATTAAAAACAACGGAGACTATCATTATCACACCCACCTCTCCCATTATGATTTTCTGAATAAATAATAAATATTACATGTTATGCAGAAGAAATATTGAGAATGTGTTTATGTGTTTTGGTTTAGCTGTATTAACAAGTGTTATTTACAGGTTTGTCTTCATTTGTGTGTAGGAAATTTGTTGATTTACATGATGTTATTTTACACAAAACAATTTGCAGTAGAAGACAATTTGAATCATGGTTAAAGAAGGTTTTGTGTTTTGTCGCAGCGTAAAGAGGAATGTGTTTGTGTGACAGGGGTTTATATAATCTGGTTTATGATTCTAGACTGGAATATGTGTTTTATGGTGTGTTATTCTGGATGTTCTTTAAAGGGCTAAGAGTTGGGGAAGCACAAAAAGGTTTATGCATAATGCCTTTGTTTTTAATGAAATCAAAGGATCTCTCTGCAAGTTAATTGGAGAATTGCCATTCTTCCACCAAGAAGTTTATTATTTAACTAATATCAGAGATGGCTTAATTTTGATAAATCAACTTTGAGTAGGCATAATATGTGCCTCTAGTACTGACACTGAATGAGAAATGTTCTAGCCATTGTGAAGGAGAGTTTCAATTATCTTATGAACACGGTGTTATGTCTTATGCATCTTAAGTTGTTATTGCTTGAGATTGTCACTGGCAACCAGGCATTGTGGTGAGAGTTTTGATGGGCTGGGATTCCGTTCTCCAGCAGAACTGTCACTCAAAAAGCATGTTTCGGGAGCTCTTTAAATAAAATAGGTCTTAGCACTACTTCTGTGAGGTTATTACTTCTCAAAAGTGGCAACAAGGATGGAATGCTGTTCCCTGGAAGCTCATACAGATGAAGCAAACTCTTGAATAATGTTGGACGAGCTCCAAGGCAATTGTCAGAACACATTGGGCAGGTATTATGGAAAGCGCTATGTTTAACTGGATGTGTCTGGCCCAAGCTATTTAATTAACCATGCTAGCGCAATGCGTCCCAGCTAGGTTAGGCTATTCATGAATTCTGACAATGTGGAAGAGGAAATGAAAGCAGAACTAAGAAAACCATTAAACTACATAAAGTAATTGGACTATTAAGCAAGAAGTGTGGAGATGAGTGGCTACTTTCATTGTTTTAGTTTGTTATGTTTTTTCCTGGTCAAACAATGGTGACAGCTTTATTTGTTTTGATTTGTTAGCGTGCATTTGCACAATTTGTATCTGTTTAATTATGGAGAAATAAGTAACGCTTGTTAGCCATGGATACTTCTTCCATTGTAGCTCCTCACAAGTTCTTACAGAATCTGAAATACTATCAGGCACTCAGAGGAACATCAGCTGGTGAGCTCGACAGCGCAGATGGCCATTAGTCAGTTGGCTCTTTCTCCCAAAACTCCCCCAGTGCAAGGGACAACTCTTCTCACAGGGCATGACTCAGTGCAGATGCAGGATTATGTTCTGGGTGATCGCAAGGCATTGGCACCAGCTACATTGCCAAACCCGAGGCCCAGTGAGAAACCATCGTACCCCCTGTTTAGGTCTAAGGGGACGAAATCATCGGCGGGGGATGGCAGGGAACGATTAATGACTATGGTTTTGCGGGCAGGGACGACAGAGCTGCCTCCTCTGGCTCCACTGACTCCAGTGAGAGATCAAGCACACTAGTTGCTACAAGCAATAAAAGAAAGGTTAGCCTCATTCATCAGACCTCCGAAGCTCATGAGTGTGTCCAGAGCGAAACAGGAGGAGTCACAGTAATAATTCCAGGGAATGAAATTCAGCTGGGAGAGACTCTTCAGGTGATCTTAGAGGCAATAACGGGAATGAAAAATGCATTGGAGAAGGCTCACAGGGAGGTCCAGACACAACTTGGGACCATTAACGACAATATCATGCAACAAAATCAGAGACTTAGCAAGCATGACGGCCTATATTAGACCTAGAAGATGTCCAGAAAATGTTTCATGAGAAGCATTGGCAGGAGATTTCAGAAATTCAGAAAAAGCTTCTTGAGTTTGAGAACCGCTGTAGGCACTCTAATGTATGATTCACAGACATTCCAGAAGGGCAGGAGGCAGGGCAAGATCACACAAAATTTGTCTCTGACTAAATTCAAAGCCATGTCTTCCCGGGCTGTACCACCAGCTCTAGCGCCGAGACGCCCACGGGTATTCGCCGCGCTCTACAAATGTCAATAAATAAATAAATAAATAAATAAATCAGTACTTGAGGGCTCATCTCGTTCCATTTCATCAGCCAGTAAAAGCTAAATACCCTCAAACCTTTTTAGTCAACTTTGGAGACTTTCGGCTAAAAGAATCAATTCTATTGGCTGCCATTGAGCAAAAGCGATGTCCCTATTTAATATGTTTTTTGATATGGCAGCAATAGCAGCTCGGCACTGTCAGGAGTTCAAATTTATGCTGGAACTTTTTAAGAAATGAGGCATTCAGGTGGCTATGATGCAACAATTAAAACATGAAGTTCTTGTGAAGGGGCAGTTTCACATCTTGGGATCGATTCAGCAGGCTATGGAACTTCTGCAGCAGTTAGATCATGCTAAATGATGTATGAGAATAAATGTTTTTTGAATGTTTGAGTCCATGTGGGTAAGTGCTAGGATGTTTAAGCAGCAGCACCAGTCTTCTATCAAGGCCTAAAACAGAGCTTTATTTAAACAAGTTATGTTATGTTATGTTATGTTATGTTATGTTATGTTATGTTATGTTATGTTATGTTATGTTATTAAATCATTTATTGAGTGCACTAACACTGATTAGTTTCTTGGCGCTAAAATTGATAGTAACACAATCGGAGGTGGAAAAGGTGGATTAAAAAACTTGTCTAAAAAGCCAGGTCTTCAGTGCTTTCCGGAAAGGTAAGAGATCTTGGCAAGACCGGATCTCCAGGGGAAAGGTGTTCCATAGGCAGGGGGGCAGTGTTGCAAATCTGCGTCCACCAGAACGTTTAAGTTTAAAGGGAGGGGTCTGGAGAAGGGCTAGATGGAGTGAGCGAAGGTTGCGGGAGGGGACGTGTCTGGTGATCAATTGATTAATACATTTAGGGCTTTTGCCGTGTAATGACTTGAAGATCATACAACCTGCTTTGAAGTAGCAGCGTTGTGTGACCGGAAGCCAATGCAGCATGATGAGAAGAGGAGTCGCCGCCTGCCATCTTGGTTGCTTCAGGTTCAGCCTAGCAGCATAGTTCTGCACCATCTGGAGACGCTTGAGTAAATAGTTAGGGAGACCTAGGTAGATGGCATTCGCGTAATCCAGATGGGACAGGACAGTGGCGATCACAACCTGGGTAATCGCTTCAGGCGTTAGTAGTCGCCTGACCTTCCTGATTTTCTTTAGCTGGTAAAAGCATTTGGAGACCACTTGTCCCACTTGTGATTTTAGTGAAAGATCACTATCCACAATGACTCCAAGCGTTTTAGCCGATGGTGATGGTTGCGGAGCTTGACCCAGGTCTGAAGGCCAATAGTGAGGGCCCCAGTACTTAGCACTGTCCCCAGTCAGTACCAGTTTGGTTTTACCTGGGTTTAATTTCAGTTGATTTTGATCCATCCAGGATTTAATAAACCTCATGGTTGACTGGAAATGACTCATAGAGTTTTCGGAATTATCAATGGTGAAGAGTAGCTGCAGGTCATCTGCATAGTTAAAAACTCTCACCTGTTTGTCCCTCAAGGTTTGTATAAGGGGGAGTATGTATATGTTAAAAATATGGGGTGACAGGGAGGAGCCCTGTGGCACTCCACATGGGATGGCCTGTTTAACACCGGTCAAGTCCCCCAGGCGCGCCGCTTGGGAGCGGTCCTCCAAGAAGGACCTCAACCAGCAGGCCGCCACGCCCTGTATGCCGGCCTGTCCGACACGGTCGATCAAGATGTTGTGGTCGACCGTGTCGAACGCGGCCGACAGGTCCAGTAGCACCAGGGCCTGGGGAGAACGTCTATCTGCGCAGTCTCGAAGTGTGTCCAAAACTGCGGTGACCACTGCCTCCGTAGAGTGTGCAGGCCGGAATCCAGCCTGATGAGGGTCAAAGCAAGAGGACTCCTCCAGAAAATTAGAGAGGTTTTTCACCACGTGTGCCTCTAGAATTTTCGCCAAATAAGGCAATAGGGAGATAGGCCTGAAGTTTGCCGTGCATCCAGGATCCGCCCCGGGTTTTTTTAATAGGGGTATAACCGTGGCTTCTTTAAAGGTGGACGGGACGATGCCCGACAAAAGGGAATCATTTAGAAGGGCAAGAATGGGGGTTGGGTAAGTGGAGAACAAGTGAAGGGGTGGCGGCCGTCACCAGGGAGTAGGCCTTCAGTGCCATTCCAAGGCACAACATAACATGAGTGGTGGGAAGGAGTGTAAGGCAGGCAACTCCCCCCTTGCTGGGTAGGGATGCCACCCATAGGGGCACACAAGTTCCTGAGAGTAGGTGTTTTGGCAGGGGTGAGGAGCATTTGCATAAAAAAAGAAAAGAGCAGAAATATGATGGAAGAAAGGAGGATGGTTGTGAACGAAAAGCTGGCATGGTGGGGTTGTGGGTAAAATGTAGTAAAATTGAGTAGATACTCTATAGGGATTGGTTGAAGTGTTTAGCCATTGTGGAGCTAGCAATGATGAGTGCAAAGGTGCATAAGAAAGGAGACAGTGGGCCAGATGTAGGTGGGAGATTTTGGCCATTTACCGGCCGGTAACGGCCGAATTCGGCCGTTACCGACCAGTAAATGGCCATGGAGATGTAGGGGGATAAAAAACATGCATTTTCGGTAATTTTACCGAATCAGTAATTTTACAGATTCTGTAAAATTACAGAATCGGTAGAATTACCTATTCTGTATATTTTACCGAATCGGTAAATATACCGGTCGGTAAAAGTACCGAAAATGCATGTTTGGTATGTAGGTGCCAAATTTAACATTGACATAGGGCTTTGAAAATCGGTATTTTACCATGCAATACAATTGCATGGTAAAATACCGATTCAGGTGTACATGCACATCTGTGAATGTACACCTGTGCCATGTGGCACACACACATGCCCTTAGGGCATGCATGTGTGCCACATGGCACACAAGCCTAAAACAGGGGTGCCAGAGGGTGTCAAAGTGACACCCCCTGCACCCTTGCAAAATTCGGTATTTACCGATTTGGTAAATACCGAATCGGTATTTGATATTGAATCTTATGGGCTTCAAGGCCCATAGGATTCAATAGCAAATACTGATTCGGTATTTACCGAATCGGTAAATACCGATTTTTACCGATTCGGTAAAATTTACCGAATTGGTACCTACATTAGAAATACCTACTCTTAATTACCGAATCGGTAAAATTCGGTAATTAAGAGTCTGTATTTCTGTTTTTGCTACATCTGGCCCAGTATGTACTATTTCATTTGAGATGTTGAAGGTACGGATTATCGTGTAATTTGTTTCTCTTCATTTGAGATGTTGAAGGTTAGAATACTTTCTTGTAATACCCCATGGTATTACTAATACGCATAAATATGAGAGTTTAATGAGGTGGCTCTCATTTCTTTCATCTTAAGTCATCTTTGTACTGGAGAGCCACCTCAAGAGTAATACTCCAAAGATGTATATTTCCCATAAATACTCTCAGGCGTTCTTTGCATCCACTCATGCTGCAGTAAGGGGGGTAGCAATTGATTTGAGTCGAAGCATTGATTGGGATGTTGTCATGAGGTGCCGCAACAGGAGACAATGGATCAGGAAAGAGACACAAACATTTCTCCCCTATATTTCTATATGCCCTCTCCTTTGCATCCACACTGCAAGATGTAAACTATGCCTTTAAGGATCTCGGACTCTGCGATCCGTTTCCTGATCATGTGACCTGGTCACATGATCCAATTAACCAGTCCTGCTACGACCCGTGAAGCGTAAAGAAGGGCTCTTCTCCAAAAGATGCGGCGGACGACCTGCAGCTGAAGAGCAGCTTCGGAAACAAAGTACCACCCACATACTCACTGGAAGAGAACCAGGACGAAAAACCGCCAAGAGAGGAGAAAACACCACCGGAACTGAAGTTCACGAAGACCACTACAGGGACGGACCAAAAGAGAGAGCCAGACTCTATTCGGTGCGGTGAAGACTCCAGCCACATTCCAGGAGAGACGTGACTTAGGAAGGTATGAGCGCGTTTGGGGAGCATTTGGGGAAAGGGAACCCGGGCTCTCAAGTCCAGTCGGGAGGAGGGAGACGAGTGAGGCGTATGCGTGCTACCATAGTCACGAAGCTGCGCCTAAAGCCAAGCAGAGCGCTCAAAACACTGGTGATGGCATCTGGGTGAAGTCTCCCCGCACACCATTTCCCATATCAGTTTAAGGACTTTTGGACCCCATACTCATGTCATTTTTGTTTGTGTTTTCCTTTTTTCTCCTTCTGCCTTACCCCCTCGTGAGCCTTATAATCCGTGAGGAAGAAACCGACAACACCAGTCTGCTCTCTGAGTGAAAGGAGTGAAGATGCTGCTCTGTCAAAAAGGGACTATAGGGAGACACCTCTCTCAATGTTCTCTACTGAGTAAAAGAGAAACCAAGTACATTTGTCGCTGTGAGAATAATAAAACCACCTAAACCCTAAGACTCAGTCTCTGTCTTGCTTCTCCACCAGGCCACAGATGTCCAAGAGGTGATTCGAGATTCTCAAGGTAGATGAATTTGAGTGAAAGTTGCTTGAAGGGGATGTGTTCAAACTTAGTCAACTATTACGGTCCTCTCAGCGATGATGTAGACTTACTTTCTCAGATCCTGAGGTTCTTTGGTTTCTGACTTCGTCCCGTATTTAGCCGCCATTTTGTGTCTCGTCGCCATTTTGTGTTGCCCTTGCAATTGCCGCCCTAAGTGCGCTGGGGATGCCCAGACGTGGGTCCCAGGCACTCCACACCACTTGGAGTCAAGCTAGCCGGGCTGATGAGAGGTGTTACCTCGAAACCGGTCCGGTCCTCGGATGCTTGATTCCGTTCTGGGAAGGACATGGCTTTTGTAGTTCGGACTGGACTGTTCCCATGGGGCAACAGGGTCAGAGCTGATTTGCATATCGCCATTGTCTAACCCAGGGTGGTGTGGAGTGCAAAAGAACGATGGATTTGGGCCCAGATCTTTTGACTGGGGGAATGTGTGACATTGATCCACATTCGGTCCATCACTTGTTGTTTTTGCAATTGCCGCCCTAAGTGCGCTGGGGATGCCCAGACGTGGGTCCCAGGCACTCCACACCACTTGGAGTCAAGCTAGCCGGGCTGATGAGAGGTGTTACCTCGAAACCGGTCCGGTCCTCGGATGCTTGATTCCGTTCTGGGAAGGACATGGCTTTTGTAGTTCGGACTGGACTGTTCCCATGGGGCAACAGGGTCAGAGCTGATTTGCATATCGCCATTGTCTAACCCAGGGTGGTGTGGAGTGCAAAAGAACGATGGATTTGGGCCCAGATCTTTTGACTGGGGGAATGTGTGACATTGATCCACATTCGGTCCATCACTTGTTGTTTTTGCAATTGCCGCCCTAAGTGCGCTGGGGATGCCCAGACGTGGGTCCCAGGCACTCCACACCACTTGGAGTCAAGCTAGCCGGGCTGATGAGAGGTGTTACCTCGAAACCGGTCCGGTCCTCGGATGCTTGATTCCGTTCTGGGAAGGACATGGCTTTTGTAGTTCGGACTGGACTGTTCCCATGGGGCAACAGGGTCAGAGCTGATTTGCATATCGCCATTGTCTAACCCAGGGTGGTGTGGAGTGCAAAAGAACGATGGATTTGGGCCCAGATCTTTTGACTGGGGGAATGTGTGACATTGATCCACATTCGGTCCATCACTTGTTGTTTTTGCAATTGCCGCCCTAAGTGCGCTGGGGATGCCCAGATGTGGGTCCCAGGCACTCCACACCACTTGGAGTCAAGCTAGCCGGGCTGATGAGAGGTGTTACCTCGAAACCGGTCCGGTCCTCGGATGCTTGATTCCGTTCTGGGAAGGACATGGCTTTTGTAGTTCGGACTGGACTGTTCCCATGGGGCAACAGGGTCAGAGCTGATTTGCATATCGCCATTGTCTAACCCAGGGTGGTGTGGAGTGCAAAAGAACGATGGATTTGGGCCCAGATCTTTTGACTGGGGGAATGTGTGACATTGATCCACATTCGGTCCATCACTTGTTGTTTTTGCAATTGCCGCCCTAAGTGCGCTGGGGATGCCCAGACGTGGGTCCCAGGCACTCCACACCACTTGGAGTCAAGCTAGCCGGGCTGATGAGAGGTGTTACCTCGAAACCGGTCCGGTCCTCGGATGCTTGATTCCGTTCTGGGAAGGACATGGCTTTTGTAGTTCGGACTGGACTGTTCCCATGGGGCAACAGGGTCAGAGCTGATTTGCATATCGCCATTGTCTAACCCAGGGTGGTGTGGAGTGCAAAAGAACGATGGATTTGGGCCCAGATCTTTTGACTGGGGGAATGTGTGACATTGATCCACATTCGGTCCATCACTTGTTGTTTTTGCAATTGCCGCCCTAAGTGCGCTGGGGATGCCCAGACGTGGGTCCCAGGCACTCCACACCACTTGGAGTCAAGCTAGCCGGGCTGATGAGAGGTGTTACCTCGAAACCGGTCCGGTCCTCGGATGCTTGATTCCGTTCTGGGAAGGACATGGCTTTTGTAGTTCGGACTGGACTGTTCCCATGGGGCAACAGGGTCAGAGCTGATTTGCATATCGCCATTGTCTAACCCAGGGTGGTGTGGAGTGCAAAAGAACGATGGATTTGGGCCCAGATCTTTTGACTGGGGGAATGTGTGACATTGATCCACATTCGGTCCATCACTTGTTGTTTTTGCAATTGCCGCCCTAAGTGCGCTGGGGATGCCCAGACGTGGGTCCCAGGCACTCCACACCACTTGGAGTCAAGCTAGCCGGGCTGATGAGAGGTGTTACCTCGAAACCGGTCCGGTCCTCGGATGCTTGATTCCGTTCTGGGAAGGACATGGCTTTTGTAGTTCGGACTGGACTGTTCCCATGGGGCAACAGGGTCAGAGCTGATTTGCATATCGCCATTGTCTAACCCAGGGTGGTGTGGAGTGCAAAAGAACGATGGATTTGGGCCCAGATCTTTTGACTGGGGGAATGTGTGACATTGATCCACATTCGGTCCATCACTTGTTGTTTTTGCAATTGCCGCCCTAAGTGCGCTGGGGATGCCCAGACGTGGGTCCCAGGCACTCCACACCACTTGGAGTCAAGCTAGCCGGGCTGATGAGAGGTGTTACCTCGAAACCGGTCCGGTCCTCGGATGCTTGATTCCGTTCTGGGAAGGACATGGCTTTTGTAGTTCGGACTGGACTGTTCCCATGGGGCAACAGGGTCAGAGCTGATTTGCATATCGCCATTGTCTAACCCAGGGTGGTGTGGAGTGCAAAAGAACGATGGATTTGGGCCCAGATCTTTTGACTGGTGGAATGTGTGACATTGATCCACATTCGGTCCATCACTTGTTGTTTTTGCAATTGCCGCCCTAAGTGCGCTGGGGATGCCCAGACGTGGGTCCCAGGCACTCCACACCACTTGGAGTCAAGCTAGCCGGGCTGATGAGAGGTGTTACCTCGAAACCGGTCCGGTCCTCGGATGCTTGATTCCGTTCTGGGAAGGACATGGCTTTTGTAGTTCGGACTGGACTGTTCCCATGGGGCAACAGGGTCAGAGCTGATTTGCATATCGCCATTGTCTAACCCAGGGTGGTGTGGAGTGCAAAAGAACGATGGATTTGGGCCCAGATCTTTTGACTGGGGGAATGTGTGACATTGATCCACATTCGGTCCATCACTTGTTGTTTTTGCAATTGCCGCCCTAAGTGCGCTGGGGATGCCCAGACGTGGGTCCCAGGCACTCCACACCACTTGGAGTCAAGCTAGCCGGGCTGATGAGAGGTGTTACCTCGAAACCGGTCCGGTCCTCGGATGCTTGATTCCGTTCTGGGAAGGACATGGCTTTTGTAGTTCGGACTGGACTGTTCCCATGGGGCAACAGGGTCAGAGCTGATTTGCATATCGCCATTGTCTAACCCAGGGTGGTGTGGAGTGCAAAAGAACGATGGATTTGGGCCCAGATCTTTTGACTGGGGGAATGTGTGACATTGATCCACATTCGGTCCATCACTTGTTGTTTTTGCAATTGCCGCCCTAAGTGCGCTGGGGATGCCCAGACGTGGGTCCCAGGCACTCCACACCACTTGGAGTCAAGCTAGCCGGGCTGATGAGAGGTGTTACCTCGAAACCGGTCCGGTCCTCGGATGCTTGATTCCGTTCTGGGAAGGACATGGCTTTTGTAGTTCGGACTGGACTGTTCCCATGGGGCAACAGGGTCAGAGCTGATTTGCATATCGCCATTGTCTAACCCAGGGTGGTGTGGAGTGCAAAAGAACGATGGATTTGGGCCCAGATCTTTTGACTGGGGGAATGTGTGACATTGATCCACATTCGGTCCATCACTTGTTGTTTTTGCAATTGCCGCCCTAAGTGCGCTGGGGATGCCCAGATGTGGGTCCCAGGCACTCCACACCACTTGGAGTCAAGCTAGCCGGGCTGATGAGAGGTGTTACCTCGAAACCGGTCCGGTCCTCGGATGCTTGATTCCGTTCTGGGAAGGACATGGCTTTTGTAGTTCGGACTGGACTGTTCCCATGGGGCAACAGGGTCAGAGCTGATTTGCATATCGCCATTGTCTAACCCAGGGTGGTGTGGAGTGCAAAAGAACGATGGATTTGGGCCCAGATCTTTTGACTGGGGGAATGTGTGACATTGATCCACATTCGGTCCATCACTTGTTGTTTTTGCAATTGCCGCCCTAAGTGCGCTGGGGATGCCCAGACGTGGGTCCCAGGCACTCCACACCACTTGGAGTCAAGCTAGCCGGGCTGATGAGAGGTGTTACCTCGAAACCGGTCCGGTCCTCGGATGCTTGATTCCGTTCTGGGAAGGACATGGCTTTTGTAGTTCGGACTGGACTGTTCCCATGGGGCAACAGGGTCAGAGCTGATTTGCATATCGCCATTGTCTAACCCAGGGTGGTGTGGAGTGCAAAAGAACGATGGATTTGGGCCCAGATCTTTTGACTGGGGGAATGTGTGACATTGATCCACATTCGGTCCATCACTTGTTGTTTTTGCAATTGCCGCCCTAAGTGCGCTGGGGATGCCCAGACGTGGGTCCCAGGCACTCCACACCACTTGGAGTCAAGCTAGCCGGGCTGATGAGAGGTGTTACCTCGAAACCGGTCCGGTCCTCGGATGCTTGATTCCGTTCTGGGAAGGACATGGCTTTTGTAGTTCGGACTGGACTGTTCCCATGGGGCAACAGGGTCAGAGCTGATTTGCATATCGCCATTGTCTAACCCAGGGTGGTGTGGAGTGCAAAAGAACGATGGATTTGGGCCCAGATCTTTTGACTGGGGGAATGTGTGACATTGATCCACATTCGGTCCATCACTTGTTGTTTTTGCAATTGCCGCCCTAAGTGCGCTGGGGATGCCCAGACGTGGGTCCCAGGCACTCCACACCACTTGGAGTCAAGCTAGCCGGGCTGATGAGAGGTGTTACCTCGAAACCGGTCCGGTCCTCGGATGCTTGATTCCGTTCTGGGAAGGACATGGCTTTTGTAGTTCGGACTGGACTGTTCCCATGGGGCAACAGGGTCAGAGCTGATTTGCATATCGCCATTGTCTAACCCAGGGTGGTGTGGAGTGCAAAAGAACGATGGATTTGGGCCCAGATCTTTTGACTGGGGGAATGTGTGACATTGATCCACATTCGGTCCATCACTTGTTGTTTTTGCAATTGCCGCCCTAAGTGCGCTGGGGATGCCCAGACGTGGGTCCCAGGCACTCCACACCACTTGGAGTCAAGCTAGCCGGGCTGATGAGAGGTGTTACCTCGAAACCGGTCCGGTCCTCGGATGCTTGATTCCGTTCTGGGAAGGACATGGCTTTTGTAGTTCGGACTGGACTGTTCCCATGGGGCAACAGGGTCAGAGCTGATTTGCATATCGCCATTGTCTAACCCAGGGTGGTGTGGAGTGCAAAAGAACGATGGATTTGGGCCCAGATCTTTTGACTGGGGGAATGTGTGACATTGATCCACATTCGGTCCATCACTTGTTGTTTTTGCAATTGCCGCCCTAAGTGCGCTGGGGATGCCCAGACGTGGGTCCCAGGCACTCCACACCACTTGGAGTCAAGCTAGCCGGGCTGATGAGAGGTGTTACCTCGAAACCGGTCCGGTCCTCGGATGCTTGATTCCGTTCTGGGAAGGACATGGCTTTTGTAGTTCGGACTGGACTGTTCCCATGGGGCAACAGGGTCAGAGCTGATTTGCATATCGCCATTGTCTAACCCAGGGTGGTGTGGAGTGCAAAAGAACGATGGATTTGGGCCCAGATCTTTTGACTGGGGGAATGTGTGACATTGATCCACATTCGGTCCATCACTTGTTGTTTTTGCAATTGCCGCCCTAAGTGCGCTGGGGATGCCCAGACGTGGGTCCCAGGCACTCCACACCACTTGGAGTCAAGCTAGCCGGGCTGATGAGAGGTGTTACCTCGAAACCGGTCCGGTCCTCGGATGCTTGATTCCGTTCTGGGAAGGACATGGCTTTTGTAGTTCGGACTAGACTGTTCCCATGGGGCAACAGGGTCAGAGCTGATTTGCATATCGCCATTGTCTAACCCAGGGTGGTGTGGAGTGCAAAAGAACGATGGATTTGGGCCCAGATCTTTTGACTGGGGGAATGTGTGACATTGATCCACATTCGGTCCATCACTTGTTGTTTTTGCAATTGCCGCCCTAAGTGCGCTGGGGATGCCCAGACGTGGGTCCCAGGCACTCCACACCACTTGGAGTCAAGCTAGCCGGGCTGATGAGAGGTGTTACCTCGAAACCGGTCCGGTCCTCGGATGCTTGATTCCGTTCTGGGAAGGACATGGCTTTTGTAGTTCGGACTGGACTGTTCCCATGGGGCAACAGGGTCAGAGCTGATTTGCATATCGCCATTGTCTAACCCAGGGTGGTGTGGAGTGCAAAAGAACGATGGATTTGGGCCCAGATCTTTTGACTGGGGGAATGTGTGACATTGATCCACATTCGGTCCATCACTTGTTGTTTTTGCAATTGCCGCCCTAAGTGCGCTGGGGATGCCCAGACGTGGGTCCCAGGCACTCCACACCACTTGGAGTCAAGCTAGCCGGGCTGATGAGAGGTGTTACCTCGAAACCGGTCCGGTCCTCGGATGCTTGATTCCGTTCTGGGAAGGACATGGCTTTTGTAGTTCGGACTGGACTGTTCCCATGGGGCAACAGGGTCAGAGCTGATTTGCATATCGCCATTGTCTAACCCAGGGTGGTGTGGAGTGCAAAAGAACGATGGATTTGGGCCCAGATCTATTGACTGGGGGAATGTGTGACATTGATCCACATTCGGTCCATCACTTGTTGTTTTTGCAATTGCCTCACTCAGGCAGCACGGCGAACAGAGTGTTTTTGCTTTTCTCAGCTGCTACGTGTCTCTTCCGTTAAAGAGTAACTCCCTGCCCTTGTTTACAAAACCGATGTCAGGGTCTGGCCGAGTTCGCTAATCCATGTCTCTGTTGATTGATCCCTGTCTCGACTGACTATTTGGTTTCTCCTATTCTTCCCTTACATTATCTTATCCGACTGGCCTTCGCTATTCTCTCCTTGTATTCTCTTGTTACACAACTATAATTTGAGGCACACAAATACGTCCTGCCACCTGCAAATTGGATTGTCGGTACTAGCACTGATTAATTTGTTGGGAGGGGTAACACATGGGGTTTGAGAAAGGGGCATATTTGGGACACCTGATAGCTTGTTTTCCAACTTTTCCTATTGGCTTGCTTTGTATGTATTGGAAGTAAATGTCGTAAATATGTGTATTATAAAAGATTGTGCGCCACGGACTGAGGTGGCAGTCTCCTTAGAATCTACACTCTGTATGTACTTCTAGGACAACTGTGCTTAGCTGCAGCTTATAAACCTGGTTTTCTACGCCCAACAGAGTGTCTTGGTCTCTGTTCGACAAGGCAGTTGAACTCGGGGATTTAAGGCGTGCCCTGCGCCACCAGGCCCACAAGGCCCGGTTCTCCAACTGGCGCCCAAAGTAGGGCAGCTTCAGAGGTAGCGGTTCAGCCCGAGGGTCGTAAGAAGCCTCGCAAGAAAATTCTGGAGGATTCGCGAGCCAAGTCAAGCGACCCCTGTATGTCGAAGTGGACCGAAGGTCTTTTTCAGGGCGGCTGCTGACGACTGCTGCCCTGACTGCCGCTCTGCCTTGGACCCTCTGGTGATGACTGGTATCGCGAGACTTTAGACGGACCTCTGTTGGCGTGAGAGACCACTTAGTTAAGTATTTGTGGGTAGAACCCACTTCTTTGTTTTGTTTTTGGTTTTGTTATTCGACCATTGCAATAGCTGAAGCCAAGGGGTGGGTACGTTTGTGCTGTATTATTTGTTTTAAAACCCCTTGAAGTTGGCAAACGGACCAGTGAATTTAAGATGCCTGGTCTTAGCAAATTTAGGAAGTTTTGTTGTTTTGGTTGTAATAGGGATTCCTGGCTCGAGGACTCATGTCTGATTCCTCCGGTTGGAACTCCCACTTATGAGCTCTATTCGAAACATGGTGTTTCTCCCCATTGCCTTTAATGAAGCATGGATCCAATACACGAAGAAAGGTGGTGTTTTACAGTAGCCACAAAATGGTAGCTTTGAGCCTGATATATTAGACAATTTGGAAGCAATTTTGTTCAAAAGAAAAGCCCGGCCGGCAATGTTTGACTCTTTCCGCCCCTGGCATAAAGAAGCCAAACAGAGAGAAATTAAGCAGGCAAAAAGAGATAGAAAAGCGAAAGATATGATGATCATACAGGCTGCCCAGCAGTTTAAGGACGATGAGACTGATCGAGTGATTGAAGTCTCAGACAGACAACATCGTATGGCAATAGATAGATGCTACCCTAAGCATGGGCGAATTTTGCGAATCTCGCGTTCGCGAATTTTGCGGATTTGCGAACTCGCAATCCGCAAAATCCGCGAATTCTCGCGAATTTGCGGATTTTTTTTTTGTGTTCGCGCGGGTTTCTGCCAGTTCGCGAGGGTTTTGTACAATTTCGCAAAACGCGAACTTACCTGTCGGGTCGCAAGTTTCGCGAACTTGTTGTTTCTACGTGTCCAGCCTGTTTGGGACACTCTTCTTCATCACTGCCACTCTCTGTCACCACTGCCACTCTCTGACTACTCATGCCACCCTCTGGCCCACCCATGCCACCCTCTGTTTCATCACAGCACCCTCTGGTTGTCCAGTCAGTGTACATTATTGTGGCAAAGCAAGCACACCTTCCCTGCCTCAAGTGACCTGAATTAATTTGGGGCTGATTAATGTGTCACAGAATATTTTTTTAGCTGGCACCTGCTTCCTTAGTGCTTCCTGATTAGTGATCTTTTGCACTTGCTAAGTGCTTTCATTGTTGCAAAATTAGTTACAACTCGCAACTGACAATAATGAATTAGGGGCTGATTAATGGATTTGAACTTCCAGCCTGGCTCCTGCTTGTCTCCCTTAGCTGTAATTCAGGACCTTTGTGGCATATGTGTAACTATTCTGAGGTTCAGAGCAGGGTCACATAATAGTTGCAACTGGCAACTGAACTCTGGAGGGGCCCCTCAGGAAGCACTACAGGAAATGGCTACTAATGATGAGCCTGAACTTTTGAACCTGGTAAGTAGTTTCAGTTTTGCTAAGATCGTATTTCTGCAATTTTGCGCTTATTCGCGGGGCGCGAAGTTGTACTGGGAAGCCGCGAACTCACGCGAACAGTGCGAGCAAGCCATAAAATCCGCTGCTCGCGGATTTGCGGATTTTGCGGGAGATTCGCGAATCTCGCGGATTGCGAATTTACCGAAAATCCGCAAAATCCGCGAGCGAAACGGATTTTCCGCCCATGCTTACGCTACCCTGTGTTGCCTACTTCTCCACAGAGTAAGGATCTTGACGAAGATCCCTTAATGTCCCATTTGTTGAGATTACCCCCGCCTAATGTACCAGGTGCTAATGCACTCTTATTGTTGCCACCTGTCCAGCAACCTATTGTTCAGCCAGTTGGTCCGGCTCCTCCGCAATTGCCCCTTCCTGTATTACAACCTGCACCTCCTTTGCCACTAACTTCTGTACCTCAGTCTCCTTCATCTTCGGTTTCTCTTGTTGCCGCTAGTTCTTCTCTTCGTTTGCTTAATACCGTGTCTCCAGTTTTATTGTCTGCTTCTTCCCCAACTCGCAATAGGTTGGTTGATACTGTTTCTCGTCTTTTCTCCCCCCTTTTTGGACCTTTTACCAGGACTCCTGCTTTTTCTCAAAGGCAATCCCGTATTCAAATCCCAGATTCTGACGAACGAGTTGCATTGGACTCTCTTGCTCACAAATTGATCATGAGTGGTCCACAGTATAGTGTACCTGATATTCTGAGTACCTTTCTCCAGTGGAATGCGCCCACGCAGAGATATATTTTTAATGTCATGTGTGGCACTCTTGTTAAAGGATGGGAGAATATGGAGTTGGATTTAACTCCTCAGGGTCTGTTAGATATACAGGATAAGTTTGATAAAGGACTTATTGTGGGTTCCGAAGTTGAGGACGCTGTAAGGACACTTGTCACTTTGAGGTCTTTATTTTCTTCTCAGACTATTCTTGAACCTGATCCTGCAGTTAGACAGAAAATGAAACATTATCCTATGAGGGAAGTTCCTCCAGTATGGAGGGAAGCGGTTCCGCAGGCAGGCGCTGTTCCGGGTGTCCCTGCTCATTTCCAGGGTATATTGGTACATGTCCCTTGGAAACGATCTGAAGTTTTAGAGCTCAAACAGTCTCTACCGGACCCTCGTAAAAATCCTGCCAGGTATTATAAAGAGCTGTCCCAGACTGTTGATGCGTGCATCATGAATCTGGCCGATATTGATATGGGGAATGTAGTTCCACAAGCGCTGTGGGCTTGGATTCTTAGGGAAGACCACCGCCAAGCTTTAGGTGGTAATTGGGCCGCTATAAGTGCCGCAGATGCAGCACAAGTGGGTGGTGCTAAGCCTGATGATTTGATTGCACAATTGCCTGGTAGAATCATCGCTTTAATAAAGACGATGATGCCTGCCTTACGTGTTAACTGGGATACGTTAGCTGCGTGTAAGCAGAAGAAAGATGAGAGTTTCTCCGATTTCTTTACTCGTTTTGAGGAGACGTTTATCGACCACAGTGGTCAAGATATGAGTACTGAAGGTGGACAGCAACTATTTGTGGATAAATTTGTATTTAATTTGCTTCCAGAATTATCGCATTAGTTGAAAGACTCAGAACGTTTGTGGGCTGTTTCTTCCTCTGCACAAATATTAGCTACTGCTCAGTATTACGAGAATATGGATAAAGAAGAGAAAGATAAGATTGAGAGGAAGACTGAGGAATTAAAAACGAAAGTTCTTTTGCAACAGGCTTATCCCCCTCGTTCTGCCCAGCGTCAGTTTCAACAGCCTCCCCAGCTTCAGAGGTTGTTACAGAAACCTCACCCTTTTGTTCCGCGACCTTTGCTTGGTCCTAATCAATGTGCCTATTGTAAAGAGGAAGGCCATTTTAAGAATAGCTGTCCGGTTTTATTGCAGCGTAATAGTGGATTCCCAGGGCCGCGAGGCCGTGGTGGTTTTCAATCAGCACCTAGAGGTAGAGGGCGAGGTGCGTTGCCTCAAGGACAGCGTTCCTTTCCCCCTCATAATTCTTTGAATTATTTTGATCAACAGAATACTCAGTCTGCGCAATATTACAATGACGATTACTGTGTTGAGGGTGAGGTTCAGGATTTTCATTCTAGTTAGGACAGCCATGGACAAAGTAAGGGAGTCGTATCAGTTCCAGTGGATCAGAATGGGCCTTATATTGAAGTTGTTGCATTGAGTGTTGCAGAGCCATTTCTTTTGGATACTGGTGCAATGAGAAGTTCTATCATTCACTCCAAACTCCCTGGGGCACCTTTGTCTGGTTTAACTAATGTTTCTGTAGGGTTTTCTGGTGCCCCAGTTACTAACCAGGTTTCTTGTCCTTTGCCTCTTTCGATTGGTCCTTACGATCTGGAAGCTCTGCTTATTTTAACGACTGGTAGCGGAGAGAACTTGTTGGGTTTGGACTTGTTGAAACGTCTTCATGCAACATTGTATTGTTCCCCCTCTGATGTGCATCTTTCTTCAGGTAAGAAACTGGTTTCTCCTATGTATTTATCGAAAGACAAACTTCCACCTGATTTGCATTCTCTTCCTGCTACGCTTTGGGCTACAGGTCCGAACGATGTTGGTCTGCTCCAGATTCCGCCTTACGTGGTTACTATTAAGCCTAATGTTAAATTACCACACATTCCTCAGTATAAGATTTCCAATGACGGTGAACGTTATTTGTTGGCTATTATCTATGATCTGGTTCAGAAGGATGTGGTCGAAGAATCGAGAGGTCATGTTTGCAAAAGTCCTGTTCTACCTGTCCTTAAACACACTGATCCTTCTCAGCCTCCTGTATATCGTTTTGTGATCGATCTTCAGGAGGTCAACAAGATTGTTGTCCCCCAGTTTCCTGTTGTCCCAGATATCACTGCCTAGCTTACTATGATATCCGCTTCGGCGGCATGGTTCTTGGTTATTGATCTCAAAACTGCTTTCTTCAGCATTCCTATTGCTGAGGAAAATAGGGATATTTTTGGCTTCTCTCTCGGAGGCGGAAGTTTTCGGTTCAAACGTGCACCTCAAGGCTATTGTGAGAGCCCCTCCATTTATAGTCAAGCTTTGAAATCTCAGCTCGATGCTTTCACTTTGCCCCCAGGTGCCACTCTTATTCAGTATGTGGACGATTTGTTACTAGCTGCTGATTCAGAGGATGTTTGTAAGGATGTGACTGTTTCACTGTTGCGTCATTTGTCTGACCTGCATCACAAGGTGTCACCCTCTAAGTTGCAATATTGCCGCCAAGAGGTTACCTATTTAGGTCATCTCTTGTCGAAGGAGGGAAGCCGAATGACCCCAGAAAGAATTCAAGCAATCGCGCAAATGTCTGTACCATCTACACAAAGAGAGGTGCGTGCCTTCCTGGGCATGACCTCTTATTGTAGACAGTGGATTCCACATTTTTCTTTGTTGGCTAAACCTCTGCTCGCACTTACGCTGAAAGATATACCCCAACCTCTTCCCTGGACTGATGAATGTCAGAAGAGTTTTTCTGATTTACGTACTGCCTTGTGTTCTGCCCCTGTGTTCGGTACTCCAGATTACATTAAGCCTTTCACACTTTACGTTCACGAAAGGGAACATTGTGCTTTGTCAGTTTTAACACAACAATTTGGAGACAAACAACGGCCATGTGCCTATTTTCCGGCTACGTTGGATCCAGTAGCCAAGGTATTGCCTAGTTGTCTCAGAGCTACAGCAGCAGCAGCGATCTCCATTCGCCAATCTGCTAGATTGGTACTAGATAACACTCTTGTTGTTATGGTACCACATGCAGTGGATACTCTTTTGAACAGAACAAAAACACAACACCTCACAAGTGCTCGCTTGTCTGGATATGAGCTGACGCTCTTGGCTAGCCATATACACATCAAGCGGTGTAATACTTAGAATCCAGCAACATTGTTGCCCATTCTGGAAGAGAAAGACACTCAAGAACAGCATGATTGTTTTCTCCGAACAGAGGAGGAAATGATAGGCAGAATAGACTTAAAAGACACACCACTTGTGGACCCGGATGGGATCCTATGGGTAGATGGGTCTTGTTTCAAACTTCCAAATGGCAAGATGACTGCAGCTTATGCTGTTACCACCTTATATACGGTAGTGGAGACAGCACACATTGCACAGAATTCAGCCCAAGCAGCTGAACTAATTGCCCTGAAGAGAGCGTGTGTGTTGGCTAAGGGAAAGAGAGTGAATGTTTACACTGATAGCCAAAAAGCCTTTGGCGTGGCTCATAGCTTTGGTCGTTTGTAGAAGGAAAGAAGATTATTTACTTCCCATGGGACTAAGATACAGCATGGTCAGTTGGTGACTGACCTTCTCGAATCACTTGCTTTGCCTACACACATAGCAATAGTCAGGTGTAGTGCACTTAAGAAGATCACTGATGATGTGGGTCGCGGGAATGCTTTTGCAGATGAGGTAGCTAAAGAAACGGCGAGAGATGCTACGAGTCGCATGTGTGTTGCAGGCCCTGCAAGATGGGTCAGAGAGGGAGGAATGTGTGAGGACACAATAGAAAGTGTGAGAACGATTCAAGAAGAGGCTACTGAGAATGAATTGAGTAAGTGGAAAGAAAATACAGGAATGTTGGACGCGACAGGGTGTTGGACGGAATTGTCAGAACGTCAGCGTTGGCTGTTACCAGACGCCTACGTACTGTCTGTAGTTACTATGGCGCATGGTCCAGCCCACATTAGTGCAAAAGGCATATGCAAACTTTTGGCTCCAGTATGGCAGAATGAAGGATTCTTAAATGTGCGGAAAATGTAGTGAATCATTGCATCGTTTGTTTGATGCATAATCCAGGAAAGGGAACCCCAACTCCAGCAGGTCATTTTGCTCCCCCTACGTACCCTTTTGAAGTAATAAAAATCGATTACATTCATATGGACCGCTGTAACTATTTAAAGTATGTTCTGGTGGTGGTGTGTGCCTTTTCCAGTCCTAAAGGACAATACTGCTTTGTCCACTGCGAAAGTCCTTTTGAAGGAATTTTTCCCGAGGTTTGGTTTGCCGCGCATTGTCTGGAGCGACAATGGGAGTGAATTTGTAGGCCAAATTATGCAGAAAGTCTGTTTGGGTCTTGGAATTAGGCAGAAATTCCATGTGGCAAACCATCCTCAGTCAGCAGGTTTGGTAGAGTGCTATAATGGCACTCTCAAGCTTAAATTGACAAAGATTCAGGCCAGCACAGGTCTTGCTTGGCCTGACGCTTTACCTTTGGCACTTTTATCCACGAGAAGTACTGTACATTCTCGTTTAGGACTCAGCCCATATGAGGTCGTTTTTGGGCGCCCAACCAACGTCTGGGGAGTCCCCGACCTAAAAAGTATTCTGACATCCCATACCCAATGTTGATTGACTACTTGCATGACCTCACCACTAAATTACGTGTTCTTCATCAACAGGTTCAAAACGCTTTGCCGGAGGCCTCTGCAGATACAGGACACTCCATCCAACCCGGTGACTGGGTCTGTCTGAAGAATTTCCAGCAGTAAAAGAATCTGGAACCTCGTTGGGGCCCGCCCTGGCAAGTCTTTTCAGCAACACGTACATCAGTAAAGGTCGTCGGGAAGAAGAACTGGGTCCATGGCGTGCATTGTAAGAGGGTACCTTTGCCCTTACCTTTTGACCAGTGGGTTCGTAAGGGTGTAAGTGACAGTGAAGGTGAAAGGGTCCCTTGATTTGTACCTTTCAGTAGTGCACGCCTGGATCGAACGAACTCTGAGAAAGAAGACGACGACGTGTTGCAGAAGCTGTACCATCACATCTACGATTGAACACAGTAAATCCAGAGACTTTGTTTCAAGAGCAAACGATCCCTAATAAGACTCGGTACAATTTAAGATCCAGAGCAACGAAAAACAATTGAACTTTCTTTTTCCTTTTTCTGATTACACTTTTTGAGAGACATTTCTTTTTTTCCACAATCCATCAAGTTGCAGGGTCACGGTAGGAGTCGTAAGCTGTGACCTGAGCAGTGACAGTAGGTCTGCAGAACTTGCAGTGTCATAGGACGGCTAATAATCACAGCTAAGTGATCTAGGAAGATTGCCGTGAGCAACACTTTAGAGAATAGATATTAAAGTGGAAAGCAATGATAAGAATGTAGAAATGAAAAGTAAATATAAGAGATTATTGGTTAGTCCATGTGGCATAACCTTATGTATTTTAATGTGTTCATGTATTTTATTGGCTTGTGTAAGTTGGGATGTTTACACTATGGAGCAAGCACCTGTTCCAACTTCTGTTTCTTTGTCTTTTCCTACTACTGCCTCCCCACATCAGTTTCATACACTCCCAGAACATGAACAAATTAGGAGGACAGAATACTTCAATATTTCATTTATTCAGTTATTGTATCAGCATCAACTGGTAATCAACACCACTGATTGTTGGGTCTGTGGGCTCATGCCCCATAACACAGAGAGAGGGATGCCATATTTAGTCCTTCTGTTTTCCTATGAAGGCTCCGCTTGGGTCTATTTGGCCATGTTTTCTAATGTTTATCAGAACCAACTACGGTATCCTCCTGGTAGTCCATATGGTGGTGGAGCAGATTTTAGTCACAGTTCTTTAATAAAGGGAATAGTGGCCATGGCTAGAATTGCTGAGATTAGTAAGATTCTCGTTGATGAGAAACGAGCATACGATGACTGGAACGTGACTCGTTATGTCACTAGCCTTACAGATAAGGGTAGACGAAGGAGATCCCCACCAATTTGGACTGTACCTCATCGAGGTAATTTCTGTTTGCAGATCAATGGCCAAAATGTGAAAAATCAACAGGAGAAGAGTGTCTGTTCCCATACTTACATTTATTCACCTCAGATTTCCTCACCGTTAGTGCCATCACAAGGCACATATTTTGTCTGTCATGATAGAGCCTATACGTGGCTTCCTACCTATTTGTCAGGCACTTGCTATGTGGCTTTTCTTCTTCCTGCAACATATACTGCTCCTTCAGGTTATCTTAGGAAAAGATATGGTAGAGGGGTTATTGATTCGAAGGACATGGTAGGACACGGAGGAGGTGACTTCATCAAAGGGTTGCTTCCTTTCTGGGGCCCAATGGCCAACAGCAAAGACATCAGACAGCTAGTTTGTGTTGTTGAGGCTACAATAAATGTAACTTCTGGAGCCTTGAGTAATCTGACAGCCGAACTTCAGGCGGATCGCCTTAGGACTTTGCAGAACCGGATGGTTCTAGAAATTGTCTTTGCAGATCGTGGAGGAGTCTGTAAATTGATCGGGTCTAGTTGCTGCATTTACATTTCTAATAATGCCCCTACAGTATACCAAGCCATCTCTAAGTTGCATATCATTTCCGAGTCTATACATCAGGACACAGGAGATTGGTCTGTGATTAGATGGTTTTGGGGACTACTGTCCACTTGGGGATGGAAGATACTAACGTTCCTTGGAATGGTTTTGGCCATCATTTTCTCTTGTTGTCTCTGTATACAGTGTGGCCCTGCCATCTGCGGTCTTTGTGCCACCATGTGTGTCCCAAGGCCTGTGTCACAGAAAACAGAGAACATTAAAATGATGTTGCAGCAACAGCTCGATGACCTCATGGCCATAGACATCGACTCAGATTAACTTGAGTCCTTTGTATTTTGCCTGAGTAATGGCAAAAGGAGGGTCTGAGGTTCTTTGGTTTCTGACTTCGTCCCGTATTTAGCCGCCATTTTGTGTCTCGTCGCCATTTTATGTGGCCTCACTCAGGCAGCACAGAGAACAGAGTGTTTTTGCTTTTCTCAGCTGCTACGTGTCTCTTCCGTTAAAAAGTAACTCCCTGCCCTTGTTTACGAAACCGATGTCAGGGTCTGGCTGAGTTCGCTAATCCATGTCTGGGTTGATTGATCCCTGTCTCGACTGACTTTTGGCTTCTCCTATTCTTCCCTTACATTATCTTATCCGACTGGCCTTCGCTATTCTCTCCTTGTATTCTCTTGTTACACAACTATCCTTTGAGGCACACAAATACGTCCTGCCACCTGCAAATTGGATTGTCGGTACTAGCACTGATTAATTTGTTGGGAGGGGTAACACATGGGGTTTGAGAAAGGGGCATATTTGGGACACCTGATAGCTTGTTTTCCAACTTTTCCTATTGGCTTGCTTTGTATGTATTGGGAGTAAATGTCGTAAATATGTGTATTATAAAAGATTGTGCACCACGGACTGAAGTGGCAGTCTCCTTAGAATCTACACTCTGTATGTACTTCTAGGACAACTGTGCTTAGCTGCAGCTAATAAACCTGGTTTTCTACGCCCAACAGAGTGTCTTGTGTCTCTGTTCGACAAGGCAGGTGAACTCGGGGATTTAAGGCATGCCCTGCGCCGCCAGGCCCATAAGGCCCGGTTCTCCAATCCATGATATAGCTCTTGGGTCAGTTGGCCTTTTGATTTGGGGAGAATATTTTAATTACATTCAGGACCTGGCTATCAATACTTCTAACAAAGCAAAAAAGCATCTGAAACCCCGAACAAAAAAAATTATTGATGTATTTCAAGCTGGTCAATCCTTGGAAAGAAGATCACCCAGACTTCGCACAAAATACTTGCTTCTCACACCGGTTTAGAATTGCTTCCCATGTAGATTTTTTTTGTCTTTCGGGCGATCTGCAGCGTGCGAACGGACACTTGGGCAATGCTTTCTCTGATCAGTCAGTAGTCTCCGTTGTGGTCAACTTAGGATCAGCTAGTAGAGATAGGCTGAGGTAACAGCTCGGCAGATCTCTGTTGTCGAATCCAGAGTGGGTAGCCAAGATGAGTAGGTTTATCACAGAGGTTTTCATTATCAATAGGAATACACAACCGTTAATCCATAAAGATCAGTGCGGATGTGTTGCAGGCTTTCCTATGTCAGCAAATACCCAGTTTTTAACGTGGGCGATAGAATATTTTTCAACTACTCAAATAAAAATGTTAATTATGATAATCAATGCTGAAAAAACATTTAATCTCGTGAACTGTATTTCCCCATTTTTTGGCCTGCAAAAGTTTAGATTCCCCTCTCAATTCACCTCAATGCTGGTAAATTTATACCGGGGAGCTCAGGCCAAACTAATGGTAAACTCTAGGATGGCCAGCACCATTTTAATAAAGAGGGGTACATGTCAAGGGTGCCCTCTCTCCCCAATTTTATTTACATTTTTTATTGAGCCTTTGGTGGAAAAATGACATAAAGGAGGCAGGAGGGCACCAATAGAGGAGATGGCTAGGCTTAAGCTTTTTGCAGACATTATTCTCCATCTGCAACCAGACGAGGTAAACATAAAGAAGGCTAAGCAGAGGATCGAAGAATTCGGAGGTATAGGAGGCTTTAAGATAAATCAAAATAAAACAGATGTCCTGATTTTAAATGTGGCAGTTGCATATCTCTCAGTCTCATTTCAACCACAAGCAAGGTTGCGAATCCCCATAAGGTATCTTGGGATATTTTTCACAAATAATTTTACCCATTTATTTTGTCTGAATAATGAGACAACACTCAGAAAAATTAATGGGCTATTTGAAATCTGGTCTATGCTCCCATTGACCATAATTGGATGAGTCGCAGTGATCAAAATGTTGGTTTTACCATTGCTTGGATTTCCTTTTTCCAATGTACCAAATCAAAATCCCTAATGGCTTTTTTCAGGAGCTAGATTCAACAATAAGGAGTTTTATCTGGAACAAAAAGACACCAAGGGGGAAATAAAATGTGCTACAACTGGAGAAAGTAGAGTGGACTAGCACTTCTCCATATGCAGAGTTACTATCAGGCAGCCTTATTGGATATGCCAGCAAGGTACTTAGATTCGAGCAGGGTACTAGATGTTTTCATTTCAATTCAAATGGTGCAGGAAACTAAAATACCTTAACCAGCTTTTATCAAAACAGCAAAGCTACCCCAAAAGACTAGATTGATGCCTCTCATGGAGTTCTTCAGATGATGAATTTATACCATCAGAAAATCATATCAGTTTTGTTTTGATGTTCTTTCTTACAGTTCCTAGAGGGCAAATTCTTAGAGTTATTGCTACCAGAGAGGGAGATTATGTCCTGGAACCCGATCGGTTTTAAAAACGTTAGGGATTTTCTTCTAAGGGGTACAGTCATTTCTTGGGAGAAGCTCCTCACCAGGAGTGGGGAACAGTGCAAGTGTTTATTCTTGAGTTTTGGACAGATAGTTCATTTTTTTACAGCCAGTATCCAGGGTGATAGTCAAGGGCAGCACTCTATTAATAGTGCTCTGGTAAAAAGTAAATTGACAGGGATAGGGAGCTGGTACAGACTGCTTTGGAACCAGTCTTTGAAAGATGATATTGGTAGATTTCTGTCCAAGATGCTTGAAAAAATGCAATTCATCCGAAATTTCAGAGATTGAATATAAATCTCTATGAGCTGCAAACTACAAAACAATGTCACTATCATCTCGCTGGATGGCATAATATACGCCAGAGACTCTCCATAATAATATATCCATCGGTGTCCAATAACTGTTTCCTCTGTCATCAGCAAAGTGCAGGAGGATGGTGTCATACATCTTTTTTACTGCCTGCAACCTCTGGAGTTATTTGAGGTCATTAGCCAGGCTCTACAGTACACAGTTCCTCCAGAGGCAAGTCTAGTGCTGTTTGGGGTCTCTAAAGAAAGCCAGCTGTTTTGTATCCATCACATCAACGACTGCATGCTCCTTTTCCCTACATAATTAGTGAACCAGCTTTATTCCACCAATACAAGGCTGGAAGACTAAAATGTTACGTACTATACAATTTGAAGACCTGTACACTAAGTGCATAGGGGGTTTGAAGAGATTTGATGCTATGTGGCATCATTTGGAGTGTATTGAAAGCTAATAATCCTATATTGGAAGGCATGTTTCTCTTTCTAAATATCTGAACTGTAGACTGGGTGTATAAGAGCTTCACAAAATGTCATTGAATTATATTTTAAAGCATTTTTGCATGTTTCAGATTGCACGCACAAAATGCACTTTTTATATAATGCACTTTAATTCATTAATGCATGTGATTTGGTGTACAAATTTTGGTTTGATGGGATAACCATGAGTGCACTTTGATACGCCTCTTTGCACATAAAACTCTGATTCAAATAATTGTTTTTTGTCTGTACAACGTATTAGTACATAAATCCCTGCTTCTTTAAAAAAAATGATTTTGTATTTATATCGGTTGTCTAAAAAAAAAAAGATCATGTGAATGCGAAAAATGCCTTAGAGGACAATAATGGCAAAAAACTGAGCATACTTGTGGTGAGACATAGATTTTTCTCCAGATCCCAGTTTTAAGAACGTTACCCCTTACATGTAAGTTTAGGGATCCGCACGAAGAAATAATAAGAGATCAATTTATTAATAGGACCAACAATATTAAGATCAAGGAGAAATTGTTGGAATTCAAAGACCTCTCCTTGGATAAGGTCATAAGCATTGCCAGGCAAATAGAGAACACATCTAGATATGTAAACGATCTTAGTGAGGGTCAACACAAGGAGAAAATCGAGAGAAGCAAGGTGAATGTGGTGCAGAAAGTGCAAAAGGGACATGGTGTGTTCCACAAACATCTTTTGTGAAGGAGAAATGTGTGTTAGAGATGCAGGAGCAGAAGACAGACCGCTGAAGCTGATGCATATCCCGCCATACAAGCAATGTGTTTTGAGTGCAAAAAAAAGGCACCTTTCCTGGGTGTGGAAGTCTAAAGGGCAAAGTGGGGGCAAACAAGGTATGAATGTTGCCAGTGACAGTCATGATGACTAGAAAGATGTAATTGAAGATGATGACAGGGTTGAACTGTTGGTAGTTTGCAAGAACGTCCTGGCTGAAATAAAAGAGTATGGGCCTCCTAGGTATACTTTGAAGGTCATTGAGAAGGATGTCTGTGTGTGGGCGGATTTGTGTTTGCCATACACGATAATTGATAAAGTAGCATGGGAAAGTCAGAGTAGTTGTAGAGTGGGCCCACCTGACATTGAACAAAAACGGTATTGTGGAGTGAAAGAATAGAGTGATTGAATAATAGCTTACAAGGATAGATGTGCGGAAGGAATAGTGTATGTGTTAGAGAAAGGGAAGGTGCTTTTGGGGTGGAGAGAGCACAAGGCGCTGAGATTATTCTCAACCCTAATCATCCCGAACAGGTCCTGCGTACGGAGGAGTCAGGAGAGCTGAAATGTGTCAATAATCCCAGGTTATTCCCCAAAGAATTAGGATGCTTAGAGAAATCTGAGCACTGTATATATTTAAAGTCTGTGTGTACCCCCAAAGTCCACAAAGTTAGGAATGTTCCATTGGCCATGTGAGAACAACTCAAGAAAGAGATTGATCGTTTATATAATGCTGGGATGGTTGAGCCTATACAGTCATCAGAATGCCTCAGCCCGATTGTCCTGGTGTGTATGTCTAACAGAAAGTTGCACATGTGTGCCGATTTGAGGGACCTCAATGAGAATATATGGTTAGACCAACACCCTTTGCCGCACAGAAATGAAAAAAATCACAAGCATTATCTTTCTAGCACTTATCACCAAGAGCAACTGCATCCCAAGTCAAAACACCTCACATCATTCATGACGTCTGAAGGTGCTTTCCAGTTTGTGCAGATGCCGTTCGGGTTGGCATCGGCATTCACGACCTTCCAGAGAGTTATGAGCAGTGTGTTGAAGGATATCACAAACGTGCTGGTCTTCCAGGATGACATCTTGGTGTGGGGTGCAGATATGGAATTTATTGATTGTGTGCTGGATGTGGTTTTTAGAAAGTTTCAGGGTGCTGGGTTGGCGGTCAGCATAGACAAATGCAAGTTTGGGTGAATCAATGTTGTGTACCTGGGGCACACGTTGTCGAGAGAGGTATAACACCTAAAAGGAATTTGCTTGAAACAATTGAATGTGCACCTTCTCCCGCTGACAAGGAGCAACTTTATTTCTTTCTCGGCTTTCCCAAGTATTACTCAAAGTTTGTGCAACACTTTGCTGACAAGGTGCATATGTTGAGGAAGCTGATGAAGAATGAGTGCAGTTTGAGTGTACTCTAGATTATCAGGCAGCATTCAAAGTGATCAAGCTGAAACCTTTTGACACCCAGGGCGAAACCATAGTGGTGGTGGGTGCAAGTGCTTATGGTCTTGGGCCAGTTTTGATGCAGTGGAAGAATGGCCAGGAGAGGGTGGTTGCATTGCCTCACTGACACTGAAAGGAGCCAAAGAAATATACTCGGTAATCGAAAAAGAGGCATTAGCGTGCTGCTGGGGTGTGCAGTATTTCAAGACATATGTGTTGAGAACCACCTTTGAGTCGCATACAGACCACAAGCCCCTGATCGAGTTTTTCTCCACTAAAGAGGTTAAGAGGGCGACACAGAGGATTGCCAAGTGGCTTTATTGTTTTAAAGGGTACACATTTGTGTTAAGTTACATTCTGGGTAGCAAACACTGGAACATGGATTGTTTAGCACATTTACCATTGCAGGTGGAGGGAGGGAATGAAATGGAGAATGACAGTGTAGAGTGGTTGGTTGCCAGTGTAATTGAGTCCTGTGGAGGAGCCGTAGCAGAGGACAAGTGAAAGCAGGTCGTCTTGAAGGATGACACACTGAGGCAGCTTATACCTTGTTTGTCCAGTACGACCAGTCAGTCAGAGAGTGTGAGGAAGGTCTTTGGAGATTACAGGGTTGTTAATGGTGGATGGGGATTTGAGAAGGGATGGGATAGTGGTGGTACCCATGGTGCCCATGTGGTTGCAGTGCAGAGTATTGGAACTAATGCATGAGGGTCATGCAGCCGTGTCAGTCATGAAAAGAAAGGCTCGCATAAACGTTTGGTGTCCGGGCATGGACAAAGAGATAGATTTGTATCCAATTGCATAGCATGTATGTGTAGTGACAAGTCCCACAAGGTTGAGGAGACTCCCATCACACCAACCTAGCTACCAGAGAAACCATGGCAGAAGGTGGCAATTGACATTTGTGGACTGTTCAGTTGTAGAGAGTTGGATGGAAAGTATGCATTGGTTTGGGTGGATTAACAAATGACCTATTTGTCCACATCTAAAACAGGCAAATTTGTTACTTTGTCCCATATACAAATTCTGACTTGAAAGATTAGATCCTGTATTTTCCTTCTCAAAACTACTTGACGTCTCATTTTTCTTCACTTGACAAACAACTTCTTCTATTTTTGTTTCTTCTTTTTTCTCATTTAAAGATCCTTTTTCCTTCTCCTTCTTCAACTCACCAACACACTTAGTCATATGTTCTACTTGTTTCGCTATCACCAATACTTCCTCAAGGGGTGGTTCATCCTTCAACCATAGTTCTTTTCTGATGTCATCATGTGCACACCTCAGTACAAATTGATCTCTAATCCGTTCATCTAGAGTCTGAGCAAAATTACATGAAGAGGCCAGCTTTCTCAATGAAGAAACATATTCTTCCACAGTCTCATCCTTTTTCTGCTCTCTCAATCCAAAGTGATAGCGTTCCATAATGGTACTGACCCTCGGGAGATAATGTTTATCAAGCTGTGCAATTGCAATTTCATACTCATTCAAATTTCGTTGTACTCCAGCAGATAAGTCAGGAAGATGTTCTAAAACGTCTTGACCCTCTCCCCCCAAACAATGAAGAAGAAGAGCAAGTTTCCTTTCCGCACTCATATTAGTTCCGCACACCCTTGCATAGTTGGCAAATATTTTCTTCAATTTTTTCCATTTTATATTAGGTTCTCCTGGAGTCGTCAAAAAGAAAGCAGGCTGAGTTACATTCTGCATTTTTATATATATATATATATATATATATATATATATATATATATATATATATATATATATATATATATATATATATATATATATATATATATATATATATATATATATATATATATATATATAAAACTGTGTTCCTTCTTTTTAAATTACAAGTAATTAAAAGATTCTCTCCTCCTTTTAAAATATTTTTTTTTAATTAGATCCAACAAAAAAATATTTTTTTTTTATTGCTTCACAATGTCTCTTGTCTTCTATTTCCTACTCTTTTATTCTGACATCACAATCCTGTTCTTTTACTTCCAAAGCGTGCCTTCCTACTTCAAAATTCCAGGGTTTAACAATTAGCTTTGTGATGCAATACCAATTACACGCTTGGAGTGCAGCGTACAACTCTGTGTTCCAATCTTGAAGCGCAGCGCATTTGATCTTTGTTACATAGACGTGCGTCTGGAACGCAGCACTTCCAGCGCGTAACACAGCGTCAGCAGCTCTACGTCATCTGTTCACGAGTCTCTTTCTTTCACGAGACGAGACGCAGCGCGAGAGACAAACGTTTCCGAAAATTAATCTCTCTTTTATTTACATTATGTCCTGGTCGGCACACTTCCAAATTTATACCACCCACCAAACTCCTCACCGCATGTTTTCCTTTTCGAATTACTGCCGCTGGAAAGACTCCGCTTCCTTTTTAATAAATACAGCCTTGGAGGAGCAGGAGAGTCGTTCTTCTTTTCCGCCTGTGTTGAGGTAGGGTTCACCCGATCGTCGCCAAACAATGTAGTGTCTTCTACCAGAAATAAGTAGAACAGGAACAAAGTAGATTGAAGAGTAGGCTTTAGTAACAACCTCAGCCACAGGTCCAATTCTCAACTGACCGCAGGAACTTCCATGTATTCCAGAATCTCACACGAGATCAGAATACACAAGGAAGGAAGTTCCAGCACATTAAAGGTATAGTAATAGAAACAGATATACACCATCACAGATTATTTCTCAAATTGACTGGAGGTGTCTTTTGTAAGAGAGAGAAGAGCTTCCTGCATCGTAAGCTTTTGAAGGAGGTGTTTAGAAGGAAAGGTTACCCTGAATGGATCATTTCTGACAATGGGCCACAATTTGTAGTGGAGGGGTTCCAGAAGTTCTTGAAAGAGGAGGGTGCACATCATCACAGAAGTGCACTGTATCACTCATAGGAAAATGGTCACGTAGAGAGTTTTAACTGGGTGTTGAAAGAGTGTTTGCAGTTGGGTGAAGAAAACGATGTATATTGCAAGAGAGCAGTCAAAGAAATGTTGTAGAGTTACAGGAATACACCACATACAGCTTCGGGACAAACACCTTTCTTCCTGCTGAAAAGCAGACAAGCATGCACCAAGGTGACACCTGCGTGAATTAATAGATGTTGTAGAAGGGTCGTTGATAAGGCTGAACTTGAGGAGAGGGTGGCTAGATATCATGAAATATATAGATGGAGGCAAAATGACAAACTAAGGCATGTATGTTCTTGGTGGGTGATTAGGTAAGAGTGCTGCATGGTGGAAATGTAAAAACAGGGCATTCAAGGTGGTCGAGTGCCAAAGAAGTAAAAAAGGTCATGAGCAACAGTGTGCCGTTGGATGATGATAAAAAGTGGAAGCCAAGGAAAGTCACATTGTGCAATACTCTAGATCACGGGATCTGGTTGGATAAGGAATGTGGAAGGAAGATTTCTGGGAACAATCCCGGTGCGAAGGAGATGGGCGGTAAGAAAATGCGATTCAGAAGGAAACCTGTTTGGCACAAAGTCTGTTAGAACATAAAAGTATAGAACTGTAATTCTGTCTAAATTAAGCATATTGTTCTGGTAGTACTCAATGTTTTTGTAGTTTTCTGTTCTTCCTGTCTTATTGGGAAAGGGAGATGTGCTATATCTTATGCATCTGAAGTTGTTATTGCTTGAGGCTGTCACCTGGCAACCCAGCCTTGTGGTGAGAGTTCTGATGGGCTGTACATTCCATTCTCCAGCAGAACTGTTGCGTGAACAGTAGCCTGTCAGGGGTTGCATGCTTACTGAGCTTCTTAAATAAAACAAGTGTTAGCACTACCTCTGTATGGCTCTCACTTCTCAGAACACGGAGGTGAAGATTATGCCACCCATAAACTGTACAGGTACAACGCTTCCTTTTTACGTACTAACAGATGTAATGGTCTTTCTCACTGTGACGTCTTATTGGTATCAATTATGAATGAAAACAGGCAGTTCTACTCAGTTATAATTTTGATTGCAATGGCCTGGTTATCCAGAGCATTATGTTTATTTAAAAAAAGATGCTGGTATATAGTATGGTTTTGTGTTTATGATGCTGTAAACTTAAACTGGAATGGTCGTTTAACCATGTTCCTAGATGTTTCCATGTTGGAGGAAAAATAATAGTCTACGATGGAAAAGGAGTAGTTGGATAAAACCTTTGATGGTGGCACAATCACATTCACAGTTGGACCTTGCGTAAAGAAAGAGGAACAGTTACTAGAAACAGCTTGTTTTATGGACTAGGGAGACTGGTATTGGTGTTTTCAGATCATGTGTTTTGTAGTTTCTGCACTCATGCATTGTGGATATTGTTGTTTATTTTGTGATCTTAAGTAAAGAAATTTCAACACAGTCTTCGCCTCCGTGTCCTTAAGGGAATTTAAACTGTCCTTCACGATAGCTGAAAGCTTTTCATTTACACACTGTGTTCTCACCACCATACCGTTGTACAATTCTCATTCTGCATTCTCATTCACAGCATATGTAGCAATAAAAGACTATTTGTAACATTTGTATTCCTTTTTTTATTTGTATTTTTATTTAAAAAATTTTTTTTATTGAAATTAGACAATGCAGTTGTGAACAACAAAAGAGAAATATATAAATACATACATACATAGGTCACAAATTCAGTATGGACAGCTAAGGTAGATAACATTTTGAAGACAAAATAAGGTTCATGGAAAGAAAACGTTTTCAGAAATAAAAAAAAATAAAAAACCGCTAGAAATAGATAATGGACCCAAAGTTCCTACTTCAACCATTCAATCATAGAAGCCCAGATCTTAAAGGCCCGCTTCCGCTTCGTCCGACCCTTTCGTGTAAACACAGAAAACTCCAAATTATGAATAGCAAGCAACCTGGCTCTCCAATTACTGAATACAGGTGGATCAGGAGATAGCCATTGTGAAGTGATACAAAGACGGATCACAGACATAGCTATAAACAGAAAGGCAGTATCATGCCACAAATTACTTGCCAGTGATGACGCTTTAGAGCCCATTATAACCATCTCTGGAGATAAAAAGCGAGCAATATTGATCGTACCGTTAATAAATCGCTCGACATCGAGCATAAAATCATGAAGGATCGGACAGAGATAAAACATATGCATAGAATCAGCTGCCTATAAGCCATGCTTAGCACAGTGATCCCCCCTCCTTCCCCCCATTTCGTTATTTTTGCAGGCGTGTAATATAGATCAAAAGCGGCCATATAGCTTTGGGTCCGTAAGCTACCAGAAACCAAAACCTCACTGGCTAGCTCCATAGTAGACCTCAAGTCAATACCAGTTTTGCCTAACTTAGTCTCCCACTTCCAATTCTGCAACTCTAGATCATCCGGGAAGCTAGCCAATAAGTGTTGGTACAACATCCCAATCCTTGCTTTTCCTTGTATTAATGAAAAAATATCAAATTCATCCAAAATTGAAGGAGTTTCGATGAGACCTTTAAGAATAAAGCTCCTGGTCTGTAAATATTTGAAAAAAATATTCAATTTAAACATATCCTTGAAAAGCAAAAAAGTAAGTATTTCCCCAGAAGATACTAAGTCCCCAATGGTCTGAATCACCAGGACCTGCCATCTAAAATTGTATGATCCTGAAAGATGGGGGGGGGGACAAGACGTGCAGCTTTAAATGGGGTATAGATATTTAATTTAGGAATGCCCAATCTTCGCTGTATTTTCTGCCAGATATGAAACATGGCTATAATGACCTTGAACCTAGTCTTCTTTAAGTAGCTGGGCTCCAACACTTGAGTTAGAATGCCCTTATCTGCAGTGCCAAGACCAATTTCAAAAATAGTTTGGCTATTGCATAGATGAACCTCCACACTTGACCCCATAAGTGGGACACCCAGAGATTGAGCAAAGGTGGCCCAATAGTATAATAACAAATTAGGTACTGCCCAGCCACCCTGATCATAGGGGAGACACAGACATTTAGCAGCTCTACGGGCATGGCGGTACCCCCAAAGAAACCTTAAACAGATTCTATAGGCCTTCAACAAGGTTTTCTGAGAAATTTCTAAAGGAATTGTTCTAAAGAGATATAAAAATGTTGGCAATACCAACATTTTGAGGACACAACAGCGACCATATAAAGAAAGGTGCAGATGGTCCACTCGTTCGAGCTTGATATTTACAGCGTCAACCAACGGCAGGATATTCAAATCTGGAATAGTTTCAACTGCCACCAAAATCTTAACTCCTAGATAGGTTGCTGTGCTAACCACAGGGGCCTCATAGGGGGGCATATTGGGCGTTTTGACAACCTGAGTTTTTGCCACATTTAATTTGTATACTGAAACTGAACCAAATAATTCAGATGCTGACTTGGGAGCCGTGAAGGCAGAAGATACGTTTGAAGTTAGAACCACAATATCATCCGCATAAGCGAGTGCACAGTACTCTGTGCCTTCGATCCTTATAGGTGAGATATCTGATTGGGCTTCGATCTTACCAAGAAATGGATCAATATATAAGGCAAAAAGCAAGGGTGAACAAGGACACCCTTGCCTTGTGCCTCTACTAATATTAAAATACCCCAACCCCTGGCCGGAAATGCGCAGTGCCGCTTTAGACACACCGCCACAAAGCAGCCGGGTCACAGGGACAGGGGGGCTGCTGGGGGCCATTGCAGGGAAAACTCACCGCCTCTCCAGTCACAGGGCACAGTACGTTCCCGCAATCCCCATGCACCAGTCACCAGTGCTCCTCCCCTCCGACTCGGGGACTCCCCGAAGCCGTTTCCGTAACGCAATGCCTCCCATGCAATCCAGGGCAAAGGCGGCAGTCCGGCGTCAGTGGGTTCAGTCGCGGGGATCGTCGGACAGCACTAAAGGCGGGGCGTAACACCGGCACTCACGATCCTCACCGGCAGACGCAATGACTCTGAAGCGGTAGCAGGATCCACTCGTGCCAGCGTTGACCGCCGATGGCATCGTCGGGCAGCAAGGCTGTGTGTGGCCGTTGGCTCCACCGTCTGTTTCGGCCCCAGGACTCAGAGGAGCGCTGCTGGTCTAGGCTCCGATAGTGATCAGGAGTGAGGAGACTCCATTTTTTGGGAGACCGTGCGCCGATCGTCATGCCAGAAAATTCTCAGATTGCGGGCGCAGTGTTTGGGGGACATCAACGTTGTCCAGAGCCCAGCAGTCACCAAGGGCTCAGCGTAGCAGCGAGGAGAAGCAGGATTTCGGCTGGATATTAGTCAGGGCCAGCGAGGCTGTTCCTGGCAACAACAAAAAAAAGAAATGGCGGCCACAAACTTCTGAAATTTTCGGAATCAGGGGCGTGTTTTGGCGTTCTGAGTGACAGATGACGTCACAGGGCGAAAGAACGCAAAAAACACGCCCCGAATCCAAAAGAGACGGGGCTTGATTGGAGCGATGCCCCTCTCCTCCAATGGCTAACCTCCATTAAGGAAGCCAGCCAATGGAGGAGAGAGGCGGGTTCAAGCCCCCATACTAGAAATCATTAAATCTCCTCCCGGAGACTGCGCAAGTGCAGCCTTCGGTCCTCGACCTATAAAGGCTTACGTGAGCCTTGTTTACTTTCCAAGCTACCTCAGGTATATCATGGGGCACCCTAGTAAAAATGTATCTGGGTGTCTTGTGCTGCTTCTCAGCATGTGAAGGGATCAAACAATATTATGGAGAGAGAGAGAGATAAAGGAAGAGGTGAGAACAGGGGAAAGACTGTGAGGGGGAAATGAGGGGAACACAAGGAAGAGCAGAAAGAAGGTGCTACAGACACATAAGTGAGCGATAGAGGCAAAAAAGAGATGCGCAGGTGGGTGTGTGTGTGTTAGATTTCTTTCCAGGGTTTCAATTTTGTGCACTAATAATGATCATTCATATATTCTTTTATATATGAATATTTATATAGGCTTAGTTGATGTTATTACAATTGATGTGTTTTAGGTATGCCAGATTTTCATATAAAATGCCATTTTAGATGAGATGGATGCCATCAATGTCACTCACTCCTGCTTCCTCACAAGCTCATCTTCTCCCCACAGACTTCGCAGCGCATAGTCAAGCTATTGTGTAGTAGTTTGTTTCCACTGTTATGGTTACATTGCTATCAAAAACATTTCCCTGTAATCTATTACTTGAAACATAATCAAGGTCCCTTCTGCATACTTCATTTATGATCACTAGTCTATTCATCTGTTTAAAGTACTACTGTATAAATGTTTAATATTAGCTACAGCATTTCCAGATCACATTAGCATAGAGAGTGTTGAATACATTTTTCAGAAATGGGACAAGGGTTATGTGTTAAGGTAATGACATTTTTTTGTGAGTTCTGATTTGCTAAATAATTTGATACTTTTGCTCATACCACAATGATCTTGCAGTTTTTCTGATTTGTTAATCAAGAGATATGTATAAGAACCCCTTGTTTTTAGGTGTGAGCGAGAAACTATGTGAGAAAGTTTAAGAAATCTTTCTATGCTTCTAGGGGTGCTGCCCAAATTCCTTCCAATTTTGCTGCTCATTTGGGACTTATAATAATTTCAGATTTTACATACTCTGTATAATTTTGCATTTGAGAGCTTTTGTAGCATTTACTCTGTATAACAGTTCTCACCGTTTACAGTAATTTTAGTAGCCACACTTCATCTCATTTCAACTCTTCAATTGGCAAATGGCTTCTTCAGCCAAAGTATAGCACCAGAATCACAACATTTCAGTTGTTTATGCCAAGGCGGTGAGAATAGCTAGGCTTGTGCACCTCCAGAAGTATGGAACGTTAACGAGAGGACCAGATTTTTCTTCATATATCCATGAGCAAAACATGCAACATGATGTTTTTGAAGAACATCAGCATAGGAGAGACAGAAAGTTACCATGCTTGCAAATGTAGAATAGAAAATCTATTTCAGAAAAATCGAACATTTTATTCCACAGTATTATTTTCTTGTGTTATAAATTACTAGTGAGTAAAAATAGCTACCACCTGAGAGTACCTTTCAACCTAAATAAACATTTTGCAAACTCCAAGCTCACATGGGATGCTCACATTGGTTAACGGTAAATAAGGGTATAAGTATGTTCTTTACAAATAGGGACAGACAATGCATCCTGTTAATAATTTGCATCTCTATGCAGCCGCAAAAGACAGATTAGTGCCTGTAGAGAAAATACAGACAGTAGTACGACCTGCTATCATGGAAGAGAGACTCACAACTCAAGGGATAAAATATTGTTGCAGCACCAATATCTATTTGGAAGCTGCCAAAAAGGCTAATTGAAGACCATTACACATGTTAGGTGCAATTGCACTCTACTCAATCTGAAGCAGACATATAATTCCAGCATGAGGTTTTACTCAGAAACAAAAGCTGTTACAAGGCCATCAAGCTGTTCCAAGCATCCGCACAATGTGCCCCACAGAATCATAGTGATGAGTTGATTCAGTCCGCCATACACACTCAAATGCATCTGCAGCCGTTGACAGGAGATTTAGGGACCATGGGACTCATTTATGAGACCCTATCCGCACTTTTGCGCTGCCGGAACATCACGTTTTTGACTTTCCAGTGACGCAGTGTGCCACTGGCATATTTATAAGGCCATGTAAAGCCACATTACTTGGATTTTCATGGCCTTATAAATATGTGTCTGTAACGACCGGATTCTCGAACCAGATAGGATCAGCTCCTCAGAGCACCTCCAACCCAGCCGGAACGTAACCACCTCCCTCCTCAGGACCCATCTGTCCAGGCACCTGGGTACCTACCTGAGGATGGGGAACTCGCAATATACAAGCTCATATCATCAGAAACACCGCTAAATCTATAGGGATTACTAGGAATACTCACTGATTACTAAGGACCTCATAGTCTCGCGACCACATGGGTCCAGACTAATCTACCCAGGGGCAGTTCTGATTATATACCATTACACACTGGCCACAACCAGTGCTCCCTCAAGCCACAATCTTGTGGGTATAAATACCAGTGTCCCCCCTGGTACTCTCTCTATTTCCACACCAGTGTCCCCCCTGGAGCTCTCACTATTTCCACACCAGTGTCCCCCCTGGTGCTCTCACTATTTCCACATACACACCAGTGTCCCCCCTGGTGCTCACTTACTTACATTACAAGCTGCAATCTTGCGGGTATATACACCAGTGTCCCTCCTGCTGTTCTCTTACTTACAAGCCACAATCCGGTGGTATAACGCCGCATCCCAATGACGATCACTTTCCTATGAATACCTTCAGCTCTCTCTCTCTCTCTATGTTGGGAAGTTTCTCTCACTATTCACTAGAGGTTCACTACTACAATAATATTATGGAATGCCCGAATTACTTAGTGTGTAACTATTTCCCTAGCTCAAGGGCTCCTCTCTCTCCCTAATTATTCAGTGGCTACTTACCTGATCAGGGGCAGCATCTGTTCTGGTTGTAACACCTGACAGAAGGAAAGGTTCCCTGCGCTTTAAGAACAAGAGACACACACTGTATGCAAAAGTTATTCCCTGATTTAAGCGCTCCTATTTCCTTTTGAAGAAAGGTTAGCTCTATCATAAGAACAACACATGCACACTGGTTCACTAAGAACTGGGGTATCTTTATTACAATAACAATAAAACGGGAATAGACAAATACAAAAATCTGCGGGGTCTCTGTAACTAACAGGAACTGTAACACACTGCTGAAAGAAAAAGGATTGGACATACAATAGCCTAGGGAATAAAGACAAGATTAAGGTGTAAGTGTAAAGCAAACTAGTTCAGACTACCTCACCTATTAGAAGGAATGTTTCTCTCTCTCTCTGGTGGAATCAGGGCTCTCTCTCTCTCCCTCCGTCACCACAGCTTCACTCCTCCGGCTCAACTGCTCCAGCTGGCAGCTTCAACTCCTCCATCTGCTTTAATGCATTCTGATAAACTGGCAGCCCCAGCTGATAGTTCCAACTTTGTTCATATGACTGCTCCCTCCAGCTTCAGCAATCATCTGCCTTCTTTCTCCATTCCAGAAAACCAATTGAACTGAACTATACTCTTCAGCTCCAGCAACCATTCTACTCTTCACTCTTCAAGAACCAAACTGACCACTCCTCCTCTCCTGCAATTCGCTAATATGGAATCCTCTCCTCTAGTGGAAAGTTCCAGCCTGTAGCCTCCTCCCACCAGGTCCATGCACCGGGCTCCTTGCTCTAGACGCTCCCACAGTGATCAGCTGCTTGTTTCGTCTAGAGAGACCTGAGCCCAGGAACACTTCTTGATTAGATTCAGCTCTGGCTGGTTCTCTCCGGTTCGCTTAGGACGAACAACAGCTCAAAACTAAAATATTACCTTTACCCTACAAGCATCTCAGTTCTGCAGGGATAGAAAGCAAAATGGAGTCTCTCTAGTTCTGGGCCTTGTAGGCCTGAGAAGGATGAAATAACCCTTAGCTCTGTCAGAGTACCTACACAAACCATACCAATATGTAATATAAAGTCAGGACTACAAAGGACACATAATTATGTCAAAGCCAATAGGCAATAGATGGATTAGAGTCAAGAATATGGGATCTATCATCATAATAGGCAGCTATCCTCTTCTAGGTCTGGAAAAAAGGGCTTAAAAGGACCAACACAAGGTAAGAATACAGATTATAGATGTTAGCAAGCTTAAAGTCATCATCACTCCGAAATAGAGCCAAAAACTATGTCAGGACAGTGTCCCATTCATGCATAAAACTGTGTGAAAGGGGAGTTCCATGGGTGTTGCTGGGGGCGTTCCCAGCTACATCAATGGCTTTTTGACTTTGCCCATATATTTTCAAGAAATCGTAAGTCTGCGGCAGCGCCAAAAACTTACACCCCCGCAGGGAGATGTAAGGGAGGCACACTGAGGAGAAATATCTGTATGGAATTCATTTATAAAAGCTGTTGCATTGCTGCAACAAAACAGCGATGCAACAGTTTTCACTGCAGCCTCCTCGCGACACGATGGATGCGCCATATTTAATGTACGGAGCTCCATGTCGTGAGGAATGAAAGTTACTTGAGGAATCCTGACGTATATGCTGCCGCAAAAGTCACACATTGCTGGAGTTGTGTCGCAAGCATGATGCAACCCCAGCAATGCATGAGGCAGGCCGATTCACATAGCACTGTGTCACCCTTACACCTGCTATGAGGCAGGCGTAAGGTTTTGATGCAGTGGCATCCTAGAAGTGGCGCAGTAACATTTGATAGATTTCACAGCTCCACCCCTACAAGACTTTTTTGCGTGAGATCGCCAACCCTGCATAGATTATACCTGACACAGGTATAATGTGGTGCAGGGGTTTACAAGTTGATGCATCACTTTGTAATTATGATGCAACATAGCACATTGTTTACGCCGCCACTGCGTCACGAAAAGTGACACAACGGAAGTGCAAAAGTATTGCCAGGGGCTCGTAAATAAGCCGCTAAGTATGCTGCACTGTGCAGCACACATAGAAAGAGGAAAAAGACTCTTGTGATTGTTTTTGTGCAGGAAGGTTTTCCTTTCTGCACAAATATTCATCCCCGCAATGCAGGCACCCTTGCACCATGGTGCAAAGGTGCCTGCGTTGGTGCACGGCAGCCCATTGTGCAGCGGCACAAGGGAAAAGAAAAGGAAGGCGCCATATCTAATACAAATGGCGCAATCCAGCCCTTTTCTTTTGCCGTAGGGCAGTGCAGCAGCAAGGCCTGCTGTCCTGCCCTATGGCAAAAAAACCCATAAATTAGGCCCCCTGGACTTAAGAACTTGTACACTTATGCTAAAACCTTAGGTGAACCTTATGGGTCCTAGACAAGCAGATCCACAAGATTCCACTTTTATTGTTTCAGGCTCTGACTTCCTTGTTTGGGAATGTAATATTGACTTGAAACACCAGTAGCAAAATGGTTGCAGCGACTCTAAAGGAGAGCTGACTAAACCCAAGGGGCTTTGACAAAAGGTAGATCTACTACATTGTATTCTACTTATAAAGCATGTGCAGCATACTTTGAACCTCACAAGAAATGTACACCCTCCAACGGGAATGCCACAACTATCATTCCTACGAAGATGGCAGTGACAATCTTCAAGGGTGCAGCTGTAACTAGGTCACAAACGAAAATCTATCCAGATACCACATTAGAACTAGAGGCACCTTTCACCACATAGCCTTATGCCTTCTCTCCTTCCCACATCCCCAGTGATAACCTTATGCCTTCTCTCCTTCCCACATCCCCCCCAGTGATTATGCCTTTTTGGACATTTGTGGCAAATTGCACTTAAGGCTTGATACCACTTTTTCAATAAACTATAAACAAGCCAAATGTGTATATCTTTTCCCTCACATGTTAGGGAAATTAAAGGGTGTGATATACCCTGAAAAGCCTTGAGTAGGTAGCAAAAATATAACAAATATTTTTTTTACATGGGTAAAATGTTCTGTGCAAGAAAGTGAGAATCAACAAAAGGTTTGGTGTGCTAAGATTACCCGCTTCCCATCTTTCGTAAACATGCAAAGCAACTGTTTTTGAAACTTTCTAAGTGGTAGTCAAAATTGTATCTTTTTTTATCCAGAATGCTCTTTCTGAAAACGAGACAAAACTATTAATTCAGCAAAGGGATTGATTAGTGGCGGAGGCTCAGAAGTGAGTGACCCGCACATACGGGAGAGACAGCCCGTGGTGCATTTAGAACATGTCTCTTCCTTCCTCGGCCCCAAGTGCCCCGCTTTCAATCACCTCGCCTCTCCGTCGCCTACACTCACATGAAATGCGCCCCTCCCCCCCTTGCCTCTGGCAAATTGGGCAAATTGCTTAAGGTCTTCCTAAAGCTAATTACTGAAATAATACAGTTGTGAATGTAAGATGGGGAAAAGAGAAATAGCCAACAAGGCTTCCATCTGTAACATTTTGCACTAGTGAACATTTCCTTTTTAGGGCTCGCGCCCTGCGTTGCACTGCGTAGCAAGAGTCCTTTTGTCCAGGTTTTGCAAAAGGACCTGGAAATTCCACACGCTCGTGCGTGTGATTTTCTATTTGCGGCCTGCTATTGGCCTTTCACTGCTTGTTGTTTTGTAAAATAGACACCAATAAGCCAGAGGCGGGCGCCTAGCTCCGCCCCTGGTCTATTGGTATCTATTACGCGCATTTCTGCCATATGGTTTCAATTATCGTGCCCAGACATGGGCACTTTTGGCCTAGCCGATCACGGGGCCGAGGTGAGAGGCCTATTCAAGCAGGGAAGGGGTACCGGGAGCTGGGATGACAGCCCTATGCAGGCAGCTATGCAGGCAGGGAAGGGGCCCCAGTTTAGTAGTACATGCCTTTGCTAATTGTGGTGCAGGGGATCCCTCTCACCCCTGTGCCGCTGAACCTGCTGCACGGTTGACAGCTAGGCTCTGGGCTGACTGCAGTGTGGGGTGATGAATCGTGTCATAGGTGGGTGGAGGAAGTGCATCTCTATCCCCTCTTCAGCAGCTAACCCCCCCCCACACCTCCAATCCCCAGCAGCCACTGCTCTTGGTATCTCAAGGCCCCGCGACCACTGAGGGGCTAGAATTCCACAGACCTCTGTGAAGTGCCTCGCACATGCGAGAGGTGCTAGAGACTAAACACCCCCTGCACCCCTGGATCACGGGCCAGATGTGTGGGCTTACGGCCCATCCCAGCCCTCTCCTGGATGGAAGCGTTCTTTAAACCGCCATCACTCAGATTCCCCCCCACGCTGTCATTCTCTAAATGACTTTTACCTGAAATGTTCACCCCGGGTGGATGAAAGGCTGAGTCAACCCTGCGGCAGGTTGAACTTGTGACCCGCGTGAACCATACTCAGACCGCTGCACAGCCTGCTCAACCCACTGAGCTCCTTCCAACCTCAAGATGACGCAATCCTCCTCGCTACCCTGCAAGCTGGGACATAAATTGTATGCCTAGGCTCTATGCAATACCCTTTCAGCAGTGAAACGTGTGGGTGCGATCTTCATGCGTCTTTCTATACGTTACACTTCGGTACATTATTATTTGACTGTTCTTCCGCTTCACACTGACCAGTCCATAATAATGGCGTCACACCGACCATCCGTAACTGGACGAAACACGATGTCCCTGCTGAACACCTTTGAGAGATGTCAGTCTGAGGAAAGTTCCCACAATCCTGTTTCAGATGCAAATATTACACTGAGCCGCCATGAAGGTGTTATTGAGAACATGCTGATTTAATAGAAAAACACAACACCGTTTTGCGCTTGCTCGCCTTTTTTGTTGTTGCAAGAACGTGGGCCATGTTTATAGCTGGGCTAAAATGGGGCGTATGTCCCGTCCAACTTTTCTACAGAGCACCAAGAGTCAGCGGTACCTAAACACTGTGGAGGAGGCGTCCGCCACGTTTAGGCGGATAATCCGCAGTTCTCACTCTAAATTTAACCAAATTATTCAGTTAATCAATCTCGATTAATAGAAGTATGTTTCTGCCAAAATCTCGACACAAACCAACACTTGAAATTAGTTCCTATTGCAACAACATTCCAATAGACATGTATTAGGAGTGGGTACATTTGGCAATATTTGGTCAAGGCCCGGTATATTTCTTTTAATTGTATTTTTTTGTTGAGGGACAAGGTGAGGTTGGCAAGTGTGTGTGTTTGATAGGGTTTGGCAGAGACCATTGTTTTGTTTTTAGCAGACCTTCTATTTTGGTCAAGATTTTGTCAGCCCATGTTTTGGGGTTTGAGGCGTGTCGGTAGTAAGGCTTTTCGTGGGCATTTTACTAACTGGAAGCGCCAGTGCAACTCTTAATCTATGTAGGGCTGAATGTCTGAAAACCTTTGCATTTCAGTGTATGTTTATAATATGCTGTCAGGTGAAGCGGTCCCTTTTGCAAAATGCAGCCACCGTTGGGATAGTGGAATTGTAGTGATGTTTACAGGAGGTCTGGAACAAACTTTACCTGGAAGAAACAAAATCAAACCTGGGTTTGTGTGAACCACGTAAAAGGAAAAAAGTCTTCCCCGTCGTAATAGAATATTTTCCAAGTGACATTTGTATACCGGTGCACGGGTGGCGCAATGTTGAGCCTTTCATGCCTCCATCGGCACATAACATGCAGCAAACAGCCCACGGCAGGGCCGGCCCTAGGCGTGTGCAAAGTGTGCACCTGCACAGGGCCGCCAAACCCCAGGGGCCGCCACGACGAGGATCGGATCGGAAGGATCAATTACATCGTGGCACTGGCGGCCCCCTGGCAGGATTTGGCGGCCTCCGGCTTTGACCCCGGCTTCCTGACAACCCATGCAAATGACACAGAAGGGCAAACATCCCTACAATTCCACATGGAGCCTGATCTGCTGTTATTACACAAAGTAGAGCGCCCTAGTTTTGTGTGGAAACCTAGCTTCAAACTAATGAATACCGGCGAAACACTGGGCACAATGTGTATCACGTGATATCTTGCCACATAACATGTATTTCTGCAAAATTAAACATATTATGCGATAATGCGGGTGGTTTGTGCACAGAAAGATTTGTACTTAGGGGTGTGCCTCGAGGACCAGGGTGACACACAGAAATCAGTTGGTCACAATGTGTTTTAAATTGTGCAAAAAGGCGTTTTTAGCACCAATGTAGCTGAGACATCGTCCTTGAAGCATAGCAAATTACATCACTGCACATGTTGTCTTGTTCGTAAAACACTGCAGATTTCCAATTGCACATGTGCTGGTACCCATAGGTCCGAGTTAAAGAAAACGGCAAACGCACATAAATTCCTGTTCATGTCTTTTAGCACTGCCCTAATCCAGTTTGGAGGAGCTCACCTTAAACTTCCCTGGTTTCTTTCCGTCTCAGTGCCTGCCTGTCCTGCGCCTACAATACCTGCTCTACAGGGCCTCGTCCCCTGATGGGACAAGAACCGCACATAGGCATTCCATAGAATACACTTACTTCGTCGCATGCCTAGAGACGGTCACTGAAGAAACGGTTAACTGACAGTATTGACTTTGTGCCTACGCTCACATATTCCCTCGATTATTATCCTATACTAGTTTATTTATGGAGTTATTTCCACTCATGTCTTAGGTTGTAGTTTAACTTCTATGACATCACTTACGGAATTTCTAGTTCCTGTGTACTGCGCCAAGCCTTTTTTAAAATTTTGTTTGATTGATTTTAGTTGCGCTAAACAATGACAAGCCGTCTGCACTGTGGATTTCAAAAATCGACGCGTAGCAAACATCCACTAAATGCGTCAATACCACCACATGGTATTTTCGCTCATTGTTTTACTACAAATAAAAACACAACAACATAAGACCAAGTCTCTTCTAAAGTTACCAATATCTTCATTGTGATGTCTGACCATAAAAAAATTGAAAAGATTACAGTCAACAAGCACTTAAAAGTATAGGACAGAAATAAGATGCTTCTAAGCCCACTTTTGTGATAGCATAAGAAAGATGTGACACTATGTTGGCTATTATTAGGCACATGAGTAAAGTTTTTTGTTAATATCTACAACTTCAAACATCCCCTTTCACATCTTGAAAACTTTCACATTAAGCATCTACTCTACTCCTTATGAACAAATTTCCTCGCTAAACCCTAGGTTACCCATCCCGTCGGAGAGTGCTAGGGTTAAGGCTAGATTGGGCACGCCAGGCATGCACACCAAGGGGCAGATTTTCTTTATCGCAATGCAGCACAGCAACAAAAGTTACTGACCTGCACAAAGGTGAGATTAAAGCAGCACAGAGCCGTATATATTAGATATGGCCTGCTGCTGCTCACTACTCGCTCGTCACATTACTTGTCCTGACCTGCGTCCCCAGGGCAGCAGTGGGCGTGGCAAACACAGGGAGGTCAAAATTACTATTCTAACTCCACGTTTTTCATTTGTCTGCATATCCTAAAGTCAGTTTTTGCATACATTGTTATGTATCATTTTAGGACCCTAGTGAAATGTTCCCGATTAATGCCCTTTGCCCGTATATAGGTATAGATCTCCATATCCTTATATAGGCATAGAAATCAAAACCAATGACCGATTATTTCTCTGTGGGGGGTTGTGGGGGTCCGGTGCCCCTGTCATGGCCCTGGCACTGCAGCTGTCTGTGCGCCCAGTCCCTCATGTCGTGTGTCACAATGCCCTCCTCCTCCTAAATTGTATCGTTCTGAGACGAATTTCTGAAGGGTAGGAGCAGCCGCAGGTACTGGTCAATCATCTAACGACTTTTCTGGACGTATTATTAAAACACCTTCCTGAGCTCTGCCCCGTCCGGACCCCCTCTTACGGGGCCCCCACCTACGCGCCCTGCACAGGGCCACCATGAGCCTAGAGCCGGCCCTGCCCACGGGGTCTAATTCATTGGGCTGGCGCTGCCTTTCACCCTGTCGAGGTAGCTATGTGGGTAAAAAAGCCTAGGACATCAGAAGTGTAAATGACCAATTATTCTAAAATCAGTAGTGTGAAGAAAAAACAAGAAATAGCTGTATACAGATATATATTTAATAAGTATGAATAAAAATCATATAGAAAAACAAGCTATATGATAAGGTAAAAATATAAATCATTAAAAACAAACACAAGTGTTACAAATCAAATTATGTCCTATAAGTCATACATTTTACAAAACACAATACAATCACATCGATTAATGACATAAAAAGTATGAAAATATTAATCATAAAAAAACTCGACGCGCGTTTCGGCAGAAAACCGCCTTCTTCAGGAGTCTCTGCTGATAATCTAAGAAAAGACATGTATAAAAAAGAAAAGATATACATCAAATTAAGATTTTATCGATTCTGACAATTTACATCATTTTTTAACAATACCTAAAAACGTTAAAATGGAGAGAACATATAAACATCAGGTTCATCTTATATCTATTAGATTCGTCAATCTTCACAAACTACTAATTGAGGACATTAAATTTGGTCATTTCTTGTCATATGATTGACAAATACTCTCGACTCTATTGTGCAGTACTTAATCATTACTTAATCATACAGAAAACCTCTTTATATATAGGTAGTGATACCCTTAAAGTTGGGCTGTGTATATATGACTTTCATAACAGGCGGATGGGAACAAAAGGTTTTTATTTATTTGGGACCAAGAATACCCTGTAATATCGGTAAACACTTACATTGATAAAATTCATGGAAGCTGTTGATATCTTCATACATGCGGTTAGTCAGAGCCACTTGATAGAGGCTAATACCTGATCAAAATAATATAAAGAATCAATTAAATACCAAAAAACTTGGAAGTTAAATGGGAAATGCAAAATGATAAGTCACTTTGAACACAAGGTGCCGCCTAGTTGTTAAATCCGATGTATTTATCATGTTCTTCTAGGTAGCTAGTAACATCCAGTGGGGGATAGCAGAATGAAGAGGATGGGAAATATGATACATACTTTCAACAGCTTCTTTATTGGGGAGTGCTAATCTCACAGAGCTAACGTGTCTATGCTGAGGTTCGTCACTGAACAAGGAGTACATATTGACGATCAAACAAACCAGACGGTTACCTAATTAAGTGCTACTAGTTTCTGAATCTATGGGTTATTATTATGTCTATCAACGCCTAACTCCCTGGTAAATATAAAAGGTACATAGAAATCACATAATGATGGTAAAGATACCTGAGATAGCATTGACATCGTCTTGGATTCAAAACCGAGGAAGACAGCACCAAGAAGGATAAGACCCAGGCTGCGGGACGATCATAGAATCATCATAGCAAAAGATACTATATTGGTGAAAAACGGGACATATGGGAATACCGTTTAGCATATAACCACGTATATAAAATGCTGCAGTACATTTACTACAGATAGCACTTTTACGTAAAATCGGGACCATGCCTGATTAAAGAGAAACGTACCCATGAAAATCTGATATAGGAGTATTAGGTCATGGAGGGGATATGGACATCTGTAATGGGTCAAACAGGTCGTGGCTGTAGTTGAGAAAAGAAATATAAATAGGGATAACAATCAATGGGATGGAGGATAACGAACTAAAACCTGATATTGAGTCATTGTACTGAAACCACGCATGTATAAATGGTTCCAAGCAAAACGCATCTTACATAGTGTAAAGTGGACACGTGCCTTATCTATTCCAGAGAGTACGTAAATTATGATTCTTAATCTGTATATGGTCAAAATCGATGGTTCAAAGTTGGCGCAAAGTTGTGCCAGTTCTTATATAACTGCAGAGATGAAAAAGAGATGGGAGGAGATATAGACAGGCTATACTCAAAAATAATAAGTAATAAAACAGAGGTGAAAACTGCTAAGTTCGTAGCTCGTGGGTCTACTAGTATCTAAAATTTCAAAATGTAATGGCGGATGCGTCCAACGTTGCGCCCCTTTGACCGCCTTCAGGAGGGCTTTGGGGTGAACAGGTTTTTTTTACAAATGATGTTGACTATTCATTTTACAGAACAATTTTCACAGGGCATTGACGAAAACCATGAGGTTCTCTAGCCGCTCTAAATTATTTTAATAGTTCTCTGCAGCAGAAACCAGTGCCTGCAATCATCAGACCATGGCGTGCCCCCCTCAGGACTCGTGTAAGGACCGAGCAACTCAGCCTAGCCAGCAGAGAAGCATGCTCCTGCCCTATATCACATGAGCGGCTTCCTGCCCTCCAGCCCTTTCACTCTTGAGAGCAGCATCTTCATTCTGGCTAATCTGCCCCGGAAAGCATCCTCCTGCCCTCCATCGCAGGAGCAAACACAAGGAGATGATGTACAGAGCGCTGAAACTTTTCAAACACTCACCCCCAGTCACATTAAATTACAATGCCTTTTATTCATTTGCATCAGTGCGTAAACAAGCACTTTGTACTTATAGTCCATGCTTATGAGAAGCAAGGCTGGCAGTCTCTTTTACTGCCAGCCTTGCTCATCATAAGCAAGGACTATACGTTCAAAGTCCGTGTTTATGCACCGATTGCAGGTTTTAAAAACAAATTAATAAAAGGCCTTGTCATTTACAATGCCAATAGCTCAAACTTTGATAATGCGAGACCTATTGCATTGTAAATGCTTGTTTGAAAATGCAGAAAGCTATACATTCTAAAAACTAGGTAAACTTCTGTATTCAACAAAGGGACATTTGTGTAGATGGCTCAAGGTTTTTGCAAATCTAATTGTGTAAATAAAAAACTGTGAGTATAAAAGGGAAAAAGGAAATAGGCAACAAGGTTTTCATGTGTAACATTTTTCACTGAAGGCCAATCTATGAAATTAATTATATGTCACTATGCCTGACTTGCTCTTGAATTTGCAGAGATATACAGTGTTTATAGGTTGTTGGAAAACCTGGAATACCTACAGCCAACAATCTAGCTGTGGCTTACAAAGTGTTTTTCATTGTGTACTGTCCATGTGTCACTTGATAATTAAAACTTAAATAAATAAAAATTGAGTTTCAAACAATACTATGTATATTTGAAATCTATACACAAATTATTGTTTTGAAACACAGTTTATTCGTATAACCCCAAATGTAGTATTATTATCATTGCCATGTGTTTTATTTTTTAAAAATACATGTTTACCGACTGACATCAGAAAACAAAAGATATAGAAAAATGCAATAGATAACAGCAAGTGTTTGGCCCGATGCCAAGATTTGAACAATCGCATCCCTTCCATGAAAATGTTTTCGAGTGGTGCTTTTTGCCACATAGGGGCTAATTAGGCATACTCCTCCAAACTGCCCCTCGGAGGGAAGGCAGGAAAACGAATGGGCCATGATGGACCCATGGGGTGTGGCATGAAAGGGGGGGGGCAGCCTGCCACCCCATTGATCTAAGTTTTAACATTTCCTAATGTTTAATGGTGGTTCTGGCACCCTGAGGAGACGGATTGGAGGCAGGATGCCCAACAGGACCCCAAGTGGGAAGAAAGGCTATAAGTTCCATGGGTGGATGTTTTGCAGACCGAAGTCAAGAGTGTCAGGTCCTCCACCGTATTGAACAATTTATTTTTTCTTTATAATGGTGATTTCAGCCCCCTAAGGGTAGTCAGATCCCTGATCCTATTGAACTATTTTCCCTAGGTGTTTAACAGTGCTTTCTTGTGTGCACACAGGTAGCAGCACACTCCATTCTGCAGCGGAACGAGAATAACCTAATGATGAAGCATGCCGCCAAGGGTTAACCCTGGTGGGTGAGTTTTATACTGTAAAAAAACGTTTTGCTTTTTTCTAAAGGGAGAATTGGCCCATACGTTTGAGTAGGGCTCTTGTTTTTGTTGTACCCTCTTGTGAGCAAACCTGACCCCAGTGATACAGAAAGACTGGTGTTGTCATGGAGGGTGGGGGGAAGGGAGGGGGGTTTGCCCTAAGGCAGGAGAATCCAGATCCCAACCTCGATAAATTAAAAAGAAATACCTATGTGTAGTGATGCTTTCTGCCCAAGGGGTTAGATTGGGTGTGAATTGCCAAGATGGGCCAGTCCTTACCCTATAGTAGAATCTTTTTCCCTGGTATCTAGTGGTGCTTTCTGCTCTGGGTCTATGTCTTTCCCTCTTTCTTTTTCAAGCACTCCTTGCTCTGCCCTTCTTTCATGCTCACTGTTGCTTTTTGTCCTGAAGCCTTTCTAAAATATAGGCTCCTTAAATTCAGTAATCCTATGGCCACATTCTGATCATTATTTTCTGTACAGCCTCCTCTTGTTCACCTATTGTTCTCCTTCCTCTCATGCTTGTCCCGGTAATAAAAATCAGCACGAATGGCGCAATGTAACGCACTCCGCCGCTTACAGAAGTCCACGTTGGCTGAATTGTTTGCACTGAACTCCATGAACTCCACCCAGGCCTACTCTTGCATTAGTCTCTTCACCTCCTCTTTCTTACATTATCCTCTGAATCCCCATTTGTTTTGCTTCACCTCCCTTTCTTCTATCCTCTCTTTCTCGCTCTCATATGCTCTTTTCCTTACTTTCCTTCCTTTGCCTTCTCACTCTCCCGCATCTCTTTACCCATACATCTTTATTTTCGCCTCAAATCACCCCTCTCTTTTCTATTTCCTAAATTATTCTTAAACCCTCTTCTCACGTTTGCCTTCCCTCTCCTTTCTTGCACTCCATTCTCTCCTCCTCGCTTCTATCAGACCCTTTAATTTATTAGAGGATTGCCTTTATTTCCACATTTTCACAGATCACATGTTTCCATTAAGTGTGTGTTGTAATCTAAGTTAGGAATTCTACCATGTCATGAAATGTAGTGACAAAATGCAAAACAACAGTTGATGGACAGAATGCAGAACAATGTCATATATTCACCCCAGTACAGAGATCTGGGCCTAAATCCATCGTTTTTTTGCACTCCACACCACCCCACTTCAGACATGGCCATATGCAAATCAGCCTTGACCCTGTGCCTCATGGGAACAGTCCAGCCCGAACTGCCAAGCCATGTCTTTTCTGGACCGGAGTCAAGCATCCTAGGACCGGTTTCTGGCTATCAGCCTCCTTCAGCCAGGATAGCTTGACTCCAGTGGTGTGGAGAGCATGAGACTCACGTCTGAGCATACCCATCCCACTCGGGGTGACAAAATGCAAAACAACAGTTAATGGACAGAATGCAGAACAATGTCATACATTCACCCCAGTACAGAGATCTGGGCCTAAATCCATCGTTTTTTGCACTCCACACCACCCCAGTTCAGACATGGCCTTATGCAAATCAGCCTTGACCCTGTGCCTCATGGGAACAGTCCAGCCCGAACTGCCAAGCCATGTATTTCCTGGACCGGAATCAAGCATCCTAGGACCGGTTTCTGGTTATCAGCCGTCTTCAGCAAGGATAGCTTGACTCCAGTGGTGTGGAGAGCATGGGACTCACGTCTGAGCATACCCATCAAGTTCGGGCTGGTCTGTTCCCATGAGGCACAGGGTCAAGGCTGATTTGCATATGGCCATGTCTGAACTGGGGTGGTGTGGAGTGCAAAAAAACGATGGATTTAGGCCCAGATCTCTGTACTGGGGTGAATGTATGACATTGTTCTGCATTCTGTCCATCAACTGTTGTATTTGCATGGAATGTAGTGAGGCACGCGATTCCGTGAATCACTCATTCCAGGGCGGAATGTCTTACTGGACAGTTGGTGCTGTATGGTCTACAGATTTCTTATATTCTTACACTATCTTTAGTGAAAAAGACCTCTTTATTACACTGGCGACGAGGGACCCTTGCCTGATTGTGGACAGGCATCTTCAGCATCAATTCCCTTTTCAACTATTTTTTTATTTGGACTGCGAAAACCCACGCTACTATATTTTTGTGTTTTTCTTTTTCCCACTTTGCCAAGTAAGACTGGACCGGAATTGAAAGACTATCCAAAATTCATTCAATGTATCGAAGGTCAGTGACAGAGTGTTTTAACTTGCTTGACTGTGCCTTGATTGCACCAGCGGCTGAGTGCTGTGCATGTCGATTGCATGATGGATATGTTATGATTGCACCAGCGGCAGTGTGGGATCGAGTTTTGTTTTGCTAACACATATTCAATGAAGATAACGAAAATTTGAATTACTGTGGCCTCTACTTTTACAAAAGACACACCGGTGTTGTCTTTTAAAATACACTCACCGGCAGTTTGTTGACCGCGCGCGTTCCGGTCATTGTCTTTCCGCGCGTCACCGCCTCTGAAGCATCATCAGCGTAGATAGATTTAGACGTCAGTAGTGGCACGTGACACGTCAGAACGTGCGTAACAGACGCATGCAACGTTGCAAGCAGCACGATTTTATTAACAGCGTGACCTCTTGAAAAAACATCAACATGATCACCTCAAAAGTTCAAGGAATTTAATATTATCAGCTGGAAGACATCGTGTGAAGAGCAAGCATTTAGGACAACAATTTATGACCTATGTGACAACGGTGACTACCTTACTTATTTTAGCTTGTTTTTGTTTTCTACCCATGTTAACTAGTACCTTTTTGTGGAAATATCAGCTAAGGCATTAAGATTTATTGGGTACAAACATGAATGTGGATGTCATCAAGTACTATCTTATTTTTCTGACATTTATCCTTAAAAACTAATGTATGTTTCAATAACCTTATTTTTACCTACCATTTCTTTTTACATTAAGGCTTTTGCAGTGACTCTTAAATATTGTAGTTCATATACATATTGTATTTGTATCATTGTGGAATTTTAATATGGCTGCAACAACTAGCATGTCTCAACCTCCTGCTTTCCTTTCAGAAAAAGGTGAACCATCTCTTCCCTGGAAGAGATGGAGGAATTTATTTGACTCCTACATTATGGCAATTGGCGGAGAAAAGTTCTCAGCATTCAGAAAACAAGCTATTCTCTTACACAATTTAGGTGTAGAGGGACGAAATATTTACGACAGTATGGATCTCATTCCTATTGGTAATGGGGAAGGTGAACCAACTGATGTCTATGAGATGTCCATGACAATGTTGGAGAAATATTTTGGCCCCCACATTAATGTGGTTCTGGAGAGGCATATGCTTTTTTACCAGTATTCAAGGTCCTACTGAACGGGTTGGAAGTTATGTTGCTTCTCTTAAAACCTTGGCACGAACGTGTGAGTTTGGTGAACTCTCTGACTCTTTAGTCAGAGATCAGTTAGTAAGGTGCACAAATAGTACTTGTATCCAAGAAAAACTCTTGTCAAAAAACCCAACGTTGGTTGAAGCTGTTGCCATAGTGGAGGGTATGGAGAATACCTTTTCTTGGGTGAAAGAGATGAGGAAAAATTGCGATGATAAGAAGGAGGGACATAGCGATGTTCATGCTCTGGCAGAAACTGCCAGTTTGGAGAGTTCTGACAGTGTGGCTAAAGTCTCTCCTATTGAAAAGTTTAAAACCTCAGAAAGAGAATCATGCATGCGTAGTTTGCCTAAGGGTTTATCAGTCAAAACAGATCGTGAGATTTGTCCGAATTCTACCACTAATAGTAGCAATGGTACTGAAAAAGGTTCTGGAGATTTTCCTAAACCTAAGTGTTTTAGGTGTGGAAGTTTTTCACACTCTTCAAATTATCCTCATTGTTATGCCAGAAAATCAATTTGCATGAAGTGTGGTGTCAAGGGACATTATGCCCAAGTTTGTAAGTCATCTAACAAAACTCGCAATCCTGAGAACAATACTGAGGTTGTACATACTGTAATATTGAGCGTTAATGATGATAATGGTGAGGTTGATGCAGGTAAAATAACAATGCCCGAATGTAACATTTTGGTAAATGATAATGACTTTGTAGTCCTAGCTGATTCTGGTTCCCCGTTCACCATGATCGGTAACAAGCAATGGGATGAAATGGTGGGTTTGGACAGGGTAACACTTTCTCCACCTGACATAAGTCCAGTCAGTTATGGGGGTGCATGAATTAAGGTTCTTGGATATGTCGAGGCGTGTATTCAATTTAAAAATAGAAAAAAGGTGTGTAAGGTCTATGTAGCGGAGAGAGGGGACAATTTGTTGTGGTGGAGACACCAACGTGATCTTGGTATCATGCTTAATCCCAGTGCAAAAGATCCCAGAGATCAAGTCATGCTGGTGGACTCTGAGAGTAAAGGTTGTGTGTATGAGAATCGAACTTGTGAGTATTTCAAATAATTTCAAGAGGTCTTTACAAACAGTTTGGGTTGTCTTAAGGGTTTTGAGCACCACATTTTTCTTAAAGAAAGGACTGTACCTTGTGTGCATAGAGTAAGGAAAGTACCCAACATGATGATAGAACCACTTAAAACTGAACTTGAGAGACTGTTAAAGTTGGAAGTTATTGAAGAAATAGAAGCATCAGAATGGCTGGCCCCCATTGTTTTGGCCCCAAAGGATGGTGGTGCCAGCGTTAGGATGTGTGTGGACTTGAGGGGCCTAAATGAATGGATTTGGGTGGATCAACAACCCCTGCCCAACATTTCTGAGTCTTTCAGCACACTTAAAGGAGCCCGTGTTTTTAGAGTGCTAGACTTGTCGTCTGCGTATCACCAAATTCTGCTGCTCAAGGATTCGAGTCATCTCACATCATTTGTGACACCTCTGGGTGCCTATCACTTCCTGAGAATGCCTTTTGGGCTGGCATCGGCAGCGGCATGTTTCCAGAGGGTCATGAAGATGGTCTTGGGAGGCATAGGTAACATTATGTTCTTCGAAGACGACATTCTGATTTATGGTAAAAGTGAACCAAAACATGGCAAGTCATTAACTAGTGTTTTGGAAAGGCTGAAAGAAAAGGGTCTAACAGTGAAGAAGGAAAAATGTCGTATTTGGGGTGGAAACAGTTACATATTTGAGACATGTAATCTCTGGTGAAGAGATTCAACCCAAAGTTGAACTTGCGGAGAGTGTTGTGAGAGCTCCCACACCCAAAGATAAAGAACAAGTAAGATCATTTTTGGGACTCGCTGAGTTCTATTCCAAATTCTTACAAGGATTTGCCTGTGTGACTGAACCTATCAGAGCATTACTTAGGAAGGTATCACATTTTGTATGATCTGATGATTGCCAGAAGGCTTTTGATAAGATCAAGTCTGAAATTGGGATAATGCCTACGTTAGGGCACTTTGATATCAACCGGAAAACTGTGCTAACTACTGATCCTAGCCTCAAGGGGTTGGGTGCAGTGCTCTCTCATATTGTGGATGGAGAGGAGAGAGCAGTTGCATTTGCCTCCAGAGCTCTCAAAGATGTGGAAATTAATTACTCTTGTATTGAGAGGGAAGTTCTGAGTGTTTTTTAGGCTGTGCACCATTTTAAATTTTTATCTCTGGGGCATTCCTTTTCTAGTTAAGGCAGATCATCATCCTTTAGTTCAAATCTTTTCATGTTGGCACCGAGAGCATTTCACACCCAGACTCAAGCGCTGGAGTGAAGGTCTTCAGAAATATAATTTCCGAGGACAATACATACCTGGGTCCAGTAATATGTCCTCTGATTGTCCGTCTCGATTAACTGTAGAGAAGGAACAAAGTGAAAATGAAAGAGAGAGCGTGTGTTGGGTTGCTGAATCGACATTGTCGAGTGAAGAATGGTTGAAGGGTGTGAAGAGAGATAAAATTCTTGTTTCTCTTGATTGTGGACTAATCAAGGATGGTCTGATTATAAAACCTTGGATCAAGAAATGAACATACTGGCCTGTGAGGGATGAACAGGAAACATTGTTTACAACGTGGGGATTACATTGTGATGCTATTACATTGCGGTTTTCACTGCGCAAGTCGTTACAACGACTTGCGCTGGAGGGCGCTCTAGGACAAATAATAGTATAATTTACTATCCAACACATTCCCTACTGTACGTAGACTGGAGTTGGAATAGTAAATTATACTACTCCTAAGTCCAGCGCCCTCCAACGCAAGTCGTTGTAACGACTTGCGTTGTAAAAACCGCGATGTAATGTACCGCGATGTAAATGTATGCGTTGTAACATCATACATCCGGGATAAACTGTCATTTATATGTGGAAATCTTATGAGAGGAGATAGGGTGGTTCCTCCGGTTGAATTTAGAGACAGAATAATCAACACAGCTCATGAGGGTCATCTGGGACGGAGTCTAACTAAAGCTCAAGTGAGAGAAATATACTGGTGGCCTTGCATGGATCCCATAATTGAGAATGTTGTCAAGGAGTGTATGTTATGTGCATCCAGAGATAAATCATATATTCCCAATCATGTGCCCTTATCTCCTGTGGAAGTTCCTGACGTTGTGTGGTCGAAATTGGGTTTAGATATTATGGGCCCTTTTCAATTGTTGCCCTCTTATGAACGTTTTGTCATACTGGTTGTGGACTATACTTCTAAGTGGGTAGTCACAAAATGTGTTTCCTCCGTGAACACTAAAACTGTTATTGATTTTCTCAAAGATGTATTTGTCTCTGAAGGTGTGCCCAAGGTTTTAGTTACCGACAATGTAGTACAATTTGTATCTCATGAAATGTGTACATTTCTCAAGGATCACAATATTGTTCATCAGAAAACAGCATTATATACACCTCAGGCTAATGGTTTGACTGAGATGATGAACCGGATATTCAAGGTTTGTGCTCAGCGTGCTCTTGAGTTAAGAATATCATTTAGTGGTGCGTTGAGAGGTACGTGGTGGGCACACCGTACCACTCCCAATGTAGTCACACAAAAATCTCCTTTTGAAGCTTTAAGAGGAAGGAAAGCTGCCTCAAAATTGAATCCTTCTTGGCTGCCTGTGTGTTCTGATGTGGGAATTTCTGATGAAGCAAGGCGTTTTAGAATCTCCGAATATTAACGTAAATATAAAGCTGATTATAATTCCAGAATGCATGTGAAGAACAAGAAGTGGAATATTGGTGACAAAGTTTTGGTGAAGAATCCAAGACATACTTTGAAAGGTAGTGCTAGCTTCATTGGTCCATTCACTATTGTTGCCATCAAGAAAAATGTTGTGAAAGTGAATACTGGATGTATGTGGAGTATGTCTAGGGTGGTGAAGTGTTTGAGGAAATCCACGAATGTACATAATCCAAGTGGTCATAACCATTTGGATGAGAGTTTTGATCATAACCATTCGGATGAGAGTTCTCATAGCAAAAAATTGGAAACTTTTTCTCGAAGAAGTCGGAATCTACCTGTGAAATTCACAGATTACGTTTTGCATTGATTTTACGTTCTCTCGTGATATATTTCTGTATAGGTTTATTCCTTGTAGGTTAATTGAAATGTCTGAATTTAATTAAATGTTTACTGATTATATTATTCTTTGCAAGATCTTTTCTTCCATGTTTTAAATGCTTGTTATGTTATCTTTATTTGTTAATTTCATTAATTTACTAGTATTATTTATTTGTGCAAATGGGATGCGTTGTAATCTAAGTTAGGAATTCTACCATGTCATGGAATGTAGTGAGGCAAGCGATTCTGTGAATCACTCATTCTAGGGCTGAATGTCTTACTGAACAGTTGGCGCTGTAGGGTCTACAGATTTATTTAATTAAACTTATATTCTTACACTATCTTTGGTGAAGAAGACATCCTTATTACAGTGTGCTTATTATATGCATACTGGTGATCTTATAATAATGCTCCCTCTGTACCCTCTGTAAGACCGCCTAGTGCCTCAGTACACCCTGCTACTTGTAACTTGGTGCAAGTCAGCCAGAACTGGTGCTGGGCCCAGGGCTTGACACCAGTTAGGAGGGCAGTATTTCAGTTGCCCTGAATGTAGTAATAGCCTAGGGGATTTCCTGAAGCATTGCAGAAATCACCCTAGGCACTTATCTCTTCTGCATTGTGCAGCGCTCTTGCAAGGTGCACAAAGCTATTTAGCAATCACAAAGCCCTCGATTTCCAAAAAAGGGTTTGTAACAGAAGTTTGTGATTTGGTAACAGATTATAGAATCGCAAAATGGCTTGTTTAGGGTGTTCCTTCCAAAATGTGATTTGTTATGACATGTATCAATGTTTTGCAACCAAAATCCGGTCGCACATCTTTGAAAAGTTACTGACTCCCAAGTTGTGGTGGCAGCGTATTCGTAAAAGAGAAAAGGTCTCCTGTTTGAGCGTAAAAAAGATTGCTAGTAAGTCGTTGCCAACTCTCGAACAAGCTAAAAAAAATAATCATTTATTTTTAAATGCAAATCATGTCCTTTACGGATAAAAAACCCCCCAAAACATTTTCTTGGTTTAAATGCGGTCACAGACATGGTGGTCTGCTGACTCCAGCAGGCTAACATCTCTGTGAAGGCAACCAATCTTAGTGAGTAGCAATTTGCAACCTGCCTTATCAATAGTGATGAGATAGGTCGAATTGAGACTCACTATGATTCAGTATTTTGGGAACCGAAATATTAACCCGTAGCTGCAATTTACAACCACTTCACTTTTTGTGAGTGGAAATTTCATGTTAGGCTCGTACAGTTGAGGTATAGGGACTTTTTTGTGTATGTAAGCATCTATATGTGGACTATTTACGAACTGTGGCAATATACTGTGTGAATGCATATATATTGGCAGCCGTGCTACAATCAGATGAGCTCATCTGTCAGCAAAACATGCATTTTACTCTTACTTTTTATAATATCGTAGCCTTCGTTTCCCCTTATACCTCTTTTTTCTTTCTTTTTTTTTGTTTTATTGCTCAGTGTTTTTATGGCAGCATCTTCCATCCAGGAAGTCTTTCAGAGACGTCCTTCGAATGTATCAGCACCTTGCATTTTTTTAAAAGGAGATGGATTTGTAGTTCAGTGTTGTTGGCTACTGCTTAATGGAAATTACATATGTTGCTCGCAATTAAAAGTATAAAAGATTTAATCAACCCTGGTTTTATTTTTCGCGAGGTATTCGAACATTAGAAAAATGGGTGCTTTTTGTCCCTATTTCTTCTTCAGCCATTTATACTGTGCATTATTTGACAGTGACTGCTTTTTTGGAATGCTTAGCCCTGGCAAAATATATTTTATAACCTGATCAAGGCTCACAACTTCCACTTAAATTAAACTTTGTTTTATTTTACTTGGGTATTTTCAAACAGTACCAAATGTCACGAAGACTCTGAGCTATTGTGAAGGAGGGGTTGGTCGTGATGACATGCTCATAGATGGGGTCCTGTCCCTCACTAAAAGACAGATTGGTCCCTTCATAATAAATTCAGGTTGGGAAGGCTTCTCTGTATGTCAGGCCATTTTTATAAGTTCCTATTTCATTCTATTTTCTGGATAGTTGGTAAGTTTTTCTTAGAATTATATATCACACTTAGATCAAGACCATACAATTGTAAATGGCAATGTCAGGGGTCATGGGAAGCTGCTTTGTATGCAAGCAGAATCAGACGAAAATTAGAGAAATTGAAATATTTGTTGATAGGTTGTTTATTGTAAAAACTGATAGCACTGTGAATAGAGGCTATGGTATATTGTGTTATGTTATGTTAAAGTATTGCGTAAGGTACCAAGCAAGGAATCAAAGTGGCCTTAAATTAGTACAAACATGGAAAGCTGCAAAGAAAATGTCAAGAGACCAAGCTGTGTCTGATTCATAAATATTGTCACCATAAGGAATTCGGAGAGGCCTCCGACATTTTACATAATTTAAGTTATTATATCTGTACTTTTATGTTGCGTTCTCTAAGAATTGCGCCAAAGAGGTTTGCAAATTACTATATACCTTTCAACTACTTGTATACGGCAATGAATTTAGTTTAGATTCGTTCAAGATTTAATTTTGACATCATTCTAATTTAGTGGATTTACATAGAATCAATTTTACAGTCACTTGGTCTACAGGTTCATGGGGTGGACAAGAACATTGTTGTGTCTCTCGAGGTCTGGTACTGGCAAGCATGTCTTATTTCATTAAAATATAAAGGCTTTCAATTAACTTCACTTGAATTCTACTAAAAATGTATCCTTTTTATTTCCAGCACATCAACAATCTATTCCCCTTCAATTTTTTTCAGCCATGACTCCTCACTCCAAAGACATTCTGAGCATTTGTTTTCATCGCTCTTTCTCCTTTTGTACAACCAATACTCATTCTAGTTGCATCTGACTTCAGGATCTATACTTACTATTAAAAATGCACCTTTTTCTAAAATACAGTCTATAAATTCCTTGTTAACACTTACATTTCTTACTCCTGTTTTTGCCACTTGATTCCCTTGTTCGCTCTTAATTCCCACGCTTATTCACAGTCTTAACTGTTTTCCGTGAAAACTCTCCTAATCAATAACTTACTACTTGCTTCTACAAGATCACAATTAGCAAGGCATGCAGTAAAAGTAAAGTGCTATTTAGAGCAAGTAAGAACTGCTTCAACTCCTTCTCAGACACACCTATTCCATAATTCTTTAAATAGATGTGACTCCATCAATCACTTCTTCACTTAGAAGATAAACACAATCTGAACCAACATCAACAATATCAAACAGGCAACTATACTCTCCAGTCTCTAACGGCTCCAACCACAGTGGATTGCCTTCAACTTCCTCTCACTGAATTCATTGGGACATTCTCAAGTCACTCAAGCCACTACTTATGAAGATGATATTCTACTATGATGCATAGTAGATCCCCTTATGCAGGTGCCTACATGCCCTCCTTCAATATCATCTCCCTCTACTGTCTGTCAGGGCCCACTAATCACCTACCTTTTATCATTAAAATCATCAAGAAAGCTGCCGCCATTCAACTTCAAAATCAATAATAACATTCTGGGGAATGGAGTCTGGCCATGGAAGAAAATGGTCCCTTCTGGTTAGTGCTCTGGCCATGGGGAAAAGCAGCCCTGTTAGCACAGAAGATTGCGTCGAACACTGCTGCAGTGGGAAATGGAATTTGTGGACGTTGCTGCTGCACGGCCCCATAAAGCAGAAATCCTGCAACAGGAATGCACTTAAGAATTGGTGGGCCCAACATTGGTGGTGCTGATTCTCTACGGCCTATAAAAAAAGAGTGTAGACCTAAACTTGGATAAACAAGGGTAAAAGGTTCTCCGCAGGAGCGTAACACAAGATCCTACAGCCCATGTGGTGTAGAGAGGCCCCACCCCTTCAGGGACCTCCTCAATCCTTCAGGGACACACAATTCAGTACCAGGCAGCGGCGGTGGGTGACAATTGAAAGTGGTGGGGCGCAAAGTGATTTGCATACAGCACCGTCGCGAGCGAGCGCAGCGAGCAAGCCAGAACCCCAAAAGGGCGGTTTGGGGGGGGGTTACCCCCCAAGAAAATTTTGGAAAAAAAGAAGAAAAATTGTGCATTTTCATGCAAATTTGAGAAAGCAGGAAGGTTAATAAAGCAATTGTGAAAGTGCAGTTATTACATTAATAGATGGCATAACATAGGTAGCTGCTTAATCAGTATAACCACAGAGCTTCATACATTCCGTCCTATTATGCTCAGGTGCTGAATTCAGACTATAAGACTTTCATGGAAATCTCAGCTCTAAGAGTAGAAGAAGTTGCACAGCAGTTGGGAAACAGCCATCACAAAGCATTGGGAACCACGCCTTACCTTTACCATTAGAACGCATGCGACTATCACGCATGTCTTTCCACACAGATAATAGTGTTAAGGTGAAACAAAATGTACTTAATATGCCATTTGATCAGTAAAATCTGTGTAGTCTCCAAATAGAACAAACACTACAAAACTTTTAAAAACAGAGATAACAATGTATTTCTGAGTACCTCAATCAGTATTTATTTTATTCAACAAACAAGTAGCGGCATTCACTTTTTGTAAACCAAATCAGTACGTCTGTCTTTCAGTGTACCTGTTTAACACCCAAATATAGCAATGAGCAACAGAAATTTGACCAGTAAAGCTTGCAAAGGGTATTCCACTCAACGGCAGAAACACATTTTAATTTGTTAAAATCAGCAGATTAAGCGGTATATGATGAATTATGTGGCAAATCTCTAATTATGCGAAAATCGCCACAGCCGCACAACACAATTCCATTCACTCTGACTATACCTAATAAAGTTGAATTAATTCGCCTGCCCATACCGTTTTCCTTTCAGCTTTCTCTGACAAGGTCCTAGTCAAATCTGTCTTGTCGAGCATTGGTGATGCGCACTGACGGTATTGGCATCCGTTCCCCAATAACCAGGGCAAACCTGTCCTTTACTATGAATGTCAGTTTCAATTTCCTGAAAGTGACATCCCTGCATACTTGAGTGCTACCTGTCTTACAATAAGACACCGTAAAGTACTTTAGTGAGTGTAATTTATGCCTAAATAAATATGAAGACTTCTGCAAAAATAAGTCTACTTTATGCTTCAAGCCCAATAATTGGGTTCACCTGCATTCAGCCACTCCAGAGTTTTTATCTGAGAGCGCCTTGGATTCTCGGGCGTGTGTATTCACTTTTCTCAACATGGATGTGGACCTACAAGTGTGTACGCAGTTGGATAAAAAAAAACCCCCTTAAAACGACGCTGACGGTAACAGGCCATTTGGCGGTCCTGTCGCTGGACATCAGACTGCACAGAACACACAATGCATGATCATCTGGGATAGCAACCAGGCCCCTGACTTAGAGGAGAGGGGGCTGCTTCCAACGGTCTCAATTTCAGACCGATTTTGGTGCCATTTTAACCATTCTGGTTGCGGCTCGCCTCGTCAGAGGCACTAAGCGCTAGATAAATGCTATTGCTCTTGTGCTTGTACAAGCTATTGTTCACCCAAGTGACGCTGGAATTGCCCAAGCCTTCTCTATGCGATTTCTTCAGCGGCTTACCCCAGCCCCTACGACTTTACTGCTCTTGGGCCCACGCTGCAGCCTCTTTTGAGACTTCCAAACGGGGATTACTAGACATCCAGGAGTGACCAAATGGACTTTTCTGGATCGCCCTGCTGCTGCTGGTAACTAGCACTCGCATCCGATAATTACTCACTCTCCCTCTCGTGCGTCGCTATAAACGGTTCACCTTTTTTTGCCAGTCCCTCCATATTTGGTGACGGAATGTTTGAAAACAAGCTGTCACATTTTATTATTCGGAAAGTGTTTTTCTTGTACAGCAGTTGCCCGCTTTAATTTTACTTGCACTATTTTTATATTCATCAATTGCATTTCCAATGATTTTGCTTTTGATGATCTCCGTACGCATCTTCCAATCTGTCAGTACATTTAGAGCACGTGTGCGTGCCTGTGTATAAGGACAACTGCTAATATTACAGTCTATGAATACTGCAGTAAGTACAGTGGGGCTGAGGCCCAGGGTGTGGGGTCAGTACACTTCAGTTAGGGCGCTAATATGCTATATATTCCAATACCATAATGTCCATCCGCGGAGAGTTGGGCGGTCGGGCGGAGCTGTTGAAGATAGGGCCTAGGAGAGGACAGAAAATACTTTAGAGGGGTGGGCGCGGAGTCCGGATCTACCCAGAGGGCACAGACTGCACCGGAGATGGGCTGTGAGACAGCGTGCGGCGGGTAGTGGCCCTGGGGCCGGGAGTGCCAGGGCAGGCCAGTGCTTGAGCGCACTCAGGCATCAGTCATCTGACTCTGTTATTAATATTATAATTACATAAATTACATACTACTTACTATTATCAACGACGACGGGTCGAAGACGACGACACTGTCTCTGAATGATGAAACCACGTTTTAAACCACACAGGGGGCACACAGACACAGGCAGGCAGGCTGGCTGTCGCGCATCACAGGGCAGACACGAAACACCACGACGAGTCCACGACCACGAGGCGACTTGAACCGGATCCTCTGATGTCAGCAGCCTGAGCAGCGCCGCGCGCTGCGAAATGGTCAATCACTGCATGACTACATTCAAGTCAGACACAGTGATTGGCCATTATGCAGTGCTGCTGAGCAGCAGTGCACCACCCACGCGCGGCATCCAATAATGGATTGCTGCGCGGTGACCGGCCAATCCTGGCGCTGCATGCAGCGCCAGGATTGGCTAGGGGGGCACACTGTCTGCTCGCCCTCTTGCCCTTCCTAACGCTGGGGGCTGCTGCCCGGCTAAACCTGCACCCCCCTGGTCACTCACTATGGGAGGGGACCTAACTGCGCATGCTTGGGCTAGTTTCAGCCCCAAGCTTCACATTCTCTCTAGGGGTACCTGTCTCTGCTGCTACAGCGCTGGTGTCACTCAAGCTGTGCAGGACAGCCCCCCTGTGCGCAGCGCACTCCCGGTCAACTCGGGTGCTGCCCGGATTCCAGGCGGGGCTCGGCGGCGCATAAATAAATTACTGCTGGTGGCGGGTTTTTTTCAAAATAAAAGTAGTTCAACAATTGCCTTCCAGCCGCGGGTCCATGTGGGCTAGTGGGGCTACGCCCCTACACCCCAATGGACGCACCGCGCCTGGTACCAGGTCAATAAATGTCTATGAGATTTGGGAGACTAAGGGCCTCCTCCTTACATTTTGCAGGGGGCCCCATCATTTTGCGTTACGCTGCTGGTTCTCTGACCCACTTCCACTCTTCGCGGAGAAATGGGAACAACAGCCTAAACATCGATGTGTGGCTGAGTGGTCAAGATCGAGGCAGCCTGAGGCACAGATTTATTACTGATACAGTGGCCCTGGTGCTTTAAATCAAATTACAGCAGCACCACTCTAGTTGCACATACGCCAAATCCCTCAAGTACCTTGGAGACATCAATATTGCATGGAAATAAAAGCATTTCACAACAACTTACAGTGACATTTTGAGGGCCACTGTACTTAACAGCGGTGTGAAAATATTGTTTGGCCCATATTAACAGTAATCATTCTATAACTGGTCAACATGTTTTCTCCCTGTGTATAGCATCCTACATTAGCCACTTTTGCATTTAAACATTAACCCTAGGGACCTAGTTTAGAGGCCACCACAATGGGGGCTGCAACTTAGATGGCACGTGCTGATGTTTTGGGCCGTTTAAATGATTAGACTACCTAGTGGGTTCCATGCACTTCAACACTGAGGGAGGCGTAATAAATAGAGGGAGACTGGGATCAAATGAGGAATGCTTACATGTTGGGAATGAAGAGAAGTTAGCACACAGGCATCCAAGGCGCCTAGCGTCCTATGAGTTGTGTTCCTGTAAAAGCACATTTGTGTTTATGCCTCCCTAACCTAATTGCCTTCTCATTGGCAAGTCAATGGAGTACTAATGGACTGGCATAGCCGTTTGGGGCTTGTTGCCACCAATAGAGAACAGGATTATCCTTGGTAGCACTTTCTGCTGTCTGCGTATTACCTTCGGGCGGCGAGACATATGGCACATTTCTGAGCCACAGATCAATTATCAGTGCCTGACTCAGATATCTTTTAATATTCAATATGGTCTCCAGAAAAGCCTCACAGCAATTACTCTTGCGGAACTAGAGGGCGGCACTAAAGCTGCTGGGTGTACAATCCACTCTCTACACAGTATAAGTCCCTGGGCACTATGCTCATCAAAATTTCAGCTGTGGAAGCTAAGTTGCTACATGGATTTATAGATGCTGGAAATTGTAGTTGATGTGAAAACATGAGTATAGATGTGGAGTTCTTCCACATTAAGCTGCAAGGAGGTGAGAATAGAGGGATGTAATGGAAGACCGTACGCATAATGCTTCTAACTAGGGCTGGACATTTGGCAGCTGAAACATAAAATAATTAAACTGGCAGAATGGACATGATGCAACAATGTCAGATTACATGGAGTAACTCCCTCATCTGTTTCTCTGCTCCACCTGGTAGCTTAGAGCCTACAGAATTAGCCCATGTTCGGTTCAACCACTATCACAGTGGAAAGCTGTTCACATTAGAGATTGAAAGGAAACTCTTTCCCACCTTGAAACTGACACTGCTGCAACATGGGGTCTATTATTCAGAATGTACATTTGACAGTTTCCTCTTACCTGTTACACCGGTTGTAGCCTCTGTGGCTAGATTTCCTTGCTGAAATATGCAACTATCACAAATTGTCCACATAGACTTCATGAAAACAGATCACTAATTAAACTAATTAAAGTAATACACTTGCATTTCTATTACTCCTTGGTGGTAACTCATAGGAATATTTGGTAATTTTGAATTTGCATCTTATTGTGATTGCAACAAACTGCATGTGATGTTATTTAACCTGGAATATACAGCATACTTTAAGCTCTGGATATCTAAATCTTCAATATTATAGTATAAAATAGGAAAACTATATGCTTACCAATGATAATATTTACCTCAATATAATGATATAATATTTTATCTTTGATATTTACTACCATCAATATTCTGACTTTATTATTAAGGATGCACCCATCCCCAGGTGAGTTCTACAAATAGGTCAAAGAAAAAGTGATAGACTCTATATAAGACATTTAAAGGGGCAGATCTAACAGGCACTATCTTGTTCCTCTGTAATATGGAACTAATAGCAGTATTCCCAAAACCCAGGAGAGACTCTCTACACTGTGGTAGTTACTAGCCATTTACAGATCTTAAGCCGACATCAAGATCTTGGTGAAGATACTGGTTAAAGAGCCCAAAAGATTTATAAGCACTCTTATTTAGCAAGCCCAAGTGGGATTTGAGCCTGGCAGAACATCTTGCAACCATGTGAGATCTTTCTCTCAGACAGCTCAGAGGAAACTAAGTTTTCCTGTCCCTTGACATCAAGAAGTCTTTCAAGAGGATAGAGTGAAGTCATATGTTTCAGAATCTTGGCAGATTGGGTCTGGGTTACGACCAAAGGCAGGTGATTATATAATGCACTCATGGCACAAGTTAATTGAGGGTTTTTTGTTTTCGGATTCTTTTGGTGGACACAGCAAGGCTGTCCTTTATCACCTCTTCTATTTTTCAATAGCCTTAGAGTTATTAGCAGCAATTTTGTATCAGTCAGCATTGAACTTATGCAGGAAAAACAGCAGGACTGCTAAAATACTTTTGTATGCCGACAAATCTGCTTACCCTCACTGACCTACGCAAATCTCTCCCCTCTCTTATTTCTAGCATAGCAGATTTTTCTGCTATTGAAGGATATAAGATAAACTGCGATAAGAGTGAGGCATTACATATTTCTTGAGTCATGAAAAGAGATGCTACAGAGGGCTACACATTCTAACAGAAGTCAAAACAGTTTAAATATCTGGGAATCTACATAAATAGGAGACAGAGAAGAATCATGTCAGACAAATGATATCTGTTGATTGCTAAACCCAATGCAGAACATGCTATATGTTTGCATAGGAACTTGTCACTATGGGGTAGGGTTCAGACTGTAAAAATTATAGTAGCTCTCCGTTTCAGTTATGTGCTAGGCATACTCCCACAAACGATAACAACTTCACTTTTAAAGTCTATCAATAAAGGTATCAAAGACTTCATAATATAGGACAATATGAAACCAAGACTAAAAATCTCTAACTTAGTTCTCTCTAAAGCAGTTCTGCCTATTTATATGCCTCATATAGAGTCTCGAAGGAATGATAGCAAATTGACTCTACTCAACATCGAACATTATTACAAGGCACACCACTTACCCCAAATACTGTATATTTGGACAAAGACAGCTCATATCCCACTATGGGTCTTAATTGAAAAGGTATCTACTGTATAATTCCAGAACATTCACTTTGCTAACGAAAAACACCATAGTCAAATCAATAGTATGAGTCTGGCTGATGACCCGTAAAACATAACAGGGAGATGCTCATCTTTGTAATCATGGACTGATCTGGAACAATGGTAGGTTGTGTTTAGGAGTGCAACCAATTGACTTGGGCACTTGGAGGATAACTGGTATTATCACCCATGACCAGATACTAGAACAAGATGAAATGAAGGGTTGAAAGAGAAGTTCCATTTGTCAAAGATGGAACTATGCAGTTGAAACACTGTCTCCAGAGTAAACTAGGGAGGATGCCTTGGTATATACAATAGTTCGCAATCATCTAATAAATAAAACAGTGAGGACAATATAAAGTTGTGATTTCAGGGCTATATACCATTTTCAAACACCAGTTGTATTCTAAACCCCTATTAGCTCAATTACAAGATAAGTTGCAAACAACACCATCGGTCGAATACAGGAAGAGTGATTGAGAATCTGTGGTAGTGAATTTTGATAATGGTGTTCAAGATGCCAGAATAAAATACAGTCTATTTAAGACCCTTGTACTCAGCACCTCTAAAACCTTTACAGGGAGGCTTATTTGTCAAGTCCAACTGTTAGAGATGCACACAATCTGGTTATGTTCTGCTGTAAATTATCTGGAGAGGTCCTAAGCTCTCTGAATACTGGGTCACGATTGAGAAAAATGTTTGCGAAAAATCAGACACGCCTTTAATCCTAACAAATAAACTGGTCATGCATACTCTCAATGATTTCTCATCCCAGTCACTGGCTGGCGACTGCATTGGCCAATCTCTGTCCTATTACATTGGCGGTCACCTCCAATGCAGACCATTGACAAATAGATGGTGGAATTGTATGAAAATGATTCTTTCGAGCCGATTATAAATGGACTGCAGATGGATGTAATGTAACTATTCATTGATAAAACCCCTGTTGAAATCAGAGCCCCCCTCCCATAAAATTAGCTATAAACATAAGGCACCACCTAGATATCTGTCACTTTCATTTCAGATAGCTTCCTAATATTTTAATCATTAATTAGGCATCTCTACATTAGGCTATATTATAGATGACTAATGCCCAGATTAATTAAACATAATTCACTCTCTATTCCAGACTCACACAGGTAAGAATGGACGAATATATCTTGTTATCACGCAGTCTTTTTCCCCGCAGGGAATTACAATGCAGTTGTTACAATGACCGCGTTGTAATTCCGCATTTCATTACCCCACAAGTCGTAACAGCGACTTTCGGAGGGGGGGCGCTGAATGTTGGAATAGTAAAATATACTATTTCAACTCCAGTCTGTGCGGACATTAGGGAAGGTGTTGGATTTTAAATCCAACACCTTCACCCCCCTCCGCAAGTCGTTGTTCCAACTTGCGGAGTAATGGTATGCAGAATTAAAACGCGGTCGTTGTAACGACTGCGTTGTAATTCCCTGCGGTGAAAAAGTTTCGCTGTAAAGGTAGTTTACTAAATGTACCAGAGTACCTTTCACTAAGCCTAGCCCAGATGAACTGTCACATGTATCACAATTGTAATCTCCTCGGAGGACATGCAATAGCATACTAGGGACCTAATTACAGCTACGGAAGTCCGTAGTCACAGTGGAGGTCTGACAGCTGCTGTACTGGGACCACCCACAGTATTACAACTGCAGAGGTCGGACCACCACGAGACCGACGCTTTGGCGCGACGGTCTTGAGGCCACAGTATGCTTGGTGGTGTTGCTGCAGCACTGCCAAGCATATTACGAGTTTCCTCACCGCCATCAGTTTCATGGCGGTGAGGAAGCTGGGGGCCCGACAGTGCCCCCTGATGCCTCTGTGCACTGGGGTGCATGCAGGCGGGCACATGGTGTGCCCCTCTGTCCGTATGCACCACCAGTTCCAGGATGGGATGGACATTCCAGTCCATGCTGTGCTAGTACGTACTGTGGCTGGCCCAAGGTGCTGCTTTGCTAAGGCTCTCCTATGAGCCTTTGAAAGGCAGAGCCGCAGGACCGCTCACCAGATTTTAACTCGTAATTCGGCAGGCGGTGTGCAGACGGCTTTGGTGATCCTGGATACGGGGCTGCAGCATGGTGGCCCACTCCAAGGACCGCCAAAGTCGTAATCAGGCACTAAGTGTTTTTCATGGATATTAAATCAGTTGTCTGTGTTGATATCATTCAGGTCTGTCTTTTGTTTAGTTTCAACACCCTGCCTTATCATGCCCAATGTCATTATGTAGAAGTAAATCTAATGATTGTTTGCCTACTGGAAGGATGTATTTATTACCGTCCAGATGCTATAGAGTATTGGGGAACATCCTTTACAACGCAACTTTTACAACGCACTACCATTACAACGCAACTTTTACAACACAAGTGTTTTTACAACGCATGACTTTACAACGCATGCCATTACAACGCAGATGTCATTACAACGCAAGTCTTTACAACGTAAGTAGTATGTATTTTATTATTTGTTTCTTTTTTTTAAATTATATATTATTAAGGAATATTTTTTTTAATTTACATTATTAAATGATTTATTTCCCATTAATACTGAAGTTACAAATAAATAATTTATTTCATATTTCATATTTCAAATATTTATCAATTACATTTTTATTTAAATTAATACTCAAGTATTTTTAAAATCTGTTTCAATAATAATGGAAAATTAATACTTAGGTATAAATTAAAAACTGAAGGTATATATATATATATATATATATATATATGCAGACAAACCCCTCCATTACCGAAAGAGAGAGGCCACACGGGGAAATTTCACTTGGAAGCCTTTTATTTAAACAGATGTCTGGCACGATGCATTTCGGCTGGTTAGCCTTCCTCGGGTGCCTCTGTAATGCCAGGATGCTGCCCCACCTGTGTTTTAAATAGTCCTGCATACCTCCGATTGGTGGAAGCGCACAGTGCTCCTGGTCATGTGCTCGCCCCTCACAGTGTAATGCATTACAAACTACATCTCCCAGAGTTCCTCTTGCCTGGGTGGAAGTTGCGCGGAGCCGGATCAAACATCATTCCTCCCTTCTCTACTGGTGCACTGCAGGGGAAACACAGGTGACAGATTGGAAGTATTCCTGGTTGCTGTTTAAAATCACAAAGTGCTTCCTTAAGTCCCCTTACACTCGAGTCTCTTGAAGATAGTGTCCACTGGGCTGCGGGTTTACATTGCAGTGAAGAAAACCCCTCGTGAAGTCACAAGCTGCACCTGGCAGCAGCCCTTGCATCTCCTACTTGCTGAGGCGGGCTGGAGAAATTCCGATACCTCGGATGAATATATATATATTACATAATTTGATTAATTAATAAAAATTAATAATAAAATTAATACTCTAGTAACATTTTCTGTAAAAGAAATTTGTGTAAATTTAATTGATTTGTTTTATTGTAATCATGTATTTAAAAAAATATTCAAGTATTTAAAATTAACTGAAGGTATAAATTAACTTAAGGTATATATTAATTAATTTGATTTAATTTAAATAATAATATTAATTGAATTAATACTCAAGTAAATTTTGTTATAAATGAAGTATGAGTAAAACTATTTCATTATTTTAAATATATTTATGTACTTAAAATATATCAAAAAAATAATTGAAGTATATTTTAAATTTAAATATAAATATAAATATTACTGTAGTAATAAAATATATATATATATTTATGTTTTGGATTATTAATTTCAAATAATAAAATTAATACTCAAGTAACATTTTCTGTAAATGAAAATTGTGTAAATTTAATTGATTTGTTTTATTGTAATCATGTATTTAAAAAATAATACTCAAGCATTAAAAATTAACTGAAGGTATATATTAACTTAAGGTATATATTAATTAATTTGATTACATTTAAATAATATTAATAATTGAATTATTACTCAAGTAAAAGTTTTAATAAATGAAATATGAGTAACATTATTTAATTAAATTAAATATATTTATGTATTTAAAATATATCTCAAAAAATTATTGAAGTATAATATAAATTTAAATTTAAATTTAAATAATACTGTAGTAATAGCATAATACATATATTTTTAATGTTTTTGATTATTAATTTAAATGAAGAAAATTAATGTATATTTATGAAGCTTGTTAAGCGCTCGGCTACCCCCAAAGGGGTTGTCCCGGCGCTGTAGACTGCAGACTTGGAAAAGAGAAACCCTTTAAGAGATGGAGAACAACCAAGTTTTCAATTTACTACAAAAAAGAGATTCAGAGGAAAGGTCCAGTGGGAGGCTGTTCCAGAGTTTAGCAGTCATTACACCAAATGCTCTGCCGCCCATTCTGGAACGGCGAAAGCGAGGGACAATCAAGAGACGCAGGTTGTTCGACCGCAAAGATCTGACCGATTGAGATAGTACAAGTCTCTTTCTCAAGTATCCCGGGCCCGAACCATTAAGGGCCCGAAAAGCAGGAGTCAGCATCTTGAATTGAATGCAACGGGCGATGGGAAGCCAATGTAGCTTCTTACGATAGGATGCGACCGACTGACGATAGGGGATGTTGCCAATCAGTCTCGCCGCCGCATTCTGAACGATCTGCAGACGCTCAATTTGGTACAAGGGGGCACCGGCATAGAGACTGTTGGCATAATCCAAATGTGAAGTGATCAGGGTGTGGATGATGGTTCTACGGGCATCCAGAGGAAGGTACGGAAAGATCTTTCTGATCATACGTAGTTTCCCGAAGCAAGCTGCCATGACCTTGTTGATTTGGGCTTTACAGGAAAGAACGCTATCAAATTGAAAGCCCAGATTACGTACTGTTTGGACTGGAGTGGGAGGAGGATTAAGCACAGTCGGCCACCACAGACTAGCAGGCAGCGTAGTTTTCTGATTAAAAAATAAGACCTCCGTCTTATCAGTGTTGAGCCTGAGATGATTAGAGGTCATCCAGGAACATATGTTGCCAAGGCAATGGCGAAAACTGGCGAATCTGGAGCCAGAGTGATCACTAAATGAAAACACAAGCTGAGTATCATCAGCATAAGAGATCACTCTGACCCCCCAGGACTCCACCACCTTAGCCAATGGGGCAAGATGCACGTTAAAAAACAAGGGGCTCAGAGCCAAGCCCTGAGGCACGCCACAAAGGAGGGGTTTACCCTCTGATTCGAAAGGTCTAAGAAGGACCTTCTGAGTTCGTCCTTTGAGAAAGGAGCCAATCCAAGTCAGAACAGCGCCACCCATTCCAGTCTGGCTCAGACGATCCAATAGTATCTCATGGGATACGGTGTCAAAAGCGGCAGATAGGTCGAGGAGGACCAGCATGGCCTCCTCGCCCCTATCCACACACTCTTGGATTGTCTCAGAGACCTCCAAAAGAGCAGTCTTGGTACTGAAACCAGTTCTAAATCTAGACTGTGAGTCGTGTAGCAGTAAGTTGGTTTCTAAATATTCCGCCAGTTGTTTCTGCACCGCCTTTTCCAGGATTTTTGCCGGTTTAGGGAGGAGGGAGATGGGACGATAATTACTAAATTGCGCCGGGTCTGCATCCACTTTCTTCAGAATAGGGACTAACATTGCCTCCTTCCAAACAGTCGGAAATTGGCCCGTGCGCAGTGATGTGTTCCAAATGGAAAGGAGTGGCCTGACCAGTTGGGGAGCCAGGTTACCCATAACCTTAGCAGGGACCGGGTCTAAAGGGGAGCCAGATTTGCACTGGGCAAACAAATTCAGTGCAGACTCAATAGTTAACTCTTTGAAGGACACCAATGACACTTTCTCAGGGTCCCTGTCACTGGGAATAGGGGGAGTCAAAACAGAAGAGAAAGAAGACGTAATGTTGTTAATTTTATCTTGAAAGTAGTCCGACAGACCATTACATAAGGCCTGGCTAGAAGAATTCTGAGGCACCATAGCGGGGGGATTAACAAAGTCCTTCACAATATTAAAAAGAGTTTTTGAAGAGTTATCTGCATTCTTGATTTGTATAAATGTTTAGAATGAATCACTAAGTTATAGAATATATAGAAAAAAATATTTTTAAAAATGAACAAAATATATTATCCATTTTAAATATAATTTATAAAATTATAATATAAATAAACATTTGATTAATACTGAAGTATAATTTTTTAAGTAATGGAATGTCTGTTAAAATTCTAATTTAAAATGAAAGATTTGAGTTTTTTATGTTAGTATTCAAATAATATTTCAAGTATTAATAGATTATTGATTAATGAATAGTTAATTGAAAATAATATTTATTATTTTGAAAAATAAATTTTAGTTCAAAAACAAAAATTTCTAGAACATGAACAAATAAATGAAACAATATTTTTATTGTTAAGAAATTTTAAAAGTCTAAAAAAGTTTGTTTAAAAATTAAAAAATGAAATTTTCCCACGCTTTTGTATTGAATTCAATGGAGAGTTTTGTCCTTTATTTATTTCCATAGTAGAAGATTTCAATCCCACGGAACTACTTTGCAAGCAGCTAAAAAGGTAGAATAGAGAAGTTTGGGATGGAAATGGAATAAGCATGGAGGTAAATACTATTTATCATTATTAACTATGATAAAAAGTCTATAAATGTTTGTCATTTAATAAAAATACATTATAAAAAACAAAGACACAATAGTTTTCCTTTTACATTTTTTATTAAAAAAAATAATATAGAATATATATATTTTTACTCAATTTTTGTACAATTTTTGAAAATTATGAAATGTAATGTAACATTATTAAATAAATGTTTTAATACGTTTATTATGAAAAAAAGAAATAGTCCTTTATTCATCTTTGCAGCTTTTGATGACGTCGACGTGTAAACGTCCATGCAAGCGGCCATTTTGAACAGCGTCGATGGAGGAAGCAGCATGAAGCTGATCTGCGTTCAGGTAGGAAACTTTTTTTTTTTTTTTTTTTAAAACCTTTATTCAAAAAGTAAGGAGATACATGCGCAGGACCACAACCATCATGGCCGGCCGCAAAGACAGTACATAGGAACAGGAGAAACGTAGGTCAATCAACAATCAGGATATTTCAAGATATTCCAGACGTGGCTGTGAGGTTCGCAACACAGGATATGAGGTTTTCATTTTTAAATTTTAGAGAAGAGTAGGGGCTGCAACAACAAGGACATCACACCTTACAGGAGAAATACACAAAAGAGATGAGGGGGGACGTACCCCATTCGCAGTCGGAGATAGGCTATGACTACAGTAACTATGAATCTAGTCAGCCGCGGCGGCAGAACTGGGCAGTAAGCAATACTACAGAAAGCAACATTACTAAGTATCATCCCAGAAAGCCCACCCCCCAAGAACAGAGAAACAGAAGCTTGTTGAGATGCCAGAAAAAGAAAAAAGGTGCAAGACCAAGAGACAGCCAACCCTACTAAAGAGGAAAAAGCCCTCCCAAAGCCGGAAAAGAGAGATAGGGACCATAGAACAAAACAAACTAAAATAACAAAGTCACCGGCCGTGGGTGCAGCCCGTCAGCCCCCGGACCGGGAAACGAGGGTCAGGCACACAGCCCCAAGCCACCGTTCAGGAGGATCACAGCACGTCACGATGTCTCTTCTCCGGCACTCTCCATCAACGAGGTCACAAATCGAAAGTGCAAAGAATTATTCGGATCCGGAAGACCGGCCACGACCTTGGTCCCACAGCCGATGTTAACCAGTTCCCACTCGGGCAGTTCAGGAATCGAGGTCCCGGCGGCGGCCCTGGAGTAGGCCGAAGATGGGACACAACATAACTCCGTCGCCGAATAAGGTAGGAAGTCCGGGACGGCACCGTTGGCATCAGGCAACCTTCATACAGCCAGGCATAGGGCGTGGGTAGAGGATAGACAACAGGATAGACGAGCCGCCGGCGGAGGTCGACGGAGCCGGGAGCTTGGTAGGAACTTTTTAAACTTTATTTATAAACATTAGAATGTTAATTAGTATTGTAAAGAAAGGATAAGGAGAGGTTGCATAAGATAAATGTAATGTTTATGTTTTAATTTCAGTATGTCGCCGATCATGTTAGTAGAGTATGCCTTTGTCGGGTCGCTATAAATAATAGGTTAATGTTATTTATGGATGTATTTTGTTAAAGTAAGCAGAATGGTATTGTTATTTTAGGATGTCTGACTATTTATTGCTTTAAGGAAAGTTAAAATTTTAAATGCATTTATAAAAAATATCTAAAAGTACTTCGAATACATGTATTTTGAAATAATTTGGAGTTCGAGATTGAAAGACAGCTTGTTTCTTGGTTTTTGTATTATTTGGGTGATCTAGTTGGAATCAAGTTTGTTTTCTGGAATTGTGGTTTTTATGGCGTTTTTAAATGTTGAAAATATGGGCTTTTGGGAACTTTTGAAACCTTGCAAGATGCACACAGTAAGAACATTGATTTCTAGGACTTAGTATTATTATTAGGATGGAGTTAGGAAGTTTTTGGATTTTGTGCACGTTGTTTTACTTTCAGGATGCACATGGAATTTGGAAACCTTTCAAAAATGATTTTGTAAGAATATGGTTTTCGTGGACTTTGGATTAAGATCAGGATGCACATGGACTTTGAAAATTTTTCAAGCAGGATTTGGAAAAAACAGATTTCGTGGAGTTTGGATTACTTTCAGGATGTATATGGACTTTGGAAACCTTTCAAACTGGTCTTGGAAAGAACATGGATTTTGTGGAATTTTACTTTTTTTCAGGTTGGAGTTGGAAAGATTTTGGATTTCGTGGACTTTGGATTACTATCAGGATGCACATGGACTTTGGAATCTTGTCCAGATGGACTTGAAAAATACATGGATATCGTGGAGTTTTGATTAATTTCAGGATGCATATGGACCTTTGAAACCTTACCAAATGGATTTAGGAAGAACATGGATTTCGTGGACTTTGAATTATTTTCAGAATGGATTTTGAAAGATCTTGGATTTCGTGGACTTTGAATTACTTTTAGGATGCACTTTGAAAGTAAAAGGATTTCCTGCACATTGGATTAAAGAATACAAATTTCGAAAAAAGGAAGATGGATTTGCTTGAAAAACTAATATTTTTGAAGACATTGAGTAACATATGGGTTTCGTTTTTGACTTTGAAACAAGAAGAAATATAAGAGGACTTAAAAAGAAGCATTTTCTGGTGTTTGTTGTATTCGATTCAAGAAGATATTTTTTGAAAGAAAATAAATGCATTTTTTGAAAAAAAATTAACATTCTTGGATTACTTGGGTTATTGGATTTTGCAATAAAATGGATTTATTTTGGGGAAACAAGATGAAGAAAAAGAAAGAAGACAACTAAAGGTAAGCTGACCCGACGTTAATTTATTTAAAATAATTTAGAAAAATGTGAATGCCTATTGAATTGAAACATTTATATAATTTAGATAAAAGCAGGAAAGTAAGGTGTAAATTATATTTAGAAATGTAGAATGTTAGCAACATTATCAAGGTAGTCTAAAGCCATACACAACGAAAACTGTTGTAGAATAGCCAATAGTCTCTTAGACATTTCCTTTGATATTTTGGAAATGCGTGTGTTTAGGCTCCCTATTAATGTTTGAGAGATTCTCATTTCTTGAAAACTTTGCTCCTTCTTCAAAGTTTCCAAAAATGAATAGATGTTAGGGTGTGGTTTGCCAATTGTATGGTTGAAGGAGTTATGCCATCCCTCTATGCCATTGTTTGTTTTGCCTTCTCCTTCTAAACAGCTCGTATAGCAGTTCCACCACTCCACATGGAAACGTGGCTTCCTCCTGCGACCCGATCTGCTTAGATGCCCAATCCATGTGTCCTCAAAATAATTTAGTAAGGGTGCCAATTTATCTTCATTTTCGTTAAAAAATTCTGATTCTGTAATTGCAGTGTAGTACTCGTCTACACTTTCAGAAGGAACAAAGCAAAGAGCTGTAAGTTTTTTTAATTCGAACTGTAGTTTGCTATCAGTTGAGTAATCTGCAACCAGGGATGTTTTTTGAAGTTTACGCCAGAATGCCTGGGAAAAATGAAAAAAACATCCCTGAATTTGGGTATCCGTGTACGTTTTAGTGATCACATTGATCATAGCCAATTCAAAATCAACAATTATCTTCCTAGGACTTTTATTGGATGTTTTGCTTTTAATCACTGATAAAAGCTCAGTGTAGGTTGCAGATTGCTTATCAGGTAGCAAACTATAAACTAAGGGAATTACATTGTGGTTAATCTTTGCGTGAATAGTGTAAATTTGGGTGAAAGGATGGGGTGTACTTTTAAACGTCCCATCCATCATCCAAATTTCACTGTTCTCTAACTTAACAAGGTTGCGGGGTGTACTAACGATAAGAATACGTTTATGAGGGTTTTGGTTGTCATGCAGGAGGAAAGGTTCATTAGAAAAAGAAATAGTGAGTTCATTTGGAATTTGAATGTCAGAAAAGGTAGGAGGAGTTGTAGTATGTGTATTACTTGCCTGTTTTTGTCTTTGAATAATTCTTCGCAAATTGGGAATAATAGGCATACTACTAGAAACATGACTGGGGACATGCTCTGCAACCTCTCTTAAAATAGATCCAGTAGTGTCATTGGAGGTGCATGCAATTTCTTTCATTTCATTTATTGTTTCCCTTACTTCAATCTCCATTGCAGAGGCAGAGTGGTTATGATCTATGGTTTTAATAATAGTTTCACCAAGAGTAACCGCTCTGCCACTGCAATGGGATGAGTAATATTGCACACACCTCCAATGTGTACGTGGTTCACTTATCCTTTCTTTACAATATATATATCCAGCCTGTTTTAACAAGCGGTTTGCCTTTTTCGATTTTATGTAGGATGCAGTTTCTCGAGTTGGCATTATCTGTTAAAAAAATTGAAAAAAAGATTTTATTATGTGATTTTTTACATGTTAATCTTAAACTACACTATCACACACTTTCCCTACTGTTGAACCTTTCTGGAGTTAGAATAGTACATTACAAAATACTACACTATCCCTCACTTTCCCTACTGCTGCATTTTCCTGAAGTTAGATTAGTATTTTACACCCCTACACTATCCCTCACTTTCCCTGCTGCTGCACCTTCTTGGAGTTAGAATACTAAATCATACCTCTACACTATCCCTCATTTTCCCTACTGCTTCACTTTTCTGGAGTTAGAATAGTAAATTACACCCATACACTATCCCACACTTTCCCTACTGCTACACCTTTCTGGAGTTAGAATAGTAAATGGTACCCCTACACTATTTCACACTTACGCTACTACTGCACCTTCCTGGAGTTAGAATAGTAAATTACACCCCTACACTATCCCTCACTTACCCTACTGCTGCACCTTCCTTGAGTTGGAATAGTAAATGGTTCCCCTGCACTATTCCACACTTACCCTACTGCTGCACCTTACTGGTGTTTGAATAGTAAATGGTACCCCTACACTATCCCTCACTTACTCTACTGTAGCACCTTCCAGGAGTTAGAATAGTAAATGGTCCCCCTACACTAGCCCACACTTTCCCTACTGTTGCACCTTGTTGGAGCTAGAATAGTAAATGGTACCCCTACACTATCCCACACTTTCCCTACTGCTACACCTTCCTGGAGTTAGAATAGTAAATTACACCCCTTGAGTATCCCTCACTTTTCCTACTGCTACATCTTCCTGGCGTTATAATAGGAAATTACACCCCTTCACTATCCCTCACTTTCCCTACTGCTGCACCTTCCTGGAGTTAGAATAGTAAATTACACCCCTACACTATCCTTCACTTTCACTACTGCTACACTTTCCTGGAGTTGGAATAGGAAATTACACCGCTTCACTACCCTTCACTTTCCCTACTGCTGCATCTTCCTGGACTTACAATACTTAAATATTGCTCTATGTTTACTTTCATATTATTGCATTTGTATCTGTTTTACCTTTTTAGTTGGAGGTATTGCCTTTTTCTGGTAACTGTTTTCTTTCTATTGGCTTTGTTTTGGTTTTCTTTGGAAGGTAGTTGTGAATCTGTAAAGATTGAAAAGAAAGAATATGTTATAGATTTTTTATATTCTTTAAAACAATTTACATGACTGTATTCATCTGCACTATCTTTCCCTTTCATTACAGATTCAACTCACAGGACTTAGAATAGTATATTACACCCCTACAATATCCCCCACTTTCTCTTTTGCTGCACCTTCCTGGAGTAGGAATAGTAAATTACACCCCTACACTATTCCTCACTTACCCTAATGCTGTACCTTCATGGAGTTAGAATAGTAAATGGTACCCCTACAGTATTCCACACTTTCCCTATTGCTACACCTTCCTGGAGATAGAATAGTAAATGGAACCCCTACACTATCCACACTTTCCCTATTGCTGCACCTTCCTGGAGTAAGAATAGTAAATTACACCCCTACAGTATCCTTTACTTTCCTTACTGCTACACTTTTATGGAGTTAGAATAGGAAATTACACCCCTTCACAATTCCTCACTTTCCCTACTGCTGCATCTTCATGGAGTTACAATACTAAAATATTGCTCTATGTCTACTTTCATATTGTTGCATTTTGATCTGTTTTACCTTTTTAGTTGGGGGTATTGCATTTTTCTGGAAACTGTTTTCGTTCTATTGGCTTTGCTTTGGTTTTCTTTGGAAGGTAGTTGTGGATCTGTAAAGATTGAAAAGATAGAATATGTTATATATTGTTTGTTGGGTATGGTTTGTTTCCCAAACCATACCCAACAATTCAGAGCCAGTAGAAGAGTCAGGAGGAGGACCTTTTCAATATCTTGAGTTTCATTATGACACCAGGTTATGCCGGAGGAGCACCTTTAGTGCCATCTGTAAGTGGAGCAGCACAGGTGGTACAGCCAGCGGGAGCTGGTAAATGATGCACAGGTGAACCCAGCAAGCATGGCTGGCGCAGCAACTGAAGCAATGGCAGGCTGTGAAGTGCCAGAGGGCAGTGCAACAAGCATTAGATAAAAGAATGACTCCACAACCTCATACCCCTCTGGTAAACATTATTCTCAGTCAGTCCCCTACCGGGCCAATGCTAAGTGCAACCCACCTACATCCCCAGATAGTCTGAGATGCTTCATTGGCAGACGATCGAGAGAAATTGAAAGTACCCCCCAAAATGATCAATGTATCCCCTCGTCCAGTAATGCTGATAGTGATGATCTCCAGGATTCCCCATTCCACACATCTGATGCCCTCTTTCTTGTACAAGAGTACTCAGGGCCAGGGGTCTGGGCCGAATTACCATTAATTTCCCTTGGGCAGACCCGGTTAATTTTAAAAGAGCAATTTGAAAAGAGTAACTGGCCACGATAGGCACCTGGTGAAGTGGCTGCTCTTGCTGCAGTGAAGGAGGCACTGGTTAATACTGACTGGACTAAGATCTTTAATTGTCAACGCTATAAAGGTGAATCGCCTGCTGATTATTTCACTTGATTCACAGATGTAGTGGAATGGTATTTTGATATTGGTCAACGTGCTTAAAGTGCTCAGAAGACTTTTGTTCATGGTCAGCTGCCAAAAATCCAGGATCAGCTTCACAGCACATGCATTGGGCACCACAGACCAAGGGTCTGACTGAGCTGGTGTTTGTTGCTAATCATTGTCTTGCAGCGCAAGAAAAGTAAAAGTAATAGATTGTTATTTTTACAAATGGAATTATTTCAATAAATCATGAAAGGGAAGAGTTGGTAGATCAAATGAGAGGGGTGAGCGAGGGGAGGAAGATTGGCATCAGGCCAGGGAATAGCCAGGGACAATGAACCCTACTTCTTCATGTTTTAGCTGTTGGCAATTGGGTCATGGGATTGCCATAATTAACGCAGCCCACCAGCCCAAACAACCTGAGTTCACCCAAGTCAGAGTTTATAGCCTACTTTTTAGAATACCCAGAGAGTTGCCATCTGCTCTGTAAACACCTTCATCCTGGTAGACTAAAGCTGGTCATATTTGAACTGTGTCATTAACAGGAAACCTACCTCATGCCTTATTGATACTGGTGCCAGCCCATCTGCCTTAAAAATCTCTGAATTTCCCTTATGACCTCTTTCGGGCTTGTCCATCGATGGAGTTGCTCTTTGGAATACCTGCATCCCCACTATTTTACTGATGCTGTTGCCAATACTTTGAGTCCTGTCACAGATCAACATGCCTTTCTATTGAGTCCCACCTCTCCTGCAAACCTATTGGGGAGAGTGCTTCTGTGCCAACTGAACTGTGCTGCTAATTGCACTAAAAATCCTGTTTATCTGCATGTGCCGAACAACATTGAAAATGAAGTTCCAGCTATCTTATGTGAGACTACTGATTGTAGTAATGATGTTGATTGTAAAAATAATGCATTGATCTCTTAAATACCTGATCAGGTGCACTCTACTTTATGGTCTGTACATGCAAACGTTGTTAGATGTAAGCTGCCTGTTGAGACCATGTAGATTAAATGAAATCCAATGAAAAAACTGCCCCACAATCCCAAATACCCATCCGCCCTTAAGCGAAAGCAAAAATGTGACCTGACATTTGTCTATTGCTAAATCGCTCCATGATTATATGAAGAAAAGTACCACAGAACACTTAAATTGGACCAAAGAGGTAGAATGGGTTTATGTTACTTGGATATAACCCTTAATTTCTGCCACTGAATTAGGGTTACATGACATGCGTGCACTGCATCCCCAAATGCGATGCAGTGCACTTAACGAAATTCGTTTTATTTATTTATATGTTTACTTACCTGTAAACCTCCGTAATCCATAGTTTACTCCCCCCCCACCCTGCCCCTCCCCCTCCCCACATCACCGCCCAGCAGGTACTCTCACTACCGACCGCGGCTGACTACTCCTTCGTCTTCGATACAGTTGTGGCAGGACTGCTGCTTTGCCAACTGTGATCTTTTTGAGACCCCAGGGCTCAGAGGTGACAAAATCAGTGCCAGGAACAGAAGTGCGGCTCCACATTCCTTACTTTCTGTCCTTTTTTCATTACACATGTAGTGAATAGTATTCTATTGCTTAATATTAGTGTACTAAGAAACGGAGCACACCTACTTGGAACTGGACCTGTGGTGCAGCTGTAGTAAGAAAAACTGGTTTTAAACGGTTGTTGTTTTGTGTGTTTGTCGGTGAGACTGTGTTTATGTGAGAGACACTGTGTGTATGTGAGACCATATGAGTCTGTATGTGTAAGAATGTATGAGTGAAAATGAGTGAGAGTTTGTGACAGGTAGTGAGTGAGTGAGGTTGTGTGAGACTGAGGCTATTCATTGACATAAGGCAATACTGCACCAAAGTTGCTGTGCTGCCTTGCATCAAAGAGAGGGAGCAAAAGGGCACCATATTTACTAAGATATGGTGTATTTTTTTCCCTGCCCATGCGGTGGCACACTTTTGGCAGCCATGTGCCAATGCACACACCCTTGAACCATAGTATAAGGGTGTTTGTATTATTTGAAGCATATGTTCTGTACTGGAAGGACTCCTTTCCAGGACAAAAACAATGCTTTAATGCTTCTCCCACTTTGTATGTCTACCTTACACTGCAGCACATATGCAAAGTTTGAAAAAGAGGAAAAATTAAAACATCTCTCTTTGTTACACCTGTCTCGAGGAGGCATAAGATTTTGATGCAGATTCCTTTCTATTAATGTTTGTAGATAGGGATTTGCATCAAACCCCATGGACGGTTGCATGAGTACGCCCATGCACACCCATGGATCTCCCCTTCACACAAAGTAATGGAAAGCAGCACAAACCACATCTTTGCCTTAATTTGGTGTACTATTGATTGATTGATTGATTGTGGGTTTCTAACGCGCTAGAATCAACTCCCGAAGGAGTATCTCCACACAATAGACCGCTGGGGAACCTGTCCTGGCTTTCCCTGTGAGATAGTCCCTACAGGGTATCTCCAAGGTGAAACCAGACATCCCCGGCGTATGTGGGGGGCCGTTGTGGAGATGAGGCAAGCTAATGCCCAGAGTTGCTGAGTGTAATCCCTGGTTAGAGTAGGCACCGAGGTGAGAATTATTGAGTCCGCTGACCCTGGTCCACGACCCTGCCGCGTCGGGAATTGAACCCTGGTCCCGGGCTGTCCTCTGCTCCCGGGTCTGCCGCCTCTAACCAGTGAGCCACACCACTCCACAAATCCTGATTTGCGTTGGATAGTAAATCCCATCTTAATACTTTGCTTTGGGTTTACATCACAGAAGTGATGCAAGCCTTGTGCAAAGCATTAGTAAACCTAGGTCTGAGTGTTAGAAAGTACAAGTGAGTCAAAATGAGTGTGATTAAAAGTGAATGCACATGAGTGAATGAGAATGAATGAGTATAAGGCTGAAAGAGAGTGAGTGTGACTGAATGAATGTGAGCAAGAATATGATGTGATGCTTGCAAGTTTGTTATTTGCTCTGGAATAATCAAGGAAATGACTATCTACTAGAGACACCCATGGCAAAATACTGGCACTGGCATACTTGCAGTAATTCCTATCATGATGGACACTTATGACAGAATACTGCCACTGCCACACTAGGGTTAATTCTTTCCATAAAGGATACAAATGGTAAACTACTAGTACTAGGCATGCTAGAGGCAATTCATATAGAGCGCCTGTGGAAAAATACTGGCGTACTTGATGACATTCTTGACTTGTGGACACCAATGGCAAATAGCTGTCTCTAGCACATTGGAGGGAATCTTGATATGAAGGTAGACAACCTGGCATATGGGATGGTAGGAACAATGACAAAATTCTGGGCCTGACATACTGAGGTAATTTTTGACATACAGGTCACCTGTGGTATATGAATAGCATACACTGAAAAATACAGGCTCCGGCATATTTAATGCCATTTTTGATAGAGGGCACACCTATGACAAAATGCTGGCTCTGGCACAATGCACCTATTTTTTTTACATTTAAGGGCACATGCCACATTTAATAAAAAAAATGTGGTTAACTCTTGAAGAGCGTCAGGTTATTTGACTTCGCATACCATGAAATTATTTGACTATTCCATGTGTGCCTGCTCACCACCTATGACAATTGATCAGGTTTATGTGTAATTGTGCTTTATAATGCACTACTCCATTCATATTGCTCCGAGAGAGAAACCCTCTGCCTGAGGTCTGGTTTATGCGCTTTGCTCCTTCATTACAATTCACGAATTGTATTGTGTTGTTTTGTATTGGGTTTTTTTTGTTGTTTTTTTTTTTTCTCTCTTTAATAGTCAAAGCCAGCCGCGCTGTTACGGGAGGAAATCCCGAATCAGAGACCAGAGGTGAGTTCACTGTTGGTTTATTCACTGCAATTTTATAGAGCATTATTCTTCACGGAAGCCTTTCTCCCCTACTTCTCGTGTCTCTAAGGGGGTTCTATCATTTTCGCCATCTTAGAAGGAGGGTGTGCCGCATACAGTCCATTACCTCCTCGTTAGTCTTCCTCGCCACATGACTTACATAGTGAGCTTCAGCTCCACGACAGAACCCTCCAAAGTAAAAAAAGCCTCCCGCCCCTCCCAACATGGCCGACCAGTCACCCCTGACCTCTATAAGAGGCGGGCCGGCCCAACCAACAGCCTGAACCACCAAGCAAACAATGAAGCCGATAGCCAGACAGGGAGGGGGGGGAGGGAACTCATGTGGCGAGGAAGACTATACTCGGAGTAATGAAGATTACCGGTAAGTAACCGGGGCATTTCCTCCTAACATGGGGAGAGAGGAAAGAGCACGACTTCTCCCTACGGCCTGTCAGCGGCCATCTTGCCTGCTCGCTGTTTTGTATTGTAATTGCATTTACTTTTATGCCCCAGAACTTCCAAATATCTAGTCAGCACCATAATAGAGGTGGCATCTAAAATAGACAAATCAAAGGGCCCAAAGATGTCCACAGATGATGCCAGCAAGAAACTAGGAGCAGTGATTGCTACGCCCATCGCATCTATGTGACACCTCTCTGAAGGACACACATTAACATATTCCTCACCGTTTTGCCTACAGTAACAAAACCTGCATTTTGAACTTAGATTCTCCATTGAAAACCCTTGATAAATATTTCCCAATGTACCTATGAGTTTCTAATCCTGTAAATTAGAAAGCAAAACGCTGGCATGCATGGGGAAGTCCAGTAAACTCACCAAGGTGCCACAATTGTTTTTCAAGGGAACTGTGTGCAGACGTAATAGTATGCAACAAAACCAGTGTATGCAAGGATAATGAAGCCTTCCTTAGAAGTGGCTTTAATGTGACGATAAATAGCACTCATAGCAACCTCTACCGTAGAAGAAGGGGGAGTCGCATAATAGCACAGAGCATTACACGGAGAGAGGTTCAAGCACCTGCAATGAATGCAGAGCCCTGCTCAGTGCATAAAGCGCCGCTCGTGTTCAACCTTTACTTTCCTCACTGCAGCATGTATCTCTTTTGTGTCGGTGAACAAATCTCATTAAAACAGTTGCGCCATTATGAAACAGCATAAACACTCTCTATGCGGGATTGCTATTGGACACTTAATAACAACACGCAAAGAAGAACAATGCGGCTGCATAGACAGAGTTGGGTACCGGCACATCTGAATAGCAACCATTGATTCGTTCTTGCTGAAAGATAGATCTGTTTAGCTTAACATGTTACATGATAAACTGACACGCAGTCTGTAAGTGCTGCCTAGACTAAGTAAAAATCGACAGATATAAGACAATAAATAAAATCAGCAGTGTGTCATTCTTTTAATATTACCATCTTACAACAACAAAAAACACTTTTTTAAAGCAATTGGAGATCGTTTTTAGAAGTTAAAATATGTCCTTCCCTATTAAAGTGTAGAAGTCTGCTGATTTCTCATAAAAAATATTTCCATCGACCTTTTTGGAAGTACATTCTGCACTTGTTTGTACATCATTTCGTGATTTTTTTTTATTGCAGGCTAACAAAAAAATGCATTGCATCCATGTTGTGTTGTAACAAGAGCCGAGGAAAATTGCATAATTTCTTTCTGCTGAGGTCTTGGCTGAGAGAAAAAATGCTCTCCTGCTTGATTGAACAGTGAACATCCGCTTTCCCACGTGCAATGGCCTGACTCCTTCCGACAACTAAATCCGGGAATCACCTTTAATGATAATGTTTTTCTCTTTGCTTAATTTGAGTCAGTGGTTGCCAGTGGGGGGCCCTCATTTTTGGTGACCAGAGCTTATTTTTCTGCACCAGACATTTGCAGAGAAAGGGGAAGATTCATAAAGGAGAAAGAAGGAGGAAGAAATAGATGGAAAACTGTCACAAAGGAGAAACCAGGAACCTGTAAGCGTGAGATAAAGGTCCTGGGAGTGTCTGGCATTGGATTAAGGCGGCATGAAGTGGGTTTAAGCCTTGGCATTTGGAGCGAGGGCTTTTGAGCAGAGCTGTGGAAACCGGCACTTATTATTTTGAAAACTAAGCACTGAACTCTTCCTCATTCGGCGAGCCAATTGAGTCACAAAAGAAGAAATCACTGACGTTCACGTCCTGCATGAAATGTATTGGGAATCTTCCTGGCCTTTTATATTCCTTTGTGTCTGCTGTATAAACACACCATTCACAATGCTACAGGCACTGTCAGTATCAGCTTCATGAACACTTAGTTATCTCATCCTTCTGTCCTGTCGAGGGATACATTGTTGTGCTTCCTCCTGTATGTACCAACTGCTGCTCACCTTGGGCCCTGCAAATCAGAGCAACTGCTACAATTACTGCCAGCACTCATCACGCAAGACGGAGAAGGAGGACAATTATCCCCAGGCAGTGGAAGTGCATTACCTGTATTTCTGTCAGTGGCGGCTAGTAATTTGTAGTAGTAGTGGGAAGGTACATAGGCATACACTCACTTGCACCCACCCACAAACACACACAAACATTCACATCCATCCACCCATTCAGAAAAACACATGAGCACACACACTAACACCCACCCATTCACATGCACATACATGCACACACTGGCACTCATTCATTCGCAGCACCCATATACAAATATACATACATAAACACATGCACCCAAACCCATACCAATAAGTCATTTACTGGGCTGTGGCAGTGAAGGCAGGACCAGTGAGTGGTGGGAAGGAGAAGAATGATGGCTCAGAAAGGAGCTGGAGGCTTCAAGGTAGCAAAAAAACGAGAATACTGTTGTCTCCTCTCATTGGCTAACCTTGTTATGGGTCAGCCAAGGAGGGCCTTCCATAATTCATCACAGAGTGGAGTGGGTCTGTGAGACTTTCTTTGATGAGATACGAAATGGTGGTGTGAGGCAACATTGAAAGACAGTCTGCTCTGGGCTCTTTAGAGATTAAACCTGATGTTCCCAAGACTGACTTTATCAGTGACACCGCTCGTGATGAGAGGAAGGATCGCTCAGGTCTTTGCCAGGCAATGAGATCAATGCCCTCATTGCTCTGAGATCTTTAGCCTGGAAAACCTCTGGATCAGAGTACAAGCGCCTGCTCATTAGCACACGTAAAGCACTTTGCTGTCTGACCCTGACAAGAGGAGTGTTTGTCAAACTGACCTTTGATCACCCTGACAGACACTCATTATGCTTTCGGAATGAGGGATGGAGAACCTGTTAGGATGGACCGCAACTGATTTCCATTGCTGGAGAGTGGAGATCCTTATTGGAGTATTGTGTCTGTTGGTTGATTGTTGAGTTCTGAGCTTGTGCCCCTCTCCCACTACTCCACCGAGAAGCCGGCGACAGCTCGCCCTCTTTACCTTGATGGTCAATTGCAGAAACTGACATACTTGGTCCATTTTGAAGAGCCACAGTAGGACAGACCCCAGAGCACCAGTAAATAACCTCATCCTCCATGGTTTGGGGCCCAGTACACTCTGTCATCTTGTCCCCAACGAGATGTGACATTGGTAATGATACACTGCAATTTAGCATGATGACAACATAAATCCTGTAATGAAAACTCTACACTAATTGCCCATGAAAGACAGATTGCAAAAGAAAGCATGTTGCCCCCAAGTCATTTAATGGGCTAAATACATTTTTAAGGTTTTCCAAACCATAGCAATTATACTTCCACCCTTCATTAGTGATTTTTAAACCTCAGCAAATATAAAGGATTAGACAGAATCTCATCAGAGGACGTGAACTACACACCCTAGTCTCAACCCTCTGTGCAGCATCTACTACATGAAGACTTCCTAGCTTCCAGCACTGCAGACATATCTGCTCTGCATCACCCATAGTTTAAGTGTCGACAGTATATCCCAGTCAGCTTGTAAGCTAACTTTCCACTCCCATTGCCTGCAGATGAAAAAACAATTGCGTGGCCTGAATGCATCTCCTAGTGAACAACAAGGCTGTTCCAGTTTTTAACATCTTGTTTTACAAATGGAATTCCCTCAAATATCGGCTAACATGGCAGCAGCTCACAGTGTATTTTGTCCTGAACAGTTTGACTTTCCTTCTTATCTACCACAGCCTTAACAACTCTACAGAGTTCCAGAAGCAGCTGCGGGTGTTACACAGTGCTTTACAAAAACAATACGATATATGATTTAATCTATTGGTTGTTTGTGACTATAATTCAGGTTCCTTGGTTTATGGCCTTATCTCTTAGCCTCCGAGGTTCTTTTCTTAATATTGTGAGTGCCTATACGTACGTTAATTCCCCTAATAAATTGCCTTGTAAAATACACCTAGATGTTTAAAAGGTATTGTTTGAGGTTCTTGCTCTAAGTTGCCATGCCTAGGGTGTATTATAACTATGGACCCAAACGCCAGCACAAAGCACATATAATCTACTAATGACTCCTCACTTGCCCAGACTGCATGGATCCATGTGCTTACTGAGCGACTGGCCCAGCTCACAGTCATTTGGGCAACTGGAGGCAAATCTGTTGACATTATGGTAAGCCATTTCTCCAGCACTTGACTCAAGTGTGGTAGCTGGAAGCAGCTAGAAGCCACACCAAGCAGGTGGCTGGGCGCTCCACATTGGTGATTTTGCATGTTATGCATTGTTCTCTGATTCCCGAAAGTCATTGACCCAAAAAGACTATATCAACCTTAAAGTTTTTTCCAAAGTTACAAAACAGAAATAATATAGATCTAAATGCAAAATTTGGTCTATAAATTGACTATGACGGGTCGCAAAACCAATGTTCAGAGTTCTGATTGGTGAGCTCCCCTTGCACCGCAGGGGTACAGGGGACCTTTACATTAAAGATTAGCAAGCTCTTTCCACATAAAATAACTTTTCCAGTGAAGAAGTCCCCCAACCTCCTGACACTGCTCAATGCGCGACAGCACTTTCACTAATACGCGGCAGCCTATCGACTAATATTCCATTACCAGCACTGTGCTATTTTGATAGGTTTGTTTTTCAAGATTTCACAAGGCCTTTTACTTGGACGCATTTTCTTCCCCATCTTGATTAATGATTTTAAAAGCAGAGATCTTTGCTTACATTTAACATACTTTTGCGTGCGGTGGAGCACCTTGGTCTCTTACTAATGGGCTGTTGAATGTAATTTTCTTTCTTTTAGCTCTCAGTCCATCCCCTCTCGCCTGCATTATCCAGTCCTCCTTTGTGAAATGTGGGCCTTGTGCGGCCTCCTACTTGAGGGACCTAAAGATTACTTTGTGTGTTTAGCCACTGGGCAAATTCTTGGTAGCTAATTGATGTGTTGGTGGGAAAATATACCCGATATGGGTTTATGCTCTGCCGACACCATTAATTTACCATCTACAACTATTGATCTATTTGAAGTGAGGGGGTGATGTTTTGCCCTCCAGAAAATACCCACGTTGTTATACATGTTCATTTGGTGCCAGAGAGTGCTTTTATGCTGTCCCTGCCACCTACACCATTTGCTATTTGAGTGTATATGGCTGTGTGTTTAACATACTGCATAGCTGATGGGTCCAGGAGGCTGGATGGGTACTAACCTGAGGTAAAATAGCAATCCCTCTCACAATATCCATGCGCTATGCTGCAGCCGCTCACCAGCATCATTTTCCATCCCATGTTCCGTATTTAAGCTCCCCATCTGTCTATGTCCCCAACGCTACCGTGTGGATACCAGTGTATATTACACACATACACACTGGCAAGACTATGCAGCGCTCACACTTTCTTCAAACACACCATTCTCTCCGCAAATATTTGGGGGTATTTGTGTACCTCTACATCGTGTGACGTGGGCTGGGAGGTAAAGTCAGGCCAGATAGTGGGCCGCAGGGAACCCATACTGACAACGGGAACATCAGAAAGTGTGAGGCAAAAGTCCACAAAAATGTCATGCAGCAATGGTCACTATTGTTTTGAACTGCCCAATGAAAGTAGGATGGCGGGCAAGTAAAGGGGTCAGAAGGAAGGGCACTGGACTCCTTGGTCACAACTGATCCTCGCCTTTGAGCCCACCCACCCACACCTAAATCACAGTTGGCGCAGCCGCAAAGACAGTAGAGGAGGGCCTGGTGAAGGCAGCACAGAAAGAAACCCAGAGAAAACAGTAACCAAGGAAGAAGAGCTGCTCAAACAGTGTCCTTGGGATGCCTCTCGGCAGGTGATAGCACACAATGACAGCCAGAATAGAAGAGCTGCTCAGACAGGGTCCCCGGGATGCCTCACTGCAAGGGTACTGGTCAGCAGGTGATAGCACACAATGATAGCCAGAATAGAAGAGCTGCTCAGACAGGGTCCCTGGGGTGCCACACCACAGGAGCATGGGAAGAAGGCAAGTGCTGAGCAAGGATCCAGGGCACGCGGAAACAGCACTTGAGCCCGGGCCGGGTTTGGCGGCCGCCCACAAGATCGGTAGCAAGGGAAGCCTAGAATCGGCAGAGCACTGAGACACCTGTGAAGGGGCCATCGCTCAGGGTTAGTGCTGTCAGCGAGAGATGGAGGTCAACAAATGGAACAAAGTTTGATATTGACAAATGTGATGTGTAACAAGCAAACACGGGCATTTTGAATGACCAACCAATAAGTTGTGAAATGTATGATCCATGTATTGTGTATTAAACTGTAGACTGTATGCACCATCAACTATTCTCTGTGTGATTTAGGAGGGAGAGGGTCAAGTTAAGTCAAGTCAAGTCAAGTCAAACATTTGTATAGCACGCTACTCACCCAGAGGGTCTCAAGGCGCTTAAGGGAGATGAGTTCGCTACTGATCAAACAACCAGGTTTTGAGTTGCTTTCTGAAGGAGAGGTGGTTCTGTGTGAGACGGAGGTGGGTGGGGGGAGAGTTCCAGGTCTTGGCCTCCAGGTAAGTGAAGGATCTTCCTCCCATGGTGGCTCTTCGGATGCGTGGAATCGTGGCGAGGGCTTGGTTGGACGATCGAAGATGGCGGGTGGGGGTGTAGAAGGTCAGGCGAGTGTTGAGGTATCTGGGACCTAGGTCATGGAGTGCCTTGTGTGCGTGGGTGAGGAGACGGAACATGATTCTTTTGTTGATGGGGAGCCAGTGCAGGTCTCTCAGGTGACCGGGCATATGGTTGTGACAGGGTATGTCTAGGATGAGTCTAGCGGAGGCGTTCTGAATATGTTGAAGTCTTTTCTGCAATTTGGTTGTGGTTCCGGCGTAAAGGGTGTTTCCGTAGTCCAGACGGCTGGTGACGAGTGCTTGGTTGACTGTCTTCCTTGTTTCGGTGGGGATCCATCGGAAGATCTTTCGGAGCATGCGTAGGATGTTAAAACATGATGAAGAGACGGTGTTGACTTGTCTGGTCATCGAGAGGGAGGAGTCTAGGATGAATCCCTGGTTGCGAGCATGGTCCGTTGGTTTGGGTGCGCTGCCTAGGGCCGGGGGCCACCATGAGTCATCCCAGGCAGAGGGGGATGAGCCTAGGATGAGGACTTCCGTCTTGTCTGAGTTCAGTTTTAGGCGGCTATTCTTCATCCATTCGGCTACGTCTTTCATCCCTTCGTGTAGGTTGGTTTTGGCGGTGGTTGGGTCTTTGGTGAGGGAACGGATCAGCTGGGTGTCGTCTGCGTAGGAGATGATGTTGAGGTTCTGTTGGCGTGCGATGGATGCGAGGGGGCTCATGTAGACATTGAAGAGGGTGGGGCTGAGCGATGATCCTTGTGGAACGCCGCATATGAATTTGATGGCCTCTAATCTGAAAGGGGGGAGGCAGACTCTCTGGGTTCTTCCGGCGAGGAGCGAGATGATCCAAGCCAATGCCTTATCCTGTATCCCAACGTCCCTGAGGCGTTCTACAAGGGTAATGTAAATGTAAATGTACAGGAATTTATATAGCGCAAATCACCGAGCGGTTTCTAAGCGCTTGCTTAGGGAACCTGTCCTAGTATTCCCCTTTGAGATAACCCCGGCAGGGTATCCGCAAAATGAAAGCCAGGCATCCCGCCGCGAGGGGCCGTTGTGGAGATTAAGCAAGCTATTGCCCAGAGTCGCAGAGTGTGAACCCGTGAATTGAGTAGGCACCGGAGCGAGAATTGTTGAGTCCATGGACATTTTAGGACTCTAGACCCTGCCGAGCCGGGAATTGAACCCTGGTCCCGGGCTGACTTCTGCTTCCAGGTCTGCCTCCTCTAACCAATGAGCCACACTTCTCCACTCAGAGACCGTGGCAGACCGTGTCGAACGCTACGGAGAGGTCCAGGAGGATGAGGGCCGCTGTTTCTCCGTTGTCGAGCAGAGTCCGGATGTCGTCAGTGGCTGCGATGAGGGTGGTCTCGGTGCTGTGGTTGGCTCGGAAGCCGGACTGTGAAGGGTCGAGGGAATTGTTTGATTTCAGGAAGGCGGCGAGCTGACTGTTGACGGTCTTCTCTATGACTTTGGCGGGGAACGGGAGGAGCGAGATGGGGCGGTAGTTCTTAAGTTCGGTGGGGTCTGCTGTAGGTTTCTTCAGGAGGGCGCTGAGTTCGGCATGTTTCCAGCTTTCCGGGAAGGTAGCGGTGTCGAAGGAGTTGTTGTTGATGATGTCCCGGAGTTGGGGTGCGATGACGGAGTCGGCCTTGTTGAAGATGTGATGAGAGGCATGGGTCGGTTGGAGATCCCGAGTGGATGGAGTTCATCAAGCGGATGGTGTCTTCAGTGCTGATCGGGGTCCAGGCGCGGATGGTGTTGGTGGGGGGCTTCGGTTCAGTGGTGGGGGGAGTGGACTGGTCGCCGAAGCTGTTTTTTATGTCTGCTATCTTGCTGTGGAAGAACGAGGCTAGAGAGTCGCAGAGGTCTTGGGAGGGAGTGATGTCGTTGTTGCCGGCGCTGGGATTGGTGAGCTCTTTGACAATGCTAAAGAGTTCCTTGCTGTTATGGGCGTTGTTGTCTAGTCGATCCTTGAATGCTGATTTCTTGGTGGTGCGGATCAGCTGGTGGTGCTTGCGGGTGGCGTTCTTGAGGGCGGTCATGTTGTCTGTGGTTGGGTTTCTTCGCCAGGCTTTCTCGAGGGTCCGGCATTTCTTTTTGGAGTTCTTGAGGTCGTCGTTGAACCAGGAGGCTTTTTTGCTTCCTGTCTTGTTGGGATGGTTTTTCAAGGGTGCTAGTTTGTCAGCGCAGTGGGTGATCCACTTTGCGAGATTGATGGCTGCTTGATTTGGGTCCGTTGATATGGCGGGGGGGTTTGGTTCAGAGATGTGGTGAGCTGGTCTGTGGTAGTTTTGTTCCAGTTTCTGCGGGGCACTCGTTGCGGGTGGTGGTGGGTCGTGGTCTCTCTGAAGCTAAAGTGGATGCAGCTGTGGTCTGTCCAGTGGAGTCCCGTGACGTAATTAAAGGAGATGTGCTTGCTGGAGTAGAAGATTGGGTCGAGCGTGTGACCGGCGTAGTGGGTGGGGGTGTTCACCAGTTGTTTGAGTCCAAGATTGGCGAGGTTGTCCAGCATGGTGGTGGTGTTGTTGTCATTGTTATTTTCCAGGTGGAAGTTGAGGTCACCAAGGAGAATGTAGTCCTCGGAGGGGAGGGCGTGTGGGCAGACAAAGTCAGCGAAGTCTTCGCTGAATTGTGTGCGGGGTCCTGGGGGCCTGTATATGAGGGTGCCTCTGAGTGTGGTCTTGGGGTCGGTTTGTATTTGGAAGTGGAGGTGTTCAGTGGCTATGGGGGTGTCGTCGGAGTTGGTCGAGATGCGGATGGTGTTCTTGTGGACGATGGCGATGCCTCCTCCTGTTTGGTTTATGCGGTCTCTTCGGATGATCTTGTATCCGTCCGGGATGGCTATGGCGATGTCGGGTGCTGATGAGGCGTTCATCCAGGTTTCCTCGAGGAAGGCGACGTCCGGCGCTGTGGTGTCGAGTAGGTTTCATAGTTTAATGGCGTGTCTGTGGACTGAGCGGGTGTTGAGCAGGATGCACTTCAGGTGGTTGTTGTTGGAGTTCAATTTGGCGTTTATGATTGGAGCGTGGGTCCTGATGCAGCAGAACTTGCAGGATTGGCAGGTGAAGGGTCCATAGGTACTTCCTGGGGAGGCTCGGTGACAGTCGATGAGGCGGCCGGTGTTGAATGCAGAGGGGTTGCGGCGTCGTAGGTTCGGCGGGCGGGAAGGCCTTTGCGGGGACCAGGGGGTCAGGTGCTGGTCGCGGTCCAGGCACGGACGGGCGTAGACGGGCTTACCTTTGGCGCGCATTCGGCGCGCATAGGGCGCTCCCGCTGCATGTGAATGCTGCGTGTTTGCCATTCTGCCATTAGTGGAGAGAGGAGGGGGCGGAGCGAGGGAGGAGCAGCTGGGAGGCGGGAGCGGGATGGCGAGTGGGGAGGGGATCGGTGATACTGGAGGGAGCGGTGGTGGGGCCGCGGGGGAGCAGCGGCGGGGATCGCGACGTAAACGAAACTAAAGTAGGCACAATAATAATAGGGGCAAAAGCAGGCACAACAATAGCAGCAGGGGCACGGAAGAAGATGATACAAAATCAATGCAGCAACAATAGCAGCAGGGGCACGGAGGACGATGATACAAAATGAATGCAGCCTCAAAATAATCCACAATACACAACAATGGCAGCAGGGGCACGGAGGACGATGATACAAAATGAATGCAGCCTCAGTACTTTTCTCAGGAGGGCAGCGGCAGTGAAGGGGAGGGAGGAGCGACCAAGCCCATGTACGAGGGTGTCTGACACTCCACAACGGAGACGCCACCACAAAGGGCAACTGAAATAACACTACCAGCAGAGGCAGTTCGTTTTTTAGATCAATACTATATCCCCTCCATCCCCAAAAACACCTTGGCTTATACGGAAATTCCTATAAAAATCTATGGAACCATTTAATGGATACTGGATTTCTGCAGCGACCATATGTCTCCGCAAAAATTGTTCCTTGTATATTCTGTGTTTGGATTAAATTGGGAGCAAGGGGAGTTGGGTTTTAATTCACTGGTGTCTCTGTGGCACTCGTGGATAGACAAATATCGGCTGCCCAGGACTCTTATCGAGGCAAATAGCCATGTCATATTAAGGTAATGTAAAAGTGGCCCTTTTTTCTGTCTCCTGTGTCGCCCACTCGAATGTGTCAAAGTCTCCAAACTGACTTCACGGCCTTTGTCCCTTTAGTCGCTCTTCCAGCCTCTTGGACCCCTCGAGGCTCCTCTAGCAAGTGTCTCATTATACATATCCGTGCTCTCCCTCCGCTTTATTTTTTATTCTATGAATATATCATGTTTCACTCTCTAATTTAATCTTTAATGCATCTAATTCCTCTAATATATTCTCTTTCTTGCTATTTCCAGACTTCTCTCACACCCTCTTGCTCTCTCACTTCCTTTCTCTCTTTCTCTATTCTATGTTGCTGTTGCTCGCTCTGTCTTCTGTCTCATTTCCCTATGGTTCCTCCCACATCCACACTTTCTCTTATCTCTAGATGCGCTGCTCTCACTTCATTCCTACTCTCTTTCCTCTCCCCTCTCTGAAGTTCCTTTCACTGTCTTCTCCCCTTCTATTATTTCTTCCCTTTTCCCCAACACCCATTTTCTCCAGTCTTTCCACTCTCTCCATTAGACACCACATATCTCCTCTATGCTCCCTGTGGAAGCCAGGTTCACTGAAAGTGTGGTGGTGCCAATGCTACATCACACAAGCTACATCACGCCGAGATGTCCTGCAAGCCCCGAGGGATACCCTGACCCACAGGCTGGATTTTAGATTGAAAAAATATGGGAATTGCAGCACCCCTTTAGTCCCCTGCCCTATTCATAAGCAACTCTTCATTCATTTCATGTAGCACCACCCAGCAGCGCCAGATACTAGGAATGCCCTATCAAGCTGGAAAGTGGCACCATAAGCAGAGGCATTGCTCAGGCTGGTGTATAGTTTATCGTCTAAGGTCGCGGTTATCAAAGCCATCCCTTGGATTACACAGCTTTTTAAGGACGCAGAGATGTCTACCAAGTTATATGCCTCATAGTTTCACACCTCAGACAGTTAAGCTGACCTGTGTTCATGGTCCAGTTATCAGAGCTTTGAGGCTGTCTACCTGCACATGTCTGGAAGGGGTGAGCTGAGGTCAAGATTTTTCCTCAGTGAATGTTTAGAATATGGGAAAAAATATTCGTTTAAATAGCTCTGTTCAGACACAGCAGCTTGGGTCCACTTCTCTCACTTAAGTTTCCCTCCCACTCCCGTGTCCTGATACTCTTGAGAATGGTCCTAATTTCTGCGCAATGTTGTTTTCGCTGTGTCCTGAAATCTGTTCCATCTCTTTGCATTTTCCTATTTACCCTAAAATAACGCCAACACGCTTTTAAAATACTCTTACACTATTCTACTGTACTCTAACCTGTGAGAGGTATTACACACTCCAGTTACTGCAGTCATTAAATTAGATATGGAAGCATTGCACTCACTTACACACAACAAATGCACACTCGCCACAAGTCTGTGAATACCTTAAAACACATGCACACTCATCACAAGTCTGTGAATACCTCAAGACTGCAGCCATGTTTCACTGTTACATTGCTTACCATCTGGCATATATAGCCCAGCCCAGGGCACAAGTCCTAAAAAAAGAAGTGGGGGGACTCACCAAGGTAGGCGTGGTCACAGGAAGTGACCTCATGACCGGAAGTAACCTCACAACAGGAAGTGACATCACAACAGGAAGTGAAATCACGACAGGAAGTGACATCACGACAGGAAGTGACATCACATGTAAGGCAGATCTATCATTTGCATATATTGCAAGATTTAACAATTGAAGCTGCTTGGTACTTAAGCCTGTGACTTAAGGTCCCTGGATGTAGGAATTAGCAGCCCAAATGTGGATGAAGTTTGGCGTACAACTACATTAGTCAAGCCATTAAGTGCTGTAAGTGAGGCATACTAAAACATGGGACCATGAACAGAAGTAGAATTAGTGTGTTGAAAAAAGCCAAAGAAAAGCACATACTAGAAACTACAATAGTGATTATCAAAACTATAAAAGTTATTACACTACCTAGAACACAACATTTACATTTATTAACAAGTATAATACACTGTGACCATGAGAGAAAAAAATGCAAGGTGTACACTTACAGTTAAAGCCTGATACTCTGTACATCTGTTATTTCAGAAATTATGGGACATGTTATATTGCCACAGGATGTCTGGCCATGGAAAATGTGAGACAGCTTATATCCTTGTAAGCTATCAATTAAAAAAAGGATCGACCTTTCTAGATTGATTATCTGCATGACGATAAACAATCAACCACCTGTTCACATATGGCACTGGATTCCAAAGAGGACGAGGAGGACCCTTGAGGTTTATGAACATTAATGATAAAAGCATCCGATACCAAGGCAGTTTCGTATGGGTGACATTACCAAGTTCATTGTGCTGAAACCCCTTTCGCAGTCACTTGAACTCACAGGAAGTGTGTTTATCACCCTCAAAACAGGTTGCAGTTGCTCTGGAATGTCATTACCACCATTATCAATATAGTCTCCGAAGCCTTCAGATACACCTTTGTAATTAAGACAGAATCTCCTGCACAGGTTTTGTAGTTTCTCCTCACCTTCAAACCATGGGCTCTCAATGTCATATGGCCACTTCTGTGGGTTGAGAACATCTATCTCTGATGTAAGAGCTAAAAATTCAACTGTCCGAGATGATGTGGCCGACCTATTGCTTGCAAACTGCGCATACAACCTAGAGCGCAAGTTATCTGCCAGATTTTGATCAAACTGGGGAAGGTTTATTTTGACCTGCCCACGTGAGTCCTCACAGCTGATTGCCACTCCTCTAAACAAGCCACTCTCAATAGCTTTTTCAGCCTCCTTCCTGTGTGCCCCTGGAAACTCCTTAAGCTTTTCAATCGCCCTTACTGAACGATTGATGAGCTGGTAAGCTCGTGGCAGAGTTACTTCATCCCTTTGAAGTGCTTCCGACAGTGTTCCAATCTCATGAACCGCATCTGCAACACCAGCTAGATTGAGCACAAAATCGGAAGATGTCAGAATTCTATTCAGCCCGCTGAAAGTAGACTGGTGTTTGGCATCACGAGAAGTACTTAAGCTGGCCTGAACAAAATGCTGGTGAAGGGCTGGGTATGACTCCCACACTGCTCGTATTGCCCTTTTGCTAGAAGCAATCCACCGGATTGAAAATACTCGCCCAATTTTCAGAATTGCAATCTCTAGCTCTTTTGCACATGCAGAAAGTTCCCGCTGATTTTTGGGAGACTGGAGGTACACAGCATACAGTTTTTAAAAAAATGATGGAAGGTGCTTATGTATTTTTATTGTACTTATGCTTATGTATATTTTTCCGCAGTGAGCCTAACTGGCTAGCTTTTGTTGTGCCAGATGCAGCAATGCTCCCAGTGACCCATTCTCTTGACAAACCCACACCCTGTGTTGCTCCAAGTAGCTTAACCTCACTGCATATGTTGCAGCCAAGGCGGCCATTTTCACAACTTAGCCATGTATGCTTTTCTTTAAATTGAGCCCACTGATTGTGGTCCCAACACTCTGGCAAGCTGGTATCCCTTTCAAAAGTGGCACCCACATCCCGGATCTTTGTTGAATAGTCTTCCAGTGGAGAAGGTAGAATCGATCCTTGGCTTGACATCAATTTCTCCGAATCTTGTGCAGGTACATCTTTCAAGCACGCACCGGGCTGTACTAGGGTACTTCCCGAATCAAACGGCGATCTCTTATTCGCATTCGCAAAGAAATCCATGATGCTGGATTTGCGTTTGCTTATTTATGTAGAAAGCAGAAAGCATTGGGTCAGTTTTATATTTTGCATTTGTCACTCATATTCACGGATGGTTGGCGAGGAGAAAAAATTGAAAAATTGCTTGGCAAAAATATTTTCCGTATTACTTTTGGCACCTAGCTAAATGTTTGTGGCCCAATGAGCCACCCATCCCGGTTTGTGGTGGTATTATAATAAAAAAAAAGAGAGAAAGTCACAAAATGCCCTTTTACAAAAGAAAAATTCCCTCAATTCGCAGAAAGCATTGGGTCAGTTTTATTTTTTGCATTTGTCACTCATATTCACTGATGGTTGGCGAGGAGAAAAACTTGAAAAATTGCTTGGCAAACATATTTTCCGTATTACTTTTGGCACCTAGCTAAATGTTTGTGGCCCAATGAGCCACCCATCCCGGTTTGTGGTGGTATTATAATTAAAAAAAAAGAGAGAAAGTCACAAAGTGCCCTTTTAAAAAAGAAAAATTCCCTCAATTCGCAATTGATGATCTTCGATTTTACCGGTGTGATATTGCTCATTTCGTTTCCCATGTCATGTTTGAACATTACATTAAAATGATTTGTGGTTATAAATGAACAAAACATTTTCTGCCAAGGAGTATTCGCGCTTTTTACCTCTCTTGGCTACCACTGTTGCAGCATCCGTGTTAGGGGTAGAAGGTAACGTTTTCGGTCTGGCAGCAGCTGGCTGGGTGAATTCCTGGTGATCTGTGTTGTATCCTGGGTGAGCATGGAACCCAACGCGGCCCTGTTGTGCGGCAGGATTAACCATTGCAGGTGTGAGCAGGACAAATGTAAGGCAGGGAGATCTTTTGAATAGGATGGCTCCCAAGATACTGTAAGCTGTAGTGTAAAAAAGATTCCACATTAGGCAACTGTCAAAATTTTCATAGTTGAAGGATTGGTGAGTCACCGCCAGTCATTCCTTACAAACGATTGTGAGGCATTCCATAGATGTCCATCAATCTTGAGCACCCACATTTTTATATTTGAAGAGGTTAAAGTGCTTTTGGATGTTGGCGACACAGCAGTTTGCCTTTAATGAATGCATGGAGACCTTTCAAGAGTGATCATTTTGAACCCTAAACTTAGAAACATCAATGATTCCTTGCCCGAATGACAAGCACAAAATAAAAATGGAGAAATACAGATAAAATGGGCACAAGAAAATACAGCCATCGTTAATCTGAAAAATCATTGAGAAAGCAATGTGCACCAACTTTTTACTTTCAAGCAGCCCGGGACAATTCCGGCCACTTCTTTGAAATGCAATAGGTCTCAGATTTGCGAGAGTTTAAGCTATTGGCATTGTAAATGACAATGTTATTTCTCTGTTTTGATAATTAACACGCAAATAAAATTCATTGTCATTTAAAGAGGTCTGCCTACTTGGGGCGGATTTGCTGAGGCAGACCACTCTCAGTGTCTGCCATGCCTGGCAGGAAAAATTAACACTGCCCACCACTTGTAGGGGAAAATCTCCCTGTGGGTAGGAGACATTTTTATTTTTCCGAAACAAACCCTTACTATGGTAAGATGGCTAGTGTACAAGACTGAAAGCCTTAAACAAAATGTGCTGTGGTTCCGGATGGCAGTGTAGCCTTAATTGAGCGAAGGTGACATGAACACATTTTCAAAACACTACAGGAAAGTTTGACTGCAAGATTCTGTATACATTACAGGTTCCCAGAGAGGCTGCTTCCGACACTCGACAATGACTATTACACACAGTAGGGCTCCATATTCACGTTATTCTATCGATGAGTGTTATATGTTATCTCCCCACCTATTGTAAACTAGCGACTCTGTATTAAATAGTTTTGTCCCAGCTGCCTCTCTCTAGCTGTGGCTAGATTTATTTATTTTATTTATAAAGTTTTATATAGCGCGAACTTGATCCCGAAGGATATCCGAGCACTTTACAATTTGCAGCAAAGGTAACAAATCAGAACATTAGTCTAACATTGGGAATCTTGGCTGAAGACAATGGAGCTGCCGGGGCATTAACTTGGGTCAATGCCTAAATTTTACATATATTAACTGGCCATTGTATTTATTTTAGCAGATTTATTTATTTCTATTTATTTTAGGAAATGTATTTAGTTTTGGTATATTTTAGTTTGACTTATTTGCCTTCATTTACTTCATTGCAACAAAAAATAAACATTGCTTTACTTTGTATTAATACTGTTTATTTTTGTGATAGTTCCTAAAAAAAGGGCTGATTGTGACTCATGCATTGTAATGGTTGTTTCCCCCCTTACAGGGACTACTTACTATAAAATCGGGGTGGGCCTAGTTCATGATGTCATTTTGTAGGGACTCCTTGAAGAAAGCGGGCAGAACCTTTGCAAAACTTTGTGCCCCCCTATCCAGTAGTGCAATTATCCAAACACTGACAGGATTGAGCCTAAATTAAAAATATACTGACTTTGTGCCGGTGATTAGCGCTGGCACTTAATTGGCAGGGCCGGGTCTTGTGTGACTCTGATTCTACACGCACGAGGCTCACCGTGCATGTAAAATGTTTTAATTTAACTTACAGCACACTTGCTAGTACTAATAATTAATTAACTCCTCAAGTCTCGCGCAGCCGCATCGCATTGTGTTTAGTTTTTCACATCACAGAGAGTGAGTCTGCCGGCGCTGGCGGTTAACAGTGCTGCCGTGTGGGACACTTGCCCTGACCCCCGCCCCCAGATTGAAGAGATTCATGATCATCATTCTTCATCATTATACCTATGGTTCATGGCGGCACCGGACTGCGTGCCGCGACAGCCTTAGCCACTCACTTGCCTGTGGTAGGCGAAGGCCGCGGGCTGTCCGGCAACGAGCGCACTGCGCAGTTTTTTTTCACATTGCTGCCACCCCCCACCATAACCACCCCAGCACATAGCAGGCAGCTCACCGCCACCACCACGAGAGTATATCATCGCGTCAAGTGGGCCTGCCCTGCCCGACCCAGTGTGGCTTTGAGGCGGGCATCGATCCTCAGCCGCAGTTCTGTGTCTGACTGGTGGTAATATCATTTATTAAGCAGCACGTACCTGGCAGGCCTAATCAGTAAAGAAAAAAAAGGCTGTTTGACTGCGTGCATATGAAGCCGGTGTTAGTGTGTCTCGCCTTCCTCGCCTCCCGCTGTCCCTGCCGGGCAGCCCACCACAAGTAACATTAAGTTTAGTTAAGTACTAACTTACTTTAGTAGTAGTACTGTACTAGTAGCTGCTAGTGCTACTAGTGATACCAATATGCCATCATCATTCATTGCCATAAAAATCAACGCTGCTTTTCATTTGGAGTGTGGGTGATGGGGGTCACCGTGGCGTGATGGCCGTGTCTGACGACCCTATCCGACCCGACGGACACGCAGCTCTACACACACAAATACATGAAAACACTTTCAGCAACTAGCAGACATACACAGGCTGACAAATAGAGACTCAGACACAAATGTGGAAACAGCAACACACGGAAGAACACACAAGGGTACACCATCATACTACTTACATTCTAATCTGTGATAAAAGGTTTGAAAGAGGCCGGGAGAGGGCAGAAGGCGAGGCCGGGAGAGGGCAGCAGTCGAGGCTGGGACTGGAGAGGGCAGCAGGCGAGGCCGGGAAGTCTGGTGCAGGAAGCGGAGGCAGGTCAGGCAGCAGGCAAGGAGGACAGTCGCAGCCGAGTCAAGGGGGTCACTCGCTCCGAAAAAGCAAAGGAGCTCATTGCAGGAAAGCCCGAAAAATAAAGGGCATGTTGCAGGTGGGCGGGACTGCCGAGTTGCAGACCCACCCATTCATTGGTTGAGGTCGGATCTTGGCGTCTATTGGGTACCCTGGCAACGCTGCACCTGGTAGGTGCAGGGGCGTGGTGACCGGCGTGCTTGGTAACTTCCGGATTCAGCCAGGCACTCGCCCACCCGGAAATGCTTTGTTTACTTTGTGCGCGCCGCACTCCCATTTTGTAATGGTGGACACGGTTTTGATTTAGCAGGGTGGACGGCGTCCACCCTGAAAAACCCTCGGAAATAAGTGGGGGATGCCGTCCACCCGCGTGGTACCCCGACTCGTGCCCTGATATAGCCCATGATCATGGTTACAGCCCTCAATGTTGCTGTTATCTGCGTATTCTGTACCAGGCACTACTTTACAATAGCAAATAGTAGCTTATTGTAAAGCTCTCTGTCTCCTTGGTTGAGGTTTTCATTTAGATGGCACTATATAAAAACTTCGACATAAACTTTTAATGTAAAATTTTAAAAAAGCAAGACAAGAGCCTGTCATTGTCACGGCTGTGGCAATAGACTTTGTGCTATTTTTTTAAAACTTTGGGGCATATTAGCAAGGCGGCGATATGAAATTATCGTCGCTTTTGAAAAGCGGTGATAATTTCATCGCCTTATCAGCAAAGACACGCTATCGCGTGTTTTGCTGGTTTTGCACACTTTTCAACAACGCCCAGCGTTACATCTCTAATGAGATGCAAAGTGGGCGTTCCAGGGCAAAATAATAGGAGAAATGTCGCTAAGGGACATTTCTCCTATTATCAAGCTGCACGCTAACAAGCAGAGCGTTAGGAAAGTAGTGCTAACCACAGTTAACGCTACTTTCCTAACGCCTGCTTGTGACCCGATTTAGCCATGTAATCCAATGGGAGGTGGATTACATGGCTAAGATTGCCCTGCCCTATCAACAAGGTTATCGCCATTTTCAATGGAATATCGCTGGAAAACCAGCGATATTCCATTGAAAACGGCGATAATCCCTGCTATCGCTGGGATTTTTATCTCCATGGCATTAAGCATTGTTAATACAACGCTAACATGGAGATTATCGCCAGCGACAGCGGGCCATAGATTTACTCATGCTAGCAGCGGTCAGCGATAATTATCGCTGCCGCTTGCTAATATGCCCCTCTGTTCATGGGGCAGGTGACACCAGCGTCTCTAGGGCTTGACCTGCGCGATGCCCGAATTAACGCAGTCAAGGGGAACGTGAGCAGATGCAGCAGTTCGGGAACTAGTCCAGGAGGGAGCTGAGATAACATGTAACATGTATAGCTAGGTATGGGGTCGCATGACCAAGAGTGGGTAAAAGAGCGGGTATAAGATGTTTCTGTGTGGTGAGAGTCTGAACCTAGAAAGTTGGTGATAATTCCTGGCATATTGTGGGTGTTCATTGCACAATGGTGCCCACATCCAACACAATATTGGTAATTGTTAGCGTATTGTGGACATCAATGACGCAATAGTGCCAACATCTGGTCTAATGCAAGTCTCTGCATCATGGTGGTAAATGCTGCCATATTCTGGACATGAACCGCATATTAGTGCTTACTCTGACATAACTCTTGGCCTTCCACAATGGTGGTGATCCCTGGCCTACTGTGGGCATTCATTCTATGATTATGCCAACCCCTCACCTTGTGGTGTTTGAAATCGCTGGCTTATATCGATATTACATGTACATGAAGGGCGCTATCTACCCACGAATGGTAGGAGGGTAGGTGAGTATTTTATGAAAGTGATACACTGATGTCTGGAGACAAAAAGCACAAGTACTAAAAACAAAAACAACGAGTATTTTAGGATAAAAATGCCCTTTTTCATGAGCATGACATTCTTTTATTTGGGGAAATTTTAGTTTATTCGAAAATAAAATGTATAGGAAAATGCTTATATTTCTATGAACAGGCAAGAAGGTATATGTGAACAGAATTACTGTATTTCAGAAATGCATGTATGAAAGTATAAGACTTATAAAGCATAAAAGAAGCTACAGAAAGAAACAGAAGGAAAGAACATTAACACAATGGAGCAGGGGTCTCCAACGATTCCTGTAGTTAGACCTGCTTCTGATCAATGACAAACATTCTGAACTACTTAATGTATTGATTAGATAACAGCACACAAAGTGCAGAAAACAAACACAGCTCATGGAGAACATTAATTCTGCTGCAATGACCCAACAGCACTAATGACACAACAGCTAGATCAAGTAAGATATTCCTGTGTGGATTCTAGGGACCCATTTTGCCCCTTCATTCTTGTTTAGTAAAGCCCCTTTCTGAAGTGAGTGTCTAACTGGGTCTCTTTTATTTGCAACATTTGGGATAATTCGAGAGCCATTATCTAGCTAATTGACCCGCCGGTTCATTGATTCAGTCCATGTTTTCCATTCAAAAAGAGGAAGTAAACAGAGAAGGGAGCGAAGAAAAAAGTAGACTTGAGATAGAGAGAAATGTGAAAAAGGAAACAAGGTTAAGACTAGAAGTAAAGGAGAGAAGAGAGAATGAGAGAAGGAACGGATACACAGAGAGAATAAGGAGAAAATGAGAGAAGAAAAACAAGAGAGAAGGGAATGAGAGAAGAAAGGAGAAGAATGAGGGAATGACTAAAAGAAAAATGAAGAGTGAGAGAAGGGGAGAAAGGAGAAAAGAAATGAAGTAAAGGCGAAACAGAAGAGAAAGAAAAGAAGACAGAGAAGGAAAGGAGAAAAACGGCAGCAATAGAATGGAAGCTTAAAATAAGGAGAGGGGAGGGGAGATAAGAGAAGGAACATGAAGAGTAGCAGGAAATAAGAGAAAAAAGAGAGAAGAAACGGAGAAAACAGAGAAAGAAAAAGAAGTAAAGAAAAGGAGAAAAACAGAAGAGAAAGAAAGGAGAAGATGAGAAAAGCAAGTAAGAGAAAGGAGAGAATAGAAGGTAAGGATAAAAGAAAGAAAAATAAAGATAAGACTGGAGAAAAAGAGACAGAACTAAAATAAGAAAAAGAGAACGAAACATATCCACAGCTCGGTATGTAGGTGCACAACCAACAATCCTTAAAAACCGAAAGTATTTCACATAAGCTTTTTCAGTCTAAGTGAAGGCTGAGTTCTAACATGCAACTCTAAAAGAAGAAGATTAAGCATAATACTTCTTCACTATGTCTGTGCTGAATCGACCTGCACGGTTAGCTTGTGCAGCCTCATAAAAGCAAAGGTATATTTTTTTTAAATGGTGCCTTGCCCTCCACAGCAGAGCAACTGCATAATTCAAATCAAGAGAAAGGTAGTTAAGATTTTTGAGCTCCTCAAAGGTGTACTGTAGTTCCTATATCCCTAATAGGCTTGGCACATTGGAATAACATACACTATAGATTTGACATAGGACTGAGGTAAGTATATATCTATTGAGTATATTAAACTTAATTGTGTGTGTGCCAGCTAACTCAGAGGTCACTAGAAACTTTCTCGAATAAACAAGAAGGGATTAGTCTCTGACAACCGCATAAACATGCCAACTTTGTTTCCCTTAGAATCGGAACAATATCTTCAGAGTCGTGGAAACAATAGATAACTCTTTCACTTAGTCAATCGTGCATGCTTCGTTTCTACAGAGTTGCATAGAACTAGAGAGACGGGCGTTTCAATAAAAGGGGTTTATTGAACAGTCTTATTTCTCATGCAAGAGATATCAACTGCTACAATCGTTAGACAAAGTGCAAAGGATAATGTGTACAACGTAAACAGTAATATAAAGTAATACTGTAATAGCATTGTCTCTTGCTATGACATATATAAAAATACATACATAAATGACACAGGCTAAAATACTCAACTGATGCTTCTAAAATATGCCAACCCCAGTGTACCTAAGCTAGGTCTAGTACGAGGGAAGAAGTAGGTGCTGCTTTAGCATAAGTTTAGTTTTGCCAAGAATTGCCAAAGGTTTCTCTAGGTTCTAATCAGCTCCATACCTTAGAATGAGAAAGGTTGGTATCTCTTTCCCGGGACTCAATTTTCCAACACCCCGCAAGGGGAGTCAGAAACACTGGAGCTGGATTCTTGGCAATAGGAGGACAGTGTTTAGTCAGTGCGTCAGCTGGGGAGTTGGCTTCCTTCTGTACTTGCTGTGATGAGTTGCGTCGTGCAAGTAGGTAGTCGAACTGCACCGAACCACATCATGCTTTGCATAGCAAGTGAAGGTATATTTATACCTTGAAGGTGTTTAGGAATGCCAGTATTGACGTAGAATTCGGGCATATGAACGTCATAAAAACCCCTAAGGAATAGCTGTTCATGCATAATAAATGAGTTCTTTGAGAAATCAATAGCCAAGCAAGGGGAAGTCCTTAACGGCTTAGGAGTCTGGTTTTCCAGGAACTCGTTGTGACGTAGATGAACGGATGGAAATAGCCATGCCTGTATTTGGATAGCATGGACTCTGCCTAAATAAGGACTGGATTTCTAATGTACGACGTTACTAAATTCCAAACATGATAACATATCTAAAAAATATCTATACATGAAGTGCTAAAAACATGTCCAAAAATACATTACAAAATATGCATCAGAACTGTTTGGACGCATAAAATGCATTTGTGCTGTACACATTAAAGCAATTTTTCATTCTAAGCATATATTTACATCTGAATGCTAAATGAATGAACCACGAAAATATACATTTATGAAAATGGCTCGTAAATACAGAAGAAAAAAGGACCGAAACCATTTCATGTCAGATTACATAAAACTGTTTGAATGTGGACAAGGTCATATATTGTCTCTGGAAGTATTCAAATAATTATTGTTCTCTATGAATAGTTCTACTATAAGCAGATTACTTGTGCCAAAAAATGAAAAATACAAATTTGGAAAAAATAATTAATCATAGGAAAACGTTTCGAAGTTAGTACCTTGTTTATGAAAAATGAAGGTCACATTCAAAGTCTCTCAGAACACTGTGTGCCAAAATCAAAAGTCAGTGTTAGGGCTGGGAGAAAACATGAAATCTTCTAAGTCTGTTGACAAAAAGTCATCTCCCATTGTAGGTGAAAGTTGGATTACCTCGTTTAGAAGATTAACCGTATATAGATGTGAAGCCTTGCCTTCAGCATTGGTCGCATCAGCAATGTTCATATTGGGTGGTACCTGCACGCCTGTTGTTTCCTCTGGTACCTCAGCATCAGCATTTTGCGTCTGTGAGATCTCAATAAATGCCGTCATCAGAATTGGTAACTGCTGGGGACAACACAGAGCATGGGCCGTTACCGGGTCCAGCAAAGTATCAACATCCGTTGGCATGACTGATGGGAGTGTCAGACAGGTGTCTAGCACACATTTTCCTCCGCATAATAGGCAGCGTAGAACAGGTAAGATGCAATCTTGCCAAATTGGTCTGAATGACAGGAACCATGTGGTATGTAATCCTCGTAGGCGAGGTAGTCCCAAAATTTGGACGATGCGCTCACGACACTTCATCGCCAAGAGAGTTGTTTCCATGGAGAACTGGGTGTCGCTGGTAAATTGGCTTGCCATATTGTAGCAGTAGAAGCAAAAATAATATCCCTGCAACGAGTCCCAAAAGGAGGGGCAGTCCGCCAAGCACAGAGTGCACAAAGTTTGGAAATATTCCGAGGACTTCTTGAAAAGGTGCTAACAGTCCGGAAAATACGGTCTTAAATACATTTAGTATTCCGCTCGTATCAGGCATATTTAAGATATGACTTAACATTTCTGAGAATGTATAGGGCAGTTTGTATTCAAAAGGGCATGTATCTCGGCAGAAGATCTTGCAATTTGTAAATCATAGGTTTCTGTGGCCGAGGTCAGTGGCACAGTTTTTTGCAAAAGAATGGCTTTCATTCTGCTTAGAGTATCAATTTGTATAGAAGAGATATTCAGTGAAGGCCATAAAGGCGACTCCCTGGCTGTCTTGGTTTTTGAAAACAATACTTGCATACAGCAAATGACCCTGGATGACACAGTTACTAGATATGGTATACCTGGCAACATGCCAAAGCAGCTGTGATCGTTCAACATGAGGTAACTTGCATTTGAAAGTTGTCCAAAAATTGGATCAATCACCGCAGCTGGTGAACCTTGCAGGTGGCAGGATAAATTGTTAGAGGAACCATCGCAGGCCTCATGTAGGTTAATACCCTAACAAAGGAGAGAACCGCTTAGTGTGTTTTCACAGTTTGAACCGCTACGAAACACTTCACGTCCCCCACTCCAACATCTGTGTTTGTATGGTAAATCCCAGGATGTTTTGATGTATTCTTTACCCAACCTTTCATATGTGCCTGCTTGTATGTGTTTTAGGCAATACTGAAAATGGAAAATTATGACAGGCAGAGTGATTGTTCCATATATAATCCATTCAGTAGCTGGTTTTTCTGCTACCGTAAATGGCAATCTTTTTCAGTTTTTCAATGCTCAGCACCGTATAGTCTACTCCCCTCTGTACCAGTTTGATCTGTTTATCAGTGAGATAAATTTCTGAAAACAGTGACGTAGTATTGATTAAATGTCAAGGCACATAGCCTGAACAAAGGTTTTGTAACGTCCAGCCTAGTAGCATGATAGAACGTGGCTGAGACTGACCATGTTGCAACATGTTCAAATCTTGTTCCATGATGTCTATGGCAGAAGACACTATGCTGTCCAATTAATATATCCTGGACAACAGAGTCATTAACCTATTGTCAACCACAGAGAAAGATTTCTCTAAATTTAAAACAATCAGTTTCTCGTATTCTTTCTGCAGTCTCTGCTTGCGTAATCTTCTGTGCTTCATTATAAGCAGCATAGATACCAGCATATAAAAAAACGTTTATGATGCGGTGTTCTTGGTCCTAGCAAGAATTCCCTAAGATCTGTGCCATCTTTAAGTAAAGATAAGTGTTGCTTTACATCCTTAAGTGTAGATTTCTGTAGCCGATCAAGGCAGAGTTTCCCTACCCTGTATGTTGTTACTCTTGCAGGATGCTGTTTTTGAACATATCTTGGATCTGGCCTATTGAATGTGAAACCCTGTGTCTGTTGAGGAATCTATCTTGACATTTGTATGTGTCTGTGGGTCAGATCAACCATTTATTCCAATCTGGATCTGTTCTTTTGTGAAGCAAAATAGTATGTGTGTCGACCTCCCCCTCTGAAGTGTTATCACTCTCAGCTGTAGGTGTAGGTATGGATGGATTGCTCATGTCTTTGATCTTGGCTAACCCAAGGCAAGACGTCTGTTGGACAGTGTCATTCAAAAACATAATTTGCTCAGGGATGATACAGGCTCTAAACATAGCTTCTAACTCCTGTACCTGACAATCTTTTGTACCCCAGACAGTTTTTGTCTCAATGTTGTCTTTCCAAAAGTCGAAACCTAGTCTAGACAGTTGGGCATAAAAGGCTGCAGAATAAAGCTGTTTGGTATTTGATAACATACTTTTCATTCCTGTTTTGTTTACATTTCTAAAGTAAAATGATTCTGGATGGGATACATTGAACCCTGAAAAGTATGGAAATTTCATGGCTAAGGTTTTTGAGCTACCCGTAGGTGGCGTAGGACAATGTTCCTATTGGTTATACATTAATACATTTCTAGGACTTCCAGATTTGTGCAAGAAATGATGACCATAATGGTTATAACAATACATGTGTTCATAGTCTGAAGAACCTTCTAAATATTCATGATTTGTAAATACTGCAGACATTTCTAAATCTGACATCATAGTATTACCAGTCTCGAAGTCCCAATCATCAGAAAAGGAACTTGATAAAACAAAGTCGCTCAATGAAACTTGAATAAGTGTGGAATCTTCAACAGCTCCAACAGGCCCAATTGTCATATTCTGTTTTGTCTCAAGCTATACCATCTAGTACAGGAACGTCTGTGATGTTTACTGTTGACAAGTCTCTTTGTTCACAATGGGATGATTTGTGTGGCTTGAGGAGTAAGCTGACGTTCTTACTAGCTGTGTCCATTTTGACATATCTTCCATTTATCAGCATTCTCAGAGTTATTACCAGAGCTAACCAAAGTAGAAGAAAGAATATTCCCAAAACAATCCAAAGTTCAATCCATGGAGAAACTGATTTGTTGAAATCGCTGGAACCACTTGATCACTTGTTACTTCATTGTAGACAGGGCATTCTTGATGAACTGTTATTTGGGTCTCAAGAGGTACAAGTTCCATAGCTTTGTTGCTTAGTCCTACTTTTCTCACAACAGATTACTCATGGTGATGAGTCTCTCTGTTTGAACCTCTTGGATTGTAGCTAGAGGAGTGTGTCTGCTACATTGACAGAGTCCACTTGGCCTACTGCTTAGTATCGGTACACAGTGTGGTTTGATCATGTCAATGGACACAAATCTGTTCTCCTTTTTACCAGCAAGGGATGGCAGTAAAACTGTTCTTGATCTGTGGATTGCTAGGACAGGTACTGGTTGTCTGTAAGAAGGCCCATATTCCTTCTTCTCCGTGATCTTTTCTCTGACTAGAACACCATGCTTTGGGATCCAGACAGGCCTTGCTGGGACGGTCAGTTTTTCCCAGGTGGTTGTTGGCTGCAGGATCACGTTGCGTTGTTTCGTTCTTAGTTCATTTAAGTCCTGCAAAACAGCCAAACAATCTTTGATATCAAATGTCTTTTGTTCCACCACTGATGTGTGACAATCAAGGTCCGAGACCAACATTATTGTCCCATAAAGGGCCTCATATGGAGTGATACCCCCTAGAGAACTTCTTGTCAAGTTGTTAAGACTACGTTGGACACTTATTAGATGTTTGACCCACCCGTCATCCGAGCCTAATACCCTAGCTGTTATAGATTGCTTTATGTCCCAATTTTTTCTCTCCACAACCGAATTTCCCTCAGGATGGAATGGACTAGAATACTGCAATGCAACGCCCAAACTGGCCCTGGCCTCTTTGTAAGCTCGAGAGCTAAACGCAGGACCCTGGTCAGAATGTAGCATGTCTATTGCGTATGTGCCGATAAAGACTCACAAATCTTTTATAACAGTTCAAGCATCAGCCGAGCGCTGAGGCCACATCCAAATGAACCTTGAACACAAATCCAATGCTACCATGAAAATTTATAGTTACCATCCCTTTGTAAGGGACCGCAGTGGTCCAGGTAAATACACGCTAATGGTTTTTCTGAAATTAACAGGGGCGTCTGCGCAGGACGTTTCACAGTTGAGACTTTCATCTTTTGACATATTTCACAGTCAAGAACATAGTTTCTGGTTTGTTTCCTAATGCCTGTCCACCAGTATCTCTGTTTTAATAATGATACTGTGGCGGAAACACCTGCATGAGTAGAGGCGAGTCCATCATGTGCTGCTAGGAATTAGTCCTAATCTATGTTCCATGTTTAGAATTACTCTATCCTCCACTCCAGGAATTCGAGCAAACGGAACATTGTTTGTATCAGTTATAATGAGTATTTGAATGGAAACCTTTTAGGTAATGTACTACCGCTACCTTTGCTTGTAGCATTGACAGCCAGTATTATTTCACCATCTATTTTCGTTTTTGAACGAGTGATTGCAGCTACAGAAGCCGTTTGCACAGCTGCCTTCGCATCTTCATCAGCCAATGAATTCGCTTCAACACGAACGCCATCATGTTGATGACTCAGCGTATGCATCATGTGAGTGTTTTGTAGTCCTTCTCGTAACTGAAATACTTGTTCCCAAAGCGTTTTATGCTTGATTGTGCCACCTTTTGCATCTTTGAAACCGTTTTGAAGCCAATTCTGCAAATATTCATTGCAAGATTGGACACAATAGAAAGAATCACACGCTATGAGTGTGTGGAATTCGCGATCCGTATTTTCAAGTGCCATTTTGAATGCTTGTAAGTCAGCTCGATGAGCTGTACAATCTCCTAAAGATTGAGTTTTTGTGACCATAGGTCTGAATTTGCCATCGCGCATACGACCTTTAACGATGCCGCATGCAGCACTGTAAGCTTGTTTACCCCCCGTAGCGGGTTGTGCTGATCTGTCAGTATAAATCATACATTCATACTGGTCTAGAGATAGAATTTCAGTAGGCAGAGAACATTCTTGTTCGTATTGTAGAAATGCTTGTGTTTTCAAATAAGGATCAAAAACATATTCAACATCAGTTGCAGCAAGAGAATTAATCCATTGTATCCATCTCGGATGTAAAGCTTTAGCATTCAGAATGCTCGCTTTTGTCACTGCTTCTAAGGCAGGTACAGGTGTCACGACCATAATGCGTTTCCCCTGTGCTAGGGCTCTTTCTTTTGCTACAGTGGTTTGAACAACCGTCAGAATTTTTTCTGTAGATGTAAATTTCATTTCTGCTTGTGTGTACAAATGTGATTTATATGCAATTGGTACTTTTTCACCTTCATTAAAAGTTAAGTAGGTGAATCCGCATTGACCCAGAATTATTTGGATCACTAAGTTGCGTACGTTTACACGTGTTTGTAAATGTTTAGTTGCTAACATTTCTGTTTGGAGTGAACGCAAAATTACTGTGTGTTCTTTTTTTTCAGTTTACTGTGTTAAAATCAGGTTTGATTATTTTTTGTAGAGAGGTTTAACCCTTTCTGATTAATTTAGAAATTCAGGAAACCTAGAATTGACTCTAAATTCTTCAGCGTTTTTGGAGGTTGGAGCAGTGCACACTTTTCTAAAAAGTTGGTTGCAAGGTTTTTTCCTTCACTTGATAGTTCATATCCTAGAAAAAGGACATTGAGATGGGCAATTCTTGATTTCTTAAAATTTAATTTGTACCCTTCAGAGGCGAAGCCCAATATAATGGTGTTCACCCAAGTGCCTATCCAGGTCGTCATTTGTCAGATAGATGTCATTGACATATGACAATGCCCTTTCATCATAAGTTTGTAGTATCTCTGTTACCTTTGCTTAGAATAACACAGGACTATTCTTGAATCCTTGAGGGAGACGATATAAGTAACGCTGTGCCCCCATTATTGAGAAAGCGGTCAAATACCTACTTTCAGGTGCAATATTTTGACAGAAGAAACCATTTGAAATGTCTAATGTGGTTTTATATTTTTTACGCACAATGTTATTCATTAATACTGTACTGTGTGCTTTTTGCACTGCAAATGTTTTGCAACAAGGGTTTAGATGTCTGTAATCCAATACTAGACGATATGTATTGTCTGGTTTGGAGACAGGAAACAAAGGATTGTTCATTGATGAGGGGCATGTTTCAATCAGCCCTTGATATTCAAGTTGATCTAAGACCTCCCTGACCTGTTTTTTAGCTTCTTGCTTGACTGGATACTGCCTTTGTGCAGTCGGTTGATTTCCTAACTGGCTGGCATAATGATGTCTTCGCCATGTGGGCACTCCCTGACAAATTCTGGTGGACAGTCTTGTTCAGCTAGTAATATATCATAACCCTTAGAAAGTCGCTCCCAAAAGAGTGCTTTCACTTTCCTAGGTATGTCTCCCTCAATCCGGAGTGTTAATTCATATAACCTATGTGGAGAACTAACCCTGGTATCTGCAGTTTCAACTTGAATGTCGTCATTCAAGTCCACTGTCTCCAGAAGACCCTTCAGGTTCTGGTGAGCTATTGTTATTTCTGCTGCGCTGTCCAACATTGCCTGAGCCCATTCTCCGTTCTTAAGTTGTGTCCTCAAGATCCTCGGCATGTCTGATTTTTAGACCTGCTACCTTCTTTTTGGTGAATTGAGGTTTTTTGTTATTCTGAACGTGTTGATCGTCTTTGGACTTCACGCGTTCTTCCTTGTTTTCTGACCGTCCTCTTCTTTAGGATTTCTGTGACAAAGTCTGAATTGTACGAGAGGAAAATGTATCAGTATCTTGATATCTATCAGGTTTTATTCAAATTATCCCTATTCCTGAGGTTATACCTCCTTTCAGAGGGCTCCTTTTGAAGAGACCTACCTCTGGAATGAGAAAGCTTCTCTGTAGAAGTTTGCTTTTTTCCCACTTCTTTTTAGAAGGAGTACAAGTGTTTTAGTAAAGACCTTTTCAGGACTCTCAGACAGTTGTTGTTTCACTGGTTTCCCACCCAAACTGTCTCTGCCTAAATCTTCATAGGATTTCTCCATTATTCTGACTAGTTCTTGTGGTTGCTCTGTTACATCAAATTCCCTTAATTTTGGGCCGATCGCCACTGATGCTGCTTCTCCTTTAATATTAGATAATATTATTGCAGAGACCTGTTTGAAATCTTTCAGTAATTTCATACCTAAATTTGGAGAAGGCTCTGACCCGTATACATTTTAAATCTGTTTTAGGACATCAGGTATTACAGCCATAGACGGGACACCATGTGTTTTAGTGTAGATTGCAGTGAAGACTGTACCCCAAGTGGTGCAGTCCTCCAGATGTGGTGTGATCCCCATTGGTAAACAGATTGCTAAAATTCTGTGTTTTTCATGAGGGCTAGTATTAGGAAATACTGCTTTGATCTGAGTAATTTTTTGAGCTAACCAGAATGGAATTTGTTCACGTTTTGTGGGTAATTTACCCATGACTGCGTGTAAAGTCTGTGGTGTAAATTTTAGTGTATTCCCCTGGTAAGAGGTTTGTTGTGGAATAACTATTGCAGGTTGGACTGTAAGAGTCCACATGACATATTGGACCAATTGTCTGTAGATTTTGATTAACTCTTTGAATTGAGCTAGTAATTCTACGTCTGACATGTCGTTAATGTCAGGATGTGGTGTATAGCAGGCTAAAACTGGCCATGTTGCTCCTGGTCTACCTAGTGGACCGAGCCTGGTAATGTGATTTAAATGTTTTAGGGAACCGTTAAACCAGAGCTCATGCTCCTGGTATGTGTGTGGAATTTCAATATCCTTGAAAGGACTATATTCATTTGGTGGATCATCTTCTTTGTAGAAGTGAAACATACGTGTTACTGGATTTGCTTCTGGGAAGACTATCCATGAATAGAATACATCTGTCTGTTGATATTCATGTGCTTCTATCACAAAACTGCTCCACCACCTCTTGATGATAGGCCATGTTTTATAAGTTTTATAGTGATGGCTTTCCTTAAATTTTGAGGAATTATTACAGCATTTGTATCAGTTTCTTGAAAACCTGTAAAGTTAAAAGCTGTTTTGGCGTTGTCGCCTGTAGCTGCAATCGAGGCGTTATCCTCGTCAGCCATTTTAATGAAAGTAATCATAGGATTTTCGTACTACTCAGCTATGGCGAATATTATCCCTTACTCACTCCAAACGTCTATTGGAGTATTATGGGAAAAGGGGTCTCTGAGAAAAGCACGACTGAGTTACTTCAGTATCTAGTGTTTAATTAGTGCCTTACCAAACCGTTGGGCACCATGTAGTGTAGTTCCTATATCCCTAATAGGCTCTGCATATTAGAATAACATACACTATAGATTTGACATAGGACTGAGCTCAGTATGTCTCTATTGAGTATATTAAACTTAATTGTGTGTGTGCTAGCTAACTCAGAGGTCTCTAGAAACGTTCTCGAATAAACAAGAAGGGATTAGTCTCTGACAACCGCATAAACAGGACAATTTTGTTTCCCCTAGAATCGGAACAATATCTTCAGAATCATGGAAAAAATAGATAACTCTTTCACTCAGTCAATCGTGCATGCTTCCTAACTACAGAGTTGCATAGAAATATAAATACGTGCATTTCAATAAAAGGGGTTCATTGAACAGTATTATTTCCCATGCAAGAGATATGAACTGCTACAATCATTAGACAAAGTGTGAAGTATAATGCGTACAGCGTAAACAGTAATATGAAGTAATACTGTAATAGCATTGTCTCTTGCTATGACATACATAAAAATACATACATAAATAACACAGGCTGAAATACTCAACTGGTGCTTCTAAAATACGCCTACCCCAGTGTACCTAACCCAGGTCTAGTACGAGGGAAGAAGTAGGTGCTGCTTTAGCGTAAGTTTAGTTATGCCAAGAATTGACAAAGGTTTCTCTAGGTTTTAATTAGCTCCATACCTTAGAATGAGAGAGGTTGGTATCTCTTTTCCGGGACTCGATTTCCCAACACCCCGCAAGGGGAGTCAGAAACACTGGAGCTGGATTCTTGGCAAGAGGATGACAACGTCTAGTCAGTGCGTCAGATGGGGAGTTGGCTTCCTTCGGTACTTGCTGTGGTGAGCTGCGTCGTGCAAGAAGGTTGTCGAACTGCACCGAACCACACCGTGCTTTGCCATAGCAAGTGAAGGTATATTTATACCTTGAAGGTGTTTAGGAATGCCAGTATTGACATAGAAGTCGGGCATATGAACGCAATGAATGAACCCCTAAGGAATAGATGTTCATGCATAATAAATGAGTTCTTGGAGAAATCAATATCCAAGCAAGGTGAAGTCTCTAATGGTTTAGGAGTCTTGTTTTCAAAGAACTCGTTGTGACGTAGATGAACGGATGGAAGTAGCCCTGCCTGTATTTGGGTAGCATGAACTATGCCTAAATAAGGACTGGATTACTATGCCTATATAAGGGCAATGTGAATTATTCCTATATAAGGGCATGAATCGGGATATTCATACGGAATCCAAATCGATACACAACAAAGATAACCATTGATCCCTGGTAGCTCACCATCGACCTGTTGGAGACGCCTGCAATAGGGCCTAAGGACACAACATTGGGAGAGAGAGAGCGGTGACTCAGGCAATGGTAGTCAAATGGTGGGCAGGAGGGGGAGAGGGATGCTGCACTATGCATTTGCAGAGGTGAATTATATTATGCTTGTTGAACTCAGATAATCATATATACTTGTATCTGTAATTCAGCCACTTTTGGCCATGGGGTAGGCAGCCAGCCTCCCACATTTTTTAGTAAATGTTACTGTGTATATATGCCGTTAATGTGAAACAATGGACATGGTTATATGGTACTCATGTGAAGAGACTGTGCAAGGGAAATGAGGTAATTGACCCCTCTTCTATGTTTACATTCACTATTTCACTATGTTGTCATACACTCATGTTACCCGTGACAAAGGGCCACTGGGCCCAAATGTGTCGGGAGAGCCTATCAACAAGTGGCACCTTTGCATTACCCAGAAGTGTCTGAGCATGTCTATATGTTAGTGGACACGTCGTGCTGTCCCCCGATATTTACAACTCAATATTTTGTCCAAACACCTTAGACAATAGAGGGAAAGCAGTGTGTTTGGTGAAGGGAGGCATTATGCTGATGAGAGGCAAAAGTGATAAGTGAGAAGAGAGCAGGGGATAAATAATGTCTCTCTTCTGGAGGCTCCAGTAAACAGGTGTTTTCATTCTGAGAGCATGTAGTTGAGGAGAAGGTTCAAATAGAGCTACTTCTACTAGTTGGTAGCAGAAGCGCATGAAGCAGGGGTGTCTTCAATGTGATGCTGTCACTGGGGGTTTAAATACAAAGATGTGTTTCCTAAAGAGGTGGAGCTTTAGCTCTTTCCAAAGGCAGAGGAAGGACATTTGAACCTGAGATGTATCTGATAATTCACATTGAGTTTTGGAGACTCATTTTTGACATCTAGATCCAACAAAGACATAGGTTCCCCCACCTCACATGTCTTGCCTCCTTTGAAAACAAATCTCTGGTAGATCTCTGGTCACCTATTGATGGGGCCCGTTAGGACAGAAAAGTCCCCTACCTAGTGATGTATTGCACCCCTGCCTGAGTTCCCCAGCTACAGCAATATCCAGATCCTTGTTACCAATTTTATCATCATGGGCACATTTTGTCTCACAGACTGCAGTCTTGTTAGATCAGGAGAGAGACATAAAGAGTTACCATGATAATGGTAAAGGGCTACTGCCCTTACCTAGAGTTAAGTAACATGGGTGCAGTGATTTTTACCTGTGTCACTGGAGTGAATCCTACTGGCCCACTCATGTAAAGCTCTGCTGCTGTGTACCTAAGTCGCACTTGGCCTATTGCATGCTAGTATAGCACTGGGAATTTCGCATGTGATTGCATGTGTTTGTTGTGGTGAATGTGTGTCTGTGTATGGTACAGTACATGGAGGCCTTTGTGTTCCATATTGGAAGCCCGGGGTCTTGAGAGAGGCATGTAGAGGTGGAGGAGCTATCCCAGACAAATTTGTGAATGTCCTGCATTGCTTAGAGGTGGCTGGAACCCACATTAAAGGAAAGGACAGCCAGGCTCTCTTGTGCACTTTAAAAGGCTTCTTTGATTCTGTTAAGGTCACTGGTCAGTTGGGCCGTGGCACATCTCGGGAGGGAGATGGGGCTGATAAGTAAATCATAAAGAATAGGACTAGTTGTCTTGCTGACCTTTTGATATACATATTTCAATGAGGCTGACATCCAAGTGCAATTCTCTAGTTGATTCGATTCGATTAGCTTTATTCGATTTTGAAATATAAAAATCATAAAAGCAGCATTTCAAATATATACACCATTACATTTCATTCACAATTCATTACATAATTCAATTCACAATAAATAACATTATATAATATAGCATTAAATCATATAGGGGAAGTCAGCTAATCATTAAATTCTTTACAAGGTATGTCAAATCAGAGTTAGATTATTATCGCCCCTCACCCCGGGGCCATTTCTGTCCGTCGATAAGTTACTCGCCTCGTTGTTCTTAATTGGGGGGGGGAGTGATGCTCTGGGGTAAAAGTCAGATAATTGCCAGGTGTGTATAGGTCCATTTCCTATTTGAGACCGCCAGGTTTGAAGATATGGAACAACATTGTTATTTCTAAAGTTTATTAACACCAGGTCACCAGATATATTTTTTTGGAGTGGACCTAGCCAACCCACCCTTCTGACACTTCGTATTCTTCCATCAATGTCAGGAGGCAGGGGTCTATTTTATGTTAGCCAGAAGACCACCTTATTTTTTAGCTCCTGTAGGCTTTCAGATTTTCCGTTAGAAAGTGCTGGCACTCCAGAGAGGACGCACACAAACGGGGCAGCCTCCGGTGGCAATTGTATATGATTAGGTTTCCGTGACATGTTCCCTATGTTAGAAAGTGACTCTTTGACCGGTATGTGATCTTTATTCAGCCCTGTTCTGGGGGAAGAGCTATGTACTATAATAGGTTTTACGGATGTTTCCAAGGTGTTTGGGGGTAAGATATGTGAGGCTGCTGGTTGATTTTGGTCATTATCACTTTGTGAAGATATTAAGGGCGCTGCAGTGGCGGATAGAGACTGTGTGTAATTTGACCCTGCCGTACTTTTTAGGAGTAGCGTGTTAGCCTTAGTCATTTCCTCTATACCCGCAATCCTGTCCCCTAGCTTATTCAAACTTTCTATCAAGGGAGATATCATGGAGTTAATCATAATTTCTATCTGGGCCAGCAGAGTTGGTGAGGTAGAGGAAACGGAAATTAGGCGTGTCGCGGGATCCATACATGTTTTGGGGGTAAGGGTGTAAGGCAACAGGGGACTCAAGTTCAGTTTTTGTTGATTTTGTTGTTTAGCTTTGCTTCCTGTGTGTTTGTCCACGTTACATTTTCTTTTACCAGGAGGGTCCTGAGGAGACGTTAAAGAATTGGAATTACCTTTAGAGGGTTGACATAGGGGGGTACCCAGGAGACTTTTATTTGATTGAGATAATGTACTAAACTGGGGACTTGTAGTGACGATAGGACGGATAGAGGCACTGACTTGCTCAAATCTCGACTCGACAGCAGCATAATTGGATTTACATAAACTATTAAGTTCCTCCAGCAATGACAAGTTTTCTCCTCCTCCGACTGTCTGAGAGGGAGATTGAGCACTGGGGGTGTGGTCTATGGACAGTCTTCGTTCTGTTGTCACTATATGGTGAGCAATGGGAAATGTTGACTTATTTAGGTAATGGTCCAGCGTTCCCTTGGCTACATCCCTCGTGAGAATAGGATTTTTACGCACCCCCTTACATGTCATGATGTGATTAGCACACAAACGGCAACAGACACCTTAAAAGTATTTGGAAAAAGATAACAAAATGTCTCGTATCGCAAAGGGGTTTCCCTTGGAGAGGGCAGGTGTGTGCCAAAAAAAAAATAAACCAAGATCTTTACCTCCTTATGTTCCTTTAGTATCACGGCCAGGGGGGGTGGCCCGTCCCGTCCTCTTCTGTCCTATGATGGCCTTAGATGGCCCCGCCCTTGTCCCGGGCTTCTCCCGTGCGCGATCCGTGCGCGATTCCGCGACGCGGGTGATATGGAGCTACTTATGCGCCTCCTGGCGCGAGGAATGCGGGCTTCGGCGTCTTCCGCCGCAGGGGAGTCTGGGGATTGTGGTTTAACCCAGTCCACGTCCCCCTCCTCACAGCCGCCGCTCTGGGTTGCGTGTGCGGTGGCGGGAGGGAGACAGACAGGCAGGCAGGCAGCAGTTCGTCCCGTTCAGAGTGGCAGATTGCCACATGTGATTCTCTAGTTAATTCCATGGCTTGAGTGTGAGGCTATCAAATATGGAATCGCTCCTGCTATGACAGATTACTTCCTGGACAAAGGACAGGACAGTATGCATTTAAAAAAGGGCACCCCACACATGACACACTTAAAAGACTCAGTCACTAAATCACATCTTGGTCTGGAAATGGATTATAAAAAGGGGAGCTCCAACCTCCCAAAAATTTCAACCTGAAGTTGTACATCAGCGGGGAGAAGCTCAGCAAGATTTCTGCCTCTTGTGACCATCACTGGGGACTTCGGTCTGCTAGTCTCCCAGCTGCATGAGGTGGTATCTCCCAGGAGAATCAAGACCACCGGCCCTGGAGCACCAACATCTGCCATGACCAGAGGACCCTGTGAGGGGGAGGAGAGTGCCTGGAGGGAGTGTGGTCCAGTGAGGATTTGGTCAAGTGGATCCCTGAAGTAGAGTGTGAGATTCTGGATCTGCGTTGGTGAATATTGCACGGATCAGGCCGTCCCCCCAATGGCTACTGTTTATGACAACTGCATGCCCGGTTTTGGCCACAAGGAAAATAATGACCGTCATTCTGTATAGCACTGTGGCAAGGAAAAAAGCTGTTGCTCCCATGCATTGTTGTTACCTGAAGGGACTGCCACTGCCACTGTTTGCAACACCATTGCCAGGAGGAGGGGGCCACAGTGAAAAGGAAGGACTCTGCTCTGGAGCAGGGTGCAGTAGAGCCAAACCTGAATGATCGACTCACATGAATGGGGAATAATCATCGTTCTTAGATAAGGGAGTGGGTCTCAGGGACATGCCCAACAATGCTAGAGCACCGGCGTTATGAAGACTGTGTGTGTTATTTATTGTGTACTGTATTTCACTTTGGGGTGGTAAACAAATACAAGTGTGATCAGAAAAATGGGGAGGAGGAATACATGTCCATTTATTTCCCCGGGCAAATATCAAAGTTAATCAAAAGGAAAAATGGACACTCTAGACCAAAAATTCTAGACCATTGGTTTAGAAAAAACTATGGTATCCTCAAAAGACCCAATGTGTTCCGGTATTGCGGTGTATTTCTTTCATCCGCCCCTACATTGTGGTTTTCGGCAGTTATCATTGGATACCATAGAGAGTGTGGGTGCCTGCCTCACCCAGAGGCTCCTCTGGTCTAGGTTGCAGTGTCCAGAGATGAAAAAAGGAATCAGTGCAAAAAAGTAAAAAACTGGTAAAAATAAGATCAACACCTGCGAAGTTTTTAATGAATTGGTGGAGATCTCATGTTAAAATAAGATGGGTACTTGTCCTAGATCGAGTTACTAGATCTAGAAGTGTGGATTTCCAATGGGTGTCGACATGTTTCAGCCCCCTATGGCTCAACGGGGTCTACGGGGCTTTCGTCAGGACAGGGAGGACAAACAAACATAGAGAATCTACTCACACTTTGTGTGTGGTGTTCAAGGGATGACTATATGGAGGGTCAACATTAGCCACTCTAGTCTTATTAACCTGAAAGAGAAAATAGACACATATATGTTGCACAAGGATAAATATCCTACATTCTCACAGTATTACAGGAGTTGTGGTGGGCACAGTAGTGAGCTCTAGTCAAAACTACTAGGTGAATGCATATTAGCAGAAATAACGTGTACACATAACACAGTGGAGTGTCACCTGGAAAGGCAGAGGAAAGAGGGAGGCGAAAGTTGACAAAAGTTGATAAAAGTGCTGTGATGTTGATATCAGCTGGCTGTGACTGGAATATAATGGTGAATTATCAACATCGTTTTGATGTTTAATAAAGCGCTAAGACCTCAGTGCAGATTATAGGCACTGTGTTGAAATTTCAATAATGACAAACATTACTCTGAGATAGTTTAAAAGAATGCAAGGTGAGGTCAAGGTATTGCGGAAAGACCAGGACCCCTTCGTGATTTAAGGCAGCGCAAGTGAACGCCGGATAACGTCCATTTGAAAGAGCACTTAATTTAAGACTTACCCCGGTTTGTGGAGTCGTAAACTTACATCGGGGAGGCCCAGAGCTGGAGAAAGAGGGTAAACAGAGATAAGTAACCTCCTTACCTCAAGGGAAGAGTGTACTTCCCTGACTAGTACGAGCCGCCATTACCCGCGTGTGTTGGGTCCTTTGCCGCTTGTGCTGACTCTGCCCCCGGATACCGAGCTGGTGTCGGGGAGGGCGTATTTAGCGGAGTTTTTGAACATTCAGCTTTATTGGTTCTTGACACAAAGAAACGGACAGAGGTGTCGCTCGTTTGTGCTATCTAAATGTAATAGACAGTAGTCAAGAGAATCTACGTTTTTGAGGCGGTTACTCTGAGGAAGCTTTAGGAATGTGAGAGTAATCCAATGGTTGAAGGTGGCCACGTTGATATAGCGAACTCTAAATGTGAGTTTCACCTTGAAGCTGCGTAAAGTGTATGACATGGTCAAGATAAATGGAGGCAAATGGAGACATATATTAGAAAAGCGGATGTCAGAGTGGTAATGACATAAACATGATCTAGTTGGTAGTAATGATAATCAATGTGCAATCAGTGGGCAGCAAACTGGTGCCAGGGGACATTGTCATTCATACCAGTGACATTTGTTTTCAGACGGTCCACCCACCTCTGTTCTTTTTCATGCAGAATTCTCTCTGCGTTAGGGGTTTTTTCAGTCAGCATTTCAATGACGGTCCATCTGATGTCATTACAAGAATGGCCCGCCTCCACAAAATGGGCACACAGTTTAGTTGTTGTCTTTTTCAGCCGGATGTTGCTCCGATGTTCCCCTATTCTGGTTTTAACTTTCCTGCATGTCATTCCTATGTACAATTTCTTACAAGGACAAGTGGCCATATAAATTACATGAGAGGAGTTGCAGTTTGTGTGTTGTTTTTGGGTCCATACTAGAGTTTCTGACAGTTGTAATTGTTTAGAGTGGGTGGTATATTGACAGACTGTACAGTTTCCGCATGGGTAATGCCACTCACTGGTGACATGGTAATGTTTCTGATTATTTCTTGGTTTTGTATTTGTCGTGGTCGTGTATGAACCAGTGTGTCTCGCAGATTTTTAGTTCTTCTGTTAGCGAAACGTGGTTTAGGCCAATTAAATTTCCCTGTATTGAGGATTTTCCAGTTCTTGTTGACCAATTTTTGGACCTCATCGGTAGATGGGCAGAACGTAGTTACACAGGTCATAAGGTCCGGTATGGGGTCTTTTGGGTACGTTTGGAGGAGACATTCTCTAGGTTGGTTGTTCGCACGTTTCATGCATTTTCGGATGGTACTTTGCGTGTAGTCTCTTTGTTTTAACTTGGTGCATAAATCCAATGCTTGGGCTTTATAGTCATCTGTCTTGGTACAGTTCCGTTTCAAACGTAAAAACTCGCTATAGGGCAGATTGTCCCTCAGTGGTTTTGGATGATGACTTTTGTAGGACAGTAAACTGTTTTTGGCAGTTGGTTTGGTATATGTTTTGGTTTTCAGCTTGTTATCTTCGGCAAAGATTGTGAGGTCAAGAAAGTCAATGGATGTGTTGTTGGCCATGTATGTAAATTTTAGCCAAGGGTCTCTCTCATTTAACCACCTTAAGAAAAGTTCCAGGTCAAGTTTAATATCCCAAATAAGGAGGATATCGTCAATGTATCTCTTCCAGTATAAAATACTGGAAGAGTACGGGTTAACCTCATTGAGCACGTATTGTTGTTCAAAATGGCTAACGTACAGTCCAGCCACCGAAGGGGCGAAGGCACTGCCCATCGAGGTTCCATGATTTTGTAAATATAAAACTCTGTTGTATTCAAAGAAATTTTCTTTGAGTGCTAGCTGGCAACACTGTAGGACAAAATGTCTAGGAGTATGGTAGTTCCACTCTTCATTGTAAAGGACATCTTCCAGCATTTGTAGGGTGTCGTCTTGAGGTAGGCTGGTGTACAGCGACTCAACGTCAAGGCCTACTAAAAGCATTGTGTTTTGATCGAAAGGTATGTCCTTGATTTGCACCAGTAGGTCTCGTGTGTCTTTAAGATAGGTTGGTGTCTTTTGCACTAGAGGTTTCAGGAATTCATCTGCGAATTTGGACAGAGGTTCAAGTAATGATCCTATGCCTGCCACGATTGGGCGTCCTGGTGGAGGTAGTTTATTTTTATGGGTCTTGGGTAAGGAATAAAAGAAAGGGATTTTAGGTTCTTTAGTACATAGGTAATCAGCCTCCTTTCCTGTTATCCACCTGTTGGTTTCTGCTTCATGGACCATTATGGTGATGGTATTACGAAGTCTTTCGGTGGGATCCACATCGATTTTTTTGTAGTACTTGGTGTCTGACAGGAGGGATAGGCATTGTAAGTTGTAACCCTCTTTACTAAGGATCACAATTCCTCCCCCCTTGTCCGCGGGTTTAATGACTATATTGTCATTCGATTCCAGGGTTTTAAGAGCCTGGCATTCTTTATTGCTCAAATTTTGAAAATGTTGTTTCTTTTTTGTTGTTATTTCGTCTATACCCTTTAGTAGTGCTTGCTCAAACGTGTGGATTTCCGGTGGTATACTACCTGCTGGGGGGTTGAAGGTAGATTTCCTTCTTAGATTAGTATCTCCTTCAGATGGTGGAGAGGGTTTGTCAGCGAAAAATGCCTTCAGTTTCAAAGTGCGGCAGAATTCAGCTAGTTCACACTTGAGCTTAAAGTTGTCTACTGGTGGTGTGGGGACAAATCCAAGCCCTTTTTCCAGGACATTTTTTTGGTCTTCTGTTAAGTCTATGTTGGCAAGATTGATTATTAACGAGCGTTCGTTTTGCTCGTGCTCGGTTGGGCAGACGACATGCTCCTCGTTTGGACATTCCTCTGTTGGTCTTGCCAGACTATGGTTTTCTTTCTCCCTCTGGATTGGTTTCGGCCCCTGCCTAAAAAAGGCGGTTGTTGTTGTTGTTGCATTTGCTGCCCAAGTTGTTGTTCGTTGCCCAGTTGAGGCATTTGTTGCATGCCGTAATTGTCGTGTCAGTGTTGCCGCTTGAAACGCCGGATTGATTCCTCCCGTCAGAGTCAGCGCAAATTATTAACCCTTTGCTGGCGTGGATCAGACGAATATATATTTTTGTTGGCTGGGATTTCAGTTCCCACCCATAGACGCTGCAACATGTGAGCCTTCTTCAAACACCGGTCGTGCACCGCCTCGCGGGCACTACAACTCCAGCCTAACTGCTGGTTGAAGTACAGAAATCCTGCCCGGTCGAGTGTAACCGATACCACAGCTATTCTTACGCCATTGTGCAGAACCACTATCCCCAGTCCCTGTCCTGAAGAGAACCTGTAATAACGCCGGTTCGAAACGCGTCGACATCTCCACCCTGTGGTAAACCCCCAAGGGTGCCACTAGGACATAACTGTACCGATTCCTTTGGACCCTAGTTGTGCAACCCGCTTCTAACAACTAACCACAGGCCTGGTTGACAGGCAGGCATTTCATTCCACCTTCCCCGCCTGTCCCATGGTTTCACAGTCTGAAGGACTGGTTATACATTTGCTTTATATTTGAAAGTTTTTGCACTGTATATAACTACAATCAATGTTGTTCACTGAATTTTGTATTGTTTTTGGTGTGTCTTGCTCACTAATGTGGCTTCATTCACTTTTGTATGTATTGTATATTTGTAAATTCTGTATACTTGTAGATATTGCCATCATGAATCCACTGTCATAACAGTTGTTTTGTTTGTGTTCGTGTCCTAGAATCCTTAATAATTTGAGTCTAAAAAGAAAATAAATTTGTTTTGGGATTCTCTCCCGGCGGTCGCGTGGTATATTTTGACTACGTGGCTGAAAGTTGTTGTTGGTAATTGTCCTGTCCAGCCACCCTGTTCTGTTTCCCTTGTAATTGTATGGTGTCATCCATCCGCCATATGGTGGCATGTAGGGTTGGAAGTGAGGCATATTCATGTTGGGATAGAAAGGTCTTTGCCATCTGTTTCCCCTCCTGAATCTGTTGGATCGATTGTCATCTCTGGACACTGCAACCTAGACCAGAGGAGCCTCTGGATGAGGCAGGCACCCACACTCTCTATGGTATCCAATGATAACTGCCGAAAACCACAATGTAGGGGAGGATGAAAGAAATACACCGCAATACCGGAACACATTGGGTCTTTTGAGGATACCATAGTTTTTTCTAAACCAATGGTCTAGAATTGTCACAAGTGTCCATTTTTCCTTTTGATTAACTTTGGTAAACAAATACTACATTTTTCATTAAAAGCAAGTATCTGGCTTGGCATTCATTTTTTAGGGTTGATGAATGTCTTCTGATGTAGGAGTCTGTGTACACCTTGCGCCTACCTCCCTTCCGTAAAAACATTGGACTTCTCGACCTGTGCTACCACTGAGAGTCAAGCGCTTGGGCCAGTTACTCAGGACCTATAGTAGGTCGACCTCCAAAGCATCAGGAGTTAAAGGTCTCAAACCCCACTATTGGACCTAGTTGCTTCTGCTTGCTCTGTTGCCCTCTGAAAGGGGTTCTTAAAGGGCCCTACGCGAAATTGGGTACTGTATTAAAAAATCGTGATAGAAAACAACCCTACGAGGGAAACTAAGGCTGTGGGGAATTATTTTCTCTTCTTCAACATTTTTCCTGTATTTGGAAACCTAGCAGATTCAGGAACCAAATGCTTGAGTTCAAGTTAGCATTGACTATGATAGCTCTGTATATCGTATACTCCTTATGAGCTTAAACTTTCAGATGCAGCTCAACCAACGCCTGTTTAAATTTGTGCTTTTTTGGGCAAAGAAGAGACCTGACCAGGCTGCACAGGCTTCTTGTCATCAAATGAGTGAAACTGAATCATTCACATTGCTGCTCTTACCTTCTTCGCATTTCGGGGCATGTTATCAAGAAACAGAGTTAAAATTATCGCCGCTTTAGCGGCAGGAAACTGCCGCTAAAGCAGCGATAATGGGCTTGATAATATGCCCTTGAGAATTCCAATAGAAGCCCATGTTCACACAAGAACATGGGCTTCTATGGGAATTCACAAGGTCATATTATCAAGCCCACTATCGCTGCTTTAGCAGCAGTTTCCTGCCACTAAAGCATAATTGTAACTCTATTTCTTGATAATATGCCCCTAAATTACCAGCAAAACAGCAGTTCCTGCACTTTCCGCACCCAATACTCCTCATCCTCTAAATTCAGAGACCAAGGAAAGCGAAGACTGTGTACAGGGCTTTCAGAAAAGGAGATGCTGGGCTCTTTCCCTCCAGCTGAGACTGACTATAAATCTTCTCTCATCTCAAAACGAATGAAATACTCTGGCTAAATGCCATATGCTAGTAGCGTCATTTTTTGGTACTAGGGTAGAATGAGATTTGTTTGTAGTCCCTTGACACATATGTTCATGTGTGCTCTAGAAATATCTCCTAAAATTGGATTGGATACCTCGTTGATGACAGAGAACATACTTTATGGTATAGCTCTTATATAGTGACTCTTGTGGCAGCATTTCATCATGTGTGTAACTGAACTATGTTCCCACAGTGCACAGATTATAATCTTTTCTCAATGCTTTTTCTGAAAGATATTTTTCCAATTATTTACTGTGTACGTACCAGGTGTTAAGTGCAATGTCTCCAATCTTGCACTTTGTGAACACTAGATCTATGTGCTGGAAGTGGATTTCCACTTGCCAACACTCAACTCCAAAACTCTGAGGTTTTGTTCACCACAAACTTCACCAATTTCCTTACAGATAAAACATTACTCTGAGATTTTTCTTTTTCTGTATCCCTGTTTATTCACGCTTCTTTAATTGTTCACCCATCCTCTGTGGTTGTCACATTAAGAACTTCCAATGATTGTTTATTCATTCATTATATAAAACAAATTCAAATACTATGGGCCTCATGCGACTCATTACGCAAATGTATCAGAAACAACTGAAATGTGTGCTACTTTGTTCCTCGCTTCATGTTGACCCCTGTATGTGCTGTCATTCTCATACTGAGTGCATATCTTATTGAATGAATCCTTAGCAGTGCTGTGCTTTGAATGGGCAGGTAGAGTCCAGCACTTTGTACCCAAAACTTCATTAATTTGAAAGGACGAGTATCTGCTCTTCTCAGTGCTGTTGCAATGCATTTAATGGGAGAGTACCTACACTTCTCAGGAGCAACCCGGTACTATAAAGATTGAGTACAAGCACCTCTAAATTACCAGCCATTGTTTCATTCCATATGTGACTCTTCTTCAAGTTAAGGTGTAGAATGCTAATCACAAAAATAGAAACTATTTACTATTTGAGTAGCGTACACCTAGCTATCCATGATGTTATTTTTGGCACTTTGGATGATTCACAAAACTTTCCAACTTACATTACTAATATGGTACTTAGCAGATTGTTGCCTTTTATCTCTTTTTTTCTATCTTTGAAGGTGTAAAATCTACCATCTTCTTCAAAATCTTTTTCCTTGACAGTTCTTTCTTTCCTAAAGTACACCATGCAAAAATGGCAAATATTGATGCTCTGCCCCTCACTTTCTGTACAACTTCGGTCTGAATCATGCGACTGTACATTTTATATTCAGGTATGTATAAAATGTGCATGTCAAAATGAGTACAAATAACCACAAATAATGAATATATGGGGTGTTCATGTCACTGAAATTGCATTTACCTTTGGCACTGTCATATCCGCAGGGAACCTACAAATGTATAATGTAAGCATGCTTTAAATAGGTCCTCTGGAATTATGCATCAGGTAAGGACCACATTATGTGGAAGGGTTGACTAAATTATTCGTTAAGAAAATGCAAATTATGCGGCGTAATGCTGCACATTTATTGATAACATTAGTGAATTATTTTATCTTTTTTTTTACACATTTTAACACTGGGCAGCAAAAGTCCCCCCTCAATTACAATTGCCCTTGCTTTAGGTAATTTACACACACACACATATATGACAGTACACATGTGTAACTTTTATACTAATTTCTTACACTGTGAACAGCCTGTCATTTAGGCATTCAGAAAGGACAGGTTTTCGAAAAGGCAGATCCTGTTTACACTTGCAAAATATTTTTTAACTTGTTATTCTTATAGGTGTGTCAGGTCATTCCCCAAAAAGTTCGGCCTCTGTATCCTTCTTGTGGTGTGCGTTTGCATCAGGTTTCACAAGTCCACTCACCTACCCACATTTATCACATTTTATTTAGCAGGTAGGTGGGACCCGTGTGGGAGAAAAACCAACCCCCAAACTTTGGACACCTCAAAATGTACCTCAGTTGGTCCTCCCACAGCTTACTGGATTCGAGACAGTGTTCAAACTTGATTTCATGAGGCAATATGTCCCTGCGTTAAGGCACCTCCACAAACATCAATGAGCAGAGTAAAAACTGTTAATTAAACGATGGGCTCCCCTCAATAATTGTGTTCTTTATCAATGAAAAGTTAAAGGGTTGTAATCAATGAAAAGTTAAAGGGTTGCATTACAAAAAATAGAAAAAAGCGGTACAGTGTCAATGCAATGAAAGCTCTCAAATGCAAAGTTATAAAGAGTATGTAGAAATCTGAAAATATTCTAAGTCTCAACAGGCAGCAAAATCATAAGAAAATCAGTCAGCATCTCTAGCAGCAAAGGAAGGCTCAGGAAAATCTCTCGCTCACCCCCAAAATCAAGAAGTTCTTATACACATTTGTTTGCATAGTAAATTAGGGAAACTGCAAAACCATCATGGTATGAACGAAAGTATAATTGCTTCAGCAAATAAGAACACAAGGATATTGTGTGTCATTACCATAACACTTCAGCTCAGCACTATCCCATTTCTAAACAATCTATTCAACAACCTCTATGCTAATTTAATCCGAAAATGTGTGAACAAATATGAGACACTGAGCAATAAAATTTACAGCAATGAATAGACCAATGATCGCAGTGAAAGGTTGCAGAAGCAGCCTTGACAAATATTACAAGGCATAGAGAACAGGGAAAAGTTAGTCCAAAGCAATGTAATCATGGCAGTGGAAATAAACTACTACATGTCAGCTTGATGGTGCTCTGCGGAATCTGTGGGGAGAAGATGTGCGCAAGGAAGGAAACAGGAATGAGTGTCAGAGATGGCATCTATCCTGTTTAAAATGGAGATTTGTACAGATATGTGGCCTAAATAAAACGCATTAATAAGATTACTTCTTTACATCATATAAAATGTGTTTTAACTGCAACTATATGAAGTATATATATATATGTAGCAACATGTGTAAATTAGCATACTATTCTCCATTAGTAGTGCACAAAATTAGAACTCAAAAACAATACCACACCTGCAAACACCCCCTGGAGCCCTTGTTGACTTGCATCTTTACTACAGGGAGTTTAGGTTACCAACTTTCTTTAAGCGCCAAACCTAAAAGGAAAGAAACACCCCACTGTCTTAGACTTTCTAAAGTCGTGAAAATCAGTTTATGCCAATCATGGTGCTACGATGTACAAACTAACATACGGAAATAAATGAGCCTGTGAGTAAATGAATACAACACCATGTTCTGGCTTAGTATTAACAAGGGCGGGAAGATTTTTGAACAGATGTCTCCACCAATAGATCACAGGCTGTAGCTCCCAGACACCTTCAGAATAGATGGAAGCCTTGAGTTAATTTTTGAATAGGCCTAGGGTCACTTTTTTCTTTCAGGAAGGCTGTGTTTATTTTAGATTAATCAACAAGCTGCAGATAGAAGTGCTCAGTCAGATCTATGACCCAGGCTGGGGCACAGAGGTGAAGAACTGAAGCTCTGAGGTATTTAACTCTTAAATCGAAGTCCCTTTCCATTTATTATTGAAGCCCAGAGCAAAATGATGTTTCTGAATGCTTTTAAATGGGAGGAAACGGAAATGAATTTTTACCTTAATGAATAACTCTTCATTTTATTTTTCTCCTATTTCATAGTAATAGTTTTACAAACACCAGGCCCCCTGCTCCCAGTGGCCAATAGACATTTTGCCATATTTATAACTGAAAAATACAGTCTTATTTTTAAATGGGAGAAGGTTAAAGCGAAAAACAATATTTCCATGAAACATTAGAGGGCTGAATATGATGTCGGTGGGACCCCACTGACATCTGCCCCAGTGGTGCACCTGCCACATTATGATGCGGCGGGCAGAGGCATCAGGCAGAGGGACCATCTGTGGCGCTTCCGATGGGATAAAGATGCCCATCAGTGCATTTGAAGGCACCATAATCCCCTAATGACGGAGCCAGGCTTGGCTCTGCCATCGAGATTATGATGGCACTTTCCAACAGCCTTTTCATGTCAGCCTGTCCGCCATGGAAAGTCTATCAGAAAGTGTCTTAAGGGGCCTTGCCCTCTGGGCCTCCGCTATGGGTCCTGGGGGGCACCTACGGTGCCCCCTAAACATCCCTGCACTGTGTGGCAGGCACCTTACGGTGCCTGCCACACAGTACAGAGATGTTTCAAAACATCCATTTTACAACAGAAGCTTGTGCTGCGGGCACAAGCTTCCACTGTAAAATGCATGTTTGTGACTGCTCTATGATCAGTGGCATCTTAATCCTGTGGTCAGAACCGCCGACCTAAGGTCAGCCGGTTCCAGACCGATACGAGGTCGACATTGTAATTAGGCCCTAAGTCATAATGGGCCTGATTACAATGGCAGTCAGTGAGACCGCCAACCGCATCACATCGGGGAAGAGAACATCCGACAGCGAGTTGGCGGTCTCCCCCACCCAATTTGGATAAGACCACAGAAATGGGTTTTTACTGTTGCGGGATGTGCTGTGGCCCAAGAATAGCGCTGCAGCACAACCCGCAATGTTAAGAAGCACTATGTGTACAATCATACTCTGTGTGCCAGGCACCATGTGGAGCCTGGCACATGGTGTATGGATGTGTGTGGGGGCACTACATGTGCCCCTCAGGCCACTTAGCAGTGGCCCATGGGGGACAGGGGCCCTGCTTGGGTCCCCAAAGTCCATTTCCGTCTGCCTTTTCGTGTCGGTGGAACTGCCATGCAAAGATAGTCCAAAAGAGACATTATAATTCCTACGGAGGTGCCTTTGCAGGCATCCATTGTAGGGATAGGATTCCGAGTGCCTCCCCAACGGGATCTTTGATCCTGTCAGAGGCAGCGGTCTCTCCCCCGATCTCTGCGCTCCAACCACCGGTATTGTATTCCGGCAGTCGGGCGGATGGCCTGGATTATGGGTGGACTGCCACCGACGACAGGTCAATGGTGGCCCGCCCACCTTTGTAATGAGGCCCCCTGTCTTTCTTCCCTTCCGGTTAAGCCAATTGCATCTTAATGTTTTATGAGAAATGTTTCTCCACTTTAAATTACTCCCATTTAAAAAAATAGCTGTAATTTTCTTTTATAAATATTGCACCATGTCTACAGGCCACTGGAAGCAAGATGCCTGGTGTTTGTAAATAAGGCACTTGGAAGTGGGAGAACATTTAAATGATGAGTTTTATTGAATCCTATATTGAATCCTATAAACATAAAATTAACTTTTCAGTTTAATTGTCTCCCATTTCAAAGTGCCACCTTCATGCACAGAAGGCATCTTGCTCCAAGTGGATGGGAGACACTGTGCCATATTTATAAGTGAAAAATACAGCCCTTAGTTTAAGTGGGAGAAATTTAGAGTCAAGAATACTGTTCCACATTATGAGCATTTTTTAAAAATTCTTTTTATTGACATAAACAAAAGAAAAAAGCATCAGGTGACATACATCTTTTTCACAGTTGTCAATTATACATTTCCATTGAACAGAATGCAGTTAGGATAACAGTAGGGGTTACAGGGACTCTAGCGCTGCCGTTTCACTGTCAAGATCTGGTGGAGTACATATATCCCCTCTATAGCCATTCCAAGCTCCCCAAATCTTCCGCCATTTCCGGGGACACCCCCTGGCTACATATACCGACCGTTCCCTGATCATGCACCAGTCTAGATCTTCTATCCATTTCCCAATCTGCGGCACGTGAGTGCCCCCCACATATGGGCTATATTACGCTTGGCTATCATGCACGCCAGGGTCACCCACTGTTTCCCATGTGAATTCAGATTGGTGGGCTCCTAAGCATTTAATATACAATGTTGGGGCTCTACCACCAACTCCACCCCCATTACTTCTCGGATATTCTAGTGAATCTTGACCCAATATTCCTGTATTGCCACTCAATTCCACAAAACATGCATGAATGTACCAGTCTCTCCACCCGCCTACATTCCCCGCTTTCCACCAAACCCATATGTACCAACCGTGGACCTGTACTATAGGTTCTATGTAAAATCTTCAATTGCACCAAACTAAGTCGCATTTGGATGGCTACTACCTTCGGGGAGGAAACAGCCTCTCTCCAATCTTCCGAGTCCAAGACTAAGCCATCTGCGCCCCACTACTCCCTAACAATCACCAGGGGGTCCTTCATGTGATTGATCAGCTTTTTATATATCAATGAAATAGTTTTTGTTGGAAGAAGACCATCTAGTACCTGGTCCTCTAGTGGGGAGACCTCCGGGAGATCAATGTCCCCGGGAATATTTACGAGCAGGGCGTGTCTGACCTGGAGGTATCGGAAACGCTCGCACTCCTGAATCTGGTGTCTTTCCTGTAAGGCGGCAAACGTGAGTATCCCATCCTTCCCCCATACTTCCTTCATTTGCGAGATCCCAATGAGGTCCCATCTATCAGAGCCCTTCGTCTTCCGCAAACTACCCAGCCTCTCCGAGGTCCACAGTGGGGTCGCCATAGTAAGCCTCCCTTCCCACTGAAGACCTTGAGTAGCCGCATGCCATACATGAATCCCAGGTGCCGCCGAGTGAAATCTCCCCCAGGCATCTGTCCGCGGTCCATCGCATAACCAGGGTCCGAGGGAGACCCATAAATAGCATGATTTATGGCCGCCAGCTAAGAAGCCCAATAGTACTACCGGAGGTCCGGCAAACCGATCCCTCCATCATACCAGGGAAGAGTAAGCTTGGAGAAAGCAACTCGTGGTCTGCCCTCCCAGAGAAGCTGCCTCTTGGAGGGATTCTATCTCTTTGAAATACGAGGGGGGCACCGGATCCATTGTGTTTTGGAGTGCATATAAAAATCGGGGAGAGCCATCATTTTAAACAACACTGCATGAACCAGCAAGGTGAGTGGTAGCGATTTCCACCTCGGCACATCCCTTCGGAACCTGGCCAGTGGGGGCCCTAGGTTTTCGTCGAATCTCAGTTTCGGATCTTTGGACACAAATATGCCCAGATATTGAAAACCCACCATCTTAATCTGTAACGGGCAGGAACCTGGGACGACTGGAGGGTCACAGCTAAGAGCAAAAAGCACCGATTTCGCCCAATTAATGGCGAAGCCAGAATATCTCCCAAATATGGCCAGGACGTCCATAAAGTTTCTCAGGATTTGTGAGATAGAGCAGGATGTCATCTGCGTAGAGCGAGATTTTGTCCTCCCACTCGGGTGTCCCGCGCAGCCCACGAATCGACCGGTCCCAGCGGACCCATGCCGCCAGTGGCTCAAGCGCCAGCGTGAATAACAGAGGGGATAGGGGACATCTCTGTCTTGTGCCTTTTACCAAAGGGAAGTCTACGGATTTATGGTTATTTACCACAACCCTGGCTACGGGACCAGCATATAAGAGACGGTCCCCATCGGTAAACTCCCTACCAATACCTATCTTCTCTAGGACAGCAAACAAGTAGGGCCAATCAACCCTATCAAAGTCCATGGTCGCATCTAATGACAACAGAACCGTTGGTTCATGTATACTCGACGCGCTGCCCAGAATCCCATGTCGTCTCCTCAGATTGAGGGCTGTATTCCGGCGTGGCATAAAGCCAGACTGATCCGGGTGGAACAGGGTCGAAATTACCTTGACCAGCCTGGTTGCCAGCAGCTAAGCTAACACCTTAGGTTCAGCGTTGAGTAGTGAGATCGGCCGATAAGAAGAACACTCCACTTTGGGTCTGCCGACTTTATGAATGACAACAATATTCGCTACACGTTGGTCGTATGGGAGCTGGCCCACTTCTTTGCTCTCAACAAACATGGCGTGAAGAAACGGTGCTAACTTATTTGCATTGAGTTTATAAAGCTCTATGGGGACTCTGTTAGGGCCGGAGGCCTTCCCAGAATGAACACCCCTAATAGCCTGCGCCACCTCGTCATCCGTGAGGGGAGTGACCAGATATTTCATGTTCTCCTCTGAGAGTCTGGGCATTGGGATATCATGTATCGTAGCAGCGTTTTCGGCCTCCGTATAAGCGTCAGCCCACTGGTATACTGATTTAACATACGCTGAAAACTCGTCTGCGATCAGCTGTGGGTCTGTCTCTTTTCCCAAATCTACAGTTTGCAATTCTGGCACCAACCTTGAAGCCCACTCCCCTTTCTCCAACCATGCAATCAGTTTTCCTGCATTATCACCATGTTCATAGATCCTACTCTGAGTATCAGCTATCTGGACTTTAGCCCTATCCCTAGCCAGATTCCTATTTTCATCCCAGAGAAGTTTCAATCGATGCAACCCCTCCTGATCGGCATCCCTTGAGACCTCCCCCTCTAGTGCAATCAGTTCTGCCTCTACCCCATCCACCTCAGCCCTGGCCTTCCTCCTCTTCCCTGAGACCAGTGATAACACCTCCCCTCTGATGACCATCTTGTACGCCTCCCACAGGGACTGCACAGTCGCAACCGTTCCTACGGTTTCCTGGAAGTATCGTTCCGTACTCTGTACCACCTTCTTCTTGGTGTCAGGGTCCCTCAGGTGCCAAGCATTGGTAGGGGCAACTCTGCCCACATCCCTCTGTCCCACTACCACGCTGAACCAGACCGGGGAGTGATCGAAAATACCTCTACCCAAATGTCGCACCTCTCGAAGCCATGCCGCCTGCAATGCCGGCACCAAGACATAATCTATTCTAGAGAAGGAGTGATGCGCAGCAGAGGTGTGTGTATACTGCACTCCACCTGGGTTCCTCAGTCTCCACCCGTCAACAAGACCGGTGGTGCCAACAAAATCCGACAACCACCTCTGAGATGGTGTCAGGATTCAGGCCGGTTGTCTGTCTGTTTCACCATCCATCACAGCATTAAAATCTCCCCCACCACAAGCAGTCCCACAGGCAGAGATAAAAAAAATGTGTACAGGTCTCGGAAGGTGTCGGTCTGCAGACCCGGCGGAACATATATCAACAATAATGTTACAGTTCTACCCTCCCACAACCCCGAAATGCCAATGTACCTGGCTCGCTTGTCTGCCCAAGTGGCCTGAACTGTCAGCGGGACGGAGTCTCTAACCAGGATGCCCACCCCCCGGGACCCTGTAGTGAATCCAGCATGCGCCACCAACTTATACCCATCCCTGTATAGGGCCATACAACGGTTACCAATCAGGTGCATTTCCTGCAACAGCACCACATCCGGGGAGTGTCTCCTAATCATCTGACTGACCATCCCCCTTTAAATTTTGTCTCCTAGGCCACTTCACGTTCCAACTAAGCGCCGTAATCCCCAAACCCTGTCTACCGGTAGACATAGTGATGGTAAAGCATGTCGAAGTCACCTGATGCAAGAAAAAAACTATACATTTTTGCCAAACTGTTTGCCAATAATGAGACACATAAAAAATCTCAATTAAAAAAAATCCCCCAAACCTCAACCCTCCTCCCCCAACCTACACCCCTGCATGTAGCTTGCGCTCAACCCCAACTAGCAGTGTGCCTGTTGCCCCAACACTTATCCAGAGCTAACTAAAGGTAGAAAACAGAGGGGGGGCCCGAACGAACCCGCCAACCCCACCGTCCCCCGCCCCTGCCACCACTACTATGTTTCAAACCTAATTATGACAATGTCTATACTGGGGCTACAAATCAGACAATCTTTAACAAGCCCATCCCATCCCCTGCCCACAACATCACATGGTTACACCCTATGAACACCATTCTGCCCAGAACTATTGTTCGCCTGCGTCCCCTCGGTCTCGCCTCTCCGCCTCCGTCACCTGAATACTGTCCAGCCAATCCGCCGCCACCTCAGGGTTGTCGAAGAACCAGGCCCTACCATTGAATTCCACCCGAAGCCGAGCCGGGAACATCATGGCATATTTTAGTTCTTTGTCCCTCAGTCTCTTCTTCCTTGACGCTCTCTTTGCACTGCTTGGGTGAAGTCTGGGAAGAAAGAGAGAGTTGCATTTTCAAACTTCAGGGGGGGCCCAGCCCGTGCCACCTGCAAAATCACATCTCAGTCCCGAAAGTTGAGGATCCTGGCAATCATCGGTCGGGTGGGTGCACCCGGCCTGGGTCGTCCGCCGGGGACTCTGTGTGCATGGTCCACCCTGAAGAAATTGCTGAGGCCTTTAGGTTGGAGGTGTTTTAGAACTATATTTTCAACAAAGAGGTCCGGTGTCTGCCCCTCAGATTTCTCTGGAACCCCAAGGATACGGACATTGTTCCGCCTGGCTATACCTTCATAATCATCCAGTTTGCGAGCCGTGAGGACACTTGAGACCTTAAGGTCCCCCACCTTCAGTTGCAGCTGATTCACATCGTCTATTAAACTGGTTGTCTTAACCTCCAGTGTCTTTACTTTCTCGTTGGCCTTTGTGAGGTCTGCCCGCAGCAGCCCCACCTCAATCGCAACTGTGTTGAGTTTATTGTCCATGATTTCCATCTTCTGGCCCCGGGTTGCCTGGACCCCAGTGATAGCCGCGATTAGATCTGTTAGTGTAGGTTCCGTGGGAGGCAGAGCGATTTCCGCGCTCCCAGACTGGGTCTTTGTTGGCGCCCCCGGGGACCCCTTCTGGAAGGTGTAACGGTCCAACCGATTTGATTGGATGTTCCTGGATCCCTTGGAGGACCCCGGAAGGGGCTTATCCACCTCAGGTTTCGTTGCCATATCTCCTCCCTTACCCCCGGGCCGGCCCAGGCGTGGTCTATTCCCGAGGTTAGTGCCGCTGGTCGGCCATCCACTTCTGCATCCACCAAATGAGTATATACTGTCTTGACGTCCCCCAATCACTGATAGGTCACGTCTGGCTCTCCGATTTAGGCTGAATATGACAGTCTCCACCACTCCCAGGAGGCAGGCGACAGTCCAATTTGTGTTCCCTTCCCAGCGTGGCACCGCCAAACACCCGTCTACACAAGGCTTTTGTGAGCTGGACACCCCACCGACAGTCCCTCTCGATCCTCACAGTGTTGTGGACTTCACCAAGGTCCCTCTATGGTATGACACTGCTCAGCCAACAGCCACCTCTGTGCCCTCCTGTGGAGCCGAAGATTACTCCTCAAACATGTGGGTCACCCCACCACCATGCCGGTCTATTCTCCACCACGGGGGTGACACCACCAGCAGGCACCCCACCAATGCCACCGGTCCCGATGTACACTTGAAGGCCGTGAACGTCGTCTGTGAGGGGCACTCCCAATATGGGTCAGGCAAGCCTAAATCCTGTTGGGCATCAGTTTGTCTCCCACTCTTATGGCCAACTGGGGCATCGGGGCCTCCTCCACGCTCCACACATAGGCACCCCCGGGGCACTCTGCAGCAGGCAGCCACGGCGTACAATGCCCGACCCTCTCCTTCACATGTGGGATATACTCGCTGTCTCACCGGCCGTCGGGCGTCCCCTAGGATATGCCACCACCGCGGCCGGGTTGATGAAAGGCGCTCCGCGACCCCCGCACCGCACATTCCAGGACAGTCGTGGCACTTCCCTCGCCACAGATCCAGACGCTTCGGGGCAGCGGGCACGCCCCCACTCTCTTCCCGCACCCATGCCGCCACAGTGTCAACAGCGCGCCTCATCAAAGGAGGCAAAGGAGGCACTTCCCCGCCGCCGGGCGGACCAGAGAAAGTTCAGCCGCATCCCCGGGTGGCAACACACTATAGTTGGGGCAGTCAGGCACGCCAGGTCCCGGCTTCCCGCCGGGCCAGGTCTCAGGTTACAAGTCAGTGCAGCAGTGTCCCCGGACCACGGATCCGATCCGCGGAAACTGTATTCAGCGCTGCTACTGTTCCGCAGTCAGGGTGTAGGGTATGGAAGTCCAATTGGTCGCACACTGCTTGTCCTATCAGCGTGTTGCCCCAAAGCACTGTGGTCCATGTAATTAGCATCAGCGGGTACGCTTCTGCCAGGGTCTTGAGCAAAAAAATCAAAGTCGCGTTGACCATCCCTTGACACGTGTTTCGAGGTTGTTGCCTCTCGTCAGCAGGGAGTAGGTATAGATGTAGGGGTGCTGCATAGGCTGCCAGAAATATCCTCAGGTTCGGTACCACTCGTGGCACGCAGGTGCGTAACCCGGCTCGTCAGCCCCACCAGCTCGAGAGAGCTTGAATATAAATGAAAGTCCAATTGGCCGCACACTGCTTGTCCTATCAGCGTGTTGCCCCAAAGCACTGTGGTCCATGTAGTTAGCATCATCGGGTACGCTTCTGCCAGGGTCTTGAGCAAAAAAATCAAAGTCGCGTTGACCATCCCTGGACACGTGTTTCGAGGTTGTTGCCTCTCGTCAGCAGGGAGTAGGTATAGATGTAGGGGTGCTGCATAGGCTGCCAGAAATATCCTCAGGTTCGGTACCACTCGTGGCACGCAGGTGCGTAACCCGGCTCGTCAGCCCCACCAGCTCGAGAGAGCTTGAATATAAATGAAAGTCCAATTGGTCGCACACTGCTTGTCCTATCAGCGTGTTGCCCCAAAGCACTGTGGTCCATGTAGTTAGCATCAGCGGGTACGCTTCTGCCAGGGTCTTGAGCAAAAAAATCAAAGTCGCGTTGACCATCCCTGGACACGTGTTTCGAGGTTGTTGCCTCTCGTCAGCAGGGAGTAGGTATAGATGTAGGGGTGCTGCATAGGCTGCCAGAAATATCCTCAGGTTCGGTACCACTCGTGGCACGCAGGTGCGTAACCCGGCTCGTCAGCCCCACCAGCTCGAGAGAGCTTGAATATAAATGAAAGTCCAATTGGTCGCACACTGCTTGTCCTATCAGCGTGTTGCCCCAAAGCACTGTGGTCCATGTAGTTAGCATCAGCGGGTACGCTTCTGCCAGGGTCTTGAGCAAAAAAATCAAAGTCGCGTTGACCATCCCTGGACACGTGTTTCGAGGTTGTTGCCTCTCGTCAGCAGGGAGTAGGTATAGATGTAGGGGTGCTGCATAGGCTGCCAGAAATATCCTCAGGTTCGGTACCACTCGTGGCACGCAGGTGCGTAACCCGGCTCGTCAGCCCCACCAGCTCGAGAGAGCTTGAATATAAATGAAAGTCCAATTGGTCGCACACTGCTTGTCCTATCAGCGTGTTGCCCCAAAGCACTGTGGTCCATGTAGTTAGCATCAGCGGGTACGCTTCTGCCAGGGTCTTGAGCAAAAAAATCAAAGTCGCGTTGACCATCCCTGGACACGTGTTTCGAGGTTGTTGCCTCTCGTCAGCAGGGAGTAGGTATAGATGTAGGGGTGCTGCATAGGCTGCCAGAAATATCCTCAGGTTCGGTACCACTCGTGGCACGCAGGTGCGTAACCCGGCTCGTCAGCCCCACCAGCTCGAGAGAGCTTGAATATAAATGAAAGTCCAATTGGTCGCACACTGCTTGTCCTATCAGCGTGTTGCCCCAAAGCACTGTGGTCCATGTAGTTAGCATCAGCGGGTACGCTTCTGCCAGGGTCTTGAGCAAAAAAATCAAAGTCGCGTTGACCATCCCTGGACACGTGTTTCGAGGTTGTTGCCTCTCGTCAGCAGGGAGTAGGTATAGATGTAGGGGTGCTGCATAGGCTGCCAGAAATATCCTCAGGTTCGGTACCACTCGTGGCACGCAGGTGCGTAACCCGGCTCGTCAGCCCCACCAGCTCGAGAGAGCTTGAATATAAATGAAAGTCCAATTGGTCGCACACTGCTTGTCCTATCAGCGTGTTGCCCCAAAGCACTGTGGTCCATGTAGTTAGCATCAGCGGGTACGCTTCTGCCAGGGTCTTGAGCAAAAAAATCAAAGTCGCGTTGACCATCCCTGGACACGTGTTTCGAGGTTGTTGCCTCTCGTCAGCAGGGAGTAGGTATAGATGTAGGGGTGCTGCATAGGCTGCCAGTAATATCCTCAGGTTCGGTACCACTCGTGGCACGCAGGTGCGTAACCCGGCTCGTCAGCCCCACCAGCTCGAGAGAGCTTGAATATAAATGAAAGTCCAATTGGTCGCACACTGCTTGTCCTATCAGCGTGTTGCCCCAAAGCACTGTGGTCCATGTAGTTAGCATCAGCGGGTACGCTTCTGCCAGGGTCTTGAGCAAAAAAATCAAAGTCGCGTTGACCATCCCTGGACACGTGTTTCGAGGTTGTTGCCTCTCGTCAGCAGGGAGTAGGTATAGATGTAGGGGTGCTGCATAGGCTGCCAGAAATATCCTCAGGTTCGGTACCACTCGTGGCACGCAGGTGTAGGGTATGGGCCAGGATAGTGCTCAGGATTACAGGGCAGGGAACGGCGGCCGGCGGAGCCGATTCCCTACGCGGCCATCTTCGTCTCCGGTAGGCTCCTCCCCTCATTATGAGCATTTTTACAGAACCTTTTTCTGCACTTTAAACATCTTCTATTTATAAAATGGTTTTATGTCTGTGTTATACATGACCATGGGGATCCCGTGCAGGACCAAACTAGGTATTGAATACGGATGGACTACCTTGATGAATGTGTGACTGCAAGATTCCACCCCATCCGGGATCATAATTAGCGACTTAAACTTTAGCTACTTAAACTACATAGCCTTTATTATACACCTGATGGTGGGAACCGTAAGGACGGCTACACCTCTGCACTCACAGCACACCTCAGCGTGTGTGCTGAAAACTTCATGTGGTCACAAAAACCTTGATGCTCTTCACTTTCTTGGTCCTGAAGAAAGCCTTAGCACCCTTGTTTTGGCTGAAACTTGTTGACCATTTTATAGGGATAAGGAAAACTGATTAAGTCTTCACAGTACCCTACCTCAGGAATAAAACCGCAAAATAGGATCCTAGAGGTACTTTTAAAACTGCACATCAACTCACCCTTTCACACAGAACAACCAGCTCCACTGTAATTCAGGCATCGCAGCACAGCTGGGTTGTATTCGGCAGCCCGGCTGGGAACCCAATGATGAAGCATGTCACCAACTAGGTTGGTGGGTGGGGGTTATTCTAGAAAACCTACTGTTTTTTCCCTTTCCTTTACATGGCATTGAGTCATTCTTGTATCTGGATTCCTTAATGAGGTCTGTCCACTTTGTGGTTGATTAAATTTATCTGAGGATAAGGACGTACCCGTTCTCCTTGCTCTCTTTTTTTTCTATACATGTAACATTGTCATATAGGGCTAAAGGTAGGTCCTGTGCCACAAGTACATAGAAAACAGGCTCTCAGCCATGCATGCACATAGAGTCCATTCATAGGCAAACATGTTCATAAATCCCCAAAGATCACACTCCCACTAAAACACATGGCAGCCTTGCCATCGTGCCCTTAGTCAAAGTATTTTGTTCAAACCGTAGTATCTGGGTTTGTGGGCATTAGGCTTAAAGCCAATGAAACTGGGCACAGGGGTGTCTGGCAACACTGTCGGAGTTGCTTGACCTCCCAAAGCTCACAATGATTTTCACTATTCAGAATGAGCTCTCACTACAGAAACGGTTAACGACCCCTGTTCTGGAAAGACGAGGTGCTTTAAAGAATCACTTAAGAACCCTACAGAGTGTTCCCAGTGCCTCCTGGCATCTCTTCATGGAGATGAACTATTTTCAGAAAATGCAACAGCATACCACGCCCCCTGATCTTGCTCATGCTGGAACGTTTTCTCCTCCTTGAAATGTAAGCATATGTATCCTATTCAGATAAATGGTGAAGGATCTTGTTAACACAAAATAAGCATTCATATGCAAGCTTATCATCTGAGTTCAAAGTGTAATGACTAGTTCATCGTCCTACGTCAGGCAATGGTCATTTATTGCGAAAGTTGGCATCCAATGCTTCGCAACTGAAAAAAATACATGGTTTGTATCAAGAACAGATGCACTGGTTTAGACCAGAGGCAATCACCTGTTTTTATGTATTTAGCATATTTTTATGCACATACGCTGTCTAAACAGCATTCATTTGAACTAATAAGTTTCCTGTAAAAGCACTGTGAAGCGTCTTCCAATGGCCAGCTGAGCTCAACAGGTCCATTAATATATTAAATGCTGTCATATTAATGATAGGGTCAAAGTAGCCTGATGGTAAATGAGATCATGTGATGACACCACGATTATATAAGATTGAGACTGGAAGGAACCTCTGCATGGCTAAAGTTACTGTTATACGTTGTGTCATTGGAAGCAGGAGATAGAAAACATTATTTACTTTGGTATTGATTTGTGGGCAGAGACTATGGTTGAGATTCCTCTATCTCAACAGTTAGGAAACAGATTTCAGGTATTGAGTTCTTCCAAAAAAGAAAACACAATGGCCAGGAAGCCCAAAGTCCAACTAGCATTCAATGCAGAGTAGTAGGCAGCACAGCAGAAAATTGCAGATAACTGTCTTTTTAATTGACCAGAAAATGATCAGTTGGGGCATAGAGATGTAAATATAAAAAATTAAGCCTTATATATATGTTTTCTATCAATTCAAGTCGATAGAGCTTAATCACATAATAGAAACCTGTTATTGTCAGTGACAAGTTATCTAATGAGCAGGTGTCTGCATTTTCTCCTTGAGGAAGTGCTAGACGTCCTTAAGAATAAACTATAATTCTTACAAGCAATATGAGTCTCATTATTCTCTAACTTCTGCTTTTACCTGCCAGGTTTGAATGTGAGGATGCACCTTGAGGAAATGTGCTTATGCACAACTCTGGGTCATTTGCCTTCTGGGCCTACATGAGACATTAAAATTAACAAACATATTCAATACACGGGAAGCTTCAAACTACTATAAGACAACGTCCATAGGTGCGTACAAGTGGTTATATTTGTTCTCATTAGCACTGTGCTATACAGGAGTATATGAACATGATACAGGAAGGATTTAAGTTTTCATAGAATGTTAGCGGATATGATTAATATTGGGCGGAGAGGCATAACTTTCAGGTGGTGTGGCTTTCGTCATTATATCCCATCCACATATTAGTATCATTGTTGGCTATGGTGTGTGTGTGTGACAGTAGCTCCATTGTTTACTTTCTTGGTGTGGTTTGTTGTCTGTAACTGTCCCATAGCCCTGGGTCTCCGTTTCGCTGATACATAGGTTGTTGTTCTGTGTTGTGCCCTAGGGTCAGTCCATGACATAGTTATCTGAGGAACAAACAGGTATTTATCTCTCTTCTGAATTTTATATGTTCCCGAATGCATCAAATGTTTAACGGGCAGGATTTCCAGAGCTTGATCGATTAGACTAAGAAAGTAGATTCCACAATGATGGTAGCACATGTTGCTAGCATGGAGTATGAAGTCATGTTTTGTCTGTATTTCTTACATTTTATTTGTTGGTATAGCGTTGCTCTCTGAAACGCATTTGGTGTTTCAGCGTGCACAATGAAATTTGTTTTATTTATTTATTTCTTTACATTAATCCGTTCGCCCGTGAGCTGGAGTTTACTACCCCCACCCTGAAACCTCCCCGCCCACCGCCCGCGAAACTCCCTCCACGGGCCGCTACTGCGATAGAAATGTTCATGATACAGCTGGTTGGTCTGGTTATCTATTGGCTCTGAGTGCCAGATGTATGAAATTTTGATTCCCAAAAAGTGTTTGTAAATTGCACAGCATTTGTTTTATGGAAAATAATTTTGTGAATCAACCTGTACTAATTGGTCGCTTTGCAAAATTCAGAATCATTGTAGGTTCCAATCTGATCTACCTAATCAATATTCAAAAAGCAGATTTTATAAAACTTATAAAGATATATTGGCTCCTAAACTTATCGAAGTCTATGCAGAGGCTCTAGAAAAGCAGATTCTTCCTCCTACCCTGCGCGAGGCGGTCATAATACTTCTCCCCAACCGGGCAAGGACCCTTCGCATTGTGGCTCATATCGACCGCTGTCCCTCCTAAATTTAGATTATAAAATATTGGCAAAAGTCATCTCCAATAGATTGTCCCAACTAATGGAATTTATAATTTTCCCAGCTCAATCCGGTTTTGTGCCCCGTCGCTCCACCTCCCTAAATCTTCGCACGTTGTTCACAGTCGTTCATAGGATTGACCCCGCTACCCTGGCTGCTGCCATTCTGTTAGACACAGAAAATCTTTTGATTCCCTAGAATGGTCCTTTTTTCTCTCCATCATGCGCTGCATGGGCATGCCCATGGGCTTTATTACCACAACAGCCCTATTGTATATTAAACCGACTGCCCGACTGCGTTTGAATGGCACACTCTCCAGTCCCTTTCGGTTAACACGCGCAACTAGGCAGGGCTGCCCATTGTCCCCTTTATTATTTATTTTGGCCATGGACACCCTCATACGACACTTCCAAGAAAGACATCTACACAGGGCATTACAATTTCATACCGGTCCCCAACTGGTATCGTTGTATGCCAATGACTTAATACTATATGTTAGACACCCCCAAGATGATTTAAGCGAGTTGATTAGAGAAACTATTAGATTTGTCCGTTTCTCAGTACTGGGCATAAACTGACACAAATCAGTTATATTTCCATTGACAAACAGCACAAAGCAATGGGACCTTGAGTTACGCTTAGAATGGTGCACAGAGGCGGTTAAGTACTTAAGTATTCACATTCATCTAGACACAGCCCAAATATTAGGTCTTAACCATGGACGGGCAGTGGACACACTTACTTCACAGATAGATAAATGGCTAAAATTACCCTTGTCATTAGCTGGCCGAGTAGCAATCATAAACATGATAGTCCTGCCTAACTTTTTATATTTTTTCAACAACATACCAATTCCCTGCTCCAATCACTTTTTTATTACACGTTGTTCCCTTTTAAGCCGTCTGGTATGGGGCGGTAAACAAGCGCGAGTCCGATGGGCTGTCCTTACATTACCATATGAGAGAGGGGGTTATAATGTACCGGATTTCAGCTCTACTATTTGGTGGCGCAGAGTAGCTATGCATACACCTGCTATCACCCTGATGCCCGGATCTCTTACCCATGGGTTTCCCCAGAGACCCACTCGACATTCAGATCGTCTCCTTAACGAGCACTGGCACACAAAATAGACCCATCCAAGCCGCACAACTGTCGCAAATGTTCTGCACCACATGCCGACTTTGCACACCTCACCTGGACATGCCTGAACTTACACTACTACTGGGAACGTGCACACCACATGTTGGGACAGATTTAACAACGGATTCATTTTTATTTAATGGTACTAGTACAGGGAAAATTCTTTAAGTGTGGGGCAGTGGAGGCTCCACTGCTAAGGGGAAGGAGCCTCACACCACTGCTCAAAAGGAAAAATAAAATGACAATAGCCTATCGTTTTATCATTGTATTTTTCCCAATGAAGTCAGTGGCATTGCGGGGTTGGACAGAGCAGGGGGAGTGGATTTGCACATGACTGTGCAAAACAGTTCATGTGCATTTTGCATGTTCTCCACCAGGCTGCATTACACAGCGGGGTGAGGAACAGGCACAGGCTCCCTGTCCCCGTCTGATTGCCACACCACAGTGCTCAGACCAATCACAAAGCTGCACTGTGATTGGCTCAGGGAAGCCTGTGTGCCCGGGTGCTTCCTGCTGCTGGCCGGCCATACAGGAAGAAGCAAGATGAGGATGGAAGAGAGGTGGCGGTAAGTTCTTGTTTTCTGCCCCCCCCCCCCCCCCCACTGCTACTGGTGTGGGGTATCCATAGTTATTGGACAGCATCAATCAGCGTGACACACAGTTCTCAGGGATCAAAATGAGCGTATCAATATTAAATGAGTAAAGTCTTTACCAGGAAAAGCTTTTCATGAAAACCTGCTTCCACTCACCAGTAGGATAGATGCCATCTCTCAGAAATTCCAGTGGAAGGCTAACCTGGATCATCTGCACTAACTGACCTAACTTCTACTTACTTTAACTTCTAACCTTGACTAAAATACCAGCTCAACCAAGTCACCTCAGTCACTTTTGCAACATGACTTCTTAGCTGAGCAGCTTACACTCTATGCTGGGTCATATGTATGGCAACCAGAGGTAAGAAAATTGGTACAGCCAGGTAACTAAACAGGTGCCACTGCTCCCAGAGGCAGCAACAGGAACTAAAGCAAAACATAATGTGCCTGGGGCAGGCAATGACAGCCCCTGCTAGGGATCACCAGCATCACTTGTTGTGGTGCACCACTCCAGTCCTCATTCACGACCCTGTCCAGAGGGTGTACTATAGCCTATTCTCCACACAGATGCTTGTTCTTTCGGTAGCAAGCAGCAGACCTGTTGTAGACTATTCAAAACAGACCTTTCTGTTTATCTGAAAAATGAGGTGCCTCATAAGACCTGCTAAGGCTTTCAAGCACTTATAAGGGGATATGGTCTGCTAGCCTTGATGTCAGAAAACCTGAGTGTTTATCCCAGATTTCAAACTTCAAAATATTAGAAATTCTGAAATATCCAAACAAAGAACACCACTGTTATTAAGCACTGTCAGAAGATGAAAGGTTTATTTGACATCCATGCAGCCAATGATTGGTTTGGGCATTTATTTTAGTTTCAGAATCTATCTTCCCTGGGTACGGTATAGCAGAGGTGTACCCGGCTGTGTGTTTAAAGGTGGAACACTTAACCTTACTAGTGGCAGGCAGCGCTGTCTCTCCCTTCCTTTACCATGCCATTAACTCATTGGTCTCTCGCTGGTCTCTAGCTATTTTGTTATTCTCAGTTACTACTGATAATCTGTCCTGTATCTCTGAATTCTATTACAGGATATGCTTGCATTGCGCTTGTGATTATTGCATTTGGTTATCTTTGAGCCACGTTGTGTGCGCGAGACAGCTGCACTTAATAACGTGAAAGGTTGGCCCGTTCGGGCAGGTGACAGCGAGGATCCCACTGGGTGTGTGAGTACCGCATTGCGGTGTTTAATGGCTTAATTTGGCTTTGCGTTCCTCGCGTTTACCGTCAAGGCCCCTGGCCTTCCCTCACCGGCCGGAGCACGGAGCAGAGCCTGTTTCCGTTCGACGTGCGTAGCCCTGCTCTCACGCTATAATTTTAATGCAAGTGGCGGTGTAATTACTTGACGGGGCGTGGTGTGATAGGGTTATTACAAGCGTAATGCGAAAAAGACAAAATTACGCAAATTATGCCAGGGTTAATTAAATTTTGCCTGGGCCTAGTATTTACCGACAACATTATTTACATATCGGAGGCAACGATACATAGGGCCGGACTGGCCGTAGCGGGCTGCAGGCTTTTCCCCGGTGGGCCGCCAGGGTGGGGGCCAATTTTGGGCCCCTGGGAGGCTGTTTATGTTACCGGGGGTCGACAATATCTCCACCTGTGACAAAATCGCCCGAAACTGGCCCTCACAAACAGCTCAGCTACAACCCCCTCCCTCCAGAGGGGGCCAACCGACCAGTTTGCCAGGACCAGTTTCAGTTCCCAGTCCGGCCCTGATGATGCATATTTGCATTACGCTTGGGCAGTAATCCTGCTGGGGCCTTAACATCACAGTAGTATGAATTTATCATTTAACTAAAATCTCCTTTCTGAAATCGACCCCGTTGGCATAGCAAACCCCGAATTATAAATCTACAGACCTTGGCCCCTTACTGCAGTTTCAGCTGCTGCAGCTACCGCTGCAATTGACCAAAGCCATGGCAATGAATGAATCTAAGATTAACAAAAAATTATTTTGCTAAAAGCAAATTCCCTTTGTTTCTTAGTACACATCTAAATAGTAGATGGATTAACCCTTACATTGAGAAAGCTTTTAGTGGACGGCAACGATGTTCAAAACCTTGAACTATGGACCCATTACCGCAACAAAACTAAAACACAAATTAAAAGCTTGTATATTTTGTTTGGTGCATTACCTGTCCTTGCAACGTACACCGCGTATGCCGCAAATATGCGCAACATAATGAGTTACATCTTCAGCCTTGACTTCTAAAGTTATGTCTTTTAGATCTCTGTTTCAAAGAGCAAATAATAATACCCCAGAATGCACCCCTGCTTAACCAATATTAATCTCAAACAACGTGATTGAGTTGCTCAGTAAAACAAAATGGGAAAAACATGCATTTTTGTGTTCGAGGGAAAACATAACATTTCTTTGTAACATGCGCGCTCGTTGCTGAACAGCAGATGTGTATTGCTACCTAAGTCAATAGTCCTGACTTACCAACTTTGGTAAGATAAAAGGCTTCAAACTTGTGACCCCTACAGAAAACTCAGACACCTGCAGTGGATGCATTACTCCACTGAGTCAGCATATGAGGCAGCAAATTCCCACCGCCTCCCCATTCCCGTGGAAAAAAGATCATGGGACCACCTCAAAATTCTTCACAAGAGTGTTATTAAATTGGCAATGTTTAAATATGTCTAGAATTATTTAAACATTGCAGTTAAGATATGTTCTCGTTTTAAAAATGCGATCAAATACTTGATTGCCAAACATAATATTCTGGTCAGGCAGGCTTTATTGCGTACAAGTATCCACACTGTAAATAATAAAACACTATTTGTAAAGAGTGAACTAATCACCCATAAGGGTCTCAAGGCGCTGGGGGCCGTCGGGGAGATTAAGTGAGCTATTGCCCAGAGTCACATGATGCTGAGCTGAGCTGCCGCTGGTGATCGAACCTTGAGCCCCGCGCTCCGGAGTCAGCCTCCCTGCCTGCGCACCACACATCGCCACCTGATTATCAGAAGATGGGGGGTGGGGGTTTTGAACGATATTTGGAACCCCTTCCCTTTTGATACATACTTCCAGCTAGGATGTAAATGACAAAACATTTTAGTGATGGCCCATTACAGAGTGGCTAACTGACACTCATTTTTTTCAGCTTAAAACCAAACACTGTCATTAGCATTGTTAGAAATGGGGGTCTCGAGTTGGAAGTGGCTTGCATCCTGTCCAAGTAGGGACACTTCCTTTTAGTCAGGGTATGGGGATTGCACAGCTAAAATAACCCCTGCTCACCACCTTGGTAGCTTGGCACGAGCAGTCAGGCTTATCTAAGAGGCAATGTGTAAAGCATTTTTAAATAAACATACAATAACACAGTGAAAACACTACAAATGGACACCACACCAGTTTAGAATAACCATTCTTTATCTGAACCAAACAAGACTAAAATGACAAAAATCCAACATTCGTATATATCAAAATATCACTTTTAAAGGTTTAAAATAGTTTTGTCCATATAAAACTATGGATGCGTCACTTTTAGCACAAAGTACCTTGAATTTGTCAAAATCAAAGAAGAAAACAGGCGCAGTGTAGATGAGGGCCGGAAAAGCAAGCAAGCAATGCGTTGGTTACTCGCAGGGGAGGTGATGCGTCTGTTCCTTACTGTGAAAGAGGTGATGTGGCAGTTTCGACTGTGATATGTCCTTTTTCTGGACAAGCGGCCTAGGTTCCTTCCTGAAGCTCAGTGTCCATGCAGACTTGGTGCACTGGTGCGATGTGTGGAAAATCCGGACATGCTGGGGTCGATGCGGTGGCAGAGAAAAATGCACTGCGTTGATCTTACAGCTGCGAGCAGATGATGTGTCGATTCTTTCAGCCCCACAGCAGGGCCTGCGTCGGAGTCGGAATGGGGCTCTCAGACGTCAGAGATACAATCTGTCTAAACCCGGGCTGTGGTGGTTCTTTCAGTCACGGACCAACAACGTCATTGGCGCTGCGTCCAACTTTTTGGCCGCAGCGATGCATTGGCTTTTTAACCACACAGACAGCTTACGGCAGGAAAAATGTCGCTGAAGGGACGATGCAAGAATTTTCACTTCTTGAAGCAGCATAACTACCTCCAAAGGCCCAGAACTGGAACTGGCACCATTTGGCAGGTTAGAACTCCCAGCAGAGGAGTTCAGGGGCTGCAGGTGAAGTCATTGATGTTCCTGAGACTTCTTAGCAGGATACAAGCACACACAGGACCTTGCAGAATCTTCTCAAGAAGAATACCAAAGCAAAAACCCAGTCCTTAGTCTCTCCAAGACAGAAGCAGCAACTGCAGGCCGACCCAGTGTCCCAAACACATTAAAGGGGCAGTACTCCTCCTGACAGCTCTCCAGTTCTTCCTCTTGGCAAAGTCTCCTCTTGATCCAGATGTGTTCTAAAAATGTGGGGTTACAGGCCCAATACTTATACCCCATTTAGCATTTGAAGTAGGCATACATCTAAGGATAGTCTTTGTAGTGTACAAATCCTGCCCTGTCTTGGCTCCATACACACTACAGGGGGGTACCTGAATGCATATGTACCTGCTTTGCCGCCGGGCCCTAGGGTTGTCGGCTACAGGGCTGTGTTATCCCAGAGGAACTAAGTTGGGTTTTTTTTCTTTTTTCTTCACGCTGCCGGCCCCAGGGTTGTAGGCATATGGCTGTGTCTTTTTTGCTACTATCAATAAAGGTTTGGGAGTCTTAAAAAAAAACACACTACAGGGGGGTGGAGACAGCATTATGAGAGGTCAGGCACAGCTCTATTCAGGTGGCAGCGACAACTCCTCCCACCACTCTAGTTCAGGAAGGCCCAGCAGCCTGGTGATGGGCAAAAAGGATATGCAGGGCACACCTCAGCTCCCTTTGAGTGACTGTCTAGATTGAATGCATAAACAGCCAAACCAGACGTGGATTTCACAGGTAGACAGAGGCACAAGATGGTAAAGCAAGAAAATGCCCACTTTCTAAAAGTGGCATTCTCAAACACACACTTTTAAAACCAGCTTCACAGAAAGCTATATTTTTTACATTCTGAGTTCCGGGAACCCAAACTCCAAATCTCTACCTCTTCCCAATTGAAATCTGCACTTGTAATTGTTACAAGGCAGCTCTAATAATAACCTAAGGGAGAGATAGTCCTTGCAATAGAGAGAAAAACTAAATTACCATTATTTCACTATCAGGACATGTAAAACACATCAGTGCATGCCCTACCTTTCACATACACTGCACCCTGTCCATTGGGCTTCCTTGGGCTTACCTTAGAGATGCCTTACCTGTACTAAAAGAGAAGGTTTGGCCCTGGCAAGTGGATGCACTTGAAACAGGCCCCCAAGCACATCGAGCAACAGACATGCAGATCTAAGTGTTGCATCTCAGCACAGCAAATACACAGTGGCGGCTCCACGCTAATGCAAAGGAGCATCGCCCCACTGCTTTTTAGCAGTGAAATAAAATAAAATAAAAAATGATAATAACTGGACGTTATTATCATTTTATTTGTTCCAGCTGCTGCAGCTGTGAGCGGGTGGGGCTGCTCTTCTGGCAGAAGAGCGAGGAAGTGGTGAGCACACTTTGTATGTACGCATGAATGTTTGACCGGCCGTCTCGGGCCAGCCAAACATTCATGTGCACTTTGCATGTTCTCCACCCAGGCTGTATGCAGCCGGGGTGGAGAACATGCCCAGGCTCCCACTGCCTATCTGAGCACCAAACCACAGCGCTCAGACCAATCACATCCCTGCATTGCAGCGTTGTGATTGGCTTTGGGGAGCCTGGGTGAGTTTCCTGTTCCAGGCCAGAGTGAGGGACTGCAGAGGAGAGACACGGCAAGAGGGTATGTTCTTTTTTTGTTTTTTATACACTCGCTTCCCCCGTTTACCCCCCACCTTGCCCCGCCCCCCTAAACTGTGCTGGCCACCACTGAACATACAGGCACCCATACACACAGGCAAGACAAAGAGGCATGTGAACACATTCATTGTGATATTGTAATATCACTTTTGTTAAAGTAAGTGGCATTTCTAATGTGCATAATGTGAGACTTTGTTTTTCTTTTTCATTTTGTGACCGTGACAGCATTCATCTTTTATTTACTACTAGCTTACCCTTCGCGCGTTGCTGCAATCTCAGAAGAAAGGAAATTTAAGGAAACTTGTTATGATAACATTCAATTTACATTGTGTCATTTTTATTGAAACCTATTAATTTTAATATGAAAAACATTTTAAAGTGTTGTTTTAATTCTGTTTATTTATTCGAGCGCTTGTGGATACACAGTCTTTTTTACTTTTCCATCTGGTGCGTACACGAATAAATCAGAAGGTTTTCCGACGCGTGAGCTGGCCACATACAGTTGTCCATGTGACAAGCACGGATTCTCCAAATCTAGTCTACACACTTGCAGCCATTGTCCTTGTGCTTTGTTGATGGTCATTACAAAAGCGAGTCGCACCGTAAACTGTAAACGTTCAGTATTGGAAAGATTATCAGGGTCCTGTGGGGCCAGGGGGCCGATATTTAACAAATGTTTCTTTTTTTTTTTTTGCCAGAAACCTTTGCGGGAGTGTACTCAACAACTTCCCAAAGTTTCATGGCGATTGGATGAATGGTGTAGTAATGCATAAAGGACAAACAGACATACTTTCGTTTTTATATCTATAGATTTTTATGTCTGCCATATTTACTTTCTTACCCTATCTGTGTGGAGAGCTGACGAAGTACTTACTTTACCAAGTAAAAACTCTAACTTGCCACACTTACAATTCTCACACTTACTCCATTTGCACTATTCCATAAAATAGGGAAATAGACAAATATATTTTTGTTCCTTTTTAACCCCTTCGGTGCTCATGACGAGCTCAGCTCGTCATGAGGTATACCTCTTGTGTGCTCATGGCGAGCTGAGCTCGTCATGACCACACCCGTTATCATTATGGCCCAGCACAGGAGATAAATATCTCTAGCAGCCAAGGTGTTAATGTAAAATGCTTTACATTGAATAGCCTTTCCTTTCTCTACATCTCATATAAGAAAGGGGATAACCCATTACTTTATCACCTTTAGTCCTTGTTGATACATATATAAATCCCCCTGGAGATATGGACTAGCTATCTAGTCCTCTCTCTCCCTCTTGATACGCTAATCCCCCTTGATTTCATATGCACAAGCACTGGCTAGCAGCATCTAATTATAATTGTTGTGGTTTCTCCATGAACCCAGGTGGGCTGCCTACTGGCATCCTGTTGAAAATTGAAGCCCATGTGCTTGGGAGGATGAGTGGCCCTTCGTGTTTATGTATGCTATCTTTTTTGTATCTGAGCAACTACCTGGCTTTGGAAATACATCCAGGAGTTCCTGAATCTGCATGGACTCTGAGAGGGCGGTATATCCAGAGTGTGGAGCTAGGGGCTACCCACTTGCTCCTGGCTATGGCTGAAACTGAATGCCCTGCTGGCATTCTGCAAAAAACTGCACTGCTAATGTTACTACCTTGCCTGCATTGAGACACAGCCTGCCCAAGAAGACCAAAGAGCCACCCCAGTAACTTCAGGCTCTCACTACCCTTCACCATGAAATGCAAGCGGGGTGCTGAAGCAACATCGAATGTATGTAAATGTGTTGTAGGCGTAACTGTTGCTGTGCATCCATGGTAATGTTTTGCCTGGCAATGGTTTGCATTGTAGTGAACTATATTCCCCACACATGTGTGGCTGCCACTACAAGTGAAAAAATCTTTATAACAGTTGAAGATATCACGCAACCCATACACATCAAAATTCAAACCTTTCACCAATCTAAGAAAGATTTCCTCAAAGCAGTGGTGAAAAAAGCGAGAGTCTCAATTTGAGTTGTACCTGAACACCCAAACCACTCAGAAAGGGACTTTAAATCAACAGATTTTCTAGCAAGGTAGCCATGACCCACTGTCAGGCCCTTTTGGGGTAGCATAGGGTAGTCCTTGAGTCCTCCCTACTATTGCTCTGCAGACTAATCCAACTACAACCCTTTCCGCACTTGAATCTCAGGTTAGCAAGGGTAAGCAGTCCAAGGCTTGCCAGGGGGGTAGTGTGGGTGGCAAGAGTTCTGAACTTAACATTCAAGCAACACACACAATAATTTAATGTTCAACCAAGTCCTTGTCTTTTTGTAAACACACATACTTTACACAAGAAACCTAAGTGCTACACATTGCAATTATGTTAGCCTATACAAGGTTGTATCCCGGGTTGCGTTTTCAGTGAGTGCTACACCCTTCCCAACCTCAGCCTCAGCAGCACCTGCAGCAGCACCAATTTGCAGTTCCACACTGGCTGTCATGGACACAGCCAAACTTCCAGTGGATAAAGTCTTTGGTAGAAGTTCTCAACCATGCAGAGGGATCATGAGAACTAATCAGCCTAAAGATCTCTCTTGTCTTTCGTATCCAATCCACTTTCTCTGGGCATTCCTCATGCCGGGACCTTGTTAGGCTGCTCCTCCTGGACAGTCTTTTTTCCTGCAGGGCCAGACACACTTCTTACCTTTCTCATCAGGCAGGCTTCTATGAACCAGGCAGACCCCCCTCTGCTTCAGCAAAAAGTGCAGACTTCATGTAACATAACCTCATATCGGGAGACTGGCTGGCAAGTAGAGACTAGCCCTGGTTGCACAACAGCTGTTCATATTCTCTGCAGAACACTTCATTCCTTGATCTAGAAAAATATGGGACTGGAACAAAGAGGGGTTATTTGTATCCCACTCTTATAACAAATTTACCAGACAGGGAATGTGGTCCCACTGTCTTAAACTTCAGTACTGGTATGGGATGTTTCTCTTTCAAGTGTCCTTCATGGGCTGGTCTATAGACCCAGCCTTTATGTAAAGTGATGCTTCTCACATTAGACAGTAGTGGGACTGTCTTCAAACAGGAGTACCTACAACATGGGCTGATGAAGTGTGAGATTTCTGGACCTGCCGTTATAAGCCTTTCTGAAGCAGTAATCAGAGGCTGGCAAAAGGGTAGGCCTGGCCTAGAAACATCATGAATAACAGAAACTTCAGCATATGGAAGTGTCCAGGAAGAGCTAATCAGCAGCACCTTGTTAACAAATTCTTCATAGAATATCTAAAAGTATTCCTATCTCTGTCGCCCTCACTTCAGTGTCTGGATCTAAAATCTCTAGCCACAAGAATGCAGCTAATACTTTTCCACTGTCTGGGGAAGGAAGCAGTGTGCCATGCTATACCAGGGGCATCCAAAATGGATTCCACTGGCTTCAGTAGACACACACTCTCAAGCATCACCGGCTCACCATATACATGTACTTAACTTACACATTGAATGTTAGTTCACGTTTCTTGATTTCACATAGTAGCAGTACCTCAAATGAGAGAGCCAGAAGGGCAAAATCTCCTTGGCACAGATAAAAAGGCATGGTCAACTATAAAATCACAAAACAAGGTATGTTTCCACCACCGTTTTAGGTGCAACATCCAGGACAGAGATGGTAGTCCTTGTCCACTATAAAGTCACCCTTGGTGCACCCCTCCAGATCAGAGGCCAAGTCCTGGGCATCACATCATGTCAGGGATAGATTAGGCGTCTGTGAACACTCTAGATGCCAGGACCAAAATAAAAGTCAAGATTCCAGATTTGCATGAAGTCAGGCACACTGGCCAGGGAACACATCCATATACCATGTAGGGAACATTCTAATCCCTACACTCACCTTCACTGAGGTGGTGTGAACAACAAGACTACATTCTAGAGGAAAGTGCATGTAATGCATGTGCAACAATTTACAACAATACTATCTTCAACTGAAATAATGAGCTTCAAGGCCTAAACCAAATGTAATAAAATTAGGGAGCAAAAGCATTCAGAATTATGGTTCAGTACTTATTAATCATCAAACAATTTTCGGTGCAGCAATTCAGGCGTTCAATAAACAGGAAAAAGACATACAGGATTAAAAATGTAACAAACCAAGCCACCTGTAACTGCAACAACCTGCATTTGAATTAGTAGTTGTATCCAGTGAGCCATGCTTAAGAAAGTCAAAGAAGCATTGGATTTCTGGTGGGGGAAAAACCCAACAAGATAATGTTAAGCACTGGATTGAATCAGTTGCAGAGAAGCCGACCGGCATCAAACTGATCAAAAGTGCTGGAAGCTCCATGGCATTAAGTTGAGGGGTCAGTTCAGTCTGTATTCATAGGTATTGAGCTGCATCAAGGTCCCTAGCAAGCAATTTGAATCTCTATCATGCCACCCAGTGGTGCTGATGGTGGTAGTTTGCAGATTAGAAATATAAACATTGAATGTTGAGTTGTAAGTGTTCAATAATTGATTCAGTGAGGAAACTTATAGTCATCTGATGCTTCATGCCAGAAGTTTAGGCCTAAATCAGCAATTTATTCCGGTTGTTGCTGTTGTCAATTTCTGCTGAAGCAGAGTTTCAATATGTGTCAAGTTCTTGAAAGTCTTCAGTCTGCCTTCCACTAAAAAGGCCCATAAATGTTTTGCAGGCAGTAGGCAATTCTAGCAGGTAACAGCTCTTCCATGCAACTGCCTACTCCTGTTCTCCTATGAATCAAAGTTAAAATATTGTTTTGCACAGCCTTGAAAGGCAGTGTGTGGGGCAAGGCTCATACCATCCTATTGCAAATTCTAAAATGGTTTTGTGAATTACTGTCCTGGCAGGTGTATTTGAAAAGAACAAAGCTATAGCTTTGTTCGCAAGTTGCTAACCACTCACCCATTCATTTCAGTTCTACAGTTACTACAAATAACATATTTTCTGCCCTGCTGAAGTATCTGCTGACAAGAATTCTCCGAGAGGCCTGTACACGGAGAAAACCTAAAATGGCGGGGTAGCATCTAACTAGGTAAGAGCTCTTCCTAAGGCCCAAGGACACCTAACCGGTTGCCACTGTCATCTTAACACTTCTCAAAGCGATTTGCATGGAACATATAGCAAAAGGTGTAGCCGGTTAAGATACATTGTGTTCCTGCCTGCCAAAGAAGGGCCTTGGGTATCATATATATGTTACATTATTTACGTTTTATTGTTTACTGGTGCAGGAAAAAATGGCTGTTAATTACCCTGGACATCTATATACTTGGGCTTTAGGAAGGGGCCATAAGTTATGGATAGGTAATTAAAATGCCATTATAGCCCTCAGAAAAATACCTTGCATATGCTGTAAATATAACACTTACTGTGCTTTACCCCTTCCCCTGAAAGTTCATAAGTCCTGAAAGGTGCTCCTAGAAAAAAACAAATAGTTCACTTGTAAAAAATTGAATTTTTTAAAAACGGTTTTCCTCTACCAGACAGAATTGTTGATTCACTTCATTCTTCCTGAGCTTAAGACCTTGAGAGAAATTGGTATTCTCTTGAATAGAAGCAATCTTAACTTTATGGGCCTGATTTGGAGTTTGGCTGACAGATTACAAGCTCACAAACATATCCTGTCTACCTTTGTACAAGTCCATCATATCCCATAGTACTTGTATTAAGATGGACGGTATAGTCTTAACATTTCTGACAGAGTAGCTGTCCGACAGACTTTGTTAGCAGACACATTGATCATGGAATTTGCAATTCCATTAAATAATCACATTGTATATTAAGGAGAGATTGCAGCAGAATGTGCCTTTTTGCACCAATATCTGATGATACAACATTTTCTATGGTGGTAACAACTTTCGTTTAACAACTTTCGTTTCCTTTCCTGATACATTTGTATCCAGGCGACCTGCATTTTGTATGTAATCGATAATGTGTCAATATGTCAGATGTGAACATCTGTTATCTCTCAGTGCCACAGAGCAAATGTAAAAAAACAGATGTCCTAAGAATGAGAAGATTTGTGGAAAACACACAGAGCAAAGATTTTGCTGCCAGGGCTTCTATTGCACCGTTGTGTAGAATCCAAAATACTGCCTGGGAGCTGTAAATTTGCCACATGCTAGCATGTCAGATTTTAACATTTTTAACTTGCGATAGTTTGACAGAATCCAGTGTGTTGGCATGGTGTACAGGAGTCATCATCCAATGGATTTTCTTTAGCTTTAGTATGATTGCATGTCCTCGACTTGGTTGTATCAGTTGAGATTGAAAGAAGAGATAAGAGCAGGTAAAGGTCAAAGGTCAAAGTTAAGCACTAAAGTAGCGGGTCAATGACTGAGCCTTGAGGTACACCCGCTGAAGAGTTTTATTGGTGCTGATGAGAACGGAAGAAGTGGAAGGATGAGGGATCTGTCAGTGAGGAAGTAGGCAATCCATTTCCTGATAGTTACTCCAGTGCCTGTATTATCAAGTTTCTGTAAAAACATAGGGTAATAAAATGTATCAACCGAAGATGGAAGGCCAAGTAGGAGTATTGCCACTACATGTAATCCAGCAGTACATTTAATATCATCCTTTTGTGACGATCAATATTACTTCCGAACAGACTACAGTTTGGTTGCCCAAGAGAAGATTATTTTCTTCAATTAATGGTGCTTTTTGACTGAAGGTAGCTCTGTCTGTAAGTTTGAATGGGTTCTTGAAATTCGACCACTACGTAGAAGGATCGTTGTTGTTAAAGCTTTGTTTTTTAAGAATGTTTAATGTGGGAGGTTTTAAGTTCACTTGGCAAAGTTTCAGTCACCATGTACTGCTTGGGACACTGTATGCAAAGTAGTCAGAAGGAGGGGTGTAGGGGTGAGGAGGCATTATTCCCTAGGCACTCTTTCAGGTCTCCAGGGTTGTGCTCCACAATCTCTTTATAGATTTTACCTCGAATCTGCCCTTTGCATTCATAACAGCAGATAAACCTAACAACCACTAGTAGTCAACAAAGATTTTTTTTTATACTTAGAAACTGGTCCCTGTGATATGTGAACCTGGCCTGATGAGTCCCCCATACAATCTTTTGACATGCCTGGTTATCTGTAAATGTATGAGCCAGGCACGGGTTTGCTTCTGAACCGCATGCTTTTAGTGGTTGAAGATCAGAGTTTAAGGGGGTGAGGAATAGAAACCTTCACATTGACCTACATTTCCAGTTCAGGGAGAGATCGGATAGGGTGCACAAGCTTTCTTTTATTTTTCTAGGTCTTTGGCTTCTGCAACTAATAATCTGCGTACCAGGTATTTTGGTGCTGAGACTAGTGCACAAATATGTTAGCAACACGTTTCAGGACATGCCCCGTACCCTCTCAGCCTGCTTCAAGACACACTTTATCACGATTATTGTTAATACAAGTGAGGAACTGCAAGCGAGCAGTGGCCGCATAGCAAAACAAAGACCGCAAACATGAAACTGCAGTGGGCACTAAATATAAATAAATCATACTTTCTTAGATAGCGCCTTTCACTGTAAGGTCTCAAGGCGCTTGCTTTGGGAACTCGTCCTCTCTTTTCCCTGCAAGATAACCCCTACTGGGCATACCCAAGGTGAAAGCCAGGCATCCCATCGCAGTGGGCCGTAGTGGCGATTAAGCAAGCTATTGCCCAGAGTTGCAGAGTGTGAACCCATGATTCGAGTAGGCACAGAGGTGAGAATTATCGAGTCCGCGGACATTTTGAGCTCAAGACCCTGCCGCGTCGGGAATTGAACCCTGGTCCCGGGTCTGACCTCTGCGTCCGGGTCTGCCTCCTCTAACCAGTGAGCCACACTTCTCCACTGAGGTGGGAAGTTAAGTATTATTCCATCTAGTCTATAGCAAGCTACAGTGGTGGCTGGTGAGGTCTGTGAGTGGTCGGGCTGGGACTGGGTGGAGGGAGGGGTGTTGCAGCATTTTTTATCGGAAGGTTAGTCACCATAATCTGCCACTGTCCACCTGTTCGCTCTTCATCTGAGCACTTAAACCAAGTTGCCAAGTCACTGTGACCCCTTGGAGTCCTAAATCAGATTTCCAACCTTTCCTGCCTTGTGCCACGCATGAGTTAGTGGGTACTGCACCCTGGATGAGGAGCAATTTGACATTGCAATATTCTCTTACATACCAAGCAATTACATTTGGAAATAGCCATGATAATGCCTGGTTCACAAGTCATACAGGGAAATAGGGTAATTGAGCTGACTATGTATTTTACATTTGGGGCACTCTGAAAATACAAGGCAATTGTGCTTCGCTTACAGCACTGTTTGTAAATGGCCATGGCAATAGTTCTAAACACGCAGCATATTTACCTAAGAGAGAGACTGAGAGCATAAATGACAACAATGTTCTTCATACAGGAAAGCATACAAACTCACACAGTAATGGTTTACATAAATGGCAGGGTGGGAACATGCATGACATATAAAACCACACCTCTCACCTACGGCGCAGTGAAGGCCCTATAATCGAGAACTCATAGAACTAAATTCACATAAAATGTGTGCCACAAAGAATCACATGCATTCAGTACTCACTGACAGGCCCTAAAGAGGAACCCCAGGTGAGCGAAGAGCCACATAATACTTTCATCTTGGGCTCAGGACTAGAGAATCTATAATGATTCTAGTCTCAAGGCAATAAAATATACAAACAACTCAACTCAGTGTGACAGAACACATGGAGACTCTAAGGTCACAGCTCTGTTGTACACAGGTATACAGAGTTTAAAGACATAAAACACATGGACTCTCTAGTTGAATCAAGGTCGTAAGCAGGGCACGAGTCGGGGAAACACGCGGGCGGGCGGTGTCCCCCACTTGAATTTCGGCAGACAAGAGCAGCGTGGGTAGCTGTGGATCCAGTGTGTGCTGTTGCAGGTTGTCGAACAACAGAGAGCAGCTTTGGACAGCTTCTTCATGGGTCTGCAGCGCTCGTGTGGACTTTAAGGGGACACTGACAGGCCTGCATTCCAGCGCTTCGGGGAGAAACGCGGGTTTGAGAACACTCACTTGACCCACTGGAGTAGCTGGCGGGTGTGACTCTGGTTGGGTGGGTGCTTGTGGCCAGTTGTGTACCCCCTATGTTGGTCAGGTAAGGGTTGGGCAGTGTCCCAGGCCACGTAGTGCGGTGGGGATTGTTTTGGTGAATAGTATTGGTCTGTGTAGTCTGCTCCAAGGGTGCCTTTTAGCTTTGGGGGGCACTATTAAGTTGGAGCACTTGGTGGTACATCTCTACACGGACGTGTCAAGCAATTTTGCCATTCATAGGTGCAAAGGCCCCCAAGGCAAAGCGGGGAGAGCAGCGCTCTCGCATGGAAACTTTGATGGACGCAATGATGTGTAAAATGATGGATATGGAGGGCAGACTGAAGAAAGTACATGAAATGGGGCAAGCCATTGCAGACCTTAGGTAGAAGGTGCATGGGCATGAAGAGGTAGCGGAGAAGCCCAGAAAAATGGGGGTGGCTCCCAAGCCAGCATTCCCTCCCGTGCCCAAACGATCTCGATCCAAGAAAGGGGGCACTGTGGGGAGAGGGAGCAAATAGACCCATTGTGACAGTGGCCACTATGCCAGCCCTGCAGGCAGTGGGGGGGGGGGGGGAGACAGAGTCATCTGGGGAAAATTTTCCATAGGCAGTGGTGAGGGGTGATACTCTATAAGGTACAGGGGGGAACCAGGACCGGCAGGGAGTAGTCCACAGACCCCAAGTGTTCCTATCGCGGGGGCCAATGAGGGGGCTCCCCCAGTTCAGCAGGATTTGGTGGCCAGTTTGGCAGCGATCCTCCCCTGGTTGGAGAAGTTGGGGAACTGGTACCCGGCAGTTGGGATGTCTGGCAGCGGGGAGAACTTACTTGATAATGCCAGGCAGATAGTGGCTCAGTTGGACGGGGCAGCGGGCAGTAAGCCAGGGGAAGAGCAGGGAGCACCAACTCCTGGCACTCCAGGTTGTGGGTCAGCCCTCCCTGGGACCAGCAAAGAATTGCCGGCTGTCAGCACAGGCTTGGATGCAGCAAAGGAGAAGCAAGCAGAACCATCAAGGTAGCCGCACCAGGTAGGCGGCAGACTTTGCCAGTGTTATGTGTGGGGGAAAAGCTGGCAAGACATGTGACGCAGGAAATCAAGAAAAGAATTTGAAAGGGAGTTATGTCAATATGTTCTCTTTACAGCTTGATGAAAATGAAAGGGAGGAGGCCAAGAAAAAGAGAGATTGGATACTCCTGAGGGAATAGGCAAGAACCAGCTCTCGGTGAGGGCCAATCCAGGGGTACTAGCAGCAAAAATAGAGAAAGAGCTGCACCTGGGCAGAATTGCAGGCCCATTTTGCAGCGTCCCAGTAAAAAATGTTGTCTGTTCTCCTTTGGGGGTGGTTCCTAAAAAAGAACCTGGGGAATTTAGGTTGATTCATAACCTTTCTGCACCTAGGGGTCAATCCCTGAATGATGTCATTGATGATGAGCTGTGCACCGTCAGGTACTCATCCTTTGATCATTCTGTTGAGATGCTCAGGGGTTTGAGCCCTGGCGCGATAATGGCAAAGTCAGACATCGAGTCAGCTTTCCGCATGTTGTCAGTACATCCTTTAGATTTTCATCTTCTGGGGTTCCAATTCCAGGGGAAGTACTACATGGATAAGTGCATGCTCATGGGTTGCTCGGTCACCTGTTTTTACTTTGAAAAATGCAGTTCCTTTTTTGAGTGGGTCTTTAGACAGGTGACAGGGCACCAGTATGTGCTACATTACCTTGATAACTTCCTTTTTCTGGGAGCACCAGGCTCCTAGGAGTGTGGGTGGGCTCTGCGGAAATTCTGCACCCTCATGCAGGGTTTTGGGGTACCACTGGCACAAGGGAAGACACTGATTGAATTTTTAGGGATAGAGTTGGACTCGGCCCAGGGTTGTTCAAGGCTGCCCAAAGAAAAGATTACAAAGGTCAGGTTAGCCTTGCAGCATTGCTTGGAAAAAGAGAGGGTTACGTTGCATCAGTTGCAGCAGACAGTTAAACTTTGCTTTGCGGGTCATCCCTATGGCAAGACCATTCTCTCGATCCATCTCACAAGCCATGTGAGGTCTTAAAGAGAAACACCATCACACCAGGCTGTCCGTCGAGGTCAAGCAGGATATGTGGATTTGGATGGCATTCCTGCGTGACTTCAATGGCAAGGTACTATGGCCTGGTCCGCTCACACCTTCCACAGAGTTAGGTTTAATGTCAGACGCTGCAGGTATAGAGGATTTTGGAGCTATACTGGGTACGGAGTGGGAGGGTGGCACAGCACTGGCCGGCATGGTGGATTCAAAACAGATTAACAGAAAACAGTGGATTCTTAGACTTGTTTCCCATCTTTGTGGCATTGACGGTGTGGCCAGAGCGCCTGAAGAATCAATCAGTGCTTTCAGGTCAGACAATATGACAGTGGTAGAATGTATCAATCAGCAGGCAGCAATGTATAAGATGACGCTATGTCTGTTGAAGGAAATAATTCAGTTGTGCATGAAACTGAATATGTAATTTAGGGCTAAACACGTCCCAGGGGCCTCCGACCTACGCTCCCTGCCCAGGGCCGCCATGAGCCTAGAGCCGCCCCTGGCAGCTCTCTTCAACTCCCTCGCTCTTGCCGTCATTGACACTGAGCACATAGGAAAGAGCATTACGTCAAGCGCATAGGAAGAGAACATGGCCAATCTCTGTATTGGCTTCAAAGAAAAGCCAAGCCAACATAGTGATTGTCCATGTTCTGTGAACCTCCATCACCATGCTGCTCCGTATGCATGGGACTAGGCTTAATGCCGGAACCAATCCTGATGCAGCTCTCATGGTCTCATTTTAGTAAACGGCATGAGAACAGTGCGCAGGTATGAGAAACCTCAAATGAGCATGTCGGACTAGACACAGTAAGACACCGGTCTAACTCAACATGCACACTTCATTTCAAGCCCTCGAAGGAGGGAAACTCTTCCTTCCTACTGCCAATGAAGCCCCACATCGCCCTCAGGCAGTACAGCACCTGATCTGCAACACCAGTAAAAGAAGGCAGCTAGCAGGGAAAAAAACAGTTAATTAAATGCAGTCTAACTTTAAATTGTAGTAAGAGGTGGCTCACTGCAGGGGGTCAATGCTCTTTCGCCCCTATGGAGGATCCTCCCCTGTACGAAGAGTAAAGAAAGGAGCAACCTGTATCATGAGTGAGTTCCCACTATGTCTCTATCCCTCCTACCCGAAACCCGCCCCAAAGACTACGGCAAACCGTGTGTGGTTGAGTCCTCTGTCAGTCCCCACATCAGTGACCTAAAACTGGCGCTGCTAGAAAACAAAGAAGACACGTCACCACTGAGTGAGTCTGGTCCACCTGAGAGGCCACCACTCCACATTGCCAGCCTGACCCTAAATGACCTGGGAGTTAGCAACTGCCCATCACCGTTGTGAGCCTAATTGTCCAGGGAGGCCGTAGCTGCAGGACACCCCGTGAGCCTGATTGGCCTGGGAGGCCTTACCTGCAGGTCGTAGCTGTGAGCCCAATTGGCCTGGGAGGCCTTACCTCCAGGACGTAGCTGTGAGCCCGATTGGCCTGGGAGGCCTTACCTGCAGGTTGTAGCTGTGAGCCCAATTGGCCTGGGAGGCCTTACCTGCAGGACGTAGCTGTGAGCCCGATTGGCCTGGGAGGCCTTACCTGCAGGTTGTAGCTGTGAGCCCGATTGGCCTGGGAGGCCTTACCTGCAGGTTGTAGCTGTGAGCCCAATTGGCCTGGGAGGCCTTACCTGCAGGACGTAGCTGTGAGCCCGATTGGCCTGGGAGGCCTTACCTGCAGGACGTAGCTGTGAGCCCGATTGGCCTGGGAGGCCTTACCTGCAGGACGTACCTGTGAGCCCAATTGGCCTGGGAGGCCTTACCTGCAGGACGTAGCTGTGAGCCCGATTGGCCTGGGAGGCCTTACCTGCAGGTTGTAGCTGTGAGCCCGATTGGCCTGGGAGGCCTTACCTGCAGGACGTAGCTGTGAGCCCAATTGGCCTGGGAGGCCTTACCTGCAGGACGTAGCTGTGAGCCCGATTGGCCTGGGAGGCCTTACCTGCAGGACGTAGCTGTGAGCCCGATTGGCCTGGGAGGCCTTACCTGCAGGACGTAGCTGTGAGCCCAATTGGCCTGGGAGGCCTTACCTGCAGGACGTAGCTGTGAGCCCGATTGGCCTGGGAGGCCTTACCTGCAGGTTGTAGCTGTGAGCCCAATTGGCCTGGGAGGCCTTACCTGCAGGACGTAGCTGTGAGCCCAATTGGCCTGGGAGGCCTTACCTGCAGGACGTAGCTGTGAGCCCGATTGGCCTGGGAGGCCTTACCTGCAGGTTGTAGCTGTGAGCCCGATTGGCCTGGGAGGCCTTACCTGCAGGACGTAGCTGTGAGCCCGATTGGCCTGGGAGGCCTTACCTGCAGGACGTAGCTGTGAGCCCGATTGGCCTGGGAGGCCTTACCTGCAGGTTGTAGCTGTGAGCCCGATTGGCCTGGGAGGCCTTACCTGCAGGTCGTAGCTGTGAGCCCAATTGGCCTGGGAGGCCTTACCTGCAGGGCGTCGTAGCTGTGAGCCAGATTGTCCCGGAAGTTAGCAAATGACCCGGAGCTACCACGAAGACGAAAAAAGTGGGCTGAGCTTGTCTTTGCCCCCTGACCTGCTCGAACCAGCAAGACTTCATTCGTGCCTGCTGCAAAACAACTGAGACACAGTGCAAGAAAGTTGTGATTGAGAACTTGAGGCTTTCTGCCAAAAGTTAACCAGAGTTAAGAACACATAATTGATTTTCTCTTCTACATCCCATGTGCGTAACAGTGAGATATTCTGCACCTAATTAATGTCTTGCCTCCAGATACTGAGGAGAGTAGCTCCTTGGATTACACGGGTAGGGAAATGATACAGGAACGGAATGGTGTAGCGCCTTCTGCGGAATGCAACCAGGGATGCTGCCCCCGGTTCGTTTACCACAATGGAGCTGTGTAGTATTTAGTTCTGTTGTGTAATTGAAAGTACATGCTTTTACTGAAAGATAAGTACTGGGCAGGACATTAAGTTATATGTCTGATAGTTGTTAGTTAGTTGTTAGGTGGTTGTTGAGTTGTGCTTCCTTCCACCACACACTTCCTCCATCAGAAACATTTGAATGCTCACCCTCGGTACTCTGAGAGTCAAGTGCTGAAAGAGTTGTACTTGGCGTACTTCCCAGCGACCTCGGTGGAGGTCGAGCAGGCGCTTCTGCCCTGTGCCCACCCCCTCCCGATCAGGGTCTGATCCAGGTCTTAATAGTAGTCGTGCCACACACTGCGTGAAGCCCATAGACACCTCCAGAGATGAACTCCTAGGCACATACTTGCAAGTAGTATCACTGACTTCTGACAGATGCTCGGCTTTCTTTGCAGTCGATAAATATCCAGACACCAGTGGTCTCTTTCAAGCGTCTCACACTTTACCTGACTTTAGTCAATTCAGCTGCTAAAACATAACCGGTCTTAAAAATCATTTGTCTATCCTAGAACATGGAACGCTGTAAAAACCTCTTTTCAAAAAGTTGTTTTTGTGAATAGGAATGCCAACTCATGCGTAAGCAGGAGGCAGAGCGGGAGTTTCTATAGATAGACGCATGCACCCCTGAAACTCTAATAGCAGGCGGGGAGTGTTACAGAGTGCGCGGGAGCAGACGAGTGAGGGGAGCGTTCGGCCGCCTCCGGTTGCTCTCCCGGAAGTATGCACGTTACTCCTTGAACCATCAGTGCAATGAGGATGCCGACCACAAGGTGGCTTCATGACCGAAGACCAGGCCTCGACGCCAAAGCAGACACACACCGGGAAGGGGCCCATGGAACGCTGTCGCTAGTAGGCGCGTTTGATTGTATTTTTATGTATAGATCACGTTGATTTTAAACGCATTTTACAGTTATGAATATTGTCACCGGAATCATGCGCACCTACTTCAGACAGTCGCAGACTGTGTGATACATTGTCCTGACCTACCGCATATAACTGCGAGTGTGCATGGAGCAGCGAAAACATATCATATGGAATTTTTATAGAGCATGACAAGAACGAACTCGATACTTTACGGATTGTTATAATTAATGCTACAATGAATTATTCGGCCAAACAGGGTTATTTGAAAACATAAATGAATGCCTCGCACTTAGACTACGAAGTATGCGTCTATTGCAAGATGCATCTCATGCCAGATTAGTGGTTTATCTGATGCGTACTGTACATTTAATGCAATGCAGAGATGGGCTGATCAATTTACAGTGGGAACGCGAGGCCTGCATGGCGCAATGGTACTGCCACTATGGCCAGGGACTACCGAACATCCCCCTCGCCCCCTTGTGTTTCACCAACATTTATTAAAGATGGACATGAGAGGGAATTCTTTGGTGGCGGGCTTCGTACAACCCCGGCCGTATTTATTTAAACATAAAATCAAATACAAATTTAAATAAACAATATTTACACATCTTTACGCTGAAAACGTTGCATGACATTTGATTACAGTTAATATATACAGATATCAGATGGATAACCTTAACATACTTCTAGTACAAGGTATTTCCTATCCGAATCTAACATATGAACAATAATCATACATTAATTACTTTTCTGCGTATCCTATTTGGGCCTACGGCAAGGTCGCTAACTGGTATCAAATCCTTATCAATTAATCACGCCCTCCCGTAAAAGTGCGCATGCACAGAGGGCCCGTTTACCGTGAGGGTACTCCCTCCCCCCCATGTGCACATGCGGGGTGGCCAATCTGCCTAAAGAAAGCGTTACTCCCCCCTCTCCTGCACTCATCCAGCCAACCGGCTGTACCGCCCCTGGAGTTCTAAGAGAGACCACTTGTCCCTCCCCTTGGGCGACCCCATTCAAGAATGGCGCCGCCCTCTAAGGACCTTAAATTTACTGCTCACCAATCATGACCTTACCACCTGACCTAGGAATAGCAATAAATATGACGATTGATGACCTGTAAACGGGAAAAATTCTAAGGAACAAAATAATCGTACGACAAACCTGTCATCCATTTACATTGGGGAAAAAACATATGAACAACCTTCATAACACAATAACCAATATCTGCTTTAGGCGATGGTGGGTGGGGGAAAAAGATTACAGCCTCCTAGAGGCTAGGTGGGGCAGACCGTGGAGCGCGGGGCCAAAGAGGCCGACTCCCACTTTCCCCGGCCTTTTAAACCCCCCTACTGGCCAGGCCAACTCCCCAGTGACCTGGAAGCGATTCAATGGCCTCTATGGCCAGGGACTACCGAACATCCCCCTCCCCCCCTTGTATTTCACCAACATTTATTAAAGATGGACATGAGAGGGATTTCTTTGAAGCCGGGGTTCGTACAACCCCCGGCCGTATATATTAAAACATAAAATCAAATCAAAATTTAAATAAACAATATTTACAGATTTTTACGCAGAAAATGTTGCATGACATCCCTGGGGATGCGCCAGTTATTGTAAATCTGCCCCTATACATTTAGCCAACGAGGGAGCACTTACTGATTAGACAATAGAAAGTACTCCAGTTGAGTAGAGGTATTGCACAAAAAGGTGGCATCTTCGTGGACAAACACGCAGGGCGGGATTCATTCTGCCCCCTGTTAGACTCGTTTTTTGTGCCCTTTTGCCCTCTGTTAGACTCGTTTTTCCCTTGTTTTTCTGCCCTTCTGCCCTCTGTTAGACTCATTTTTCCCTTGTTTTTCTGCCCTTCTGCCCTCTGTTAGACTCGTTTTTTGTGCCCTTCTGCCCTCTGTTATTCCCTTGTTTTTGTGCCCTTCTGCCCTCTGTTAGACTCATTTTTTGTGCCCTTCTGCCCTCAGTTAGACTCGTTTTTGTGCCTTTCTGCCGCGTTAGACTAGTTTTTTGTGTCCTTCTGCCCTCTGTTAGACTTGTTTTTCCCTTGTTTTTCTGCCCTTCTGTCCTCTGTTAGACTGTTTTTTTGTGCCCTTCTGCCCTCTGTTATACTCGTTTTCCCCTTGTTTTTCTGCCCTTCTGCCCTTTGTTAGACTGCTTTTTGTGCCTTTCCACATCATCACTCAGCACTACCCCAGCATCACTCAGCACCACCACATTATCACTCAGCACCACCACATTATCACTCAGCACCACCACAGCACCACTAAGCACCACCACAGCAACACTCAGCACCACCACAGCACCACTTAGCACCACCCCAGCATCACTCAGCACCATCCCAGTATCACTCAGCACCACCACAGCACCACTCAGCATCACCACAGCACCACTCAGCACCACCACAGCACCACTCAGCGCCACCCCAGCATCAATCTGCGCAACCATTCAACAACAACTGGTTCAAATATGTTCTCTCAATGTTTCAAACTTTATTACAAATGTCACAAAAAGATGTTAATATTTCACTTCTGTTCTTGGATTTTCGTCACAATAAAATACACTGAACATAATCTTCACAAAAGTTATTTACAAAAGTTTAAGCTATTGCCATTATAAATTAAAATCACTTATATTTAAGTATTAATTATTTTAAAAAATTAAAAGCCATTGTAATTTGTAATATCAATACAGCTAAGTCACATAAATACAAAACATGTTGCATTACAAATGCTATAGGTGTCACATTTGCGAAAGTTATAACTATTGGCATTGTAAATGACAAAGCTATTAATTTAGATATTTTCAAAACCAACACATAAATAAAAAAAATTGTCATTTACAAGACCAATAGCTCAAACTTTCCTGATGCGAGACCTATTGCATTGCAAATGCTTATTTTTATATCTGTCAGTGCTTCCTGTTGAGGTTTAATTTTTGTGACAGGCGCCTCATTGCCTACTTGTAACTATTCTCTGACCCTGCTTCAAGGGTAAGAGCAGGGCCAGAGAATAGTTGCAAGTAGGCAACGAGGCGCCAGGAAGCACTTACAGGCTTACAGCAGCAGGTGCCCAAGTTGAAGGTAATTTCTTTGTAACCCTTTGGTAAAAGGTTACAAAAAATTAGCTTCAACTTTTGCACCTGCTGCTGTAACCCTGTAAGTGCTTGGCTGAAAATTCGTGCCCGCCGATTTGCGGATTTTACCACGATTTCGCGAGATTCGCAGAAAATCCGCAAATTCCGCATGCGGAACGAATTTTCAGCCCATGCTTAAACAAAATAATCGTACAACACACCTGTCATCCATTTACATTGGTAAAAAACATATGAACAACCTTCATAACACAATAACCAATATCAGCTTTAGGGGATGGTGGGTGGGGGAAAAAGATTACAGCCTCCTAGAGGCTGGGTGGGGCAGACCATGGAGCGCGGGTCCAAAGAGGCCGACTCCCACTCTCCCCGGCCTTTTAAACCCCCCTACGGGCCAGGCCGGCTCCCCTGTGACCCGGAAGCGATTCAATCGCTTCCGGGTCACTTTGCAGCCCTATGTCCAATTCATGATGAGGTGCGCCCACCACGTCATAATGAAGAGGCGGGGCGCGCCCCACCACAGAGAGCAGGTGGGGGGAGGAGGGGCCGGTGCCCCCCCATACTTGGGGCGGGGCCGATGCCGGCGCCACCTTTCTCTATGGCCAGGGACTACCGAATCAATAAATCAATCAATCAATCAATCAATTAGAACAATTTGAAAGCGCACTACTCACCCGGAAGGGTCTCAAGGTGCTGATCCCCCCCCTTGTATTTCACCAACATTTATTAAAGATGGACATGAGAGGAATTTCTTTGAAGCCGGGGTTCGTACAACCCCCGGCCGTATTTAATAAAACATAAAATCCAATCAAAATTTAAATAAACAAGATTTGCATTTTTACGCAGAAAACGTTGCATGACATTTGATTACAATTAATATATACAGATATCAGATGGCTAACCTTAACATACTTCTAGTACAAGGTATTTCCTATCCGAATCTAACTTATGAACCATAATCATACATTAATTACTTTTCTGCGTATCCTATTTGGGCCTATGGCAAGGTCGCTAACTGGTGTCAGATCCTTATCAATTAACCACGCTCTCACATAGGAGTGCACATGCGCAGAGGGCCCGTTTTAACTCCATTAAAGGGGGCCCTTGCATCTCTACGCCGTTTAGTGACGTCATTGTGCACGTGCGGGTGGCCAACCAGCCTAAAGAAAGCATGACTCCCCCCTCCCCCGCACACATCCAGCCAACCGGCTGTACCGCCCCTGGAGTTCTAGGAGACACCACTTGTCACTCCCCAATTTCCCTATTTTATTGTTGAAACTCCTTACTGAGTATTTCAACGCTTTCACAGAATCTCCCGCCCCCCTCCATTTAAATCTGGGTACCATCTGAGACCAAACTATGGTGCAGCCTTGGCATGTCTTAGCTAACCAGCCGACTTCAGAGATTATGTCCTCCATCAAGCCCCTTCTACCCAGATTCACCAGATCGTTCCCACCCAAATGTAAGATAACTATCATGGGTGGAGGACTGTGTCTACTCAACAGATCTGTAACGAGAGCCCTGAACTGACTGAGGCAAAGACCCCCTTTACCATGGAAAGTAACAGTGAAACCACCCTGCTCAGCTCTGTGTTTGTAATTACCTGAAAGAAAAACAGATTTCATATGCCTAACATAGGAATGACCAATGAGCCAAATAATATGTGCTCCCGTGTCCTGTGGATGTGCCTGTCGTTGTCAAGTATCTTGCTGGTGGTGCGCCGATGCCAGTTTCCCCCCTGCGTGACAGGTTCGAGAAACGGAAATGTACGCAGACAAATAGGACAGGCATCAGCACAAAATGCATTGCCACCCTCACAACATGTGTAGCCGCACATAGCGCTTATAACAATTGGAGGACCACCTCCCAATTCTCTTCACACTGTTGCTGTGCAACCCTCTAGCTGTTGCTTCTGTGGCAGCCCCTATTCTGAATGAATGAGTCCCAAAGTCCTTTGGATCCAAACCTGTCCTGTCTATTGCCATGGCCAATAACTTTTTAAATTGGAACCTGGTAAGAGGGGTACTGTAAGCATGCATTAGTAATGCTCCCCCCCATGGCACTATTCCTCTGTTGGAGGAAGGCTTCTAGTGGCATCACTGGCCAGCATGGATTACCCCGTGCTCGGTGAAGTACTATCCCTTTCCAACGGGCTTCCTGATCAGTTTTGGATTTTTTAATGGTTATTAGCAAAGTGTCGCCCTGTATCCTTGCATGCTCCAGCTGGAGCCCACCTTGCACATCCTGCTTATTGCGCGCCACCAGTTCCCCTACCCTAAATGCTCCATAAAAGGCCAGTGAAAAGGCGGCTCTGAATAGCAATGCCTCTCCTGCTGAACTGCAAATGCCTCCAAGGGCTGCTAGCAGTGATGTCAGCCGCTTTAAGCCAATCGGGCGTCTTGTGTCCGGAGCAGGCCCCTGGAGGCGCCACCACCCCTTCAGTGCCTTCCTCACAATGAAACTATTAGTGGGGTCCCTGGAGTCCTTGATTTGCACGAAGAAAGAAACCGCTGCCACATGTCGCCTGGCTGCAGCCGCAGAGCACCCTTCCTTATTCAAAGTGCCTAAATACCGGAGGAATGCCCCTGACTCATGCCATCTATTCCCCCAATCCTGCCCCAGAAAAGCGCAGTAAGACCAAAACGCCCCTTGATAAGCATTCCTGGTCCTGGGCGCTAGGCTAGCTGCCACGAGGTTCTGTAGCTGGGGCACCAATCTGCCAGAGTACTTCTGGGAAGAGTGTTGTAGCCGGCTCTGCAGAGGGTAGTTGTTCCCTGAAAACCTGCATCGTGAAGCGAGAAAGTGCGTCAGCAGCATTATTCAGCACCCCCGGGGCATGTTTAGCCTTAAACTGTATGTTCAGCTTCATACACAACAACACTATCTCTTTCAACAGGCGGAGGATCATTTTACACTGTGCAGCCTGCTGGTTGATGCCTTCTACCACTGTCATGTTGTCTGACCAGAAAATCACAGATTGATTACGCAAATGACAAGGCCAAACAGTCAGAGCTACCCAGATGGAAAAGAGTTCCAGAAAACCTATATTGGCTGTCACACCACTCTCCACCCACCAAGCCGGCCAATGTTGTGCAATCCATTCGTTCTCCAGTATGGCACAAAATCCCAAACTGCCCGCAGCATCAGTCCATAAACCTAACTCCACGGAGGTAGTGGGGGGACCGGGCCACACTACCCTGCTGTTGAAACCCTCCAGAAATGCGATCCAAATCCGCATGTCCTGGCGAACCTCAGACGACAGTCTTGTGTGATGGTGTTTTTCCTGGAGGCCTGTCATTTCCTGAGAGATGGAGCAGGAGAATGGTCGTGCCATGGGTATGACCCTTAGTGCAAAGTTCAACTGACCTACTTTCTGTTGTAGCTGATGTAAGGTTACCTTATCTTTTGCCAAACATTGCTGGAGTGGTGCTCTAAATTTCACAATTTTTTCCTTAGGTAACCTGAAACACCCCTGCACAGAGTCCAATTCAATGCCTAAAAATTCTATTGAGGTTGCTGGACCCACTGTCTTCCCCAGCGTCAAAGGAACCCCGAAAGTACACATGAGCATGCAAAATTCCTGCAATGCCCAAGCACATTCTCGGGAGCCCGCCGACCCCAGAAAGAGAAAGTCATCCAGATAATGCATGACGTATTGGTGCCCTGTCGCCTGTCTCAAAAACCATTCCAGAAATGAACTGAATTTTTCAAAGTAAGCGCAGGAAACAGAGCAACCCATGGGTATGCACATATGCATGTAGAATTTGTCCTGAAATGTAAAGCCTAGAAGGTGGTGATCTAGAGGATGTACAGGGAGCAGCCGGAAGGCAGAATCAATATCTGATTTGGCTAGCAAGGCCCCGGGTCCTAGAACCCTTAGCATATCTACTGCCTGGTCAAAAGAGGAATATTTCATGCTACAGATTTCTTCATTGATGGCGTCATTTAATGAATTGCCTCTAGGGGCTGACAGATTATGAATCAACCTCTTCCTCCTTCTTCGGGACCACCCCCAGGGGCGAGCAAACAAAATTATGCACAGGGATGTGATCAAAAGGACCAGCTATTCTGCCCAAGCTGATTTTTACACTCAGGTGTCCCTGTGTAGTCAAATGCAGGAATCTTAAAGCCAGTTAAAAAAACTTTCTTGTAAAATCCTAGCCGTGGCATGATCTGGGAACCTATTTAACCAAGGAGTCATAGCCATAACGTCAATGGGTGAGTGTGTTACAATTTGTCTTCTCCTTACTCCTGTTTCTTCTTTCCCCTATGTCCTGATTTTTTGAGGCATTTTGATTCTGGGTGAGAAGGGTGAATACATATGGAGCATGCGTGCCTGAATTTACAGGTGCCTTGGGTCCTGGTGCATGTCCGTCTATTAAAATCCCAACATGTCCCTTTCCGTCCCACACCTTTCCCTGGACTAGGGGCCGTGCCCGAAGTTTGTGGTGGCTGAAAGGGCTGAGACGCTTGGAAAGTGTGACCCTTGTTCAAGTTTGGAACTGCATTCCCCGGCTGCCCTGGCCCAAACTGATCTAACCACGAGATTGTGTCGACCCGGTCCCAGGAAAGTGATGGGTCAATTGCCTTGGCTTTCCTGAAATTCATGTCATAATACTTCTACCCTAAGCCCCCATATTTATCATGAGTCATAGTGACCCTGCTCTGGTAACAAGCTATTTCTGTTTGCAGATTAGGCGAACGATCAGCTATTAATACCATAAATACAGAGAAGGCACTAATCCAGTTGCTCAAAGTCTCCTCCACCCTGAATCTCAACATTTCAATGCTCCATTCACTAGGAAGCATCCAATCTTTCTGCTTCTTTGCATACTCCAGTTCCCTGTCATCCACAAGTAAGGAGAGCATATTGATGTAAGCACCAGACCATACCAATTCCTTCACTTCCCGTGTTACATGCCTGGCCAAATGTTCCCTTCCAAATGTTCTTCCGGTAATGGCAATGACACTTGCTTACCTATTGCCCCAACTCCAGCTGGCTCCGTCACCTTGTCTTTTGCATTGCCGCCGCCTGTACCGCTGGTTGGGGTAGAAATGAAGTACCTGGCCCTTCGCCTGGTGCCCCGCTTGGAGATGCAATAATCCTTGCCATCATCCTCTGTGCCTCCGCTAACGGGTCCTCCCCTACTTTCTTTGCTCCCACCGAAGTTGGCAATATCCCCCCCTTCCTAGCCAGGGGAGAACTACCGCTATCTGCGCCACTAGCTCCTGTGGTATCTGATTAACACCTGTTGGTGTTGTGACGGGACTGGGGACCACTGGATTCAGAACCGGTACACTGGGCTAGGTATTGGCACCACATGAATTGATGCGGGGACCACCGAGATTGATGCCGGAGCCACCGGACTTGGTGTAGGCACCAGTGGGGTAGGAGCGGGGACCAATGGGACACATGCAGGGATCCCTGGTATTGGTGTAGGGCTCACCGGTATCACTGGAACTCCTAAAAAAACCCTCACCCGAAGAAATCTCCCTTAAATGCTGACATGACACGGGTGGTTTGTCCTAATTCTTCCCCTTCTTGGGCCTAGCCCGCCTGGGAAGTGGGTCCAATTCTCCCCTGGGTTTTGGGGGCACTATGGTTCACTTAGGTCTGCTGCTGCCCCACTCTGCCCATCTACTCTTTGTCTGAGCTCTGCAAGGCTCTGCCCCTTTAGCTCAACCTTACTCCATCTCCTATCCATTGTCGCCATCCTACGCATCATTGATTCCACGCTTTTTCGCCATGCTTACTGGCCATAGCTTCTGGGCAACAATTGCACTTTAACTTCTGCACTGATAGGCAATAACACAGCGAACACAATGTTATCTGTACCTAAATTATGTCTGTCACAGAGAACCTCCTCACAATGTTTGCCTGACCTGACCACCTGTTCCGGTCCTTACCGAGTCCTGTTGGGGTACACAAACCAGCCGTAAGCACCACACAACTGGGACCGCGCCACACCAGCTAACCTGGGTGTTGGGCGAGTAATCTCAAGGCCGGGAGCCCACAGAAGCAGTGAAGTGCAGGCCTGTCTGTGTCTTTTTAACCCAATGTTCCTTGTTGTCGCCTCTTGATGACCTGCTGCAGTAGGTTCCCCCTGTTTCCACTTCTAAAAAAGATAAGTAAATAGATTGCTTGCACACTGGGCACACCACCAATCCTGGATCCCGTTATACCTTTGTATTAACTTGAATCCCACACAGTGTAAATAAGGCCCCCCCAACTGCAGTGATTCAATGTGCTTATAAACTTCACCCACATAAACTGCTAGCTGTAGCGCTAGTTGAAGATCACCCTTTAAATGTTCCTGGGGCTCAATGTGCTCTTTAAACAACTTTAAATTAAATGCCTTCTAAACGATAATAATTTATTCACAATTTGTGCCAAAATGCAACTTTAAATTAAATGCCTTCTAGACGATAATAAATGTATTCACAATTTGTGCCACAAGCCTTTGTGCTGAATCCCTGGCAAAATGCCCCCGAGTTCGCTCACAGCGTGCCTTTAGACGGTTTTTGTTCTATCGTGGCACGTCCACTGAGCATAAGCGCCGGAGTCCTTTACAAAAAACCTGCCCCCCCACGAGAAACCAGCCCAATCTCCCCTTGCGGTACCTGCACTCCGCGTGTGCGCCTTACGTGACCCCAGCGGATTGACAGCTCTGAAGTTGCTTCTCCCGATCTCGCCGGAACCAGGAAACGCCGGCTGCTTCTCTCCGCCACACGTTCTCCCTCCGGACCTGTAGAGGGGACAAAACAAAGAAGACAAGGTGGCTGCCGTTCTCCGCCACACACTCTCACTCCGGACCTGAAGAGGGGACAAAACAAAGAAGGCAAGCCGCTTTGGTGAGAAAACCACGGAATTGCCTGCCACACTCCCGATGTCCTGACGTGATCCTCCAAGAACGACCTGTAAAAAGGGGAGAAAAATTAAAAAAGTTTTCAGCCTCCTAGAGGCTGAGTGGGGCAGACCGTGGAGCGCAGGACCAAAGAGGCCGACTACCGCGCTCCCCAGTCTTTTAAGCCCCCCTACTGGCCAGGCCGGTTCCAACCAGCCTGACCTCTGCTCTCCAGTGACCCGTAAGTGATTCAATCGCTTCCGGGTCACTTTGGAGCCCTATGTCCAATCCATGATGAGGCGCGCCCACCGCGTCATAATGACGGGCGGGGCGCGCCCCACCACTGAGAGCACGTGGGGGAGGGGGCCGGTGCCCCACCATACTTGCGGCGGGTCGATGCCTGCCCCGCCTTTCTCTATGCAACGCATTCTCAATGCTGACCTCGCAACTTCTAATTGGAACCGATGCAACATTACACAGCCTGCATTGCAGCCCTCACAGCTAATTTGAACCACCACTGCGACCAGGGCTGGACTGGAAACAATAACTGGCCCTGGCAAACTACTCAGCTCCCCCCCCTGGGGTGAGGGGGAGTGCAGCCGAGCAGTTTGCGGGGGCCGGTTTCAGGCAATTTTGTTACCGGGGGCCGATATTGCCAAACCCCAGTAACTAAAACAGCCCTCCAGGGGCCCAAAACCGGCTCCCACCCTAGGGGCCTACCGGGGAAACGCCCGGTGCCCACTATGGCCAGTCCGGCCCTGGCTGCGACGGGACTTTGATGCAGAGCTCGCATTGTATCTCTGGGCCGCCGCTGCCTGGTGCAATGCAACACAACCACAATTTAAGATACATTTCTCAGCGGACTAACTTGGTCCCTGTATCCAGCTCTCGTTCATTCTCAGTTGGCTTGAACCTGTGACTTTGTACCCATCCAACAGAGCTAGATAACCACAGTTGCCACTTTGTGCTTTGAAGCACTATTTTTGCCTAGATCTTTAAAATTGTATATCTCCAGTTCTACCATTTCGATTTTTGTGGTTTTGGTGTCAAATAAATTATTACGTTTTACCTTTTCTAAATTGGTGTGGTATTTTTTTGGGGTCATGTTTTCACTTTAACACTGTTTGTATGCTGCATAAATACTTTACACATTGCCTCTAAGATAAGCCTGACTGCTTTTGTGCCAAGCAACCAGACGGTAAAGCACAGGTTAATTTGGGGTTTGCTTGTGCTTCACCGTGACAAGAATTGTGGTTGCTGCTAGAGTCCACTTTCACCCCACTCAACCAGTTACCCAATTTCTCATACACCCTCTCCCCATCCTCCAGAAGGCACTATGTAAAGTATCATTTATTGACTCTGAAAACAGCTTGGGGTATCTTGGCGCTGAAATACTAGATGTTTATTGTCACCCTATTAACTGTTCTCATTTTATTGACCTTTGAAGTATGAATGGCTGAATTTACCCATCAGGATTTGAACCTGTGACCACGAGGTCAAGCACATATTACCGGAGTAGATTAATTAGTCTGTTTAACCCCCCAACCCAACATAACTTTGGGCCAGCTATGTGTGAAGTCTAAAAAGGCAGCATTTCTGAGGGCAGTGTGTTGGATGGAAGAGCAGATTTCTTACAAGTAAGTACAGCAGGGTGAAACGGCTATCATAAACTATGCAAATTAGTTTGATTACTCAACCTCATCCTCATCCCAGAGCTTACACTTGGAGATAATTTGGTTCTGGAGCTTCTTCCAGGATGCAAGCAGAGTGGCTGTGCAGGAAAAGAAGAGTGAATTGAAGAGACTGCAAAGCAAACTGCACCAACTGTACGAACTCAAGCTCAAGGGATGGGACTTGGATGAGGAACTGGAGGAAACCCGAAAAGGGCTCGCGAGTACTTCAAGGAGGAATCTAGGAAAATCATCTTCCGAAACAGAACCAAGAACCTCTATAAGGACTAGAAATACAACTCCTTCTTCTTTAAGAAACTTCACTTGACCCACACCCCGCTGTTGGAGCTTGAGTCCTTGAAGGAAACCTCCAAAATGGTAAAGAGCACATCTTGAGAGTTGTGATCAACTCCTACCGTGAGCTTTACTCACCGAATTTCAGGACGGCCAGGTGCGGTCCTTCGTGCGCGGCAGCAGGCAGTGTGCTGAATACTATTTAATCTGCGTTCCTCGACAGGAAGCTGCTTGCCCTTCTAGCTGTTTGCAGACACAGCTTCCTGCTACCGTGTCACATTTCTTCTCTTCTGGGTTCACTCCTAGCGTTCCTCGGCATCCTGTCGGCAGTTCCTTCATCGAGTTCCTCATGTCTTGGACTACGACTGGTGTATTGGAGGATTCGTATTCCTTCAGCCTCTACACTTGGTCTAGGAATTATAAGTACCAAGCCTCATTCAGTCCGGTAATGCGCTGGAAGTGCTCTTTACTTGTTTTTGTATATACGATGGTGGGATCATAATGGAGTGTTCTGGACTGCTGCTTTCCTTGCTCGTATGAGCACTACTAGGAGAGATATAAAGTCTTTAATTTTTGTTTATCTGGTGAACTGCTTGGATTATAGCATATGTTTTACCCAAAGTGCTTCTGAAGGCTGTTCATTTATTTTATGTTTTTGTTTACTCAGGGTGGCCTTTGACAAGGGGCATGAAGCAATGCATATAAGTTATATATTTTTCCCTTGTTCGTACCAGCCTATATACCACATCATTGTACTGAGTATTTAGGTACGCTGAGCATCATACATTATAGTAACGATAAGGGCGTTGTGATAATCAGGAAGTGTTTCATATTGCATTCTCTTTCTCCCATCATAGATATCTAACGCTGTATAGTTGAATCACACACACTATCTTCACAGATGGGAGAGGGGTTTAAGTCAGGTATCATATTATAAAGGTTTACATGAAGACTTTAAACTCCAAGAATACATTCTGGCTAGAGCACTAGTGGTCTGTTATTGCCATTTCACACAGGGAAACCCTCATTGACAAACAATGGTTTTGCAGCGTGAATCTTTCTGGATTCACTATGCTGTGCATTATTCTGCGGTCTAGTGGTTGGGTCTGGAATCATAGTCTTTTCTTTGTTTTGTTTTTTCCGTAGCCCAGGTGGGCGTCGACGTCCCACCTTTTGGTGTCCTTCCTGTGATATCGGCACTCTTCCTGCGGAAGCTCCCACCCTTGGGCTGGATCGTTCCAGAGAGGGCTCCAGACATTTTTGGAGAAAGAAGACACCAAAAGCCTTATTTGGACGAAAAAAGATTGGAAAAGACGACGAGAGACTACACCATCGAAGGGTACGACGAAGGAACAGGAGAAATTCCAGAACTTCGACATCCATCGGAGAATGCGCGCTCGGGGAGCCCCCTGAACGCAGGAGATGGACAACACACCATTCAAATTCTGCTGTAACTGCCACCACAAGTGCGCGCAGAAGTACCAGCACCCGGTTTGCAACCTCTGCCTACCGGTCGCCACGAGAGCAAGGACTGCAACGCCTGCTCCGCCTTCACATCGAAAACTCTCCGAGTTAGAGCAAGGCAGAGGATGGCCAACACCAGCATGCAGCGCAAGGGCCAGCCATCATCCCTTCGAGACCTGGGGCTCTCAGCAGATGAAGTGGACAACGTCACCGGAAAGGACTACGACTACACGGTCGTAGAGACCCATAAGAAGACGCCTAAAAAGGTAGGAGACTGGACGGCCCCTAAATCCCTGAAGGACACTCGACAGTCTGACCCAGACTCTCGAAAAAACAAGGGCAAGTCCTCAAAAGCGCCGACGCCGAAAGCTTCGGCATCCGCGGCTACATACAGGCCCAGCGGACCCTCAGAGAGGGACTCCCATATGCCGAAAGCTGGAGAACAGCAAAAGTAGTCAAAAAACGTCCCAGAAAAGGAACGTTCGACGCCGAAAGAAAAGGACCCCAAGAGCACTTCGGCGCCGTTAAAAGAGCCGAAAGCCAGCTCGACGCCGAAGCCCGGCTCGGCGCCGAAAGTCGCCTCGACGCCGACCAATCCGCCGAAGAGAGCAGCGGATCCAATTAACGCCGAACACGCTGCCGAAATGGAAAAGAAAAAGAGACGGCTCGAGGCCGAAATGGAGAACATCCTGCAGCGCAAAAGAGAATTCGACACCAGGATGAAGGACTTCTTAATCCCGACGAAACCAAGACCACAGGTTGTCGAGATAACCGAGGAAGAGGACTACGACGTCGAAGAACATTCGGGAAACCCCGAGGGGCTTGAAGATCCAGAAGAAGGCTCCTACCACGAGGAGAAGGGGGATGATGACCAGAGGACAATCCTGGGCTCTGCATCCTCGGAGACACAAGACATAGAGTGGCAGGACCTCGACACTGAGAGTCCGGAGGATAACGTGGACACGTATCCTTCAAGACCCTCACCGCCTGATGACATTGGGGTTTACAACACAGTCATCAGAAGCGCAGCAACAGCCTTCGGGGTAAAACTCGACGAGGAAAAGCAGAAGGCAGATTTCCTCCTAGAAACACTGTTCCCAAAACAAACTAGGAGCCAGTACCTGCCGATGCTCGACAGCGTCAAGGCACAGGGGAGAGACGCTTTCAAGGAGCCTGCAACTTGAAAAGCCATCACACCCAGGACGGAGAAGAAGTACAAACATTCCTCCAAGGACCCGCCCTACATTCAGGGATCAGTCACCACGGACTCCATCTTTACAGCTACGGCAAGGAAGAGGGCTAACGTGCCAACAACTTCAGGGCCACCCCAGACAAGGAAAGCAGAAGGATGGATCTGACGGGTTGAAAGATCGAACGAAATGCCGCAATGCACTGGTGCATTGCAAATTCCAACGCACTGCTCAACAGGCACCAGTACCAGATCTTAGATGAACTGAGCCAGTTACTCAAACACCTCCCTGAAGAACACCAGCAAAGGGCTGAGCATCTTGTGGAAGAAGGGAAAAATGTGGCAAATTCTTGCCTCAAAACTGCCTTGGACGGGGCTGACACGTCCAGCAGACCCATGATGATGGGCATCATGGAAAGAAGGCAAGCCTGGCTCGGGATTTCAGGCTTCAAGCCGGAGGTGCAACACAGCATCCTGAACACCCCGTTTAATGGAGAGACACTGTTCGGTGCTCCAGTGGATGAGAAGCTCACCCAACTGAAGAAAGATAACGAGACAGCAAGATCCATTGGGGCCTTGCAATTCAGAGGAACAAAGAGGGGCACCCTGTCACGAACGGGAGTGTAGGAAACCTGCCAGGAACATCGCACCAGGCGTTCCAGCAGTCCCACCAGACAGACACCCAGACACAGCAAGGGCAACAAAAACAACCCTGGCAGTAACAACAAAGAGGCCAGTCCTTTCCCGGGAGAGGGAATAGACGTGGACAAAATAGAAGGGGGGGTCAACAACCCACCTCTAAGTGACTTTGCCCTGCGGCAGGTGCCCACCCATGCAAAAACTCCCAGGGTGGAGCTCAGATACAACAACAAGGGGGTACACGAGCTAAACATCTGCGAACATGTAACACCAGTGGGAGGAAGAATAAACCTTTTCTTCTAGGAATGGAAGAAAATAACCACAGACAAGTGGGTACTCAACATCATACAGTTCGGGTACTGCATAGAGTTGGAAAGGATACCACCAAACAAAAACACGAAAAGAAGGGCGCTAGCAAAGAAGGAGTTAGAACTACTTCAAGAGGAAGCAAAAGAACTCCTGCAAAAACAGGCCATTGAACCAGTACCTTACAAAGAAAGGAACAGGGGAGTGTACTCAGCCTACTTCCTGGTACCAAAGGTAGACGAGACAATGAGACCCATCCTGGACCTGAGGTTCTTAAACAAGTACATAAGAACGCAAAAATTCAAGATGACGTCCCTACAAGAGGTACTTCCTCAATTACAAGGCGGAGACTTCATGGTCACCATAGACCTCAAGGATGCCTACCTACACATCCCAATGAACAGGGGCCACAAGCATCTACTCAGATTTATCATCAACAAAGACCACTACCAGTTCACAACCCTGGCGTTCGGACTAAAATCGGCGCGAAGGGTCTTCACAAAGTGTCTCGCAGCAGTCGCAGCACACCTAAGAAGGGAGGAGATACACCTGTACCCTTACCTAGACGACTGGCTAGTAAATGCAAGTTCATACAGAAAGTGCAAGCTGCACGCACAAAGAGTGACAGACACACTGATGGGCCTAGGATTCTCCATCCACTGGGGGAAATCCTCAATGAAACCCGAACAAGTAAAAATCTTCCTGGGAGCAAAGATCAACACCTTACAGAACAAGGTGTTCCCCAGCGAGAAGAGAACGCTAGCGCTGCTGAAGAAGACGCGACTCTACCAGAAGGGGCGAGCTCTGACAGTGAGGACGGCGAGCAAAGTCATGGGCATGATGGTGTCATGCATACATCTAGTGCCAAATGTACGGCTGCACAGGAGACCTTTCCCAGAATGGCTACAGGAACAATGGTCACAAGCTAGAGGTTGTTGGGAAGATCTAGTGATTGTAACGCACTCAGTGCAAGAAGAGATAGCATGGTGGAACATGGGGAACATGAGAAGGGGGAAGCCTCTGACACCACCAACGCCAACGGTGACCATCACCACAGACGCATCCCAGAAGGGATGGGGTGCTCACATGGAAAAACTCAGAGTGAGGGGTCTGTGGACACCAGCAGATGTGGTAAAACACATCAACTACCTTGAATTAAAGACCGTCTTCCTCGCAATAAAGGCTTTCCAGACGAAGTTGTACAACCAGAAAGTGTTGATCCAAACAGACAACACAACAGCGATGCTCTACATAAACAAGCAGGGAGGGACACAATCAGCCCCGCTTTCAAAACTAGCGCAAGAAATGTGGAGATGGGCCATACCACACAAGATAGACCTGCTAGCCATACATCTACCAGGGAAGGACAATGTAGAAGCAGACTGGCTCAGCAGACAGACATCGGCATCCCACGAGTGGGAGCTCAATGCACAGGAAACAGAGAAGCTGTTTGGCAAGTGGGGAACACCGTCAATAGACCTGTTTGCAACATGCCAGAATGCAAAATTCCAAAACTTTGCATCCAGGCAACCAGGTGAAGGGTCCCTGGGGAATGCCCTATGGATAAGCTGGTCGAAGAAATTTGCTTACGCTTTTCCGCCGATCCCTCTGATACAGAAAGTACTCAACAAGTGCAGAACCAGCAACATGATTCTGATAATGGTCGCACCGCAGTGGGTCAGGCCGACCTGGTACTCACAGATAATGGAGATGACACAGAGTGCACCCCACAGATTCGGGAGACAGAAAGACATACTCTCCATGCAAGACGGAGAGGTGCTGCACCCAGAGCCAGAGAGCCTCAGCCTAGTAGCATGGCTCCTGAGGACATAGAGTTTGCTCATCTGAATTTACCAGAGAGCACCCTGAGGGTACTACGGGAAGCAAGAAGACCCAGCACACGGAAGTGCTATGTGTCAAAGTGGAAGAGGTTCACACTATGGTGCAGAAAGGAAAAGCTGCACAAGAGGATGCAGAAGGACTCAACAGTGCTTAAGTACCTCACGCACCTGCTCGAGGAAAACCTGAGCTCATCCTCACTAAGGGTACACCTGGCAGCGATAGTCACTTACACAAGAGGAGAAACAGGCAAGAGCTTCTTCACATCACAGATAGTAAAGAGATTCCTGGAAGGAGCGTTAAAGATCGCACCACCAAAGAGGGTGCCACCACTCGCATGGAACCTTAATTTAGTCCTGACGGAACTCATGAAAGAGCTTTTAGAACCAATTCATAAGGCCTCCCTACAAATGCTAATGATGAAAATAGCATTCTTAGTGGCAATCACCTCGCTGCGCAGGGTGAGTGAACTACAGGCACTAATGCTGCAAGAGCCCTACATCCAGATACATAATGAGAGGGTGGTGATGAGAATGGACCCACACTTTATGCCAAAGGTGGTGTCAAAGTTCCACATCAATCAGACAATACAAATACCAAGTTTCTTCCAGAAACCAGCCACAAGCGCAGAAAGGGCACTGCACTACATAGAGAGAACTAAGTGACACAGGAAAACAAAGCAGTTCTTTGTGTCCTTCGCAAACAGTTTCATGGGAAAACCAGTAACTAAAGGAACCATTGCACGATGGATCGCACAAACAATACAGTTGTGCCACAAACAAGCAGGACAGGAACTGGCAGAGGGGACACGAGCCCACTCTACCAGGAAAAAAGGAGCTACGATAGCATTCCTAGCTAACACACCCATTCAAGACATATGCCTGGCGGCAACATGGGCTTCAGTGCACACGTTCACGAAGCACTACTGTGTGGACATACAAATGAACAAGGAAGCACAAGTGGGACAGAACGTGCTTCAACACATATTCAACAACCAACGCTCATCTTCCACCCAGCCGCCATAAATATACCAAACTGCTACAAAGTTTATGTACAGCATAGTGAATCCAGAAAGATTCACGCTGCAAAACGAATAGTTTCTTACCTGTCGGTGTAGTTTTGCAGCTTGAAGATCTTTCTGGATTCACTAGCGAACCCACCCGCCTCCGCCAGAAAGATGAGGCTGGAGAAAAAGGTGGTAAAAACAAAGACACGGCTGAAACAGACACCTTGGATGTTAAGGCGGTGAATCACATACTTGAACATTGCCATAGATTCGGACACAAAACACAAAACGAGAAAAAAGAATCCGAAGATGGCGTCCAAGGGTGGGAGCTTTCGCAGGAAGCGTGCCGATGTCACAGGAAGGACACCAAAAGGTGGGGCATCGACGCCCATGTGGGCTACGAAAAAAAAAAGAAAAGACTACGATTCCGGACCCAACCACTAGACCGCGGAATAATGCACAGCATAGTGAATCCAGAAAGATCTTCAAGCTGCAAAACTACACCGACAGGTAAGAAACTATTTGTTATGCCTCCTGACTGAGCAGCCATTTTGGACCAGGTTCTCTTTCCTTATTTTCCCCTCTTCCCCCCTGTCTTGTTTTTGCTTTGACTTATTGGGTCATTTAAGGTGGTAGGGAGGTTGGGACCTTACATCTTGCTCCCTCCTTGCTCCTATGGAAAGTACAGGTGAGGTCTTGACACCGAAGTCATCAGAGAGATCCCAGGCAGACTGTTTCCTGGAGGGCATCTCAAAGACACTGGGGGCCTCATTTATGAGGCTGTGCATCACTTTTACACCGCTGGTGCGTCACTTTTTGTGACGCACCAGTGGCATACAAAATACGCCTTGTTGCGCCATATTTACAAAGTGACGCATCTAGGTAGATGCGTCACTTTGTAAACCCCTGTGCCACATTATACCTGCGCCAGGTATAATGTATGCAAGGGGGCGTATTGACGCAAGGAAGGGTCGTAGAAGTAACGCAGTGAAATCTATGAGATTTCACTGCGTCACTTTTAGGACGCTGTTGCGTCAAAATTTGGCTCCTGCCTCACAGCAGGCATAAGACTGGCGCAGGCCCTTTCACATGGGGCTTGCCCCATGTGAAAGGATGCATTGCTGGAGTTGCGTCACTTTTGTGGCACACTCCAGCAATGCGTCACTTTTGCGCTTACAGATATGTCAGAAATACTGACGTATCTGTAACTCCTTGCGACATGATGCGTCATACATTAAATATGACGCATCAGGAATGTCGCAAGGAGTGGGCACTGAGAAGTGTCGCATCGCTGCTTTCAAGCAGCGATGCGTCATTTCTCATAAATGAGGCCCTGGGTCTGGAACAGAGAGAGGGCCTGAACGCACCCTTCTCCCTGGAAGAGCTGCACTTGGCTGCTAGGACCTCGAAGAGAGTCAAGACCCCTGAAAGTCATGGTCTCCCAGTGGAGATTTAGGTCGAACTGTGGGACCTGATTGGGCTGGACTTACTGGACCTCAGCGAGTACATGGTGGGTAAAGTTAGTATGCTGCAATGCCTGCTTGAAGGCATGATAAAAACTTTTGTACAAGCAAAAGGGAAAGAGAGAGGACCTCAAAAACTGAAGGTCCAACTCGCACCACAATGTGGATTACAAAATCCTAGTGAAGGTAATAGCGAATCGCCTAAAGAAGATAATAGTGAAGATAGTTCACCCTGACCAGTCATGTGGGATACCAAGTCAGCAAATCATGGACAATCTTGCCTTGGTCCGGAGCATAATCAAGTACATCAAGTGCCACAAGATTCAGATGGCCTTGGTCTGCCTGAACCAGGAAAAGGCATTTGACTGCATTTCCCATGAGTTAATAGGCCGGACACTTAGAGCACTGGGACTAGGCAACTTCTTTTGCGACATGGTGACCACAATGTATAGAGATATCTCTAGCATGGCGTTGGGTAATGAATGGAAAACTGACCCCTTCCACTTCCTATCGGGTGCTAGGCAGGGCTGTCCACTCTTACCTCTTCTGTTCATTTATGCTACAGAGGTCCTCACCGAACGCATCAGACAGAACAGGAGTGACAGTAGCGGAAAGCAATGGAAAGGGCAAAGTGAAGTGCTCCCTCTACATGGACGATGTCTCTGTCTTCTTCGCAGATATGAATTCCCTGAAGGAACTAGAGAGGACTTGTATCGAGTTGGGAAAGGCATCAGGAGCAAAGATCAACAGCACCAAGTCGGAAACCCTACTCTACAGCCACTAGACCCTCACCCGAGACCCCCTGCCTTTCCCCATCAAGCAGAATTTCTTGAAGATCCTTGGAGTCTGGTACGGTGGAGAAGGTGCGGCGGAGAAGACATGAGAAGAGATACAGGCAAAGATGAAGAAGAAGCTGGGACTCTGGGGCCTCTGGAAGTTGACGACTGAAGGAAAGTGTTTGGTCTTGCACATAGAAACCTTGGCAGTGCTCCAGTATGTTGTCCAAGTGTGGCCAGTGCAGCCTTGAACATCTAAGGCCATCAAGAGAATGATCGTCGACTTCATATAGAACTCTAAGATGGATAGAGTGAAGAGGGAGGTGATGTTCAAGACTCACAACAGGGGAGGCAAGAGAATGCCGGACATCTCCACCATCCTGAGGGGCACCTTTGTGTGCCACTGCATGAGGAGCACCCTGAGGACTGAAGATGAAAGCCATACCTCCTTTCTGATGGCACGCTTCTTTCTGTTGCCAATGTGAAGGCACCTTGGATGGGCAGAGTGGGTGAGTGCTGTCCCTACAACTGGGATACTCCATAGTTCCACACAGAAGTTGAAAAGTTTTTCAAGGAGTTTGCTCTGGAGTATTCCGGCCCCAACCAGTGGACTCCGATGATCGTCCAACGCCAGATCCATGTGAGGGACGTCAGCGAACCAATTGGTGTCCTCCCAACTGCTACAGTAGACCACATTTGGGAGAACATCACCTCCAAGCGCCTGACCAGCCACCACAAGGACATCGCCTAGATGGCCATCAAGGAAGTCTGTCAGTGAGAGCCGTCATGTATGCAAGAGGGCTCAAAGGATAAATGTCCTGCTTGAGAGGATGCACCGCAGACAAGATTCCCTACCATCTCTTTTGGGAATGTGCCTATGCCCAGGACCTGCTGAAGGCCATATGCACTGAGCTTAGGGCCTGTGTACCAACATCATACATCACATCAGACTTCGTAATGTGTGACCTGTCATGTCATGTAATGTATTTGACTTAAGTGACCTTTACAGGGACCAGGCCATGGGGATAGCTCGTACACATGTTGTAAAGTTTGTTACCTACGACTTATGAATAAATATGTCTTTGTGGAAGGTGACGATTTTATGTATCTGAATCAGATACAAATTTCTGGCAAGAGGGAAAAAAACAATTTAACTCATCGCCAAAGCCATAATGTAAAGTCAATGGCACAGTGCAACCATTGAGAAATGCCACGTCCTTGGGTTGATCATATATTTTGAAAAAGACAGGTAAAGCTGTCTGTAGCCAGACACTAACAAGGCAGGTTGAAAATACAATGCTAAAATTTGAAAAATGTTGAGAGGATTAGGAATACATTACACAGTTATCTAAAATGCAAATTAAACTATAATGCATCCGTGCACATAACAATACACGTTGGGCTTCTAAACACAAGACAAAAATGTAGGAAGTTCATTTTAGAGTTGGGACTTGAAAGGCAGAACTGAAGGAAATGCCGATTAGACTTGAGAACGTGGATTGGATGTACAAATGCAATGCTGGTGTGTGCTAATACGTGGTGTAGGAACAGAATAATACAAAGGATCAACATGCAAAGTGGGTTTTGGGTACAATGTGGGAATTTACAACGTGAAGATTTGCATTTGGAAAAGAATACTAAAATGCATGAATAGTGTTAATTCCAATTTTGGCTAGGAAGACCAATGCCGAATGGCATACAATTGCAGTCTGGGCTTGGAAAACAGGAACAATGATAACGTATTTGGCATTTATTTTGAACTGGAGCTTACCACTGTCTTCTTGTGCTTTGGGTGATTTCTCATGTCATAATTCTTCATGCAAGGGAGATTATTGGGCAAAACAGCTCTCAGTCAAAATATCGTCAAAGTGCAATAGAAGGAGTGTATTTAATGAATTGAAGTTATGTGGATGAGAGTTAATTTTGGAATTCAGAATTAAAATCCCCTGCAAACAGAATTCAATTTCTTGGATTTTGACCTAGTTGAAATGTATCCCAATCAGAAATCTCAGGGGCCCGAAAAAATATTAGTGGCAAGGAACGTAAGCCGAACTCGTAAGAACGGCGTAATTGCCGTCATCAGTACATCAGGGAGTCTTGTCCTTTACACACAAACACATTTGTGTAGCTGTTTTAGCACTGATGGATATGGTGTCCGAAAACATTTTAAAACAAGGCGTAGGGAATGGCTAATGAATGATTGGACTGTTTGGAAGTTGGGGGATAATGTTGATGTTTGAATATAGAAGGAAGCTTGTGGGAAAGAGGGATGTCTAGTTGTGGAAAACCCAGACCAGTGTACTTGCATGCTTACTTTCCAACCTGCTACCTACATCCTAACTCAAACTGGTAAAACGTTTTGTCTCTAATCCTGCAAGGTGCACCCAAGCTTTTAGAGCAGTTTCAAAGGTTGCATATTTTGACCGAATAACATGTTTAAGATGTTGCTGTGCCGCAGACTGAAAGACTGACGAAAGTGACCCAGAGTATATGAGGACGTTTTGGTGGGTCTAATACAGACTGCGACCCTGAGAACAGTTTTTGTACAATAATGCTCAACCACTAACCTGTTATAGCACAAAAATGTGTTTTATTAGGACAGACTTGTAGTTGTCATCATTCAATTATTTACAGAATACAAACCATATAAACGTCCTTGCTAATACATAATACATTCCTGACATCCACTGTTAGACCTGACATCCTTGGTGTGGTTTTCCCCCTAACCTTTTGTCTTCAAATCTCCTGTGTGTGCTCACTTCCTTTTTGGTGGGCTTAGGACTCTGTGCACTTTACCACTGCCAAACATTGCTAAAGTGCTTGTGCTCTTTCCCTAAAACATGATAACATTGACTTATACCCAATTATCATATTTAATTTACTTGTAAGTCCCTAGTAAAGAGGCACTACATGTGCCCAGGGCCTGTGAGTTAAATGCTGCTAGTGGGCCTGCAGCACTGGTTGTGCCACTCACTTAAGTAGCACCTTAAACATGCCTCATGTCTACCATTGTAGAGACGATGTGTGCAGTTTAAACTGCCATTAACAAATTGGCAAAATAAACATTTTGCCAGGGCCAAACTTTCCTTTTTAATACATATAAGTATCCTTAGGGTAGGCCCTGGACTGCCCGGAGGGAAGGGTGCAATGTTTGTAAAAAATAGGACATGTTCTTTTAGGTTTTACATTTCCTGGTAATAAAACATTCTTAAATTCATTTTTAATACTGAAAGGCATATCTTTCCCATAGGATAACACTAGAGTTGCCTTATTACATTATATAAGTGTCATTTGTAAATAGGAAGAGATATTTAGTTCATGTTTGATGTCTCTGGAATCACAATTTAACATCTTAACTTATGGTGAAGACGGACGTTAAAATGCTATTCTGAAAATGGCACTTTTAGAAAGTTGGTGGTTTTAGGTTGAGCCTAGCGGCAGCACGCATTCACTGTTGCCCTTCGAGTAGGGTGACCAGAATTTTAAAGCCAAAAACTGGGACATTTCTCTAAAATACAAGAAGAACTACAATTGTTCTTCAAGCAACCGGACAGAATGACAACTCTCCTCACCAGAAAATTACAAACAGGAGGTTAGAACATACAAAAATGTAATTTTTTAAACCCAGTAGCTTGCCGGGTAATTAAATTGCTTTCTTGAAGCAACTGATAACTATCCCTGCTTTGTACAACATAAAAAAGCACCTCCCACCATTTTCCGTCAACCCTCTCTAAAAACCGGGACAGGAGCTACATTTGAAATATGCTGGGACAGCTGGTGAAACACCAGGACCGTCCATGTAAACCCAGCCCACTCTTCACCCTTATTTTTAATTGACTGGCCTCATTGTCTTTCATAAACGCTGGCTTCCGATTCAATAAAGGCTTTTTAGTCCTCCTGGGTACCTCCGTGTCGACATATGTTACCTCCTATAAGGACTGGACCTTTTACTTGGCTTGTTACACAGTCTGCTTTATCATGTAAGTAAGCACAATTTTATTCATTAACACTAATGGGGACAATGGGGGCTGCTTTGTTGTATTTGCATGCTGAACGCAGCACCCACTTTAGGGACGCTGCGCTCAGTTAAAATTTTATTTTTTAAAGTTTGATGTTTTAAAAATTTTTTATTTTACTACTGAGGGCGGCGCCCACTTCTGGGACACCGCGCTCAGTTTAATTTTTTTCCTAACTTTACTATTGAGCGCGGGGCCCGCTTCAGGGACACCACGCTCTATTTTTTTTACACTTTAATAACAAGTTCCTGCACCCATCTTCACAGATACCGCGCTCTGCAATGGGTATTGCATTTGCAAGACTTTGGACTGTTGGCATTGTAAATGACAATGCCTTTTAATTTATTATAAAAGGCATTGCCATTTGCAGTGCCAATGGTTCAAAGGCTTGCGACTGCGAGACCTATTGCATTGTAAATGTTTGTCTAGAAAAGCTGTCGGGCTGGAGAAGAGTCAGTCGCAGCTTGTCTCTGCCCAGGCTTCATCGTCCTTCCAGGGGCACCTGCCTCTCATGTTTCCCCCACCAGATCCGTGCTCCCTTCTGGGTGACGTTGTTAGGGTGAGCTGCGGGGAGGGGGAAGTGTCCATTACAGGTCTACTGTGCTCTAGCACGCTGGTGTGAAGGGCAGATGGTCCTGGCACACTTACATACCTTCCATACCATAACTATCTGTTTTTTTGCTGCTTGGAAAGGAAGGATTTTTTTGAGAATCTTTTAGACCAGGTGAACTTATACCTCTCATCCTCATATATAGCAGACATTGGCTGATTGGTCTGGCCACACCATTGAAAAGAACAAACATGGCGGCTTTTAGGCCATTTGTGATTGGGCACGTGTTTTTTCCCCCAAATGTAACCATAAATATTGGAGACATGTTTTTACATAAGCCACAATACTCATAATTTAGCAATACAATGTGTCCACAATTAAAAGTAACATCTTCGTAAAGGAGGTTACTCTGAGTTTATGCAAGAATTTTAGTGTTCATAAGTCATGGGCGCTGTACTTCAGATACTTAAGGTTTATTTTATTTAAGTACACTAAAAACTTTTACATCTCCAACACAACAAAAAAAGTTTTGAGGGAAAACACCTCTTTTTCAAAACATCAAGATGATCATGAAATATCAAATGTAGAACGTGTCCATCCATTTTTCACATCACACTACACATATTTCTCCCCCCTCCATCCCTGTGTTTGATATCAGTTTTAGTTTTCCTCTCAATAACAACGACTCACAACATACAAACTATTCTACGAATTTCTTGGATAAACTCAAAGTAACCTCCTCTAAGGAACACGTGACTATACACCACACTAGAGAGCGCTGGTCCTGGGGGTTAGATACACCGAGCTCCTTGTCTCCTTACCCCAGTTTCATGGAAACTTTACTATTAAAGTAGAGCGTACAGCGGTGTTCACAAGGGTGAGCTAATTTAAAGGCACAGTGCTGTCAAGCAGCACGAAATTCTTCATCTGACATATAGGCACCTATAGCACCCATTATTCGAGGGATTTCGCCCCAAAATGTAGACATATCTAGAAGCCCAGGTTATTATAGCCTCAATATTTTCAAAGAAGATCCTGAATAGCGCTCTCCTGTGGCGCTACACCAGCAGCACGTGCCGCACCTCTTCCAGTCACCAGTGGGCCACCAGCAAGACTAGTAAAAGACGACTGATACACAGGGCCGCCATACACAGTCCAACCACAGAAGACCTATTGCCCGGGTGCACTCTTGAACTTTTGTGTCTGGGAATGACAGACCCGCAGACGCTCTTCTCCACAGCGGGGTCCTTGACCTTGGAGTAGGGTGACTAACTGGCATGCATGCAAATTCAGGACGGTGAGTGTAAAAATTCAGGACAAAGTGACAAAATTCAGGACACAAATTCAGGACACAAGATCAAAATTCAGGACAAAACATCGCTGAAATAAATTTACATTTACAGACACATCAGCGGAAGTTGCACAATAGTATAAATACATAAATCAATTAATCAATCAATCAAGGTTTTGTTGAGCGCGACTACTAACCCTTAAGGGTCTCAAGGCACTGAAGAGGGTGGAGGTGCAGGTTCCAGTCCATCAAGAAGGAGGTCTATCGAAGAGCCAGGTTTTGAGGTTTTAACTGAAGATGAGAAGTGATGTTGTCTGTCTGGTGGAGTGGTTGGGCATTCCAGGCTCTGGCCACGAGGAAGGAGAAGGAGCGGCATCCTGATTTGGACTTCCTGGCACGGGGGGCCATGGTGTAGGAAAGCTAGGCTGATCGTAGGGTCCTTTGGGGTGCGTGGAATACGAGTCGGCTGTTCAGGTATGCTGGTCCATTGTTGTGGAGGGCTTTGTGTGTGTGTGGGTGAGAATCTTGAAGGTTATTCTAGCCTCAATGAGGAGTCGGTGGAGTGTGTGCAGGTGCTGGGAGATTTGGCAGTGTTTTGGCAGGTTGAGGACCAGTCTTGCTGCGGCGTTCTGGATGTTTTGTAGCTTGCGGGTGAGGGTTTTGTTTATTCCGGCGAAGAGTGCGTAGTCAAGTTTGCTGGTGATGAGGGTGTGAGTGACGGTCTTTCTGTGTTCGGGGAAATGCATTTGAAGGTCTTGCGTTGGAGGCCAGGGGTGTGGAAGCAGGCGGATGTGACGTAGTTGATCTGGCGGTCCATTTTGAGATCAGAGTCCAGGATGATTCTGAGGATTCATGCTTGGTCGGTGGGAGTGGGTGGACTTCGAGAGCAGCGGGCAACCAGGTGCCGTTCCAGGCGTAGGTTGTGGCCCATGATGAGTACTTGTGTTTTGTAAGTGTTGAGTTGTAGGCAGCTGCTTTTCATCCATTTGGCGACTGCTTCCATGCCCTCTTGAAAGTTGTGTTTGGCTACATTGGGTTTGTTGAATAGGGAGAGGATGAGTTGAGTATCGTCTGCATAAGAAATAATGTTGAGTCCGTGGGTTATGACGATGGGGTGAGTGGAGTCATGTAAATGTTGAACAGCATGGAGCTGAGGGAGGATCCGTGAGGGACTCCGCAGATGGGTGGAGTAGGGTCCAAGAGTTAGGGAGGGAGGCTGACCTGCGGCGTTCTGCTGAAGAGGAAAGAGTGGATCCAGTCAAGGGCCTTGTCCCTGATCCCTGCATCGTGAAGCCTGCGTGTTAGGGTGCAGTGAGAGATCACAGAGAGGTTGAGGAGGAACAGGGCTACTGTTTCTCCTCTGTCCAGGAGGGAGCGGATGTCGTCTGTAGCGGCGAGGAGGGCGGTCTCTGTGTTGTGGTTTTTTCTGAAGCCGGATTGGGAGGAGTCGAGGATGTTGTGCTCTTCAATGAAGGTGGCGAGTTGGCTGTTGATGGCTTTCTCAATGACTTTCGCTGGGAATGGGAGCAGGGAGAGGGGTCTGTAGTTTTTGAGGATGGTGGGGTCTGCTGAGGGCTTCTTCAGAAGGAGGTTGATCTCGGCGTGCTTCCCGTCGTCGGGGAAGGAGACGTTCACTAGGGAGCGGTTGATGGTGTGGCGAAGCATGGGTGCAATGGTGTTGGCAGCTCTGTTGACAATGTGGCGGGGCAGAGGTCGGTGGGGGCCACGGAATGGACTGACTTCATTGTTCTCAGTGTGACTTCAGTGGTGAGGGCTGTCCAGCTGTCAATTGTTGGTTTCAGGGTGTCGGGGTGGTTGATTAGGGTTCAGTGTGTTAGCTGTCTTTGTTGAAGTTGTCGTAAATGTTCTTGATTTTGTGGTGGAAGAAGGAGCTGAGTTTGTCGCAGAGGTCTTGTGATGGAGGGATGTCCATAGACTTGCTGGTGGGTTGGGTGAACCCCTTGATGATGCTGAAGAGCTCTTTGCTGTTGTGCGCATGTGTGGAGTTTCTGTCATTGATCGCTGTTTTTCTCATATTTCTGATGAGTTGGTGGTGGGCATTGGTGGCGGCTCTGACGTTGTTGTGGGTTTCTGTGGATTTGGAGTTCCACCAGGCCTTTTTGAGGCAGTGGCATGTGCGACTGGACTCTCGAAGTTCAGTTGTAAACCATCTGGCCTTCTTGGCGTGTGTGTTGTTGTTCTTCTTGAGGGGGGCTATGGTGTTGGCGCTTTCGGAGATCCATCTGTGCAGAGTTCAGGGTGCAGTGTTTTGGTCGTCGTCTCCGTGATGGTTGGGGTGGAGTTGCAGAGTTAGGCGGTGGGTTGGTCGTCAGTGATTTTGGTCCAGTTTCTTCGTGGGAGCAGGTGCTGGGGTCTGTGGATGGTGGGTGTTCAGAAGGTGAAGTGGATGCATCAATGGTCTGTCCATGGGAGTTCGGTGGAGTGGCTGAAAGTGATGGGGTTTCCTGTTGTGAAAAGGGGGTAGAGGGTGTGTCCAGCTGAGTATGTGGGTTCGGACACGATCTGGTGGAGTCCAGTGTTGTGGAGGTTGTCCAGGAAGGATGGGGTGTTGGGGTTTAATTGGTGGTCGAGGTGGAAGTTGAGGTCTCCTAGCAAGGTGTAGTTGGTGGACACGATGGCCTGCAGGGAGATGATGTCCGTGATGGAGTTGGTGAATGGCCCGTGGGGTCTGGGGGGGTCGGTAGATGAGGGTTCCTCAGAGGGTGGTGGTAGGGCTGGCCTGTATCTTGAAGTGTAGGTGTTCCATCAGGTCTGTGGGCTCGTCGGGGAGTGTGCTTTGTGGACGATGGCGATTCCTCCTTCAGGGCGGGTGGGGCGGTCCTTCTGGGAGATTTTGTATCCTTGGAGAATGGCAATGGCGATGTCCGGTCCCAAGGTGGTGTTGGTCCAGGTTTCGGTGACGAATGCAATGTTGGTTCCGTTAAGGACGTCCCATATTTCGGTGGCGTATTTGTGGAGGGAACGAATGTTGAGGAGGATGCATTGCAGGGTCTTTGGTGCAGTTGTGTTGTTGCGGGTGGGTCGTGCGGGATCCGTGGTCCTGGCGGTGCTGCAGGTGTGCCAGCAGTGGTGACAGCTGAAGGGTCCGTGGGTGTCGGTTGGTGAGGCTAGCTTGCAGCTGTTGTTGCGACCTGGGTTGAGTGTGTGGAGTACCGCTGGGTTGTAGCTTTGACGATGCGGAGGTCCAGGGTTCCTTGACCTCCGGAAGCAGAAAGGAGAGGAAAAGTGGAGCCAGAGAAGGAGTCAGAGGTCCACTGGACCATCAGGGATGAGGCGTAGGTATAACCTGCGGGTGGAGGAGGGCCTCGAAACACCAGCACTTCGGGAGTGCCGGGGCTCAGGAGGGCCTCACTTTATATTGGAGCTGCGAGGGTGGGAGACCACTTTCACTGACAATGAGTCAGTGGCCTTGCTCGCCTGTCCCCGCAGCGGTCGTCATTAAGTAGGTGTCGGGGAGGACTGGACAGCTGGGAGGTGGGAGCGGGGAGGGGAACTGGCTTAGGCTGGTCACGCTGAGGGTGAGGGGCCGCGGGGGCAGCAGCGGCAAGGAAAACAGGCGCAAAAAGTGGGAAAAAGGAAAAAGTGAAGAAAAGTGATAGAAATAGAGTGAAAGGGTGAGAATAAAAATAAATGGTGAAAAACAAAGAAAAACGGAGCAGAAAGGAGAGGAAGGGCGGAGCGAGAGAAGCATGAGCATCCGCAGAAATTTTTCCGGGGGCGTGCTAACCTGGCAAACAAAGGGGCGTGGCTAATGTTAATCAACAGGAGCGGGGCTAAAATGGCCGACAATCAGGATCGGGTAATGCTCAGGCCAAGCTGAGAAAAAAAAGTGGTGAATTCTGCATTTGAAACTGGACAACAATTAGAGCACACGTATGAACCCCAATATTACACCCCTGGCCCCTTAAAACTCATACATTCCCTGATCCCTAAAATTAGCCCCCTGGCACCCCAAAACCCATAACCCATACCCACCCTGACCCCTAAAATTGTCCCCCTGGCACCCCAAAACCCATACCAGCCCTGAACCCTAAAATGTCCCCCCTTGCAACCCAAAAGCCATACCTACCCTGAACCCTAAAATTACCCCTGGCACCCCAAAACCCATACCCACCTGAACCCTAACATTTACCCTGGCACCCCAAAACCCATACCCGCCCTGAACCCTAAAACTACCCCTGGCACCCCAGAAATCATACCCACCTTAAACCCTAAAATTATCACTGCCCCCCCCAAAACCCATACCCACCCTGAACCCTAAAATTACCCCACTGGCATCTCAAAAGATGAACGCTACGGGGCAGATTTACAAGCCAACTGGCATGAGTGCAAATTCAGGACAGTGAGTGTAAAAATTCAGGACAAAAATTCAGGACAGCGGGTCAAAATTCAGGACAAAATGTAAGGTTTACAGACATGTACTATTGTGCAACCTTATCTGATGTAAGTAAGTAAATAGACAACCACTAAAGTACAAGTGAAAATAATTTTATATTAGGTTGAGGCAATTGTGCACTTCATGGTTTGTCAGTATACGCGCAGCTTTAAGCAAATGTGCAGGTCTTTTTGTGGTAACAAAACCGAACCCCACCTTTCCATCTCCCAGAGAAAACACCTGATGCCCGGTCCGGCCAGTCTGGCCTTGATACCACACTTCAATGGCGCCCCTCATCTTCACATAGACCCTCTCTCATGTGTCTTTAATTTCTTCTATAGTGCTACTTATCCCAAGTATGTGGAGCATAGTTTTGGAGTGTGTTACAACACACACATATTATAAAGAGACAATCACTCATATAAATGGGAAAGTCAATGTATAGGAAATGACGCTTAAGATAATGGGGCTTACAATGTGTAATCATATTTTCATTCATCATTCAGTCTTTCACCATTCATTCTGTTCTTCCATCTGTGTGCCCATCAATGTACATATTCATCCATGTACAAACCTATCCATCACGTTTCCTTCCATCCATCATTTCACTTACCTCTCCCTCAATCCACCCTTTTACTCATCCATCATCCATCCATCTACCCTTTCACTCTATCCATCCATACACTCATCCATACACTCTTCCACACATCCATCCATTAACTCATCCATCCAGCCATTCACCCGTTAAGTCATCCATTTACCCATCCACCTTCCTCTTTCAATTTCCCTTTCACTTGGCCATCTATCCTTCCTTCCATCCACCCACCCATCCGTCTACTCATCCATCATGAATCCATCCATTGAACCTATCATTCATCCATACTTTCACTCCTTCACTCATTGCTCCATCATTTTGTCTATCTACCCGCCCTTTCACTCACTCATCCAGTCTTACATCCACCCTTTCACTCATCCGTCCATCCATTCACCCTTTCACTTATCAATTCATCAATCCACCCTTTCACTTATCAATTCATCAATTCATCAATCATTTCACCCATCCAGCTACCCATCCACTCGCCCGTCATCCACCCTTTCACTCATCCATCCATCCATCATTTCACTCATCTATCCAGCCATCCATCCACCCATCCCTTCACTTGTTTACTCACCTTTTCAGATTAATTATGAGACCTATCAAGAACTCCACCCTTGCTGTAGTTCCTAAAGCAAGGGGTGGGGTGGAGCAGGGTTCACTATGCCCCTGCACATAGGCAATCTGAAAAAGTGGAAAGCATGAGTCATGCATGATGCACAGTACCTTGACGTAGGGCGACTGACATGGTGTTGTTTCCAGAGCGTTAAGCAGGATGAAAAAACTAGGGGGGTCTCTCCAAAAGGGTGTTTGATGTAATAAAATGTGTGGCTTAAAACACATAAGCTCAAAATCTGTGCTTAATGTAATGTGCTGCCCGACTGGTATTTTTGTTGCTTCTTCATTGCATTCAGATATATAATACAACAAGTAACGTTACACTTGGAACAAGTAACGTTACACCTACAACAAGCCAGAACTATTGGCTTTGTCTATGGTTGTTAGTTGCATAAAATAAAAAAGCAGCAACCATGGCTGCTATACTATATCTATAATCCTTTCCTTTCAACTTCTTTCACCACCTTCCTTTGGCTAACTGGAGTCTCACCTAGCAGCAGCATGGGCGTTTTTGCACTTCAATGTGACACAATGCCCTGCCCTGCATTGAGGCTGTAGGAGGTCATCACATGCTGTGCCAGCCCAGACTGACCCATTGTCATTCTGTATGTGACAATCAGCCCCACACAGAATGATAATGGGCGGGGTGGGGCTGCTCTTGTGCACAGGGGTGTGCGAGGTGGCCCCATCAGGGAGCTGAGGCATTTTGCAGGGAACATCTCTGTTCCCTGCAATGCCTAAAATTAAGGCGGACAATGTTCTGCCTGAGGATGAGCCCCGGCGTCAGGCCTCCCTCCGGTATGCATTTGTGCACATGGGTGTGTGCAGGGGGGGCAAGGAGAGGCGCTCCGGGGGAGGGGGCAAGCGCCCCTTCTTGCCCCCCCTGCGGACGCCCATGGAGAGAAGGAGTCAGAGGTCCACTGGACCACCAGGGATGAGGCACAGGTGTAAACTGCAGGTGGAGGAGGGCCTCAAAACACCAACCCTTCGGGATGCAGGGGCTCAGGAGGGCCTCACTTAATGGTGGATTTGCGAGGGTGGTAAAGCATTTTTCACTGACAATAAGCCAGTAGTCTTGCTCGCCTGTCCCCGCAGCGGCCGCCATTAAGTAGGGGTCGGGGAGGGCTAGACAGCTGGGAGGCAGGAGCGGGGAGGGGAACTGGCTTGGGCTGGTCTGGCTTGGGAGGGAGGGGGTGCAGGGGCAGCAGCGGCGGGGAAAAAGGGTGCAAAAAGAGGGAAAAGTGAAGAAAATTGATAGAAAGAGAGTGAAAGGGTGAAAATAAAAATAAAGGCTGAAAAACGAGGAAAAACAGAGCAGAAAGGAGAGGAAAAGCGGAGCAAGAGAAGCAGTCAGAGGTCCACTGGACCACCAGGGATGAGGAGCAGGTATAACCTGTGCATGTAGGAGGGCCTCGAAACACCAGCACTTTGGGAGTGCAGGGACTCAGGAGGGCCTCACTTATTGGTGGAGCTGCGAGGGTGGGAGAGCAATTTCACTGACAATGAGTCAGTGGTCTTGCTCGCCTGTCCCACAGCGGCCCCCATTAAGTAGGGTTTCGGGGAGGGCTGGACAGCTGGGAAGCAGGAACGGGAGGGCTACTGGCTTGGACTGGTCGCGCTGCCTGGAAGGGATCGCGAGTGCAACAGCGGCGGGGAAAAAGAGCTCAAAAAGTGGTGAAAAGGAAAAAGTGAAGAAAAGTGATAGAACGAGAGTGAAAGGGTGAAAATAAACATAAAGGGTGAAAAACGAGGAAAAAACGGAGCAGAAAGGAGAGGAAGAGCGGAGCAAGAGAAGGAGTCAGAGGTCCACTGGGCCACCAGGGATACGGCTCAGGTATAATATGCAGGTGGAGGAGGGCCTCAAAACACCAGCACTTCGGGAGAGCAGGGGCTCAGGAGGGCCTCACTTAATGGTGGAGCTGCGACGGTGGGAGAGCAATTTCACTAACAATAAGTCAGTGGCCTTGTTCACCTGTTCCCCCCAGCGGTCACCATTAAGTAGGGGTCGGGGAGGGCTGGACAGCTGGGAGGCGCGAGCGGATAGGGGAACTGGCTTGGGCTGGTCATGCTGGGGGGTAGGGGCCGCGGGGGCAGCAGCGGCGGGGAAAACAGGCGCAAAAAGTGGGAAAAAGAAAAAGTGAAGAAAAGTGATAGAAAGAGAATGACAGGGTGAAAATAAAAATAAAGGGTGAATGACATGGAAAAACAGAGCAGAAAGGAGAGGAAAAGAGGAGCGAGAGAAGTAGTCAGTGGTCCCCTGGACCACCAGGGATGAGGCGCAGGTATAACCTGCTGGTGGAGGAGGGCCTCGAAACACCAGCACTTTGGGAGTGGAGGGGCTCAGGAGGGCCTCACTTAATGGTGAAACTGCGAGGGTGGGAGTGCAATTTCACTGACAATGAGTCATAAAGAGGGCTTTGGAGAGCCACCATCATTCATTGGGTTGTTAAATTGTAAATTGTTAAATTTACACTTTGCTTCAGCCCACCAAAGTATACACTTCAGTGTAAGCGATGGCACAAAGTCACAGCCACAGTTCATATTTGCCTAAAAATAGTTCCTTTCTCTTAAACTACATGGTAGGTTAAAATTTTACTTTTTAAATTATTTTTTTAATTAATTTGAAATACGGGCTAGCTATATTGTATTCACTTCTTTCTAAAGTGTGTTTCCTAAAGCTTAGCTGCTGCAGTGCCCTAGGCCGATGCAGGCACAGACACACCACAGCTGTAACTGCAGGATGGCCCTTTGTCATCCTGCGTCAGAGAATCAGCACAGACAGAATGACAATTGGGCTATTTGACAAGTCTGGGAGGAGCTGTGGAAACCTCCTCACTTTAAAGAAATGAGAGCTTGCCCCCAACAGGGACTGCTGTGAAACCCCTGAGGCTTCTCAAAGGGGTCATCGCAGCCACGCTTCTAAAAGGGGTCATCGCAGATTCCTGCAAACCCTCGAATTATGGACAAAAGGCGTCTGTAAAAAGAATTATAGCAGACAATGGACTAGACACCGAAATAACGCACAGTCTGTGAAATTTACGGATGCTTGGTCACCCTACCTTGGAGCGTAGGCTAGCCCCCGATACATAGGTGTCACCAGCCCCTTCACAGATGCGTGTAGTTGGTCAGACTTCTCGATGGTCTGTGTGCAGGCTCAACTTCCTGTGAATGCGTGTGACCGTGCCCTAATGCATCTGTGTGCAGCCACTTCCAATGTGCAGGCCAGTCTGCAGTGGTAGGTGTGATCAGTTCTCGAAATCCTCTGTGTTCCTCCAGCCACCTGCAGGGGGCAGGCTCACCTCCAGCACATGTGTGATCTGACTCCTCAAGAGTGTCTCTGCAGAGACCTGTGGGGTGTAGTGCCGTTCTCCAGTGCTTGCTGTGACCAGACCCAAAACTCCTCTGTGCATCCCTAGCGCCTCTCAGCATCTTGAACAGGTGCAGCACCGAAGCTGGGCGCGTGCCTATGAAACCTTTTCCAAGAGGCTGACACTGTGTTCCTGTCTAGAAGAGCATAGTTAGGTTGACTCGTGGCGAGGTTGCTCAAAATAACAATGCCTTACTGGGGAAGGGCTGCTTCTCAGTGCGCGGGATGCCAAAGAATCAGCATAGTCAGCAGGTCTCCAGGAGACAGCAGCAGGGCTTTCATGGTGCCGACTTTGAATTTCATATAAGCGAGAATGGTTGACCAAGTCATCCACCTATCCACTCCTGGCAGTGAATTAAGCACCTGCTTCAGATATCTGTAGCTTGTGTGCCACTCATGCCTCAATTGTACATTTTCTGTGAGCGATGAGCACTTGTACTAGTCTGCCCCACTGGACCTTTTTTGCAGGAAATGAAAAACTGCACTTCCTTCCTTCTGTGAGAGAAGGACGCTTGCTTTGCTACTGCAACACTGTCCCTATTCTGTGAAGCAGTGAAGCTTGCACTGCTGCTGCGCATATTGTACTTGCTGTGTGGAAAACTGCACTTTCTGCCTTCTGTGAGAGAAGGAAGCTTGCTTTGCTGCTGCCACACCGTTCCAATTCTGTGAGGCAGTGAAGCTTGCACTGCTGCTGCGCATTTTGTACCTGTCGTGTGATGCGAAAAGCTGGTGCTGATTTCTGAAGGAGAAACGTTTGCATTGTTTCTGCTCAAACTCTGCCTGTTCTATTAAGAGGGATGTTTCCACTGATGTTGAGAGTGATTATTAAAAAAACAATGTGTCTTTTGAAACCACTTGCATAACATGCCTAGTCCACTCAGAAGCTTTTTGTTGGACTCAGGGCAAAAACTAGTTGTGGGGTCTGTTGTAGAGACCCTGGTTTCTGTCACAGCTTCCCAGCGTAACCAAACCATGTGAACCTGGGCAATTGATTTTCTTCCCTCTGTCTCCTTTTCTATAATCATCAAATTTGAGAGTACCTTAAAATAATTAAGTTCAATAAGTGCACAGTAGAAAAACTTTTGTTGCATACAGTTTAATAGCCCATAATGTTGCTACATCTATAACCAAGGCTACTGAAATTATGGGTCAGGGAGGGCAAATTATGCAGCCGGGTTGAATAAATTATGAGGCAAGCGAAGGCAAATTAAGTGGCAAAATGCAGCACATTTTGTGATAGCATTACTTAATTATTTAAAAATGTTTAGGTCTCGTCTAGGCAGCACTTGTGCTGTCTCTGCAAGACAATCTGTATTCAGAATATGGGCTTTAAAAGCTCTACCCATTTTCAAGGACTGCCCCTGTTACATGTATTGTTACTCAGAGCTTGTGAGCACTATTTATTTCTTTAAGTTGGAGCACTCCAGGCCAGTGCTTGTGGTTTACAGAGCTCTGTCGTAAACAGTGCTGTAAATTTTGTTCTTGTCTTGCCACATTTTCTGTGCATTCAAAGACCGAGGTCTGTTTATGCTGCAGCTGCCGCCTCCCTCCTGATTTTGAAATGCATGGCCTGGCATCACTGTCCCCGCCTTCTTATGGCTGCTGCGGCCTCTGTCTCAGAGCTCAACTAGCATTTGCAATGCAATACACCTCGCATTTGCAAGAGTTTAGACCTATTACCATCGTAAATGACAATGCCTTTTATTTGTGTTTTTTAAACCTGCAATCGGTGCATAAACACACACTCTGTACTTAGTCATTGCTTATGAGAAGGAAGGCTGGCAGTAACTGCGCCTCTTTTACTGCCAGCCTTGCTTCTATTAAGCAATGACTCTAAGCACAAAGTGTGTGTTTATCCACCGGTTGCAGGTTTTCAAAACACACAAAAAAGGCACTGTCATTTACAATGCCAATAGCTCAAACTCTCGCAAATGTGAGACCTATTGTATTGCAAATGCTTGTCTTGCCTTAGCCATTTGGTGCCTGCAGCCTGTCCCTGGGTCACATGACTGGGTGCGAGTGCCATTTGGACTTTGTGTATTCCTCCTAGACACCCTCACACAGTGGGGAGCTTAGGTGTGACTATATGGGCCAACACTAAGAGGATGGGAGGGAGGTGCTCCCTCCACACAAAGGGCTGCCTATCCCCTGTAGCTAGTCTGGAGCCAGAGCAGGGGGCGCAGGGCATCTGTGCACTCCAAAGGCATGCCTCTAGGAGATTCTCCCCACTTCAAAGGCACAACTGTGTATAAAAGAAGGACCTCAGACACCAACTATTCAGTATACTTCTGAGCACACTGCCAGGAAGAAGGACTGCTGTGCTGCCACAAGGACTGCCACTCTGCTGGACTGCTGCTCTTAAGGAAATGCTTCCCTGTTGTGCTGCCTTGCTGCCTGCTGCTCTCTTGCCTGGGGAAGAAAAACTGGACCTGCAAATTCATCTCGAACGTAGGACCCCAGAATGATTAAAAGGGCTAGTCTTCTGGCCTCCTGATCTGAGCTTTAGGGACATACAAGGCTCCACGGCTCTCCTACTGGACCCAGCTGGAGCAAGTTCCTGACCCCCAAGTGGTGCCTCTTGGGTCCTAGACCCTTGATGTGCCTATTAGAGACTGGCCAAGACTAATTTGCATATGGCTGCGTACGTCTGGGTCCAAACTGAGGTGGCATGGTTTACCAGATAGAATTTGAGATAGACCCAGAAACCCAGGTATGTGGCACCAAGTAATTACCAGTGGCTGAGATTCAGTCAAGCATTCTATCCATCACGTTTTTATATTTTTTACTGAAAGGAGTCCAAGTCATCAATTGCAGCTTGAGTTGATTGTGTCCTATTCAGGGTCATAGACTGATAGGCTGCAGGTGAAGTGGCACATGGGTCCAGAGGCTTGAGGGGCCCATTGTAACTTCAATAGGCACATTCCGTCCATCCATCACTTTTTTGTGTATTTCAATGCAATGCCCTAAGTTATATAGGTATGCCCAGATGTCGTTTCTGTGCTCACTGTGACACAGGAACAAAGTTGAACCCAACTAATCAACCCAAATCAGGGAGAAAATTGCCTTGAGCTCCTTGTGTTCCTGTTCATGGAGGACCTGCCTTGGCAGTTACATCTGGACTGTGCCCATTGGAGCATGCTGAAGGCTGATTTGCCTGCAGCTGGGTCCAAACTGAGGTAGTGTGGAGTGCAAAATAACGATGGACAGGGGTGAGGCCCGAGTCATTATCAGTGGCTGAGATAAATTTAAGCATTCCATCCATCACATATTTGTATATTTCAGTGGGGCACCTTACAGCTACAACAATCTTTACACAAAATCAACGGAGCAGCTAGCAGTTCTTTTTATTATGGATTATTTGATTTTTTTCAACAGGAAAATGTGTTTAGTGTTGCGGGGATTCTGCACATATACAGAACTATGCACAGGAAAACAGGACCTAAATGAATAGGGGTGTACCAACCTACCACATTAGTACCCAAAATCACAAACCGACTAGCTATAGTGATTAGACAACCCAGAACACGTCACTCTATCTTGGGAATCGCGGGAGCCAGACACTCTTTCTCTCACTCACTCTTACTTGTCCACAATGCGAGTAATCTGAGACGCTGTATAGTTTAAAATGTTTATTTCAACTAATGCGCTCTATGGTGCAGTACACGTGCCAATACTGGCAGCAAAATGCATAAACACAATATAGTCAGCATTGTTACAATACCATAGAATACAAACGGGGATATCATGCTATAAAAAACTGTGGAAAAGGACTAAACGACCATACCACCCTCCAGTGATAAGGGATAGTTTATTATAAAAAAGAAGACCTCTCGGCTTTGTCAGCAGAGCCCCATAACTCAAGGCATAGATACCATGTTCACATCTCTGGACAAGCACAGCTCTTTTCTTTGTAAAGGTGTCTCTCCAAGTGTGTTAAAACATGTTGCGCTTGCAATAATAAAGCACATGTTTTCCAATAGTGCAGCTGTGTGTAGCATGTTATGTCTAGGTGCGAGGGACTGACCAGAACGGAATAACAAGGGGCATTGTTGTTTAACCTTGAACAGCGTGTGCAGGCTAAATCTCAGAGCACAGCAGAGAACGTGCAAGGTAGACAGTTCTCATGTGAAAGGGGACAAACAGGGTCTGGCAAAATATATGCATGCAGTGCCATGCGGAAAAACAGCCTCATGGCAGCGAAGCTCATGCTCAATTAGCAAATGTCGACAATGGACCTATAAGCCATACTACACTAGTTGATCTTATCTGGTCCTATGATGAAAAAATTGTGCATCCCATCCCTATGACAGTAAAGCAAAAGTTGTTTAGGCTTAATTTTAGCGTGGTACTATTGGGTCATTTCAATTTGAAAGAAGGGCATAATAGCTGTGAGAATATGTGCAAAGGTTTAAAGAAACAAATGTACAATAGAAATGTGTTGCCTTTTGTAGGGGTAAATGTATTAAACAGCTCAAGACCTTAATAGGATAGTGATTGCGCATGCAAGCCTTCGCCCTCCAGCAAATTCTCCGAGAATAGTGACGATCTGCTGTGCTCCTTCACTTGCACGAGCTAGGCTTGTGATATCAACGTTCTTCACTGCTTCCCAGTTTGCCTGCCCTCTAACCAAACTTAGGCAACCGCTTTGGGCATTGAGTTCAAAGATCATTCATAACATTCCTCCCACCTTCATCAGCATCAGAATGTTTTACATCTGTTAGATGTCACTCGCCATGCTGTGATGATGACCCTGCATAAATTATGCCTGGGGTGTGACATTAGACTGTTCTGAACCATATATAATCACTGTACCCGAAAGAATATCTAACACAGATTGCTCTCTAAGTGCACATGACAGCCATTGTTGGATATGAACTGCTTGTCTGTGATAGGGTGACCAGATTCTAAAATAAAACCTGGGACAGGTCATAGACACTGAAGTAGTACTAGAGTTTGCAGCAACCCTCAACATAAAAGCAGGACTATTTGACAGCTGTCATGGACATAGAAAAGGGACTACAATGACTGCCCCTTGCACAGACAAAGAATTACAGACCACAAATCAGAGGCCTTTTATCGGCTGTAAACTTTGTCACAAAAGTGATGTAAACCCAGCGCAAAGTGTTGCCTCTGGTTTTAGTTTCCAATGCAAAGCCTAAATTGTACTGGAAAGTAGCCATAAAGTAAAATAGCTCTAAATGCTACTTTGCATCAAGGGGGCAGTCATGGAGATTCCCATGGATTTTTATGGTAATCTCTAGTGGGGAAGGTATTTTACTTTGTCAATGCATAGTATTTTGAACTGGAAGGGTGCCCCTTTCAGTTCAAAATACTACGCTTGACATGCACACACTCTTGCACTATAATACAAAGGTGTGTGCAAGGCAGCCTAATGTGTGCCACAGCTGGGGATAGAGCGGCAGAGCAGATCTCATAGATATGGTGTTGTTGCACTGTCTACATTTCATTCAATGCAGCATCTTTGGTTAGTGCTCTGTGTGAAAAGTCAGCAAATCTGCACCTTTGTTTCTCCAGGTGTAGTAGCTCAAATGTTGCTCTTTCATTTGTAGGGATGCATCATAACCATGGGTAGTCCGCACTCACATATATTCCTTTATCGTCTTAATTTAGGACATTAGAATGTGAACTGTAATAACATGCAAGGTGACATATTAGGGATATTTTGAATGTACACAGGAAGAAATTAATGTTGCAATTAGATGTGTTCTGTTGAAAACGCTAACGTGCAGAATTCGTACATGCTGCTGACAATTATTCATATATTTTGATGTGCTTATGTAACATGTTAATGTTGATGTGCTCATTAAATAGTGTTCATTTATATGTGTAATTTCATGAGGCCATTGTGTCATTTCTTATAGTGGCCGATTTGTTGGCCCTGAATTGTATTTTTACCCTGAAAGCTCACGCATTATATTTAATGGAATTTAATTTGCATGTTGGATTTGTTCTTTCTCACGTTTCTGTTGCAGGTGGAGAATTAATCTTTGTTATCTAGAATAATGTCTTTGTTTTAGAAGTTAGGCTTAGGGAGAAGAGGATACATTGCATGTTTATACTGACAATGAAGAACTGTTATACTTTCTCATTAAAGCAAGCCTGGGCTCATCAAAGCAAGCCTGGGAATCAAGGTCATCTCATCAAGGCCTGAGAGCATCATTGCCTAATGAAAAATCACCTATTAGGAGGTGGCTTGACTGGATGGTGTGATGCTGCAATGCATCTCGGTATACTACCTGTAGTGTTTATGTATCAAAGTTAGTGAAAGTGCCTGGGTGGATCTTATGCTTTGCCTTTAAAGAGACAGCATCTTAGAACGAGCTCTGTAGCTTTATGCTACCTGACACACCTAAATGTGAAGAGACTTCTTAGGAAGACTTCGCACACTGACACCTTAAGGGATCTTGCCTTGGGAAATGTTTGGTAGGGATGTCACGCTTGTTGTTTTATACCCACGAACTCCCAATGAAGGGGACCATTTCTGCGCTGTCATCTTCTGAATTCTGGTTCTTGAACTGATTTTCTTGTGCTTGCTACACCACCTTAACTTCACTGGTAGGTTTGGTTTTGTATTAGTTCCAATGTATTTCTACACCCTCATCTTGTGGTGTCTGTATGTCCTATTGTTCTTGGCTCTGTAATAAAATATTTCATTTCCAATCTTTATTTCGGCCATTTGGCCATAAAAGATAAACAATACACATATACAATCACAAATAAATCAGTGCGTAAAAGGATAAAAACATTGGAATGCATATGCTAAAAATGCTGTAAAAAAACTGTGCATCTAAGATTTTAGGAAGGACCCAACACCGTTAAAATACGGTTACGCGTATGCCAAACATTGGTAAGAAATTTTGTTAATGCGAAAACAGTTGGGCCAGAGACATCAGATTTTAAAATCCTATACATTGGAGCATATTCCCTGCAGCCCATATTCCTTATCAATGGGAGGAGCCAGTATTTTCTCGCTACCTTGTAGGCTGGGCAGAAGAAAGCCACGTGTAGGTCGGTCTCCTCCATGGCATCACAGGCCGGACACTGCTTTGTGGTGGAAGACGATGACCAGGTACTTGTAAAGGACCGGAAGGGCAGTGTACCGTATCTCCATTGGAGAAACAGCTTTCTAGCAAGTACAGGGGAAATAGGATCCAGTACCCTCTCGAACCTATAAAGGTCCTTGCTTTGCAGAAACACAGAGGATAGAGACCCTTCTGCCTGGGCAGCTCGGGCCCTAGCTAATTTTTGTTCATGGTAAACATTAGCCAGGGACCTTTTGGAGATGTTTAGTGCGGCATTCGCCGGCTCAGTCCATAAGTCAGGGAGCCCTAGTTCCATACAAGTGACTTGGATGTTTTTGACCCAGGGGATACGGAGCGCTTTTGGGTGGTTCAATAATTCGACCAGTTCCGCCCTGTATTCTGCAAGATCATTACTGCTCCACAGCCTACGCCAGAAGGCTATGGGTCTCAGGCTTATTTCATCAGCTAGCGGTCGTAGACCCAAATCAAGCCTCAAGGGGAGGAGCGGGGTGCTGGGCGGAAGCGCGGCTATCTGTCTTATAAACTTGTTTTCCGTTAGTGACAGACTCCGGCAAGGTGTGTGACCCCACAGTTCCGCCCCATACATGATCGCTCCCCTAGCCTGGGCCTTGTATATCTGGATTAGTGCCCCCAGTGGGCGGTATGAGGAGCCGGTCATCATCCGGGCGATACCCCCAGTAGTTTGTATAAGTTTGAGGTTCGCCCTACTCTGGTGGGATCCCCAAGACATGGTTTCGTTAAGAGTCACACCAAGGTATTCAAAGGTGGCTACTCTCTCGAGCCGTACAGCTCCCAATTGCGGATTCGGCCGCAATTTTTGGCTCGGGTTCAAAACCATGAATTTAGTTTTTGCCGCACTAATTTCTAGCCCCCTGTCAGTACAGAAGGCTACAAAAGAATCAAGGATCCTCTGTATCCCCATGGGGGTTTTGGATAGCAGCAGGGTGTCGTCCGCAAACATGATTGCGGGCACCCTGCTGCCATTCAATTTGGGGCGTCAGTATAGTCGGTGGCATTCAGGTGGGCGATTACCCCGTTGACGAAGAGGCAGAACAGGGTCGGTGCCAACACACAACCCTGTCTTACCCCCCGGTCAACGGGGAATCTATCGGTCAGTTCCCCCGACCTCCCACACCTCACTCTGGCGTAATTATTGTGATGCAGCCTCTGTAAGATTAATAGGATGTCCGGGGGAACGCCCATCTCTGCCAGGACGCTCCAAAGTTTCCCCCTGGGCACCAGGTCGAAGGCGGCCCGTAAGTCCACAAAAATTGTGTACAGACTACCGCCCTCGAATTTTGCTGCCCTCCAATAGATAAGGTTCAATCTGAAAACCTGGTCCACTGTGGATACACCCTTCCTAAATCCCGCCTGATAGGGACTAAGGGCACCCACCTCTTCCATCCAATCCTGGAGCCGATTCAGCAAAACCCTGCCAAACAGTTTGTGTGCTACGTCTATTAAACTGATGGGTCTGTAGTTGGCTGGGAGGAGAGGCGAGCCCTTTTTGAAGATGGGGACCACCTCTGCCCCCAGCCAAGTACTAGGGATTTCCATGCCGCCAAGAACTCCGTTGAAAAGGGCTGTAAGGTAGGGTGCCCAAACAATGGGCTCCTGTTTAAACATGTCCCCAGGTAAGCCATCCAGTCCCGGCGCCTTTCCAGAAGCAAGACCTGAAATGGCAGCAGTGACCTCACCCAGCGTTATTGGCTCCCCTTCGTAGCCCGGCCAACCCACCTCGGTGACAGCAGGAGATTCTCCCGGCTCAGAACTGTATAGAGACTGGAAGTGTGCCTGCCACACTCCTGGAGCAATATTGGGCTCTAATGCCGATTGAAGATTCCCCGACCCCCCGCTCACTATCCTCCAAAACAGACAATGGTTTTGGATCGCTAGAGCCTTGGTAAGTTCTTCCCACTGATTTTCCTCCCATTCGGCCTTAGCGTGGGCAACAAGTTTCTTGTAAGCTCGCCTGCTTTGTTTTAGGCTATCCCCCCTAGACCCTCCTTAATTAGTCTGAGGAGTTCTGCTTTTGCCCTTCTGCATGCTGGATTATACCATGATTTTTTGCCTTGCCGCCCCTCTCTTGGCTTTCGTGAGCTACAAGAGAGATGAGGGGCCGCAGCTTTTATAAGGTCCTCATGAGCCTTGTACAATTTGGCCTGGGAATCTTTGTTGTTTGCCTCGGTATCCAAGCTCCCCACAGTTTCCAAGATGGGAGTTATCTCATCATAGAGCATGGGGAGTTTGTTCTTGCTTGTAACCAAGTGCTCCCACCTGATTCTTAATAATAATAATAATAATAATAAAACATTTGTAAAGCGCCTGGCTGCACAACTGTGTATCCCCGCGCTGATTGCTGAAGAAACTCTCCCGAGGATCGAGTCAAGGGAGTAAGAGTGGCAAAGTTATTGAGGGAACAGGTGGGTTTTCAAATTAGCTCTGAACAGAGTTTCTGATGGTTCCATTCTTAAATGAATAGGAAGAGCGTTCCAGTGTTTCACTCCAAGATAACAAAAGGAGCGACCACCAATTTTTGCTTTGTGGATGCGAGGGAGTTTGAAAAGGGACATACCTGCAGACCTCAGGTTTCGGGTAGGGCGGTGTATGGTCATCAGGCTCCTTAAATAGGTGGGACCTTTGTTGTGGGCTATCCTATGGACATAGCAGAGGCTCTTGAATTTTATTCTCTCCTTTACGGGGAGCCAGTGCAGTTTGGATAATGCAGTTTTGGCAGAAGTTCTTTTGGGAAGGCCTAATACCAAACGGGCTGCTGCATTTTGTACACACTGCAGCCGGTGTAGGTGTTTTTGATTGATGCCTAAAAGAAGGGCATTCCCGTAGTCCAGGTGCGGTGTAATGAGAGCATGCACGATGGTTTTCCTGGCTTTGATTGGTATCAGGTCAATGATTTTTCTGAGGGTTCTTAAAGTGCCAGTGCATTTTCCAATGATCTTATTAACTTGGGATTTACCTGATAGATCTGAATCGATCATGATCCCAAGATTCTTGACTTTCTCGACAGGTCGAGGGTAATCGCCGAGAGATGTGGGCCACCACGCTTGAGACCATAGGGAGGTTTTGTTCCCTATCACTAACACCTCCGTCTTATCTCCATTAAGACGGAGGCAGTTACTGTCCATCCACACTGCCACAGCAGCCATGCACTCCGAGAAGTTTAAGGCGTACTCCTCCGTGTTGGGAGTGAGCCTAAACATCAGCTGAGTGTCATCGGCGTAGCTAACAATGCCAACCCCAAAGTTCTCTATGATCTGAGCCAGGGGTTCCATATAGATGTTGAATAATGTAGGGCTCAAACTAGAGCCCTGTGGAACCCCATGGCTGACGATCCGAGAAGATGATTTGAAGGGCGGGCAATGAAGCTGGAAAGTTCTGTTGGTGAGGAAAGATTTAATCCACGCCAATGCACTGTCCTTAACTCCGATGTCTGAAAGACGGGACAGCAGCGTGGCATGTGGCACAGTATCGAAAGCTGCGCTTAGGTCAAGCATGACCAGCGCTGCTGTTTCACCCTCGTCCACCATCTTGCGGATATATTCCGTGGAATACAAGACAGCTGTTTCCGTTGAGTAATTTGAACGGAAACCGGATTGGGTGGGGTGAAGTATGTTTTCTTTCTCTAAAAACGCCATAAGTTGGATGTTAACAATTTTCTCTATTATTTTGGCGCATTGCGGCAGTAGAGATATGGGCCTGAGATTTTGGAATTGCGTGATCGGAACATTGGGTTTTTTTTTCAGGGGAATGACTTGGGCATTTTTCCAAGCCTCCGGGACATGGCATTCTTCAAAAGAGAGGGTAATGAGTTGGTTTATTTGGTCCATGAGGGCAATGTCCATAATGGCTTTGCATTTATCTAACGGGCACACGTCGTTGGGGGAGCCAGAGTGGATACTGCTATTTTCCAGGAGAAGCGCAGGTTTGTTCCCTTCCGCATTGGTCGCGGGAGCTTGGGGACCAGGGTGGACAAGGTCAAGCTCGAGTGCATTGTGGTCACTATCGGTCCTTTCCGTTACCCTAAAGTCCTGGATTGTCGGCCACTTCACTATTTGGGCCAGGACATAATCTAGGCGAGACTCTCTTCCCAGTCTGTTATAGGTGGTTTTACTGGGTATGTCAGATTTCATTCGCCCGTTGCAGGCTCTGATTCCGAACTTTAGGGTGAGGGCTGTGATTTGTAGTGCTAGTGGGGTCCAAGCCTTCGGGGGGGGAGCTTCCACTAGGGGCACTGCCCATCTGGCCTCTTCTTCCGATGAGAACCCCTCCAAAAGACCAGGGAGTGGCTCAAAATGAGAATTAAAATCCCCTCCCACCACATAGAATGAATCACTCGGTAGTTCAGATATATAGTTCGAGAGTTCATCTATAGTCGGTGATTCCTTTGCAATTCCCACTGGCCTAAAATAGATGTTAATAAACACAAGTTTAGCTTGGTTTGGCCAGGATAATGAAACCACAAGGATGTCTTCGGAGTTAGCCGACAACCGTGTTGCCACACAGCCCAGATGAGATGCAACCCAGGTCGTAAGCCCCCCTGACGGACGGCCTTTGCCTTCCCACCTAGCTGGAATGAAAAATGACATGTAGCCTTGGTGACCATAATCCTCTCTGGCCCAGGTTTCCTGGAAAATACATACATCTCCAGTCTCGATATAATTTGCCCAGTCAGGGTCACCCAATTTGTTGGCCAGTCCAGCAACATTCCAGCAAATTAGCCTCAAGTGTTCAGGGGTGTCAGTTGCCGTGCCAGAAGGGTTGGAGGAGATGGTTTCAGACACTGTTTCAATCAGAAGTTCTGGCGCATTACCAATAGTAGGGGCAGATGGCTCGAGAAGTCTACAGGAGCCATTATCCACAAGCACTGGCTCATTCAGTATTCCAGAAGCATTGTCAACACTGTGGGCAGATGGATCAGGGAGACCGCTGGTGCCATTGTCCGGAGTCACTGGATCGTTCAGTAGTCCAGGAGTTTTACCAACAGTCGGGGAAGATGGCTCAAAAAATCTGCAGGAGGCGTTATCCCGAGTCACTGGGTTGTGAGCAGAGAGTCAGTCAACCCCATCCAAGCCGTTCAAGCAATTAAAACGGTTGAAATGGAAGTAGGGTGTGTCAGGCAATTGAAGATTTGGACGTTGTGTATAATCCTTGTGTCTGCGTCTACGTTCCACCCTTATCCATTCATCATGCGGTGGAGCATAGTGCATGCGAATAGGGGGGAAGAAGAAGGATACTGGAAGGGTCTGAATAGTGGAATCCAGTGAACGATTTACTCCTTCACAGATATGCAGAACAGTGCCCGGATCTTTAAAAGTTACCAAAATACAGTCCCCTATTATTGTTTTTCTGGTCTTCCCTAGCCAAGGGACCCTTCTAACCATAATAATCTCATTATTGAAATGTGATGGTAGGGGTCGGTTCCAATTTAGCCATTTAATGACCTTTTTCTTTAGGGATTGGTAATCTTCATTTTCTCCTGTTCTTAGATGGGGGGCACCTGCTAGCACCACCGTTAGACTATTAGCTTCTGGCGGCAAAGCTGGTCTCCGTGGTCTTGGGGCTGGCCGACCCGGAGAGAAAAGAAGGGTGCTGGCAGCTTCGTGGAGGCCATCATTAGTCCCTGTCTGGGAGCTTTGAGGGGCAGAGTTTATTGATTGTGAAGGCCTATTGGTTGTGTTATTACGCGGTGCCTGGACTGAAATAGCCATTAGTGGCTGGAGGGGGGGAACAGTAGGCGTGCCCTGAGGGGGGACTTTATTGGCACCCTGTGAGGCTCCTATTTTAGGAGGGTTTCCTACGGGGAGATTAGGTCCCACATTTTTGGATTGCTTACTAACTAGGGTGTTCAAGGTAGTAAGAGATGTCTCTAGTATAGTGAGCCTAATCTCAACTTTTTTCAGGCTATCGCTAATGGGCTGCAGAAGGGAACGAAATCGGCAATTCAATACTCCCTATAGATGTGAGAGGGGGGTTTGTATTAGGTGTGTTGGCCACTGGAACGCTGTTAGTAACAGCTATGTTGGAGCTTGGGTCCTTAGAAGGGACAGCGATAGGCGCAGTCTCATTATCCTTCCCAGATTGGAGTGCGTTTGTATGTTTTTTGCCAAAATCTAGATGGGATAGTTTGGTTTTCCCCCGCCCCCCCATTGACTTCCTACTGCGTTTGCTAGGTGGAGGCCTATGCAACTCCACCACAACACTTTGTTTTGGCTTGCTCTTCTTATTTATATTCAAAGGGGGAGTTTGGGTAACCAGGTTAACTGGGGTAACGGATGTCATGGGAGGAGTAGTGCCTATAATCTTTTCAGGCACCATACCAGGCGTGCTTGGAATTTCCCGAAGTAAAAGGGGAAAGTCCTCAAGAGTCGGTGGATTTGAGCTATTGGGGGGGGTACCTTCCTCTTGAGAAATAGGATACGGAATAATTTCTGTCAAGGGTCTACTCTTCATAGATTCAATGGAGCGCCGTCGCTCCGCCCTACGTCTCTCCAGGGAGTTTTCTTTGCCCCCATCTCCTTTGGCAGATTTAAAATAATTGTCCAGCGTCCCTGTGTTGCTGCCCCCCTCCCTTAATGGAGTATCACGTGGTGCCGGTGAGGGCATCGCCTTAGTCAGAATCAGAGATCAAAAATCAACCGAAGTTGGAATAAAAAGGTAAGGGATATGGCCCAGCCCGGCCTCCTTTGGCCCCTGACGGCCACAGACGGTCCCGCCCTTCTCCCGGGCTTCTCCCGGAGCCCTCCCGCGTGCTCCCGCGCAGCTGGGCACTCAAGCTAAAAATATACTGACAAATAAGGGAGAGGAGAAGCCTCCGGAGATAGCGTCCCAGCTGTTAACAATTAAAGCGGGTGGGGCTGGGCGGGGCGGTCAGGGAGAGCGGGCCAGCTGTAGTGGCCTGGACAACCCGGGACTCCTGGGAGACTGAGTCCGGGTTGCAGCTCGCAGCCCTGTCGCACACTCACCGCCCAGCAAGGAACAGCGTAGGTTAGCCCCCTCCTGCGACGCGGGACCCGCGGAGCGGGTTCCGCTAGCTGTAGACACAAGTCCGTGGAGCACAACAGTAGAACAGGCGTCCTTCAAAGTCCCAGGGCAAATGGCAATCACTACTGGTTATCAAGCGGGTGGGGCTGGGCGGGGCGGTCAGGGAGAGCGGGCCAGCTGTAACGGCCTGGACAACCCGGGACTCCTGAGAGACTGAGTCCGGGTTGCAGCTCGCAGCCCTGTCGCACACTCACCGCCCAGCAAGGAACAGCGTAGGTTAGCCCCCTCCTGCGACGCGGGACCCGCGGAGCGGTTTCCGCTAGCTGTAGACACAAGTCCGTGGAGCACAACAGTAGAACAGGCGTCCTTCAAAGTCCCAGGGCAAATGGCAATCACTACTGGTTATCAAGCGGGTGAGGCTGGGCGGGGCGGTCAGGGAGAGCGGGCCAGCTGTAACGGCCTGGACAACCCGGGACTCCTGGGAGACTGAGTCCGGGTTGCAGCTCGCAGCCCTGTCGCGCACTCAACGCCCAGCAAGGAACAGCGTAGGTTAGCCCCCTCCTGCGACGCGGGACCCGGGGAGCGGGTTCCGCTAGCTGTAGACACAAGTCCGTGGAGCACAACAGTAGAACAGGCGTCCTTCAAAGTCCTCAAAGTAATAAAATAACTAAACTTGATCAGGAGTTTGTGATTCTTAGGAGTCATGGTAAAATGGAACTGCAAAGTATAATTGACTAACAATGTCTCTCCCCTGCAGGCTTTCATGCTGATTATAAGAGCTGTTGACCTGTGGTTCCAGAGCAGATCTAGCACGTGGACCTCGGCTCTTTCACTGGCCAGACACTATTAACATACAATGGCAACAGTATGGATGACATGTGACTCCCACACCTTGTAGCCCACATCTTTCCTATGCACTGATTGACATGCTTGTATAATTAATGGTCTCTATATAATATGCAGGTCCACTGGAATAATGTGGCAGGGGAGCACTATATTATGCGGCAGGTGGAATGCCACATAGCCTTGCGATGGCTGAAGCCAGCTTCATATGTGGTTCTCTTAGTGCAGCAGAATGCAGAACCGCCACTAGCAGCTGAAAAAGCTACACATCTAACGTCCAACCTTCAAGTAAGCCCCCCCTGCAGCTTCTTTGCTAAAAAAGATACTCTGCAAAAAACAGAGTTGCTTTGACTTATTCATGTAGACTAGAGGGATAAACTCCTGGTGAGCACAAGTTTTTACTGTATGGTTGTGGTGTTTTTCTTAGTATTGCCATGATTTTTTGACCCCTAATGGCTAAGCAAAGTAAATAAAGGCAGCAAGGCAACATTCAAAATAATAGCAAATATTTTTCTTTAAAGTAAATTTCAAATGTGATGAAATTGCCGATATTTGTCTCTGTGTCCCCATCCAACTCTGACTTGTGCCCAAGAAAGCACAGCCATTAAAATACTTTTGTTGCAAGGCCTGTGCTGGCTTGCAGCCAGGGAGGGCAAGTCTCCTATGGTTGATGATGGATTGTGGCAAGAGCAGTTCTGATGAGGAGGCAGGGTCCTCACTTGCTTTTACTGTCAGGCCTGGGTAGGGGTCATGCAGGTTGGTTCGAATCCAAGCCCCTTTCGCTTCTGACTGCGGCCTAATTCTGCTGCAGTCCGCAAGCTTGCTTTAATTGGGCAGATTAGGGTCACACTGGTGGCTGGCTGGATCTTGCTGCAGCTGAATACCTCTGACTCCAGTGAGCAGGGCAGGATAGTGCTGATCGCTGGTGATTCGGACAGCTATTGTCCCGCTGGCTGGCACGACGCCATACTTGCTTCTTTATAGAAAGAGAAGGGAAATCCTGAGAGAAAATGTCCTTCTTTAAAGGGTTTCCCTTCACGCTACAACGCTCAACTGGAGTGATGTCATGTCATAACTTCTCCAGTAGTGAGAAGTGAGCATTGAAACATCTTTTTAACACCAGTGCTCATGCTCAACCCAGACACTACCCAAAAACCAGGACAGTTCTTTGCTCAACCCAGCCACTACTCAAAAGCTGGGACATTTATTCAATTTGGAGAAAAGTGTGGACACTTCTCCATAAACGAGGAATGCCCAGCGAAAACCAGGACGTCTGTTCACCCTAGTCTGTGATTCATGCACTTTTTCACACACTTTGGGGCAGATTTATCAAAATATGATGCAAAGTAGCTGCACTGCACTGTGATGCATGACGGGTAGAGAGCAGGAATGCGCCATATCTACTAAGATATGACACATTCCTGTCCTTTCCTTGTGCTGGTGTCCTGAGTGCTACCTAGCACCAATTGAGGCACCCTTTCATCATGGCTGGCAGGATTGTTTTGTGTAGGAAGGGACACCTTCCTGAAAAAACAACCCTAAGGGACATTTTCCTCTTTCGATGTGTGCTGCAGAATAACGAGGAGACATTAACGTGCTTCTCCCTGTTACGCCTCTGTTGGGAAGGCTGTACTATTTTGACACAATGCCAGGTTTACTACCCTTAGTAAGTCTGGGATTGCGTCAAAATCCATAGGCTGATGCACGGGAACACACATGCTCCACCCATGGAACGCCTTCCTAATGCAGAGTAAGGCAAGGCAGCGATTTGTGCTACCTTGCGTTACTCTTTATTTACTAGGCCACCCACAGCCATGCAAGGTGGTTTTGGTTGGCTTAGAAAATCTCACTTAAGCCCTTGAGTTGCCTTGTGTCACCTTGCATGACGCGAGGGCCACGCATGATATTAGTAAATCTGACCCTTTCTTTCACGTGGGCACTGCGCCTTCACACATTTTTCACATGTAGCATCTTTATGTATGGTTATAGTGAGCTTGACCATAAGTTTGTTTTGCTCATACAAATGTATAGATTACTAAATGCACAACAAATGTATTACCTAAGGGGTATAATTTTGATTTTTCTTTTTTGTCCACATGCATTGAAAATTGCATTGCCTCTGTTAACCCTATTTCTCTCTTGCACATTAAGTTTTTCGATATCATTTAGGTCTTGAGTAGTTTAATTCATTTATACGCACAAAAAGTAAAATATGTCTAGATATTATACCAGAAGGAACCATTGTTTCTTCTTTATTGGGTGATTTCATGCAGGGATGGTAAAATGTTAGAAAATCAAAGGGCTGCTGCTGGGTGCAGAAGTGAATCTTTGACACATATAACCATTGTTTGACCTATATTATTACACCCTTAAAATATCAAATATTTTGCTTCTGCACTCCCCCGACATTATAATTAATAACGTATTTTAAGTTTTTTGCAATAGTTGTATTGCTATTTAAATATCTGAATAGTTTTATTCTACACACATACGTATTATTCTGATTCTGAAATGTAATATAACGATAATAATATTAATAATAATCGTAGTGACGTTTTGTATATCATACACTATCAACGAATGTGTCTCTTCATACGTCATTGTAGCACAACGGACTTGTTTTGGTGACCTCAAAAGCATGAATGGCTAATAGGTCCCATCCAGGGTTTGAGTCTAGGGCCTGCAACATTCCAGAAACGTTCATTCAGCCAATTATGCTATGCTTCTAAGCTACTGTACTTATCTCTTGGACACAATTGTAGTGGAAACGCCAATGCAATTTATGGCACATTATAAGTCTCAGTAGGTGACAAACTACCGCAGTCCAAGTTTTATATTTAACGCTTTAATCAAAGTTAATACAAGACTAACAATCCAGAAAAAATGAATTGAGACAATACCAACAGCTTACAAAAAGTAAAACAAATCTCCGAGAGATTATTACAATTAAATTAGAACAATAATAATGTGAAAGCAAATAATTAGTGTGGCTAATCTATAAATTTAATTATAAACGTTATTCAATTTTCACAGTTAAAGGGTCCTTAAAACTTCTTTTTATGAGGGAAGCAAATCAAATAAAAGACGCTGGTAATTAAGGTGAAGCACCATTTTAGAGATTAAAGGAGCGGAAATAAGAGAAGCCATTTTCTTGTGTGTATTGAATCATAAAAGAATGCCAGTGGATGAAAAGGAAGGGAAATAACGGGACACTTTGTGCACACCTTGTTTGACTCGTTCTCACTTGATGTCGTAAGCCTTCAAGCCGGTCCCACAATGGTGCAATTAAATGAGACTCATGTTTGGAAATTGCTTTGAACCATCTCTAACAGCATCTACAACAACTTTTGTTGAGTGTATTCCATTTATTCGGTTTCAAAATGTGTGTAATTGGAATAGCGCATATTTATTCAGGAGTAGAATTGATGTTTGTGTCTGCTCCCTTGCGTTCAAGCACCAATGACGAGTGAGGATGTCAGCTCAGCTCCTACAGCTTCCACCCAGCAGCTGCTCTTTGTTGGTTAGGTTCCATGAATCTTTAAGCCAAATATTCCATTGCAGCGGTATAGTTTTAGTGGTGCTCGTGATGTGTTATGCAAGTAGCACGTGGACATCCCGCATGAGCCTCAGTTGTCCTTCGCTAGTTGACATTTGTAAATGGCTGAAGGATTAGGATCTCATAACACATTACCTCCTCGTCCGTCTTCCTCGCCACAGTAATTACCCATGAGCCTCCGGCTCCCCCCAGAACTCCGAGAACAAAAAATTTGCTCTAGTCTCCCTCTCCCTCCTACAAGATGGCCCCCAGTGGCTCGAGCCAATCCCATAAAGGGATACAGAAAAACCAACACAACCTGTTCTTTTTTTCTGCACTACTCCAAGCGCTGTGTTCCCTGCTGGTCAGGTGAGTGGGGGCTGGGGTAATGCTGGAGCAGCCCCGCTTGTCCTCTGGTATTGGGAAGGGGGACGTTAGTGTGTTGCCATTCCTTGGTGGTTTGGCCGTGTTATTTTGTTTAATATGTTTTTTTTTCTCCCCCTTCTTTTGCCGTAGCGCTCTGGTCCTGCTCTAGCAGACTTGGGAGCGTTTCTGTGAGCTGGGCGCCTTGTGCCTCGCTACATGTGAATGTGCCTTGGGTCCTACTGTGCGGAGTCTTACTGGCCGTGTTCTGTCTCCCGTCCGGGCGTCCTGCTGTGCGGGTGTGTGCGCGGCCGAGTGCGTTTACTTATGGGGGCCGAGGGCTCCCGTGGACTCGTGGTGCGTCCTGCTGTGAGGATGTGAGCGCGGTCGGTTGCATTTGCCTGTGGGGGCCGGGGGCTCCCGGGGTCTTGTGCTTACCTGATGCTTGCTGCTTCTTTTAGTGAGGGCTGCAGATAGCGCAATGTTCCTTCTGTGTTTTCTTCTGCAGCTGCGAGGCACGCGTGGCTTCCCTCGTTTATGATGCTGTTGGGGGTGTGCAGTGGGTGTGTTCCATTGGTTGCTTAGCAACCTCGGGGTTATTTATTGGTCCAGGTGTTTTTCATGAATTGCCTGTGTTTTTTCACTCGTGCTTTGGCTGTGATGGAAGGTGGTTCTTCGGGCTTGACTGCTCCTGATCCCTTGGAGGCTTCAGGCTCTGGGGTTGCAATTCCTCCTATGGTATTGCTGCAGCAGATGATTGATTCTGGGGTGGCTGCTGCCTTACGGGATAGGGTTTCTGTTCCTTCTGACAAGAAGGCGAGGGTTGATGGCGTTCCGGCTGTTGACTCTGACGCTGAGGAAGATGTTGATGTCAGGGGTTGTTTTGTGCAGGGTGCCGACCTTAAGGAGGTGCTGTGTCACATACGCAAAAACTTGATTTTCCCTGAATCTGTTGTACCTCTGGAGGATGATTTATTTGCACAGTATCAGCGTCCTGAACCTGATTCGTTGACCCTTCATTCTTCGGTGTTGAAGGTATTGGGGAATGAATGGAGGGATGTGGACAGGGGCTCCTTTCCTCGTTTCCTGAATAAACGTTATCCTCTGCAGGATTTTGCGGTGAAGTTTCCTTCCTCGGTCAAGGTGGATTCCTTGATGGGCAGTATGACGTCCCATGGGACTGTGGTACCTGAAGATTCCTCTCCTGCTGGCCCTGTAGTTCGAAAGGTGGATAGAGCTGTGAAGCGCACTTTTGCAGCTGCTAACTTTTCCATTCGGGCGGCGGCCTATTCCTCTTACGCAATCCAGTCCTTACTTAAGGATTTTCAGTCTCTGTCGGTCTTGTTGGACCAGGGAGAGGATGTCTCTTCTACCCTGGCGTTGATGGAGCAGCAGGTTCGCCTGCTGTCTGATGTTTCCTTTGATTCGTTGGGGGCAGCGGCTTCAGCGGCTGGGTCATCTGTTGTTGCTAGACGTCAGCTATGGCTTCATTCTTGGAAGGCTGATGCTGCACAGAAGAGTCTCCTGATGTAGATCCCTTTTTCGGGTGTTAAACTGTTTGGTCCTCCTTTGGATAACATGGTGAAGAAGACGGCGGAGGACCGTAAGCTCCTTGCTCCTGAGCGTACTGGTCGCTTCCGTGCCTTTGGTTCCCAGCGAGCTTTTGGTCATTTTCAGAGGGGCCGTGCTGGTCAGCCCTTTTGTGAAAGGGGGCGTGGCCTGGGTGCTCCTTCCTTTGATAAGTCCTGGTTCTCTGGTGCTTCTACCTCCTCCACTCCCGCTTCCAAGTCATGACTGGATCGCTCCTGGTGTGGGTCCGGTTGGGGGTCTCCTCACTTGCTTCATGGACTCTTGGCGAGAGACTGTGTCAGACCAATGGGTTCTTCAAGTGGTTTCAGAGGGTGTACGTCTTGGGTTTACCCAGATTCCCCCAGACTGTTTCAGATCCACGCCTTGTCCCAGAGACCCTCTAAGGCGGTTGGCACTTTTAGAAGGCATCGACTCCCTGGTGACCAAAAATTCGGTGATTCCTGTGCCCAGCGATCAGTTGGGGTTAGGTGTGTATTCCATCCTATTTCTAGTGTCAAAATGCACCAGGGATCTTCGGCCTGTGATGGACCTGAAGTGGGTCAATACTTTCATCCCTCGCCAGACATTCAAAATGGTTTTGCTGCAGTTGATCCTTCCTCTAGTGTCTCAGGGCGATTTCCTGGTGTCCTTAGACTTGAGAGATGCTTATCTGCATGTGCCTGTTCATCCCGACTCTCAGCGGTTTCTCCGGTTTTGCGTCCTGGGTCGTCATTACCAGTTCCAGCTATTGCCTTTTGGACTCTGCTCTTCTCCCCGGATCTTTACTAAGGTTCTGGCTCCTCTTATTGGTCATTTTCATGGTTGTTTTTCCTTATCTGGACGACATTTTAATTTCTGCTTCTTCTCTTTCTAAGGCGGAGTTGCATGTCCGAGAGTGTGCCATGTCCTGGAGCATCAGAGTTTCCTCGTGAATGTGCCGAAGTCCTCCCTGGTTCCTGCACAGGAATTGACTTACATTGGGGCTCTGTTCAAGACTCGTTTGGGGATGGTGTTCCTGCCCCCTCCCCAGATTCTGTCCCTGATGTCGGCAGTTCGCTCCCTGTTGTTGGGGCATTCTCATCCTGTGAGCCTGTGGTTGAGGGTTCAGGGTCTGATGTCGGCGTCTTTATTGACGGTGCCATGGGCTCACCTCCACATGTACCCAGTGGTGTCCCACATTTTGTCGCATTGGGACCCCTGTTCCCTCGATATGAGTGTTTTGATTCCTATGTCGGAGGATGTTCGGGTGGTCCTGGGTTGGTGGTTGGACGAGGGTCATTTGTCCAAGGGCCGCCCCTTTATCATTGTCCCCACCCGAGTTCTCACTACAGATGCCAGCCTGCTGGAATGGGGTGCTACTCTGGGGGATTCGACGACTCAGGGGGTTTGGCCTTCTTCGATATTGTCCTGTTCTTCCAACTACAAAGAGCTGAAGGCCGTCCTTTTGGGTCTGTTGGATTTCTCGGATCTTCTTCAGGGTCACCATGTGCAAGTCCGGACGGACTATCAGGTGGTGATGCCTAATGCGAACCATCAAGGGGGATGCAGGGTTCGTTACCTCAGTTGCCTCAGCCGTCGGATTTGTTGTTGGGCGGAGGTGAACCTGGCGTCCCTGTCTGCCATTTACCTGCCAGGTCCGGAAAACACTGTGGCGGATTGTCTGAGCCGGGTGTTTCCTTCCATGGGGTCTTTGTCCCTCACACCTTTGATGTTCAGGAGGTTGCAGAAGATGTTTGGTTATCCGATTGTGGACCTTTTTGCTTCCCAGTGCGATGCCAAGATCAGTTGCTTTTGCACAATTATGCCTTGCCGGGCTGCCTGGAGAGTGGACGCTCTGTCGTTCCTTTGGCCGAAGGGTCTGTTGTATGCCTTTCCCCCTTTTCCCCTGATTCCGGTGGTCTTGCAGAAGATCAAGAGGGAGGGATCCTTTGTACTTCTGATTGCTCCGGTTGGAAACGTCGCCCTTGGTATGCCCTGCTGTTGGAATTGGCTGTGTCCCCGGGGTGGGCCTTACCGTTCGTGCCTTACCCTCTGGTGGGTCCTCTTCTTCCTCTGCCTGTGTTCCGTTCCCTGGGTCTGCGGGCCTGGCTCTTGAGAGGGATTCTCTGATGCATGATGGTTGTTCTGTGACTGTGGCTGGCATCATTCAGCAGTCCCGGAGGCCTTCTACACTGAAGATTCTGTGGACTTGAAGTTTTTGACGCTCAAGGTCGTGTTTCTTGTGGCTATTGCTTCTGCCAGGCGTGTTGGGGAGTTGGGGGCTTTCCTGCGGTCTGCCCCGTTTTTGGTCATTCTGTCGGATCGTGTGATCTTGCGCCCTCATCCTACATTTGTGCCTAAGGTGGACTCTTATTTTCACTGGTCTGCGGACGTGATTCTTCCGGTTCTTTGCCCTAATCCTCCCTCGGATGAGGATTGCCTTTTGCACCTCTTGGATGTTCGTTGTGCCTTATTGATTTATTTGTCACACACATCTTCCTTTTGTAAGGTGGACAATTTATTTGTCAATTTTGGTCTTTCGCGTCAGGGCCTGAAACCCTCGCTGTCCACGGTCAGTCGTTGGATCAAAGAGGCCATTCTGTTAGCTTATGCTTCAGTTTCTGAGGTCCCCTCCCTTCCAGTTCAGGGTTGGTCCACCCGGTCTGTTGCTGTGTCGTGAGCTGCTTTCAAAGGGGTATCCATTGAGGATGTTTACAGGGCTGCTGCTTGGTCATCCCCTCATACATTCATGCCCCATTACCGCCTTCAGATTGGGGGTGGGGGTTCTGTTTCATTTGCCTCTTCTGGTCTGTCTGCGGGGGTTCCTTGAGAGGTTGTCCTTTTTGGTTGTTATGCCTCTTGTTATTAAACTGTGTTTTTTTGCTGCATTGTTGGTGTGGCCTATTTTCCTTGCATGAAGCTGATTTTGCTTTGTTATCGGCTCATGGGTGATTACTGTGGCGAGGATGATGGACGAGGAGGTAATGCCCCGGTTACTTACCGGTAATCTTCATTACTCCGAGTCCTTGTCTTCCTCGCCACAGTATAGTTTCCCTTCCCTGTTGGTGGCTTCATGTCTGCGGCTTGGTTCTTCAGGTCGTGTTGGTTTTTCTGTATCCCTTTATGGAGGAGGGAGAGGGAGACTAGTGCGAATTTTTTGTACTTGGAGTTCTGTGTGGAGCCGGAGGCTCATGGGTAATTACTGTGGCGAGGAAGACAAGGACTCGGAGTAATGAAGATTACCGGTAAGTAACCAGGGCATTATCTTGGATGGCGGCAACTTCTGTTTTAACCGGATCCTTGTCTTGGGGCTGGCATGAGAAGAATTCAAAGTCCTCTTCTTGAGGTGCCCTAAGGGCACCGAACCCTCATTTGTGGACAGCATGTTCTTGAAGTCCTACTGGGTTGAAACTCCCTGTTAGCATTATCAGTGCAATTCTTTTTTGATTTTTTTCACAGGTGCCAATATGTAACAAAAGAAAACCGTACATTGTTGTAAAACTTATGTTCCAATGCCTATCACAAGCATATGGTCCTTTAGTTAGAGTTTATTTAATGGCTAAGGTGAACAGAGTGGAAAACACATTAAGTGCACCATATTTACATAATTAGAAACTATGAACGAAAACAGAGGTCAGGCAAAGTTTAGAATTCAGGCCATTTAACGGACAGTTTAAGGTCCTTTGCTCTGTCCATCCCCAATGTCGCACAGTGAGCCAGCAGCACCCTCGAGAATGCATTGGACGTTACACAGGAGCTGTGCTGGTAACTTCTGCCACCCTCTTCCTCCAGATTAACCCATATTTAGCGCATCATTACCTGAGCGGGCGGTGTTACCACTTCCAAATGACGAATAACAGAGGGAATCTGTCATTCTCGTCCAGAGCCCCCTGGTTATTTCGCTTCTGTCCCCATGGCAGGGGGAGTCTCCGGGTGAAATGCACCATGCTCACAGAGTGCCCACGGGATGCCAATTCTGATGAGATCTTTAAAAACTGGTACCGGCTCCATCAGAACCGAGAAGGCTCTTGTGATGAGGTCCTTACTGTGTGCAGTGTGGTGCAGTTTACAAATCACATCTCTCACGGGTCCCTTTTTTCAGCAGTCTTGGTTCACAAAAAAACATAAAATAACCAAAGTACCTCAGAGTACTCGTAGTTGTGCTGTCTTCTGCTTTACTCTACGAGTATGCAGCCCTATCCCAACATGGGATAGTGCCTGTATTATTAGAATCGCTGGCTCAGCATTATTACTGAGGGCGGGCTTTGCACTAGGGCTCACTATTATTTGCTAGCCATCCTGACAAACAGGGGTGTCTATGAGCTGACACCAGTGTCTACAACAAGAGGAAATACCCTGTTTACTACTGGTCATGTACAGGTAATATCTACAGGTATATGACTGGACTCCTCCTCTGCATGTTCTCCAGCATGCACTCTACGCCCAGACACAGGAGTGCTATAAGAAAACTCGAGTGCTACAGTTTCTAAATCACAGCTACTGTGAAATATTAAGAACATGCTTGGCATGTGCCACAATAGTATATAATAATTACTCCACCATGCTCTGCCCTACCAGCAATAGTATTTCATCCAAATCTCCAACTTGGAGACAAAAAACCGAGGTGATCAAAATCCCTATTGTTCAAAGTGGGAAACAGCCATTACAACGCAACTTTCACAACGCACTACCATTACAACAAAACTTTTACAACGCAGGGCCAATTACAGCGCATGCCATTACTACGCATGCCATTGCAATGCAGATGCTATTACAACGCATGCCATTACATCGTAAGTATGGGTAAGTATTTAAAATAATTTTAACCCCTACATTATCCAACACTTACCCTACTATTACACCCCCCTGGAGTTAGAATAGTAATTTTAACCCCTACACATACTTAAGTTGTAATGGCATGCGTTGTAGTAGCATCTGCGTTGTAATGGCATGTGTTGTAATGGCATGCGTTGTAATGGATCTTGCGTTGTAAAAGTTTTGTTGTAATGGTATGCGTTGTGAATGTATGCATTGTAACGTCATACATTTGTTCAAAGTACAGAAAAAATGGAAAAGATGTAGGTTTTTAAAATATTTTGTTTAAACACAATGCATGTGGGGTGGGTCCAAACGTTATATTATATATTGTTATGTATGTTACTTGTATAGTGCACAACTTTCACTAGTGTGGCACTGTGGCAATGTAACAGCCCGGAGTGATTACAGGCAAATGTGCATGCTTGGTTGTAGAAGTGTGTGGTTGTAGTGTAACCTATGTGGGAAGCGCTGTGTGTTCAACTATGAATGTAAATTACTCAAGCATACATTCACACAGTATTGTATCGTCCTGATGTAGTATAGCTCTCTACTGTGGGCTCTTTACCACACAGGGCCTGATTATGAGTTTGGGGGTCAGTGGACTGCCAAACTCACGGTGGCGTGGCAGTGTTAGACCGCCCACCGACGCACCAGCGGTCTGACCGCCTTATTACAACTTTGGCCCTCGGACAGCCATCAGACCACCGCAACCGCCAGGGAACCATGTTCCTTGGCAGTAGCATGGCTGTCGGTGGGTCACAATATGCTGCAGCTCCGCCATGCCTATTACGAGGTTCCTGACTGCCAGCAGTCTCATGGAGATTCTTACTCCATGAAACTTCTGGCCGTCGGGAAACAAAGGGGGCCCTTCAGGACCCTCCTTGCCTCATGCATGTTGGTGCATGCAAGGGGGCACATGTTGTACCCCCCTTTGTGCATGCATTCCCAGTTCCAGTACGGTATGGACTTCACAGTCAATGACATGCTGGAACACCCTGTGGCGGTCCCGCGGCAGTGCAGCAATAAGGTTGACATTTGAGCATTTTTACTGTAAGACTGCTGGACCGCCAGCCCATGATTTTAATCGTAATCTGGCAGGCAGATGGCGGCCCTGTTTGGTGGAGCGGGAAGGTGACATGGCCGCCTGCTTGCACACAGCCAAACTCATAATCAAGCCCTAAGTGTGATAGTAGATTTTAGGGTGATCATACCAAAAAATTATGCAGGCTCTTCTACTTGTGAAAGCAAGGGCCTTTGCATGCTACTAAACCTAAGCCATAGAAAATACTGGCTCCAAGGTGTCTAAAGGGAAATCAAACCCTTATCCACGTTTTGTGGTATATGGTGCTTTGGAGGGGGTTCAGGTTTATACCTAAATCCTCAATTGTGTTATTAACTCCCCCCGCGCGCTGACTGTGACCATTACAACTATGCCCTTTTCGCTTCAAATTTTAACTGGTGAGATGCCAGAAGAGTATACATCTGAAAGACACATGAGCACAATGAGTCAACACTAAGCCGAAGCACAGATCAACAGTAAGTGAAATTACATTGACAAACATTTGCTTAACAAGTGTTTGAAGCACCAGACACAACACAAGGCATGTTACCTCGAATGAACAGCTTTATTATTTTCCATGCACCACCTTACCCCCAGGAAGGTGGTTGTGTTCACCAGGACCTCAATACTGAAAAATGCCCCTTTCCCCCACAGAGCATGTTATTGTGCAGAAACACGTCTACATGCCATAATGAACGGTTCATAAACACTCTCGTGGTTCTATCACGTTGATAAAGAGATTTCATTAAAACAAATCCTGCTTTGGTCCTTTGGTGGCTTCTGGTAAACGGAGAAAAGATCAAGTTGAAACTTATTGTGGAGCTAGGGTTTTAGTTGTAGGTGACAAAATCTGAGCAGGAGAATGATGATAAGGTAAGTAAGAAATCAGATAAAAACTTGAACCAGTCTTATGCATCACACAAGCCCCACTTACTGATTTTTATTTCATAGAAGCATCCTGCAGAATGAAGCAAACCCATGATGAAGCAGACCACAGATTACCTATTCGACCACTTGGTGCTATCCGTTTCTAACACTTCCGTCCCATGTGGGCCACACCTATCCCTACTTGTGGCAAGCAATGCAGGCTTCAATATTTGCTGGGGCATGATGTGACAGTAGATAAGATATGCTGTAGCCTCCTTAAATATTTTCCTGTGACTCCTTCATGTTACGAGAGACAATAGCAAGTGTCAACAGCAATGGCAGAATGTTTAGCACTGTTTGGTTTCATCTCCTTTCTAGACTATGAGAATACATAAAAGGACTGAAACAAAGTAAAGTATGGCACAGAATAATGGCTGTCTGTGACAAAGCAATGAATGAAGACGCTAACAGTTACCGCCTCTTGCTACAAGGGGACAATGCTCTGCATTGTAATTCAGGTTAGTAATTGATAACAGGATAATGTTATTTACCTTTTCCTCAGTGTTCCTCATCCTATTCCACACAAAGATGACTAAAGCCTCCCTGAGAAGTAATTGCCGTCAGTGTATGTACCTGAGAAGAAGGCTTATTTCCTTTACACTACTATGTGGATATGACTTTCTTCGCTTTCTATTGTTTAGCTTCCCTCGTAACCACTACTCTTTAGGTTGTGGCAGACATTGGTAATCGCTTCTTCCCTTCTTATTGTTTGGGCTCTGCCCCACACTTTTGAACTACTTTCACCCTCTAAGGGCATCACCAGTTCTTTCTGTCTCCATTTGGTGCCATGGCAAACACTGGTAAGGGGTTTCATGTTCTCTGTTGCTGTATATGTTTTATTTGAATAATTCTCCTGCTGTACATTATCAGCTTTGTTTAGGTGAAGCAGGGTTCCAGAGTCTGTCCAGCTCACTGGCTTTTCTTCAGGTGGAGCAGGTTGGAACTTTAATCTCCCTGCCAAGATGTGGTCCTCCATTAGCAGATGTTTACACTCAACATGTGTTGTGTGGTCTATAGTGACATTCCGAAGGTGGCTTTTGTCTTCCACTGCATTGTTTGGCCCCAACATGTTTACATATCAAGAGACAGCCATATCAGGTTGACAAACAACATAACAATGTGGAAATCCTTGCTCTTGAAGAAAAAGTGGCAGAGAATGGCATGCCAACAGCATAACAAGAGCAGTATAATCCTCTTCCTAAAGGCTGTCCCAATTGGCAGTGGGGTGAAGAATTACATTGACCACAAACTCTCTCTCTCTTCAAGGCACATATGCACAACATGATTGGTGAAGCCAATGACCCTCCTGTTCCTGTTCCTCCCAAGTTCTCAGCCCCTAACTGGGAGGGATGGATAATACCGGCTCCTTCATTTTTTTAAGGTGGGGCCTGGCACGGGGGAGGGCAGTGCTAGATTGAAAAAGTTCAGCTTTTACTAAATCTGGACCAGGCAATCTGCTTGTGGGTGGTAGTTGTCTGCTCTCCATGAGGGTCTTGTAAATCCTGACGTAGGACAACTCTCTCTGGTAAAGTCTCAGCAAGCTTTTTCTCTCCTCACATATGTTCTTTCCGAGGGGAGCTTTAAAGACCTGGCAGCCCTGTTCAGCTTCCTCTGACTGAATCTTTTTCTCAGGACAGCACCCTACTTTCCAGATTTTTCATAGAGATTTAGTTTCTGTAGCCATGCCTCCATTGGGCCGCAGATCTGTTCTACGATTCTCATCCATTCCCCTTATATTGTGGGTGCCGGAGAAGATTCAGGAGGAGAAAGTGACCACATTTGTTGTGGCTCCCTTTTGGCCATAACACTAGCGGTTGTCTGTACTCCTTGAGCAAGATTGGTCAATCTTTCCAACCTATGACTTGCCCCCTTCAGTCTCCTGTCTATTCCTTTCACATTCTCCTCCATATTTGCCTCACAGTCCGTAAGTTGAGACGGTGTTGTTCCAGAGATAGGTTTTTTCCCCAGATGTGGCCTTATCCAATTAGAGTTTTCAGCTGCCGTCTATGGTCGCTTGTTATAACAAACATTGATTGGTGGTCGAAGTTCAGTTCAAGGATAAATAGCTACTTCCTAGGTTTTGGATGTGCAGCAGTTTCCTTACAGATGTGTTACCTTCTTCCCTGTGTGCTTAGCTGGAGGTCACCTGGAGTTTACGACATTCCTGGTGGTCGATGACTGAACCTGTTAACGTACCATCCAGGTTGCCGTGTTGCTTCCGTAATCAAAATTCTGCTCACTCTAATCGCTCTGCAACAGACATCCCCTTGATTCATGTGAGATTTTCTGTGTCCTCATTTTAAGCCTGTGAATTCAGCCACTCTCCTTGAACTCTCATAATAGTTGGCTTTTCTAATGACTGTGGCTTTGGCTCACAATTTTGGTTAGTTGTGGGCTGTGGTGATTACTTCCCCTTGCCACAGTTTTACACTAAAAATGTAGTCCTGTGTCCAGGGGCAGGTTTTGCCATAAAAATGCTTTCTCGGTTTCATGTTTCCCTAGGGAGAAGTGTGGAGAAGTGTGGCTCACTGGTTAGAGCAGGCAGACCCTGAAGCAGGGTTCAATTCCCGACGCGGCAGGGTCTTGAGCTCAAATGTCCATGGACTCGATAATTCTCACTTCGGTGCCTGACCTAATCATGGGTTCACACTCTGCAACTCTGGGCATTAAGCTTGCTTAATCTCCACAACGGCCCCCCCCGGGGCGGGATGCCTGGCTTTCACCTTGGGGATGCCCTGTAGGGGCTATCTCACAGGGAAAAGCCAGGACGGGTTCCCAAGGCAAGTGCGGAGATACCCCTTTGGGGGTCGAATCTGGCGCTATATAAGAACATAATAATAATAATAATAATAATAGGGAAGCATGTTGTCAATTTATTATCCTGCTATATCCCTGATGTGTGTAGGACTCTTCTTTATTTGGAGTGTCTTTCTACTAATGTTCTTTTCATTAAATATGTGCTGCATGGTTGATGCTCTATATGATTTATTGGGTTGGCTTTGGGAAGCTTGTTCCCGTGATTAATCAGAAGTGCACAACTTAGTGGGAGAATGATCGACAAAGGATGACATTAGGCCAGATTTAGTTTTAGAGCACATCGTTGCCACCCAGACCTATGCTCACAGATGGTCCTCCTGTAATGCTTTCAGTGAGAACCTCACCCTCTTCAGCGGGAGAGGAAGGGTTTCTCTGAAGTATACATTTCACAGCAAGGCAAAAGCATGGACAACTAGTAGAATGGGTGCCATTTTAAGAAAATACTAAATGCCCTGAGACTCCTCGTGGTCAGGGCATCTCTATCCCCAAGATGAAGATATTGTGTCTCCCGATGTGGATAGACTGGGTCTGACAATTAAGAAAAATGCTCTCGCCAGGGACATGTGATGCACTACAAGCATTAGGGTGGGATGTCTCGTATCAAATATGTAGTTGTGAGGATGTGGACAGGATGAGATGGTGGGTGCCTAGCTGGCAATAGTGGCTTTGCTCAGTCGTTCAATGCTTTTGAGGTAATTTTAAAGGTCAGAGTAATCTGAGGATCAGAAGCTGGTGATCAACACATTCCAGTGCAGAGGTTCAAGAGTGATACATGGCTGAAATGGGGATAAAGTAAACAAGCCAACATATGATTGACATTATTAGGGTAATGGATAGAAGTGTTAAAGTTTTGAAAACATTAGTGCAGGTTCCCAAAGTCTTTTGGGAGGTCAATGCCAGCTTCCCCACTGTGGCCACCACTTACCTGACAATTGCGACCCAGCTTCCGATTGTGGTAGGGACCACTTCCAACACTAGCTCCACCTGTTACCTGCATGTAGACAATTCCCAGTTGAAGTGCGGCAAGCAAGCAAAGAAACAATGCCCCTCTTTTTCAAGTTAGGGTTTGGGGGCCGGAACCAGGGCTGGTTTCTTCCCTTAAGAATTATTTTTAAAAGAATAGGATGTGGTAGTGCATTTTACTGGGCTTGCAGTCAGTAATAAAGAACAAATCATAAAAACCTCGACATGATTTCCACCCACTGCAAGGAGGTTTGAGCATTCTCTGTGGAGGTGGCTGTGCCAAGGAACGCTGGAGCTAGGCTGGATCCAAGCTCAGACTGCATGCCTGGCTCTGACTCCACTCAAGGTCCTCTTGGGCCTTCGAGGCAAAAATGAGCCAAACCTTCAAGTGGCTTCTGTTCCTCGTGCACCTACCTCATTCCCCAAGCTCCCCATCCCTCCGCCCTGCAGCAGAAGAAGTGCTGCCCAGCTTCTTGTGTTCATTTTGCAAATCTGCTAATAGTAAAGACCCAGGAGAGTGGTGTATACCTGCTCAAAGAGGAATATTATCCAAATGATTTTTCAAGAGTTGGTTGAGAGAGTACACTATTTGAAAACTCTTTGGCAATACGTCCCCCAGTGAGCAAACCTCCATTAAAAACGCTTCAGATTCAATGGATGAAGTTGGAAGACACAAATGTACTTCTTTCCACTACTTCTTAAAAGCACTTTTCAAATTGGTAGCATGAATTTTTCTATTTCAAGCCTACCTTTTGGCTTTGGCAATGCATGTTTAAAAAGTGCTAGACCTATTGAGCAACTGCAACTGATATCTCTTACTGTTTAATGTTTGTGAACCAAAGCAGAATGAGTCACCTCACTTCCTGCACCTTGTGTGATGATAGGCGTTTCATTTATTTACTGTGCCTCATCTTCATTCAGCATCACATTTTAAAGCTATTAAGCTAGCATCCTGTGCTGTACAAAACCTTTCATATATATGGGTTGATACTTTTGGCCTGGAAAAGGTAATAGCACGCACGCGCGCTATGCTGCTGTAATTGTAGTCTGCAGCACTGGTTAATTTTAAAAATACCGCTTTTTGTATTTACTTTTGGATAAATTGGTTTTTACCCTGTTCTTAACTGTTCTTGCAGTGCCCACATACCTGCACTATAATCGGGCCCCCCACCGAGTTTTGAGCGGATTTGTGATCTTTCTACCTTCGTTTTCGCGCTTGGTCGCCATCTTGGGGGTGGCTAGTGTCGAGTGTGCCACTTGTTGAGCGCTCTAGCGATTCTTAGGACCACAGGTGAGCCATACTTAAGGCGAGCATTTCTTTAGCTCGACCCTGGAAAAGGTAATAGCACGCACGCGCGCTATGCTGCTGTAATTGTAGTCTGCAGCGCTGGTTAATTTTAAAAATACCGCTTTTTGTATTTACTTTTGGAAAAATTGGTTTTTACCCTGTTCTTAACTGTTCTTGCAGTGCCCACATACCTGCACTAAATCGGGCCCCCCACCGCGTTTTGAGCGGATTTGTGATCTTTCTACCTTCGTTTTCGCGCTTGGTCGCCATCTTGGGGGTGGCTAGTGTCGAGTATGCCACTTGTTGAGCGCTCTAGCGCTTCTTAGGACCACAGGTGAGCCCTACTTAATGCTCGCTACACCTGCGCAGCGGTGACGCGCAGCGGTAGCGCCTGACTCGCGCCGGAGTCAAGCCAGAGTCCTGCCCGTCTGCGCCCGTCAGCGTCCCGGGGGTGCACGGGGCGACGGGACGGGCTCGGCCACCCAGCATGTGTCATACAGGATCACTCGCGCAGCGTTATACTTCTGGGGAGCTTCGCGCTCTCTCCACTGCTGTCAGTGGCTGCTGCACTGTCTTTCCTTGCCGTCACCGTGGTAAGTCCATCTGCCCCGGTTGCGGCTGGCGCCCCACCCGTGCTCGGCCATGGTCCCCTGGCAATAACATCGCCAGTGTGGGATATCTCTGCATGCTACTAAACACCAGATCGGCGTGCAGACATGCACAAAACATCTTTGAGCTTCTTGACACGGCTAAGCCACTGTGTCTTATGCTTACCGAGACGTGGTGGGGAGAACTCTCGAATCCAGACGTTGCCATGGCAATCCCGCCTGATTATAACATCTTCAGGAAGGACATAGCTAAGGGAAGGGGTGGTGGAGTGGCACTGGTGGTGAAGAAAGGCACGGCTTGTACTATCTTGCCAGTGGAGGACATTCGTGGCTCGGAGTCCCTTGCTTTTTCTATCGCTTTGGCTCCGCATCAATCAGTCAAGGGATTATTGGTCTATAGACCGCCTGGCCCACCCGGAACGTTTTTTGAAGATCTTGACTCCGTCTTACTGGGACTGGCCCTGAAAGCGGAACACTGCATCGTGGCCGGGGATTTCAACTTTCGGATGGATGATCCATCTGACGCGGCGGCTATTAAAATTTCAGAGGCTATGGCACCGCTGGGATTGCTTCCCTATTTGCAGGGGCCGACGCATGACAAGGGGCACACTCTCGACCAGGTTTTCTCGACATCCCCTCTTGAGGCGCTAGAGATTATCCCGGTACTATGGTCAGACCATTTGCTTGCTAAATTTTCGATCAAAGGCACAGTTAAATCGGCTGTTGCCGCCTCACAGCAGCATGGTCGAACCCATAGGGCTTACCATCGAGTGACCCCTGAGATGCTGGCTCAGGCTGCCCTGGATCATCCCTGCCCCCTCTCTGGCGATTTGTCGAAGGATCTGGAGTCCTTGCAGGCATGGCTTTCAGACAGGCTTAATGATCTTGCCCCGGAACTCGCCCCCCGTCTTACTCCTAAACGGGTTTCCGCCCCTTGGTTCACCGCAGCACTGTTGGCCAGGAGGCAGCAGTGCAAGGTGGCCGAAAGAGCCTGGCGGGTAAAATATGACTCGGAGGCTAAGCTGACTTATAAGAGTGCGGTTAAGGACTATCACCGGGACATTCGCCTGGGTAAGAAAGCCTACCTGGCAGGGAGGATAGAAGCTGCCTCCAACTCCTGTAAGGAGATTTTCTCTATAGTTAGAGAATTTATATCTCCACGGTCTAACATCTCTGAGGAGAGGCCCTCTGACTCCTGGGCCTCTGATCTTGCTAGTTTTTTTACGAGCAAGATCCAACTTATACAGGATTCTTTTCCATCGGCTGTACCCGCGGGGCTGATTAATTTTGAGGCCAACCGATCGCCCCCGGCTTCGCCAGGCTTGACGCTGAGCGTGTTTCCACCTATATCTGCGCCCGCCTCTTTAGCACTTATGGGCAACTTGAAATCGGGCTCGCCCTTGGACCCGTGCCCTGCTAAAATTCTGGCGAAATTGGCCGAGGTGATTAATCCGTTGGCTAACCCGCTACTGAATCTCTCGCTGAGCCAGGGAGTGGTTCCGCAGGCTTGGAAGCAGGCAATGGTCATCCCGCTGCTCAAGAAGCCTGGTCTGGATCCAAAGGCCCCAGTCAACTACCGGCCCATCTCTCTGCTGCCGGCTCTCACGAAAATTGTAGAAAAGCACGTGCAGACGGTGCTGTCCAATTTTCTAGAGATGAATGAGATTCTGCATGCCACCCAGTCGGGCTTCCGCCCAAATCTCAGCACGGAGACTGCGCTCCTCGAGGTCTCAGAAACCATTAAAGGGGTTCTGGATACTGGGGGCAAAGCCATGCTGATGATGCTGGATTTGTCGGCGGCTTTCGACACCGTCCCCCATGATGGCCTTCTCACAAGACTTTGTGAGATTGGACTACGGGGAACGGTGCTCAGCTGGTTTTCCTCATTTCTAGCCGGCCGCCGGCAAACGGTCTGGGCCTCGCCAGATTCCGCCGTGATGCCGCCTCTGGGAGTCGGGGTCCCTCAGGGCTCTATCTTGAGCCCGACCCTCTTTAATATCTTCATGACCCCTTTGGCGGCGTTGACGGAGTCGTTTGGGGCCCGGATCGTATCCTATGCAGACGACACCCAGCTCCTCTTCTCGTGCAAGAGAGGAGGAGACTTTGATGGGGAGAGTATCCGGGATTGCCTTGGGGCTGTGTTCCAATGGTTTCAACTGAACAGCCTCAAGTGCAATTCCGATAAGTCCGAGGTACTCTTCTTTGGGTGTGACACGGAGCCAGACTGGCAGGCTTGGTGGCCAACTAATATGTTCCCCCCTACTTGTTCATCCCAAATGGCTAAGAACTTGGGGGTCAAGATTGACAAGGGGTTGACTATGAAGTCCCAGATCCTGGGGGTTTCGGGCATTTGCTTCGGCCTCCTTAGGATGCTGCGGAGGTTTCTTCCCCTCTTATCGGAGGAGCACAGGAAGCTGACTGTGCAGGCCCTGATAGGCTCTAGGCTAGATTATTTAAACGTTCTGTACCTGGGCCTGCCAGAGTACCTGTTACAGCGGCTCCAAGTTGTGCAGAATGCTGCGGCGAGAGCGATTTTTGGCTTGAACAGACATGCTAGCGCAGCGGGCTTGCTGCAGACCCTGCATTGGCTCCCAATCCGCAAGCGGATCGCCTTTAAGGCTTTGACCTTGACATACAAGGCCCTCCATGCGACGGGAGCTAAGTACCTCCAAAAGAGACTTGCCTTCTACCGTCCGGCTCGTTCTCTGAGGTCTGAATCCCTGTTTTTGGTGACTGTCCCACGAGTGAAGAGAGCGCGCCTGGGAGGTCGCTCCTTTGGACTACTGGCGCCACAGCTGTGGAACTCTCTGCCGCTTGTACTTCGGGGAGCCACCAGCTTACTTGCTTTTAGAAAGGGCCTCAAAACCTGGTTGTTTACCCAGTAGGCCTTTTTACTTGTTGTGTTCTCTCTGTCTGTGATACTTTCTCTTTTAATGTGTTATGTTAGTATACTGCAGCCCTCCTTTTCCAAAAGAGCCGGGACACTCTTTTTGAGTAGCCGTGCGCTCTACAAAAGCCATTATAACATAACATAACATAACATAACATAACTTTGCTTTTCCTTAAATAACGAGGAAGGCCACATATAAGGTGCACATGAAAACTCACGTGCCTCTTGGTTGACCCATGGCATTGTCGTCAGCATGGCGGAGGGACATGAATGTTTGGAAGCTCATGTTTAGAAACCATCACTTCTGATACATGCCTCTCAAAACAGTGATAAAATGCAAAGTACTAAAGTGATAAGTTTCCGCCTGCAGCAGAATACACTCTGTTGAATTTTGAAGCCTTTCTCATACTGTCCATCAAAGGATTTGCACCTTAAAGCACGCCCGGCCTCCAACCACTACAGCAGATAGTTACATCAATGAACATTCCATTGGTGGTAGAAAGGCATTACATAGAGAATAGCAGGATATTACACAAACCTACCAGGATATAAAGCGCACTTACCAAGGAGACCTCGCCAGGAGCTTCCAACGCAGAATGAGCGCTGGTGCTCAGAAATGAGGGCTGGCAGTCACCACCGGCCCTAAGTATCCGAGGACAGTAGGCTGAAGCGATGGGATACGGCGGGGCTTGGTTCGTGGAGTGGTCCATAGGCGAGGATGTAAAGGGAGCTGTATGGAGAGAAGCTGGGATCTGAAGGAGCAGGTGGTAGAGGATCTGGGGAGGTGACCAACCCAAACTGCATCTCTTCCCATGGTGGGTTTTATCACAGATCCTCATGACCCTCAGTCAGTCCGCTGCTCCTTCAGACAAAGATCCGCACTGAATGTAGGGATCAAGGCACGTGAAACAATACGGATGGAGGAAGCTCATCCGCAGTCAGTCAGGGCGGAGGTAGGCATGACCACACTTACAGATTACAGAAAAAATTAGCTTGTTTAAGTTAGTGACAAGACCGTCATCCTGCTTTGTATTAGCATGAATTACATTACTGCCAAAATATTAACTCGCAATAATGTAATTGCAAGTAAAAGTAACTATGTTTTCCTCACCTTGTCAGCTGAAATATCTTCATTGTGATGAGCTTGGATGTGCTCAGTTATTATATCGACATTCACCCCTTCTATTACCGCGACTTCCCTTCTGCTTCCCCTGCTCCTCCCCACGTCTGCCTTTGAGCCTGTTTTCTTACAGACTAAGGGACAACCCTCGCCCACTTTTCTCTGCAGTTTGGTAGTAAAAGCGTTCAATGTACACCTTGGGGCTGTGGCTGTGCGTCGGCAGGAAGGTCCACTTGGAAGTGACAGTGAAGCATGCGGAGCAGTGAAAGCAGGGTGGGGCAGGACATGAGTGCAGACAAGGGTGAAAGATGAACAAAACATAGAAACACCAACAGGACCTTCAAGTCTGATATGAGTGTCATTCATTCATCGTGAAAACCCTTTGTTTTGCTCTGGGGGGGGGGGGGGGTACCTAAACTGCATTAAATACTACTATCTTGTATTTAGTTAATTTTTTTAGAAAAAAAAATACATTTCATAAAGTGAGAGTAGTGCTGATGAAAGTCGGGTCCTCTGAACAATGACCCATGCAGGTTGGGTTTATGGTTTTATTTAACTTTGTATGCACTTTTGCTCCCATACTTACCTCAATTTCCATTACTGCCTGAAAAGCAGTCCCACCATAATATTTAGTTGGGGACAAGACTTACAAGGTGGCTAAGGAAGTGTCACTAGAAGGAGTAAGGTGAAAAGTATGTAGGTTAAGAATAAAGGAGAGTGCCTTCCTTAAGGTTTACAGGCACATGCATCAAAGGATTTTGCGATCGCAAACGGTGCGAATCACAAAAATCGGCCGTTTGCGATCGCAAAATCTGCTTTTGGAAAGCATGAAGGGTGAAGGCCCTCGCAATTTGAGAATTCGCAAATATTTGAGAATTCTCAAATTGCGATTGCATTTAAGGAATCGCATTTTGCGATTCCTTAAATGCAATGCATGAAACTTTAAAGAATTGCGATTTCGCAATTAGGAGGAGCAAATTACCATGAGGTTTAACCTCATGGTAATTTGCGAAAACCTTGAAAAATGCACTTTTGTGCTTTTTTTCAAAGTTTCATGTTGTGCACACACATGCCCTAAGGGTATGTGTGTGCACAACATATGTGCACAGATTGATTTCAGGGGTGCAACAGGGTGTCCTTTGGACACCCCTGCACCCTTGAAATCGCATTCTCAATTTGCGATTCGCTAATTGCTAGTCGCAAATTGGGAATGTCTTCTCATTCATTCCTAAGGGCCTCTAGGCCCATAGGAATGAATGGGGAGGTATTCCTTAATTGCGATTCGCAATTTGCGAGTCGCAATTAAGGAATATTAAGAAATTGCTATTTTTTTAGCAATTTCTTGATGCATTGCATTTTGCAATTCCTTAATTGCGATTCCTAATTTTTCGCAATTAAGGAATCGCAAAATGCAATATTGATGCATGTGCCTGTATGTGTTTTAAATTGTTACTAAAAATGGCATGGTTAGCGTGACTATACATCAAGAACTAGAGGCTAGGGCCCAGATGTACGAAGCATTTTTGCAGCCACATACAGCTGTTTGCAACCGCAAAAATGCTTTTTCTGATGAATAGACCCCAAATTGCGATTTGTTAACATGATAACGAATCACAATTTGGGTTCTGCGATTCAGTATTTGGAAGGGGCATGCTTAGGGCTTCCCTTCCTAATACAGATTTGTAGTGTTATATACCAATGCTTTACGACCCAAATATGGTCACAAAACATTTGCAATTTGTTGCCAATTCATAGATGGCGGTAACCCATTCAAATATAGGAGGAGGTCCCAAGGGACCCCTTCCCCTTTGACAATGGTTGGATAAATATTTTTTAAGAGTAGGCTGTGGTCTGAGGGACACTGCCTACTCTTAAAAAAAATAAACTTAACTATTTTTTTTCTTTTTAAACTCACCCTGTTTTCTTTTAAGGAAAATGGGCTGGGCTGCATTGATGAAGGGAGGTTCCATGGACCTCTCAGACATCCTCATTGCACCTGCCTGCAAGGGGATCTGTGTCCTCTCTTTAAAGTGCAATGGTTTGCCGCCTTTGAAGTAGCCGCTTTGTCTCTTCCACTTAATGCGATGCCTTTGGGCCAGTGTGAGTTCACAGATGCCCTGAAGGCAACACATTCATCATAGTAGGAGCACTTTTTCCTGTTTATGCTCAGTCTACTTGTTTAAAAGTGCACCGTGACGCAAATAGGGAAAGTGCACCCTAGTAATATGGGCCCAGCGAGATTGTCGCACACAAGATGCTACACAGAGCGTGCAAAATCAGTTTTTTACCCAGTGAGGCTGTCTCAGATGGACGTTTGAGGTTTCCATGGCATCAGACCATCTAGAGGTTTGCCATATAAATGTTGTGTTTCTTGGTTTTTGTGTGGTGTCCTTGTCACAGGTTCTACGCTAGACCCACAAGCTGCATGAATCCAGATAACACATCAGCAGCAACAGACGGAGGCCCTACTACTGGATATTTCACAAAGTGGGCCCATGATGCGGACCTTTCTCATGACTTTACTTTCTGACTCCTATGAGATAGGCTTTAGAATGTAACAAATATTGTGCTCTTCTCACACATCATTGTCCACCAGGGGGATCAAGTGTCAACTCAAAAGCGAACTGATGACACTTTCAACTTTTAATAACATGAAATACCAGTTTGGCAAGAGATCCTGGAGTAAAGCCAGCAAAGATTACTTTGAAATATCTGCGTAGCCTGAAAGAGCATGAAATATGTGTCCTCTGAGGCGGTCAGTCATTGAGACCATAACAGCACCCTTGTGTTAAGTAATTGCTGCTCTCGAGGTAGAAAGATGCACAACACCTCTGTGTACCTGATTACTTCATCTCGATTGAGGGGTGACCAATAATGTGTTTAGAAGCTCCTGAATTATACTGGCATCCAACTTTGATGCACCAGGTTCACCCACACACAGCTCCTCTCCTTTCCTGCACGTGCACCTTTCTGTATTGCTTGAGGAACTTGAATAGAACATGAAGTGGTCAGAATGCATGCAACATATGCAATCATTTAGATAAACTGTTCTATTCATAACAATTTGAACAATGGAATACTTGTCCAACCACAGGTATAGAGTTTTTTTCACTGATGTCAGAAAAGTTATAACAATATAGTCAAATCAGTGCATCGTAAACAATGTGTTGACAACAGAGCAGTGATGTTGGTGAACAGTGGTGAGAAATAAGTGTAATATGAAGCTGTGTGTGATTGAGTGGAAGCTGCAGATCCAGCTGGGAGTATAGTCCTTGGAGGTGGCTGAGAAGGAGTAACACTTTTGCTGGGTGTAAGAAATTGGATTGCTGGTTGACTGGGTTGTGAGCACTGGTCAAGCAGCAACCACAATCCCTGTCAGGGTGAGGCACAAGCCAACCCTAAATTAACCTATGCTCAACCCTCTGGTAGCTAGGCACAGAGCAAACAGGGTTAAATTAGAGTCAAGTGTGGCTCAATGGTTAGAGCGGCAGACCCTGATGCAGAGGTCTAGCCCGCCACCAGGGTTCAATCCCCCGCCTCGGCGGGTCTTGGGCTCAAAATTCCACGGACCTGATCATTTTCGCCTCGGTGCCTATTCCAATCATGGAGTCCAACTCTGCAACTCTGGGCAATAGCTTGCTTAATCTTCACACCGGCCCCCACAACGCTAAGGATGCCTGGCCTCCACCTTGGAGGTGCTCAGGAGTGGACGCCTCACAGGGAAAGCCAGGATGGGTGCCACAGCAGTATTCGTACAAGCGCCTTGAGACCCTTGCGGGTGAGTAGTGCGCTATACAAGTATCAATTTACAATTTACATTTACATAGTCCAGTCAGCTGGTGACCAGTGCGTGGGTGACTGTCTTTCTTGTTTCGGTCGGGATCCAGCTGAAGATTTTTTTGAGCATGCGTAAGATGTTGAAGCATGATGATGTAACGGCGTTGACTTGTCTGGTCATTGAGAGGGAGGAGTCTAGGATGAAGCCCAGGTTACGTGCGTGACCGGTAGGTATGGGTACTGTACCTAGGGCAGGTGGCCACCACGAGTTGTCCCAGGCAGAGTGGGAAGATCCTAAGATGAGGACTTCTGTTTTGTCCGAGTTGAGTTTTAAATGGCTGTTTTTCATCCATTCGGCAACATCTTTCATTCCTTCGTGTAGACTCTTTTTGGCGGTATTTGGGTCTTTGGTGAGGGAAAGGATCAGCTGGGTGTCGTCAGCGTATGAGATGATGTTGAGGTTGTGTTGTCGCGCGATGGATGCGAGGGGACTCTTGTATATGCTGAAGAGGGTGGGGCTGAGTGAAGATCCTTGTGGTACACCACAGATGACTTTGGTGGCCTCTGATTTGAATGGGGGTAGGCGGACTCTTTGAGTTCTTCCAGCGAGGAATGAGATGATCCAATCCAAAGCTTTTCCTTGTATTCCGATGTTGTTAAGGCGTTGTATGAGGGTGCTATGACATACTGTGTCTAAGGCGGCGGAGAGGTCAAGTAAGATGAGGGCAACTGTTTCTCCGTTGTCCAGTAGTTTTCGGATGTCGTCTGTAGCTGCGATGAGGGCGGTTTCGGTGCTGTGTTTGGCTCGGAATCCGGACTGTGAAGGGTCGAGGGAGTTGTTGGATTCAAGGAAGGCAGCGAGTTGATTATTGACGGCTTTCTCGATGACTTTGGCCGGGAAGGGGAGGAGTGAGATGGGGCGGTAGTTCTTAAGTTCAGAGGGGTCTGCTGTGGGTTTCTTCAGAAGGGCGCTGAGTTCGGCGTGTTTCCAGCTTCCCGGGAAGGTGGCGGAGTTGAAGGAACAGTTGATGACATCGCGGAGATGGGGTGCGATGATGGAGTCCGCTTTGTTGAAAATGTGGTGGGGGCAAGGGTCAGTTGGCGATCCCGAGTGGATGGAATTCATCAGGCGGATGGTGTCTTCAGTCGTGATTGGGTTCCAGGCGCAAAGGTTGTGAGAGCGTTGTTTAGGTTCGCAGTTGGGTGGGGTGGGTTGTTCTTTGGACAGGTTTACAAAGCTGTTATGAATGTCGGTTATTTTGTTGTGGAAGAAAGATGATAGGGAGTCGCAGAGGTCCTGGGAAGGAGTGATGTCGTTGTTGCCGGCGGTGGGGTTGGTAAATTCTTTGACGATGTTGAATAGTTCCTTGCTGTTGTGGGCATTGTTGTTGAGTCGATCCTTGAATGCTGATTTCTTGGAGGAACGGATCAATTGGTGGTGTTTGCGGATCGAGTCCTTGAAGGCGATCAGGTTGTCAGTGGTTGGGTTTTTCTCCAAGTTTTCTCGAGGGTACGGCATAACTTCTTGGATTTCTTAAGGTCATCGCTGAACCAAGGGGCTTTTTTGTTTCCTGGTTTGATCTGACGGTGTTTAAAGGGTGCTAATTCGTCAGCGCTGCGGGTGATCCATTGTGTGAGATTAGTGGCAGTTTGGTTTGGGTCCAATGGTATGGCGGGGGGGTTTTGGTTAAGCGATGTGAAGAGTTGGTCAGTGGTGATTTTGTTCCAGTTTCTTCGAGGAATAGGTTGAGGCGGGATGTGGGTCGTGGTCTTTTTGAAGCTGAAATGGATGCAGCTGTGGTCCGTCCAATGGAGATCTGTGGTGCGATCGAAGGAGATGTGTTTGCTGGAGGTGAAAATAGGATCGAGAGTGTGTATGGCTAAGTGGGTGGGGGTGTCAACAAGTTGATTGAGTCCGAGGTTGTCCAGGTTGTCCAGAAGGGTGGTGGTATTGTTGTCATTTTTGATTTCCAGGTAGAAGTTGAGGTCTCCCAGTAGAATGTAATTCTCGGAGGTGAGGGCATGTGGGCTGATGAAGTCGGTGATGTCTTCGTTGAATTGAGTGCGGGATCCTGGTGGATGCCTCCTCCTGTTTGGTTGATGCGGTCCTTTCGGATGATCTTAAAGGTGTCCGGGATGGCTATGGCGATGTCGGGTGCTGATGATGCATTCATCCAGGTTTCTGTAAGGAAGGCGACGTCCGGTGATGTAGTGTCGAGTAGGTCCCAGAGTTCGGTGGCATGTTTGTGGACCGAGCGGGTGTTCAGCAGGATGCATTTCAGGTGGTTAGAATCAGAGCTGTGTTTTGTGGGGGAGGATTTGGCATGGGTCCTGATGCAGGCGAACTTGCATGAGTGGCAGGAGAAAGGACCGTGGGTGTATCCTGGGGTAGCTACGCAGCATTGTGGCTTGCGGCCGGGGTTGAGGGCAGGGAGAGTAGCGGCACCATAAGTAATGCGGGATGAGTGCGGTTTGCAGGGGCCAGGGGGTCTGGCGCTGGGCGCGATCCAGGCGCGGACGGGCGTAGACGGGCTTACCTTTGGCGCAACTTCGGCGCGCATGGGGCGTGAACGCTGCACGTAAAGGCATCTGTCATATGTAGATAGTGGGGGGGAGGGGCGAGGGAGGGTCAGCTGGGAGGCGGGAGCGTGGTGGAGCACAAAATGGCTGCACCAGTTCGGAAGCGAAACTGGGCGAGACTGGGGCACAATCAGAGGCACAATCGAGCAGAAATGCTTTAAAGTCTAACAATGGTAACAGGATTATGCGCGACTAGCAATGAGCAGCACTGAATATTTAAATAGCACAAAGCAGGCAGTGACAGCAATGCGGGTGTGAGATAGCGCAATGCGAGGCTGTAGAGCGAGCGGAGCGCAGACGCGGTAGTGAGAGGCGGCTGGCAGGCGCTACGATACCGCTAGTCTGCTTCGAAGCACTTAGCTTATTTTAGGTCACCAGTCCTTGTGAGCGTGGGGGAGCGACCTCCTCTGATCGAATCTGGAGAGTCTCAGAGCACTTATAGGGGCTTTTACCCTTTTTAAATCGCCGCAATAGTTACCGATTTTAAAATTGTCACCTCACTGTTTAAAATTGTTTAAAACTCTTGACTGCTGCCACAATACCACAGTACTTCATTTGCATACCCGCACTTTAAAAAAATGAATCTACCTCATTTCCCGCCGCTTTGGCGTGGCTAGAACTCTCGTGTGCGCCATCTTGTGTGAGGGAGGGTCGGGTTTCCTGACATCTGCGGGCGCCATTGTGAGTAGCGCTCTAGCTGTCTGGCTGCTCCTCAAGGATACCTTATTTAAGGAGGGGTTGTTAGTGCACAGATCTAGTTTGTAGAACTGCACGGCTTCTCAGGACGCTCAGAGCACTTATAGGGGCTTTTACCCTTTTTAAATCGCCACAATTGTTACTGATTTTAAAATTGTCACCTCACTGTTTAAAATTGTTTAAAACTCTTGACTGCTGCCACAATACCACAGTACTTCATTTGCATACCCGCACTTTAAAAAAAACGAATCTACCTCATTTCCCGCCGCTTTAGCGTGGCTAGAACTCTTGTGTGCGCCATCTTGGGTGAGGGAGGGTCGGGCTTGCTGACATCTGTGGGCACCATTTTGAGTAGCGCTTTAGCTGTCTGGCTGCTCCTCAAGGACATCATTTATAAGGGAGGAGATGCAAGCGTGCAGCGTGCGCGCGCAGCGGGCGCGCCAGAGGCAAGCCCGTTTGCGCCCGTCCATGCCCCGGAGGTGCCAGGCGCCGGCTACGCTCCCCGGTTAGACAGTGTCCAAGGACGTATAATTTATGGAAGAGAGAAACTGTTAAAGCTCGGAAAGGTAGAACATAAAGCATCCCCAGCCCTGACATGTGTGAGAAAGGCTGGAAAGATCCTTTTTGGGGGTCTGATCAACAGCTGTTCCCTGGTTAAACACTCTATCGAGGTATCGGGCATGTTAGAGGACTTGGGACTTGATACTCTGTTTCTAACAGAGACTTGGACTAATGCAGAGTCAGCTGTTGATATTGGTTGTGCATGCCCTATTGGCTATAAGATTCTTCATAAGCCCAGAACCACGGGCAGAGGAGGAGGTGTGGGGGTGATATTTAAGGAGGAGCTGGACCTTAGACTCCTACAGGTTGACAAAGTGGTGGGGATAGAAATGCTGGGGTTCTCCCTACACTCTTCTAGTGGGAACCTCCTCACAGGACTGGTGTGCTATCGACCTCCGGGTGGGACTGTACACTATCAACATCTAGAGATTGAGGCAGTCCCACAACAGCTTGTCTATCTAGATAATTTCCAAGCTCTAATGGAAGAGGGGTTTGCCCGTTTGAGAGATATTGTATCCTCTGGTTCCCCCCTTGATCCTCTTCCCCACAAAATATGGAAATCTTTTGGGCGTAATACCTTTCCATGGCTGAGGCAGATTTGCAATCCGTCTTTGGAAGAAGGAATAGTTCCGGAGTGCTGGAAACTGGCGGTGGTCTCTCCACTGATAAAAAAACCTTCTCTGGACAAGTCAATACCAGCAAACTTTAGACCCATTTCACTTCTCCCCTAACCAGTGAAGATAATTGAGAAGGTGTTCAGTAGGTCTCTGTCGCGTTTCCTGGAAGAGAACAATCTTTTAGATATAGACCAGTTTGGTTTTCGGCCCGGACACGGGACTGAGACGGCTCTGGTCACCATGCTGGACAACCTGCGGATGTGAGCTGACAACGGGAATGCTACCGTTTTAGTACTTCTCGATATGTCGGCCGCATTCGACACGGTGAACCATCTCATACTGGTGGAAAGATTGAAGAGGTTAGGAGTGAAAGCCCTGGCACTGCAATGGTTTCAATCTTATTTAGAAGGCCGACAGCAGATGGTAAATCTAGCACCATTCTCCTCTAGTAGATCTCTGGTTGCCCATGGGGTGCCGCAGGGCTCTGCGATTAGCCCCATTCTATTCAATGTCTACCTGCAACCTCTGCTTTCCATCATAAAGTCCTCCGGGGTCAGTCTATCAATTATGCCGATGACACACAACTAGCCTTTCCCTTGGAAGGGGACCATGCAATATCTCTGGAGGCGTTCCAGCATTGCATGTGGCAGACGACTGATTGGCTCAGGAGGAACTCATTACAATTTAATAGCGGAAACACTGAGGTACTATACTGTTCTGCAGGAAGGATGTCCAGACCTTTTCCATCGGACTTTAGACTCACACCAGAGGAGGAACTTTTAATATTGGTCAGGAAGGTTCGTAATTTGGGGGTGATGTTTGATGACGACCTCCAGATGTAATCTCAGACAAGAAAGACTGCCAGTGTTTGCTTTGCCTTAATCCGTTTGTTACGGAAAATACTCCCTCCTCTTCCTAAAGAGGCTCGCTCTCTGGTGGTAAGTAGTATTGTGGGAAGCAGGCTGGATTATTGCAACTCCCTTTTCTTGGGGGCCCCTGCTTATATTCTCCAGGGCTGGTTTCTGTTCCCATTCCAGCCGTGTGTGCATCTGCTTAGTGAACAAGCTTTGAGTTTGTGCATAGTGGTGGGCACATCCCTTGAGGCACGAATCTTGTTGGTTGGGCTCGGAAATCAGCCTGGTTGTATCCACTAGAACTCTCCTGTTTCTTGCATACGCGGGCTTTCGTACATTATGTCATGACAGCCCAGCTATGGGACACCAAATTGTGGACATTTCAGCTCATCTGCAACACTGTACCCTCCCTGTGTTAGACGTGCCAAGGCAAACAAATTGTATTATGTACTTAGGAGGCTTTTAGTGAGCCTCCATCAGTCACTGACCTCTTTTGCTTCGGATTCTTCAGCCATCGGCTTGAAACATTGGCAATCAAATCTTAGATCGTCTCACAGGAGTATTTAAATCTCACCTTTTTTCTGTTGGCTGTTTCAGTGTGTCCTTCCGCCTTCATTTGAATGCACAAGGGACTATTTTGCATCTGACATCAGTCATCAAGCAGCCCATAGCACTCTAGAAACCACCTATAAAATGGGTGCTACAGAAAGCAAAGCAAAACGTTTTTTCTGATATATTTTTTCAGATAATTTTGTCTGTGCTCGCCTCCCCCACAGTACTATAAGACAGACAAGCACTGGCAAAACCATCATGTCTGATGTTTGTATGGCGCACCCATGGCCGATTTTCAGGCCGTACAGATGTTAAATCCACTGGCTTTGCTTGCTTTAAGACTTTCCCTTACTGAAACTGAGGAATGTGTGCCTCATGTATTAATTTAAGAAACACAGAAAGAGATAGCCTTGAAGCAAAGAGAATAGAATGTGTGAAAGAGTGGCCATATTTTGCACAGATTCCTGTGAAGCCTATTTAGCATGGGCCCAGGATCCTGTGACTGGAACATTAACAATATGGTACACTCAGCAAGACCACAGCATTTCCTCTATTTCTCCCTGCTTGCCTGGATCCATTCAGTTTCTGCTCCTCATTTCGCTGCCCCTCTCAACTTGCCCACCTTGGTGTCAGCAACGTCAAAGCGAATTCCAGCCCCATAACCTCACTACACTTATCTTAGTGGCTCTGTACGTATGAAAAAAATGCAGTCTATAGTTGGAGTAGTAAACAGAAGATTGTGTTGGGAGTGGGGCAGAGACAGACTGTAGATGTTTGAAACCTGTGCTGTTTTTGCTGTTTGTGCTGTATCTATTAGGTAGTCGAGGACACCTGCCTGGATACTTTCCTCTGGTGTGTCTGTAGTAGTATTGTGGCACATTTGCACAATTTTTGGCCAGGATGCACCTCTTATGTGTGTAAAGGAAACATGCAATGCTGCTACCTGTGCTATGTCTCTCAAGAGTGTGAGGGAAGCATGTCATGCTGCCGCATTCATCTGTTCTGCTTATGTAAGGAATTTTTTGCAGCTACTGCTGCTCAGGCTGCTTCTGTTCTTTTTGTGTGGGCATGCTGTGAGAAATATATTTGTGTGGGTGAAGCTTGTCCACTTGTTCTTCTAGGTGTACCTTTTCTCTGCCTGCAATAAAATATTGAATTGCTGTTGTTACCCCTGTATATGTTCAATGAGTGAAGGAAGATTACCTTGCTGTGCTACACCACACCAAGTCTGAATTGACAGTCCACCTGTCCCCAAACCTTATCTGATCAACAGGAAAGGAGCATTAAGAAGCACTACAGAGAGTGAATCCAAAGGCGGCCAAGATGGTGGTCGCAGTCTAAGACCGCTCCCGACCCCTTCCTGCATCTGTCGACATCCTGCTGGAGCACATGCCACAGCACAGCTTTGCAGCAATCTCCGAGTTGCCACTTGGCGGCGGAAATGTCGCAGCACCCCCCAACCCCCGGAATTTGTAAGCCCATCTGACCTTCCGCACAGCACCGCCAAGATGGCGGTTGTGGCCCATTGCAAGTGACAGCGGCTACTGGAGGACCTGCGAGAGACCAGAGGGCCCTGCAGATGTACCTTTGGGAGGACTTGCCACCTCCATGCCTGCGCTGGGTGAGATGAGGCCATGGTGGTAACTGATCTGTGGTGCTGGGCTGCGGGAGGCCCGGGGCTGCATGTGGGTGGCAATGCATCAAGAGTGGGATCTGTGCCAGATGATGTTGGTGCTGTCTTCCCCCTTCTACCCCACCCCTGCTGGGTTGGCTCAGATCAGAGCCTTGAGATTGGAGCTTGGGGCTGGTCTCGATATCCTCTGGGAGGACATTGTGGGCGCTGACAGTGGCTGATCCCTTTTCCCTCTCTCCAAAGCAGAATGGAAGTGGTGCCTACAGACAGAAGTTGCTTTCCCCTGAAGATGTAAAGAAGTGGTTGAGGGCTGATAGCCCGAGTTACTCACTATCCTGCTGCGGTCACAGTCCACCTGGCCCCCACTGTTGTTGGAGACCAGACCCTGATTCCCCAACTGTGTGGGGACCAGTTTGACCTCTCCCACCCAGTAGGACTGTACCCGGCTGCCGGGGTCTGAGACCGAGGTGCTCGGCAAGCCCCACACTACTGATTCTACCCTGGCTGATCGTGCTGCCTACAGGTTTAAGTGCCAGTGGGCATCGAATGACTTACAGAGAAACCTCAAGGCCAAGTGGATCCACCCCTCCCAAGTGCTGATTGGCGCTAGCGACTGGAGTTGGTGGCGTGCTCCAGGGCGCCCTCGCAATGGCCTAGACCTGGTTGCTCTTGCTAACAGTGGGCAAGCGGACCTGGAGAAGCCTGTTGTGCTGCGGGCCATGATTCAGCCTGCGGCACTGCCCACTTCATCACTGTGGGCCGCAGTGCAGCCTGCGATGCCCCGCGGTGCCTCCTTCTTCTCGGGCACGTGGAGGTGCTGCATGGCGGCCCACTGTTCCAGCATCGCGGTTACACTCCATGACGCTAATGTCTAGTCCGGCACACCCCAGCCCCACGTGGCTGCCCGTTAATGCTCATTAATACACGGTAGGAACACCGCAGCTCCAGTTTTGGAGCTGTGGCTTCCAGTACTTCTATGGGGCATATCTCACTCACCTTATGTTTTGCACATTTCACTGTGGATTCCAGTATATTCTCCTGGTGACATCTTGTTACTTCTTCCCACGAGTCCTCAGGCCTGTTTCCCAGAGGGCCTTGGGAAGGTTCTTTGTTTTACCCTTTCCAAAATGGCAACCTTTCGTATTCTTTATGTTTCCTTTTCCTTATCCAGTGTGGCAACTGCTAATTTCCTGTTACATCACTTCCTGCCTATGGGTATTTAAGTGGCTGAATCCTTCATTTCCTTGTATTGCAACACTCCTTGATCCTGCTGGTGTGTCCTCGCTCTTGTTGGTGACCTTTAATCCTGCTTAGTGTATTTTTGTTTCCTGTTGGCGTACTTTTGTTTCCGATTTGCGCTTCCTGTTCCAGTTTGGATTCCTTGAAGCCTTCTACTCCTAATTGGAATTCTTACCTTCTATTTCCCACTCCTTGCTTGTTTTTGCTCTTATTTCGTGGTTCTTTCCTCCCTTTCCATTCCTGCAGTCTCCGCCCTCAACAGAGGTTATTCCCTACTGGGTTATTTCCTCTTGGGACACCTTTTGTAAGGCAGTCTGCTCTGGCTTTTCATTGTCAGCAGCATTGTGGCTACGAGAAAGTGTCGCCCTTACCTCGGAGAGACCAGAACCCTCAAGAACCGAAGTTGAGAACCTCTCCAACACACCAGAACTGGTAAGAACATTACAAGACATAACAGACTTCAGTGGCTGGCCCTAGACTGGGTTGACGGTAAATGCCATGGGTAAGGACAAACCCTGCCTCAGCAGCAGATACGTCCTCTTCTCTCAGATGATGTTGCAGAGGTTGCTTGAGCACTACGACCTCGCCACTATACTGTAGGCAATCCAGGACTCAAGGACGGCAGTATAATTAAAAATGGGTGAAGTCAAAGTTAATATCTCACTCCTCCATCAGGACTTCTGGAACATAGCCACTCGTGTCACAGAAGCCAGCATTGAGTATCCTCAGTAGAGGCTGATGTGGAAATCCTTAAGCAACAAGTCTCTAGGTTGCTCTCCGCCATGGCTGCCCTTGAGGAATGTGCTGAAGATGCCGAAAATATATCAAGCAGGAACAACCTTAGGTTTGTTGGGTTACTGGAAGGCTTGAAGGCTTGAATGATTTGCATACGGCTGGGTCTGAACTGGGGTGGTGAAGTGAGCTAAAGAACGATGATGGATTCAACCCAGATCTGTGATTGGGGGTGAGTGTCTGAAAAGTTTGAGTGCTCTGTCCATCATCTCCTTGTTTTTGCTAAGTTTTAGGACAGCAGATACTTCGGGGTTGAAGAATAAGGTGGGAGGAGCTGGGTATGGGGCGGTCAATGTTCATTAAAACAAGTTATTACAATGCACACAGTTCACATTGTTGTCCCAGACACATGATACCTAATGGTCAGCACTGATTGTGCAACACCACCTCCCCATCCTAGTCAACATCACACATCACACAGACTTCCCAGAGAATATTTCAAACTCTTGTACTGGATGATAATAGATTGTGAGACCACAAGAAGCATTCAGCCGTCCTCAGACATTCCAAGTGTCACCAACTTGCTATTTTACTGTTACAAGAGACACACTTAATGGTCGCTCACTTCCCTTTTCTTAAGAGATTTTGGTACAACTGAGTTTACCTCTTGGGGTTCACCCAGAGCTCCAAGGGCATGGCTATCCTGTTGCATAAGAATTTCCCAATGGCAAAACCAGCCGACAAAGGCGGAGGAATAGTACTACTCACGGCTGAAGGATACAATCAACAATGCATGAGTCTACTCTCTGATGAGAAATTTTACAAAATTCTGTACGTAGATCCAACACTGAGACTACAGAGAACCATCATGATGATGGTAGAAGAAGGAGAAACTAACAATTGGATTACAAAAAAAGAAGGAGACTACCTTGTGACCATGACACCTCGAACTCCCTACTTCTACTCTCTACCAAAGACACACAAAGGCCGAGTACCACCACCTGGACGACCTATTGTGTCTGGCATAGGGTCTATTTTAGAACCCCTCTCAGAGTTTGCAGATCAATACCTGAGACCATTGGTTCAAAAGACCCCCACATATTTAAAGGACAACAGAGACCTCCTTAATCTACTACAAAATATTGAATACTGCCCTGACACGATGCTCTTGGCTGGTTTCGATGTAGAGAGCCTCTATACGAGCCTCCCGCAAGAAAAAACCATGGATGCCCTTGAAAATATACTTTTCAACTCTGCCTGGACTTACAAGACTCCCAGACATTTTGTACTAGAATGTTGCCGGCTGGCACTCATGGAGAACTTTTTTCAATATAAGGATACCCTGTACTTACAATGCCATGGTACATCCATGGGCAGTACTTTTGCCCCAAGTGTGGCGGGACTTTATGTGAGTAATTTTGAGGACAAACACATCCTAAATGAGACCCATAACCCTTATCGTCATCATATACTGTTTTGGAAACGGTATATAGATGACATTTTGGTCATCTGGAAAGGAGATGAAAACAGCCTCTTGCAATTCCACACATGGCTCAACCAAAGAGATGATTGCTTGACGTTCACCTACTGCTCAGACCAAAAAAGCATGGACTTCCTGGATATAACTATCTACGCTGAAAATTACACCTTAAAAACCCGAACTTTCTTTAAAACCACTGCAAAAAACAGTCTCCTCTCGTACAATAGTTTCCACCCCGCCCACTGAGGGAAAACTTACCATACAGTCAATTCCTTAGGCTAGGGCGGAATTGCAGTGATATCAATGAATACAAAACACAAGCCAATGATCTGTACAAAAAATTGGAAGCTCGCGACTATCCGAGGAAAGTCATCAATAAATGTAAAAAACGGGTGAGAAATCAGAACAGAGAATCTCTCCTAGAAGCAGTACCAAAACCTCCAACAGAAGACATCCTTACATGTGTCACTACATACAACGCTGTGACTAACAAGATAAAAAAGATAATAAATTAGAACTGGTCCATCGTAACATCAGGCAACCTCATGTGGCCAAAACCTCATTTTGCTAATAAAAGGAGTCGAAATCTGAAAGATATTCTGGTCCACACAAGACCCGCTCCAAAAATAGCCAGAGAACCTACAAATCTGTGGGGAGCCCCCCAAGTGACAGGACACTACCCATGTGGCTCGTGCTCCGTGTGCAGTCTTACAAAACCCACGAAAGAACTCCAACTATTGCCAAATTTCAAATGGACTCTACGGAGCCATACAAATTGCAATACTAGTCATGTAATTTACATGATTACGTATCCTTGTCATCTCAGGTATGTGGGCATGACCTGCAGAAAAGCCAAGCAAAGACTTTGCGAACACAGAAGTAACGTGAAGTGCAAAAAGAGTACCACAAAAATGGCCAACCACTTTTTAGAAAAGGGCCACACAATACGGGATCTGAATTGGGTTATCCTAGAGACCCTACCGAGAAAAGACAAAAATGCGGAGAAGATCCTTTTTAAAAAGGAGCAAAGATGGGTGCACAGACTGGGAACTGACCACGAAGGACTGAACGACAGCATTCCGTGGCTCAGTCTATCAAAAAGATGAGGGAACCCATTATATCTTAGGTCACCACACAGATACCATCTCAAAATAACTCCTTTAGTAAACTGATGAAATAATGTGGGCCCACGATATATAACTGACTAACAATCGTGTGCATAGCAGCACTCTGATAAAGATCCCTTAAATAAAAATTTATCATCAATATGAATTATGAGACCATCACAACAACATCCTATACCATCTCCATTATTTGTCAGTCACATATGAATTCTCATCTGACCGCACTATATTAATATAGTGTTTGTGCCAAGTAAGTACTTCATCACCTAAAAAGCACAATACCGATGGGTGACACATCAATAAGAACAGATCCCTTACATGGTATAGAGACAAAATATCGACTCCAAAATATCGACTGGACATAATATCGAGTTTTAAATATAGACTGGACAAAATATCGACTGGACATAATATCGACTACAAAAATATCGTTTTTCAGGTAAGTGAAGTAATATCGACTGTATAAAATATAGATAGCAAAAATATCGATTTTTTAATAATATATAATATTTTATAGTGTATTTTTATGTAATAATATGTGTGAATAGTGTGTATTAATGTTATAAAATATTTTATTACATGAATTTTGTTTTGATAATAATTGCGTAATGTAATTCTGTAGCGGGTTGTGGGTTTATAGGGGAATAGGGTGGGAAGTAATTTAATAATAATTAATTAATTAATATATGTTTGTTAATATTTTTAATTAATAATTAATTGATAATTAATTAATATTAATTAGTTAATTAATTAATATAATTTTGAATATATTTTGTATTAGTAAATAATTGTTAATTAATTAATTGTAATTAGTTAATTACATTAATTAGAGTACATTTTTAATATATATAATTTTGTGTTATTTTTAAGTAATTAATTTTGAAAAAATAATATTAATTATTAAAATATTTACACCTAATGTTCTAATATATTTACTTTATTGTTATTGTTAATTAATAATGAATTGGTAATTAAATAATATTGATACATTTTGGCTAAAGGAGCATTTTTAGGGTTCAGGGTCAGTTTTCAGTTCATGGGTAAAGGGGTATTTTTAGGGTTCAGGGTCAGTTTTCAGTTCATGGGTAAAGGGGTATTTTTAGGGTTCAGGGTCAGTTTTCAGTTCATGGGTAAAGGGGTATTTTTAGGGTTCAGGGTCAGTTTTCAGTTCATGGGTAAAGGGGTATTTTTAGGGTTCAGGGTCAGTTTTCAGTTTTTGGGTAAAGGGGTATTTTTAGGGTTCAGGGTCAGTTTTCAGTTTTTGGGTAAAGGGGCATTTTTAGGGTTCAGGGTCAGTTTTCGGTTTTTGGGTAAAGGGGTATTTTTAGGGTTCAGGGTCAGTTTTGGGTTTTTGGGTAAAGGGGTATTTTTAGGGTTCATGGTCAGTTTTGGGTTTTTGGGTAAAGGGGTATTTTTAGGGTTCAGGGTCAACAAATAAGATTTTAAAAAATTATTTTTATTATTTTCATTTATTATTTAATTATTATAATTTAATTTAAGTCATTTTAAGTATATTTTAGTAATTAAAATTTAATATTAATTTAATTTAACACTGTTTTTAATAAAGTCGATATTTTTTACATCTATATTTTTGTTAACGATATTTTGTACTCAATATTTTTGTACTTACCTGTTTGTAGATACAAACTCGATATTTTGACTGTCGATATTTTGTCCACGATATTTTGGCAAGTCGATATTTTGTCAGTCGATATTATTTCAGTGATCCCCCTTACATTTATATCAGCGCGTGCATAATACAGAATACCGCCGATATAATAGAATACTAACGGCGAATTCTTCACCCGTCGCCGTATTGATATTTACTAAGGTCTCCATAGTAACTAGGTTTAACCAATGCCATTGCGCCTAGATCACGTAACAAAAACGCCCATAAGACCAACCCGGAAACAGAATCTCTGTTTCCGGGTGACAGTGAGCAGCGTCCACAGCACAGACGCGAGGAGCAGACACAAAAGGTAGCGAGGAAAATCCGCGAGATACAACTCAACCGCAAGTATCCTTATTAATGCTTGAAAATAATTTAAATACTCCGTTTTTCCACACCAGTCTACCCCGAGCTCTGCACCCGATAAGAGCGAGTATAACATACGCGCAAGGTAACAAATTATTCCTGAAATGATTGGAAACATTAATAGTCAGCCACACGGCGATTGGCACAAATATAACGTATCCTCACCAGTTCACCTGGTCAGATCATTTTTTATTGCAGTTTACCATTTTTTAAGTTAATAAAGGTCCCCCAAAGAACTCCCTTCCATCCACCACACGCAGACAGTGGCACAAACTTACACTGGATGCACTAGAAAAGGCGTGGGAAAAACCCGAGATCAGAGATATCGATGAAGTAGAACGAAAGTTAACCGTGCTTCAGCAAACTCTGACGGCAGCCATTGATAAAATTGCCCCTTTGAAAATATTCAGACAGTTTCCTGTGGCTAAACAGGAAAAATGGTATACCGAGGCCCTAAGGAAAGAGAAGCAAGAATGTAGAAGGATAGAGAAGAGATGGAGGAAATCACACTCTGAGGATAATAAAAAGGCACATCGTGCAGCCCAAGCTAACTACTACAGTACAAACACATCAAGGCTGCCCGCACAAATAACATCGCTCAACAGCTCATGGAAGCCGATAACTCTCCCAGAGAACTGTTTAGGATTCTTGAAACTTTTGTAAAACCTATGGCATGTATATGCCCAGACGACTTCTCACAAAGTCTATGTGAAGAAGTGTCATCTTATTTTGAAAACAAAATAGAATCCATCTATTGAAAAATCCTAGTATCGCAACCAAACAGCGATTCCCAAAATGCCTCCTCCCTCAATGAGAATATTAACCTTACCTTAACTACATTCCCTCCTATTAACACTGAAGAGCTTGATACAATAATGACCCAAGTCAAATCTGGATCTCCGGATGACCTTATTCCTGTTAAAATCTTAACCCCCCTTCGTACCCTGATAGCCCCCTACATTCAGGACATTATCAACCAGTCTCTTAAAGAGGGAAAAGTACCAACTGAATGGAAAAGAGCAGTGGTGAACCCAATTCGCAAGAATGCGGCCCTCCCATGGACGGAGCTTTCCAACCTCCGTCCTATCTCCCTTCTACCTTACTACAGCAAGATGGCCGAGAAACATGTCAACACACACCTGTCCAACTACATCGAGGCAGCGGGCGGCCTAGACCACTCACAATCTGGTTTTAGGCCCAACCATAGCACCGAATCAGCCCTTCTGTCAGTGACAGATAACATCAGAATGTCACTTGACAGAGGGAGCTCAGTGATTTTGGTGCTATTGGATTTGTCCGCTGCCTTCGACACGGTGTCGCACGAAGTTCTTCTCGGCCGTCTGAAGGGAGCTGGAGTAGAAGGGACCGCCCTTGCGTGGCTGGAAAGCTTCCTCGAAGACAGACAACAAGGTGTCAAATTAGGCTCCTACAAATCTGTCTGCAGGAAGCTCACCAAGGGGGTGCCACAGGGCTCATGTTTAAGCCCCACGTTATTCAACGTATATGTGGCCCCCCTGGCAGAGATTATTAGATCTCACGGGTTCTCACCAATCTCTTACGCTGACGACACTCAGCTGCTTTTCCCCTTTCAAACCATTACACCCGCAGTCATGCAATCTTTCCAAGACGGTATGAAAGCGGTGGCAGGTTGGATGGCCCAGAACTTTCTCCAATGCAACGTGACCAAAACTGAGGTCATGTTGTTTGGAGGGGCCACCCTGCTCTGGTCCCCGGAATGGTGGCCACCTGAGCTTGGACCTGTCCCAGCGCCTAAACAAACCATCAAAAACCTGGGGGTACGCCTAGACCAAACTCTGATCATGAAAGATCACGTCAGTCAAGTCGCGGGAACGTGTTTCCGTACAATTGGTCTTCTACGGCGTATCTTCCCTTTCCTACCAAACACCTATAGGAAGACGCTGGTTCAGGCACTAGTCCTTGGACGGGTGGACTATTGTAATAGTCTACTCATTTCCGCCAACCAGGAACAACTTCGCAGACTGCAGGTGGTACAGAACACCGCGGCAAGACTTATCCTGAATGCTCCCCCCCGTACCCCTTCCCGCCCCCTCCTTTCCCACCTTCACTGGCTCCCAGTGCAACAGCGGGTTCAGTTTAAACTCTGCTGCATCATGCATAAATGTATCTACGGGTCTGGTCCCAAATATCTGAAGGATATCTTCCTTCCCTATTCTCCTGGACGCACTCTACGCTCCAGCAACACTATGTTGCTATATGTGCCTAAAGTAAACAGAGCAAGACAGGGTGGCCGTGCCCCCTCCCTTAAAGGTCCAATGCTGTGGAATTCCCTCCCCCCCCAGCTAAGACAAACTCCTAACCTTCTCAATTTCAGGAAGAAACTGAAAACTTACCTATTCACACAGGATTAATTTAGCCTCCCCTCTGCCTTTTCCGATCTATAGTTTTTTGTTTAACTCACCCAGAAGCCACGCGCGGAGATACCCCTTCGGGGCTGATTCACGCGCGATACAAGACCATAAATAAATAAATAAATTGTACAAACACGAATCCTGAGATAACACCCTTACTTAGCGACGTGAGACTCACACTTGTGGGGTTACTTTATAACTGCACAACCTATTACTAGGTGGGCACTGCCAACATAAGCAACCCTTTTGGTAGTTTTTTGAACCACCTGGACACGAGTGAAATTGAAAAAAACATGCATGATACACCAACTTCTGAGCATGCTATAGCCCTCTGCACGATTGTGGAGTGTGAGATGAGAGAGTTGACATTGCCATGATATACTGTTGGTTTATGAAGTATTGCCATTTTTTAGTTGTGAAAGCAGTCTAATAAAAAGTTAGACTCATTAAGTAGAATTCTGCTTGGTATATGTCCCTTTGTAATTGTTTTTCCCTCTCCCTTGTATGTTTAAAGAATCTGTGTTATTTCTGTTCCAGGTACATTGAGACCTTTATCCAAAAGGAAACAGGTTAAATAATCCTATTTTCTTATCACTTTTTTGAGAGCACTTTACTTCTTTTTTCCCCCACGTTATCCACATAACGGTCCTGACGAATGCCTGTAAGTCCTAACTCAGGCGAATAAGGCAGAAACATGTTGACCATTTTTTACTCCGCCCTCACAATATTTTAATCTATTACTCTGAGTGCACCTACGACTCATAACAAATCTTAAGATGCACATTTATAGAGTTATTCAGACCCGAACCCAGACCTAATAAATATTTCTATCTGGTTTTCCTGGCCTTTTTAAGATCCCTTATCACTGGCTCACTACTGGCACAACCTTGGGTAAGATCCTCCGGGTGGAGGCTGCATAACTCGATTACCTAATGATTATGCACACACGTGACATGTACAGCGGAGAACCAAGATATACCGCTTGAATACTATCATACCCATCACGTGCATGAGGGTCTTTCACTTTGGGACGTCCGACCAAAAACTTCTGCAGACCTAAAGATTGTACAGGACAAGTGATCCTTTCTCTCTTGATTAGTATATATATTTTTTGAAATTGAAAGGATCCTCCTTTCCACCTCCCCCCCTTCTGATTAGAAGATGCCGAAAATATATCAAGCAGGAACAACCTTAGGTTTGTTGGGTTACTGGAAGGCTTGAAGGCTTGAATGATTTGCATACGGCTGGGTCTGAACTGGGGTGGTGAAGTGAGCTAAAGAACGATGATGGATTCTACCCAGATCTGTGATTGGGGGTGAGTGTCTGAAAAGTTTGAGTGCTCTGTCCATCATCTCCTTGTTTTTGCTAAGTTTTAGGACAGCAGATACTTCGGGGTTGAAGAATAAGGTGGGAGGAGCTGGGTATGGGGCGGTCAATGTTCATTAAAACAAGTTATTACAATGCACACAGTTCACATTGTTGTCCCAGACACATGATACCTAATGGTCAGCACTGATTGTGCAACACCACCTCCGCATCCTAGTCAACATCACACATCACACAGACTTCCCAGAGAATATTTCAAACTCTTGTACTGGATGATAATAGATTGTGAGACCACAAGAAGCATTCAGCCGTCCTCAGACATTTCCAAGTGTCACCAACTTGCTATTTTACTGTTACAAGAGACACACTTAATGGTCGCTCACTTCCCTTTTCTTAAGAGATTTTGGTACAACTGAGTTTACCTCTTGGGGTTCACCCAGAGCTCCAAGGGCATGGCCATCCTGTTGCATAAGAATTTCCCAATGGCAATCACCACTACCTGCAGAGACCAAGAAAGTAGATAGATCGGGTTGGAGGGCTCCCTTGGGGCAAACTCTATAATTCTGTATCAGCATATGTCCCCAATCAAGCTCTTGCATCTACACTAAGGTTCTTTACCACTGATCTATCTGCCCTCCCAATGTGTAACAATACAGTTGGCGGGGACTTCAATGCATTTCTGAACGCGGAGACAGACTCTACTGGCATCCCCAGTCCAGGATAAAGTGCCCAAGCCCATCAACTCACGGCTTCGGTGGAGACACTGGGACTCTGTAAAGCTTGCGGGGCCTGGCATCCTCATGATCAGGTCTCCACACCTACTTCAGCTGCTCACAAGACTGAATCATGTATAGACCTCATTTTCATCCCGAATGCAGACCCACACCAGGTGTCGAGTATTGATATCCTGTTTCGAGGGATATCCGATATCCGATCATGACCCCCTCCTCGTGGACCTAGGAGGGATGGAACCCACGGGAATGCTTGCCAGTTATGTGACCTTCATTGCTCCGAGTACCTGGAGCTGGAACTCCAATCTTACTTCGACATAAACAAGGATACCATCAAGTCGACAGGTACCCTCTTGGTGACTGGGAAACCCACAAGCAGAGGCCTTGCAAATACATTTATCTATAGTAAAGAAAAGGATAAAATCAAGCTAGGCAGCAAGAACGCCTCCTGGTTCAACGACGATCTTAAGAAATCTAAGAAACTCTGTGGCTCCCTCGAAAAGGCCTGGAAAAAAGACCCAAACACCAGCACCAGGGACGCCTTCAAAAACGCCACCCGCACACACCACCAACTAATCCGGTCTGCCAAGAAAGCCGCACTCAAAGACCGACTAGATAACAACGCCCACAACAGCAAGGAATTATTCAACATCGTCAAAGAGTTTACCAACCCCTCAGCCAACTCCAACGACATCACCCCCTCTCAAGCCCTCTGCAACTCACTAGCTTCATTTTTCCACAACAAAATCGCAGACATCCACAACAGCTTCGACAACCGACCCGGAGACTAACCCACCCAACCCTCTGCAGGACCTTCACCCCCCTTGAACATCCTTAATGACTGGAACCCAATCTCCACTAAGGACACCATCCGCCTTATGAACTCCATCCACTCAGGATCCCCCACAGACCCATGCCCTCACCACATCTTCAACAAAGCAGACTCCATCATAGCACCACACCTCCGAGACGTCATCAACTGCTCCTTCAACTCCGCCACCTTCCCGGAAAGCTGGAAACATGCCGAACTCAGCGCCCTTTTGAAAAAACCCACAGCTGACCCCACCAAACTCAAAAACTACCGCCCCATCTCGCTCCTTCCATTCCCGGCCAAAGTCATCGAGAAAGCTGTCAACAACCAGCTCGCCGCATTCGTCGAAACCAACAAATCCCTCGACTCCTCACAGTCCGGCTTCCGAGCCAAACACAGCACTGAGACCGCCCTCATCGCAGCCACAGACAACATTCGAACTCTACTGGACAATGGAGACACAGTCGCCCTCATCCTCCTCGACCTCTCCGCAGCCTTCGGCACAGTATGTCATAGCACCCTATTACAGCGCCTCAGAAACATCGGAATCCAAGGAAAAGCACTGGATTGGATCACCTCGTTCCTCACCGGAAGAACCCAAAGAGTCCGCCTCCCACCATTCAAGTCTGAAGCCACTGAAGTCATCTGCGGCATGCCACAAGGATCTTCACTCAGCCCCACCCTCTTCAACGTATACATGAGCCCCCTCGCGGTCATCGCACGCCAACACAACCTCAACATCTTCTCATACGCTGATGACACTCAACTGATCCTATCACTCACCAAAGACCCGAACACGGCCAAAACCAACCTACATGAAGGAATGAAAGAAGTAGCCGAGTGGATGAAGCACAGCCGACTAAAACTGAACTCAGACAAAACAGAAGTCCTTATCCTAGGTACCTCCCCCTCCGCCTGGGATGACTCTTGGTGGCCAGAGGCCCTTGGAAAAGCACCCATCCCGACGGACCACGCACGGAACCTGGGCGTCATCCTGGATTCTTCACGCTCCATGTACAGACAAGTCAACGCCGTTTCATCATCCTGCTTCAATATTCTTCGCATGCTCAAAAAAACATTTCGCTGGATCCCCACCGAAACTAGAAAAACTGTCACCCACGCTCTGGTCACGAGCCGCCTGGACTACGGAAACACCCTATACGCCGGTACCACCGCAAAACTCCAGAAAAAACTCCAACGCATTCAGAACGCTTCAGCCAGACTCATACTAGACATCCCGCGTAAAGACCACATCTCTGGTCACCTGAAAAACCTCCACTGGCTCCCCGTCAATAAAAGGATTACTTTCCGCCTCCTAACCCACGCTCACAAAGCACTCTACGAACTTGGACCCGATTGCCTTAACACACACCTCTCCTTCTACACCCCCTCCCGCCAGCTACGATCCTCCAACCAAGCCCTTGCTACTGTACCTCGCATCAACAAAACCACCATGGGAGATAGATCCTTCTCCTACCTGGCAGCTAAAACCTGGAACTCACTTTCCACTCACATTCGCCTCACTCAGAACTACCTAGCATTCAGAAGGCAACTTAAAACTTGGATATTCGACAAGTAATTCCCCCACCCTTCTTCAAGCGCCTTGAGACCCTCTGGGTATGTAGTGCGCTATATAAATCATTTGACTTGACTTGACTATTGTTCATGACAAGGTCAGCTCGTCATAAGCACAGCTCCACTGTGCCTCATGACGAGCTGAGCTCGTCATGAGCAGCGAAGGGGTTAATAAGAGAATACGTGGAATGTCATGCCAAGTGTATATGTTGCACTTAAAGCATTTGCACTTTTAGTTAGACTCCTACCTGGAAGTTGTACTCAATGGACACCGTATATTCATTTATAGACCTTGGTTATTTACAACGTTATTTGATTATGAATGCCTCAAACAATCTTTATATATTTAATAAGTTTGACTTTTTTTCTTTTAACTGTATTTATTCTTTTAAAAAGAGAGAGAAAAAGGTCTTGTATTTAAATTGTACATTTTCATACTTATGCAAATGGTCTAGTGGTACCTTTGAAAGGGATACGTTTTATTATTATGATGTGTGATTTGTCATTGTATATCTTTTATGTTTTTTTTCAAACCGAAATAAAGATTAATTGAATATTCAGTTAGATGGTTGAATTGTTTTGCTTTAAACCTTCACTGCTCATAACCTGGAAAGCTTGCAGGAATGATAATATGCCACAGTAAGAAGTGGCACTACAAGAGGCAAATTCTATTATATGCAAAGCAGTGAACACACCGTCCTTCAACTCTAGTCTAGAGCCTGTTAATAAAAGACTCTGGCTGCAACACACTTTCTATATTGCAAGGTATTCCTTAAAGATTTAACGATTTAAGTGACTAAAGACGTATGTGATTAGTCAAAATTGATTGATGCATGGATGAGAAGGGAGGTGGGAAGGAAAAAACCTGGTGAACCAACTAAGTGATAATGAGGATACTGAATAATTGGGGAGGCGGGTCCGCTTTAATGGTTTGAACACCGTATAACACGTATATGGCTAATAAGGATTGGTATGGATCACTTAATGTACAGTGCCACTTTTTTGTGTGGTTTGCTGTTTTTGATAAATTCATAAATAAAGTTTGGAAAAAAAAGATGTAACCATTTTTGGAGTGATGGTTCCTCCTGTGAAGGAGTCAGGCAAACTTCTTCACAGGCACAAGAAGTTGGAAGCTCAAAGCTCTCTGTTTCTTCCCAGGTGGGAGTAGCTCATGGAGTCTCCGTTTTGTCTTTTTTTTGGTGTTTGCTGTCCAGAATTAAGAATGGCAAGAAACAAAATGACAAGTACCAGAATGCAAGACCGTACTAGCAGGACTGTGTGAACCACCAAGCCTGGAACGGGATAACCTCTGCAAGAGAATGAAAATTGAGATATTTTCCTACATAGCACACGGTACAAATTAAAATGCTGGCAGGAGCTCTATATTTTTCAGCAAAAACTGAATATAGACACTGACAAAAGTAATTTAACAAACACAGTGACTGGAAAAACTGGGTGTTAATCAGTTTTTCCCTTCTTTTCTTTCACCTCTTGCTCGGGTATCTTTTGTCTCCTGATTTATTTCTTGATTTATTTATTTCATTTCCAGGATGAGAGAGCTTTTGATTGGAGTTTGAGAATGCTCACAAATGTACAAGCTTTGAGCGTTCCCAACTTTAAAAGTCTAACCATGTCTTGAGTTTTAGGCTGGAAATGCATGTTTATGGTACCTTTGTGATTTGAATCCCCCCCTAATCAATAAATCTGTCAAATGCATCTTCTTTCAAGTTTTTCTAGTATTAATTGGAATGGGAGTTAAGGGTTGGCTTTGTACAGGCAGATTAGGACACAAGGACAAGGTGAAGGTAGGACCGTACCTCATTGCTCAACACTGCAGCCACATACTTGTATATTTCCACTGGCCCTAACCTTTGTACATTTTTTTCATTAACAATCTATCCATGAAAGTTTAACACAACCTCAAAATTAGTATCTGCACCTTGAGGACAGCATCATAAACAATAGCTCCCATAACGCAAAGCTGTATTTTTTATATTTTACACCTTTAACTCAAAATCTTAAATCTTGTTCTCTTCAGTTTGCTGTAAGCAACCAAAGGACATAGTGCAGTATTTCACTAACGATTTTCAGTAAACTTTTCCTCTCGCACTGCTAGCTATGGCTGTGCTAGCAGGCTCACACTCACTCACAGGGCCAACTGAACATACTAGTACCTATCCTCGATTAATCTGTGATCAAATCCCCCGCTGACAGTTTGCAGTCCATTAAGGGGGAGATGTGAATGCTGGAATTATTACTAATACAGGGAAGCCTGCCAGAGGCTAGAGTGGCCAAAAAGGAATATCTCAGAAAAAGCTTGGATGGCCTCAAAACAGATGGGAGAAAACTCCAGGCCCGGTTGAGAATGGCCATAACGGGTGGGTTTCTTTGGTTTTGCACTTTTGTCAAAAACATAACTCAATTTGTTTTACTTTTTTTGTAAATCTTTTTATTAGTTTCAAAACAAAGAAAGAAATAGATATAACAGGTGCCATACATTCAGACATGATAATAAGGCGAACAGACGTAAATACAGGATAGATACTAAGCAATGAATAAATGGTTGAGACGCCTACGCTAATGTATGAGAAACAGGATGCGCCACAATACAATAAACGATTCACATTAAGCGCACGCCCTCAGAGTCTGCCCACCCATACAATCAGAATAATAAAAGAAGCATGAGCACCGGATACTGGAATACCAACAAAATCAGGATGTTCCATCAACTATACTTATAAAAGGAAAGTGAGAGAGAGTGTAAGAAAAAGAAACCATAAAAACAAAAATGAAGACAAAACAATAAGCCCATCCCCCCACCCTGCAACCCTGCATATGGCTATCGCCTAACCCCAACTAGCAGTGTGCCTGTTGCCCCAACTAACTAAATACTAAAAGTAGAAAATGGAGGAGGGCATCTTCATACATGCCCTCGGTCTCCCTTCACCTCCGCCAGAGCCAAGAATCCCCAGACTAAGGTCTCGAAATCTATTAAGTTGCAAATACGTAGCGCAACAGGGGAAACTCCAAACACCGCCCAACCTCCCGAAAGCATCATGGTTGCAAACCCCATGTCTAGTAATACCCAATGTCAAACTCAATCACACAGTCTCATCCTTGACCCATCCGATTAGACATGTGAGCCCCTTCCGGACGAACTGTCGCTTCCGCAGGATAGCCAATGGACGAAAAAGCTGTAGCAAAGTTCAAACCGAGACGTAGCAGAGAGATGAAATTGTTGAGAACTCCGCTAGGTCCAAAGACTCCCCATACCGTCATGGATTCCCAAGGTTGTTTCGTCCGCCATCTTAGCGGTGCCGATGTATAGGGGAGTGACGCAGTTTCAAACCAACAACAGTTCCCATCAAAAGTCTCCAGAAAGGGTGCATCAAATAGTCCTTCCATAGTCGGCAGCGATCGTAGGCCTGACAATCCATTTGCGGCATCAAGCTTGCTCTCATCCCCAAGAACACTGGTCAGAGGCTCCAACGCCTCCCATAGTACGGGGTCTGCTTCCTCCATCGAAGTGGCCATCTTGGGTATCTCGAGTCGTTTTGTTTCTTGTAGTGGACCAGGGTCCGGTCTCATCTGCCTGATTCCAGACAAACGCTCTATCATTTTATGAATGTGGGCTGCAACGCAAACATGAAGTGGCCCTTTGGCTGCCAACACAGTTCGTGGTGACGGGTCACTCTCGGTCCGCTCCACAACACCTCGCTCGGTTTCGGTCATATTCGCGTCCCCAGAGAGCCCGGTCTCCTCGGGGGAAACAGGAGGATGCGGAGCGGACGACTTCAGAGGGGGACTTATCGTTGGAGACAATAACAATTCAGACTCAGCCACCGCAGGCGGAGATCCCAACCCAGCGAACACCGGCGGGGCCCTAACCGGGCCACCGGGCCAGGGACCCCCGTCCACAGCTCCAATTGTGCGTCGTCACCCCTCCTTCGTTGTTCACCAATTCAGCCAACCATCGTCAACTTGGGTCCAAGAAAATTTTCCCCACCTCGGTAGACCGGACCCTGTCACACAACTACAGCCGATGTTGTTCAAATGAAACCCGGCTGGGCCAGTACTCGAGACCCCGGCTTCCAGGCTGGTCTAGGCCGCAAACTGCCATACAACATATCTTTGTCTACCAAACTGGTAGAAATCTCGGGATTGCACCGTTAAGCTCCAGTTCGGTACATACACACAGAGGCAGGGCGCAAAAACAGAATAAATAACAGGAGCTTCTGGCAGGAGTCGGAGGTCAGCGGAGCCGGGAGCTCACGCGGCCATCTTGGTTGCTAGCTTATAACTCAATTTTTAACTGTGCTTTTTAATGTGCATGTGCAAAGAAAGGGAGGATAAATAATTGTAAAGTCTACATTATTTATTAGGTAGGGGTGTGCAAAGTTGTCAGAGGGCTTACAGCTCTGTATTTTTTTATACTTCAGTGCTTTGCAAACGGCAAAGCTGACAATTTTGTTTTGTTTTAAAACATGAAAAGCTGCAAAGGGGTGTGTGGCAGCAGGAATGTTTCTGCTGCTGCACATGAGCAGAAGCAGGCTGCAGCCAAACTATATGCTGTATCCCTCCCCTTCCACAAAGCCAGAAGGGAAGCAGGGAAAGTGAAGTAGGTACCTTATTGATTGGTCTTCATGGTGTTGCAATGTCAACAGTTGACAATGTCACATGCTCAGCAGATACGTGAGCTGGTAATTAAACTGTGGCTGCACTTCTTTCTGTTAGCCTTCGCTCACAGTGCACACCTTGAGGAAACGAAGAAAACAAAGAGTCCGGTTTTTCTGCTACTTTCCTTGGGAGAAAGTGTCTCTCATACTCGTTGAAATGTCACTCATCGTAACCCTGAAATTATGGAAAGTCACACATGGCAATCTGAAATCTTGACAGCTATGCATCATTAGGAGACACACCCACACATGGCAGGTGACACAGTAGTGTGTCCCGACACAGAGTTTGGAACGCTCTGGGCTAGATGTTTTGTCCTCCCAAGCAACCCTTCGAGCACGTTCTAATGCAAACCCACAACCCTCCATGCTTATTGCAAAAGAAGGGAACATTTTGTAAATTCACTCTGTGGTGACTGAAAGCAAGGAGAGAATCCTGTTTTATTTATGTGCTTCCCCATTGCTATTTAAGTTCTGAAAAATATGCAGCAAATGGTGAATTGTATTAATTTCTCCAACAAGTGCTGCCTTGTTAAGTGGCCATAATACCTAAGGCAAAACACGGAAATGCTTAGATTAGTGATCACAATCTGTAATCTACAACTTTTTCCAAGCACTTTCGGGAGGCCATTGAAAAGAAAAGCAGCTACCTTTGTTCAACTAAGCAGAACTGTGAAAAGAAATGGAGAAAAATAAATATAATTATTCGTAGTTTGAGTCATAAAATAAATGTTAAGCCTTCTGTTGTTTCTCAGTTAGTGGAATACAATAGTATTTACGATTGGTTCCCTATTTGCTGCTCACTTCCCTCTGCTCGTCTGACACTGACATAACACACATCTGTGATCAACCCATCTATTATTTTGGGACACGTTTGAGCATCATGGTTCTTCCTGTAAGAGCAGGCCTTTACTTTGCGTTGTTTTACCATGCAGCAAAAAATGAAGCTGTAAAACTTGGCTGGCTGGCCACTGTATGACCTTTCAGTTCCCACACTAATATATCTGGGTTGAGGATGTTGTAGATGATTCTATGACTCTAGTAAATATTCCAGATTTCATGCCCTTATGTGGTTATATCAAATCATACCCTTATATAGGCATAGGAATCATACCCATATTAAGACATAGCCAATGCAGTCCAAATACGGCAAGGCTACTCCCATAGACTCCTAGAAAAAACAGCGTGTTCTTAAACAAATCAAGCCTCCATTAGCCCGGGAATTCTCCCTGCTTCTTTATTGATTTGTCCTAGAACTCCTGGAGTCCTGAAAGAACTGCGAGTTCTTAGTGACGTCTTATGTCCAACCTTACGTCAAACTCGGCACCTTCCAGGTATAAATATACCAGCATCTACCTTAGGCAACACACGGTGGTTTGGAGCAGATTGGCTATCTACTTACCCGACGCCATGCTGATACGAGTGCCGAAGGAAGCTGACCCTCCCTGCTGACGCACTGAGAGAGACGCTGTCATTTCTCCTGCCAAGAAATCCAGCTCCAGTGTTTTCCTGTCACCCTTGTGGGTTGCTGGGAGATCGAGTCCTGAGAAAGTGATACAAGACCTCCTTCATTCTATAACCAAGGTACGGAGCTGATTAGACCCATACAGAATTCTTGATTCAGATTCTTGGCAAAAACGATAACTCATCTACTCCTTCCCTGTACTAGGCTTAGGTTAAGTACACCGGGGTAGGCGTATCTTAGAAACACCAGTTGAGTACGTTTAGTCATTATTTTATCGTTGTATGTATTTTATCCATTTTAAGTATCTTATGGCTTAGAAACCATATAAATACTTTTACAGTATTATTTCATAATACTCATTTTACTGTATGGACTTTACTTTATGACAAGTATTGCAATTGTGGCAATTCACTTCTTTTTCATGAGAAAGTAGACTGCTCAATAAATAACCTTTTTATTGAAAACGCCCGTCTCTCTATTTCTCTGCACTCCTGGTGAAACTAAGCATGCACGATTGACTGAGTGAAATAGCTTTCTATTGTTTCCGCGACTCTGGAGATATACTCCTTATTCTGGGGGAGCAAAGTTGTCATGTTTATGCGGTTGTCAGACACTAATCCCTTCTTTTCTATTCAAGAAAGTTAACACCTTCTTGTTTACTCGAGAAAGTTTCTAGTGACCTCTGAGCTAGCTGGCATTTCATAATTAAGTCTAACATATTCAACAGAGACCTAGTCGACCTCAGTCCTACGTCTACACTGTTGTTTATGTTATTCCAATGCGCAGAGCCTATTGGGAATATAGGGCCAGATGTAGGTAAGTAACATTTACCGAATCTTAATTACCGAAAATTACCGAATTTTACCGATTCGGTAATTAAGATTCGGTAAATGTGAGGGGTTGGTATGTAGGGAATCCAGATGTTCCCTTTTACCGAATCGGTAAAAGTCGGTATTTACCGATTCGGTAAATACCGAATCGGTAAAGCCTATTGATTCCTATGGGCTTCAAAGCCCATAGGAACCAATAGGCTTTACCGATTCGGTATTTACCGAATCGGTAAATACCAATTCTGACAAGGGTGCAGGGGGTGTCACTTTGACACCCTCTAGCACCCCCAAAAAAGCTTCGGGGGCCATGTGGCAGGCATACCTGCCCTACGGGCAGGTCTGCCTGTCATATGGCACAGATGTGCATGCACACATGTGCATGCACACCAGAATCGTTATTTTACCATCAAATAGTATTTGATGGTAAAATACCGATTCTGTAATGCTTGTGGGACTCAGAAGAGTCCCACCTACATATCAATTTTACCGAATCGGAAAAAATACCGATTCGGTATTTTACAGAATCGGTAAATTTACCGATCGGTAAATTTACCGATTCTGTAAAATACAGGGCCCTACATCTCAAATTGCATTTACCGGTCGGTAACGGCCGAATTCGGCCGTTACCGACCGGTAAATGCCTACCTACATCTGGCCCATAGGAACTACACTACATGGATAAATCCCCTTCATAACCCCCTTCCTCCTCATCCATAAGCCGATTTGTTTTTTACTTTATCTTAACTCTTCTTTTTCTCCCAGAAACAAGACGATTTGCACAAGGATGAGACACATGTGCCTGTGAATTACCAAGGGCAAGCTGCTGCTTGCTGAGGCAGCTTCACATCAACACAGGCATGCAAGCAGAAACAGGAGCCGGGTATCCTTTCTGAAGCCTCCTAAGGCAAAGGGGGGTGACTGCTGTTGGGCATGGTTCAGGGGCGGCCCTAGGCATGTGCAAGCTGTGCACCTGCACTGGGCCGCCAAGCCACAGGGGCCGCCACGCCAATATATATCCTTAATATAATAATCCTCTGAAGAGGGATACATATTTGCGTGGGGGTCCCTGGCAGGGATTTGGCGGCCTCTGGCTCTGTTCCACTTCCAAACACCTGACTTCGTCCCCCTCTTCACTGGCCTTCACGCCAGTGGCGGTTTCTGTGAGAGGGCGCGGGGTCTCCGCCCCTTTGCCGTCACAGTAAAAAGAAATGCTGAATCTGCCTTTGTTTAAAAAAGAAAAAAAACGTGTGTACAAACATGCGCATGCCTGCTGCACAACAGTCACACTGTCTGCTACTCACCGTTGTATTGTTGTGACACTGACACTAGTGCGTCATGGTGCTTTCCCTAAATAGGCTCCACTGGGCAGCCCGAAAGTCTAGAGTATTTGCGGGGCTGACACTGACAGTCTCCTAGCCCCGATGTCTGTGAGGTCATCAGTTTGCAAATATGTAGCATTAAGGCGCAGTCTCCACCTTATGACATGGAGGTTAAGTTGGCCCTGGGCGATTCAAATTCAAGCCCTGTAGTGCAAAGCCTCCACGTAAATCAGTGGAGAGCCCTAGGCTGAAGCCAGGAAATTGAGTCTACGCAGTTTGTCATCTGGACATACTGGGCAGACTCGACTGGCATCGTGCAGCGTGAGTGAGTTAATGCTGGAGCCGGACGCCATTTCAGCTCCTGTGTACGTCTGAAGTCTTCAAACACATTAATCCATTTAATAGAAGCTACTAGTGAGCTAGTCTCATGGCGACATTGGGGGAGCGAAGGGCAAGGTGTTGTTATGCGCACTCCAGTCAGTTCTTGTTGTGAATGAGTCGAGGTCCGCGCCACCTGACCTAGCCTGGCTTGAAGGCAGCTTCCATCCAGTTCACCAGGTGAGGTTAAAAAACTGCCTGCTGCTGGAGCGGCCACTTAGATTAGTTATAATTGGGCCCGCTGTTGAAATGAATGGGTTTACAGTTTCTTTGTGGAATAATGTATTGCATGCAGTAAGGCGCTTCAACAGGAAGCAGGGCCGGACTGGGAACCAGAACCGGCCCTGGCAAAGTGCTCGGCCCGCCCCCCCTCCGGGAGGAGAGGGGAGGGGGGAGAGGTGCGACCGCGCTCTGTGACAGGGCCGGTTTTCGGCCGTTTTTGTTACAGGGCCGTTTTTGCAGCATAACGGCCCTGTAACAAAAACGGCCCCAGGGGCCCAAAACCGGCCCCCAACCATGCGGCCCACCGGGGAATTGCCTGGTGCCCTCAACGGTCAGTCCGGGCCTGACAGGAAGCTGGGGACGGCATAAAGTTGTATGTGTTTAATTGCTGTTAACGTAGTTAGGAAGGCTGAACAGTTCACAAAGTTCAGGGCAGAGTTGTCGATTTCGAATTTGACTTTCATAAAAGGCATGCTTTTGTCTTCCTTTTCCAAGTGAGCTCTGCATTGAATGAAAGCTTGCGGTTTCCATTTGTGGTCATCCTCTCTCCTAACTAGCAGGTGGGAATGCAAATGTTGATTCCAATCTTCCCTTTAAGTCAGTGCCCAGAAGACAGCACCATATGATGTAATTGTAAAATGTACTTGTACTATCAGTTTGTGCGATACCTATGCCCCTTACCTCTCTAGAGGCTTATATGCCCCGCCCAGACCCCCTCTTCCGTAGCCCCCTACCTACGCTCCCTGCCCAGGGCCGCCATGAGCGTAGAGCCACCCTTGCATGGATTGAGCAGTAGGTGCACCCGAGAGCTGCGAAAATCCTGCAAACCTACAGAAGGAAGGTCTTGGATCTCTCGACCATACTCAAGATGGCCACTGAGGTCTAGCGAGACCGGAAGACCTGAGATCTCAAGTCTGCTGAGTTTTCTCAAGACACGGGAGGTTCAAGATTATGAATTTTCACGTGCTGTACATGTAATTTATGTGAAAAAAATCCATATAACTACAATATAATTATTAGTTTATTATTAAATATGTTAATAACCTTTTCTATATTTGAAAATTAACTTTAAAGTGTAAAACAATGTATTTCATTTTATGTAATTCTGTGCACAACTTTTATTAATGTTTATGACAATAATATAAATGTTATACTCTAGGTGGAATTTCCGTATAACTCTTAAGAACAATAATTTTGTATTAATAAAAAAAATAAAACTAATTAAGTATTTAATTGAAAAATTTGGATAATTCTGTAAAAAAAAATAAATTTTGTTCTGCATTTAAAAGAAATATGATAAATTAATGTATATAAATATTTCGGGGTGGAGACAAATAATACAACACTTTGTAGTAAATTTACAATTATAAATAGTTACTAGCCTAGCGCAGTAAATCTACTATAAAGTATAAGAGTCAACCTACATGTGTAGATTTACTGCTGTGTAAATTGACCTTTGTGAATACCCCCCACTGTGTCCCGCAGTGAAAACAAAGTGAATTTCAGATCGAAACAATAGTGTCACAATATAAATTTTTATAAATGCTGTGTGCTACTATTGGGCTCTCATTAACAGTGTTTCGAAGTCTTTTTTTAATTTTATTATTGGCACTACCTTACTGTATTAGGAGGATACAAAAGATTTCTTAAAGAAAAACAGCAAAATAGAGCCATTATACAGTAAGAAATAAACGTATTTGTTTAGAATATTAAACCTCTTGCACCTTTCATTAATTTAAAGTTGGACTATCATCAGAAAATGATCCAGAAAAAGTGTGTACATTTTCTAATTGAACTATAGAACTACAAATCATTTAAGTAGAAATACCATTTATAATATATTTTATTCAGTTTCTTCTTTATGTTTACACACATCAATGAGTTGTTACCTAACAGGGTCACATGAAACGGAAATAAACATGTTAACAAAGCTGCTCACACATAACTCACCCTATTTCTGGGCATTTATTTCACCTAGCATGTAATTTAGGGCCAGAAGTAGGAGCCTTAATACCGGTCGGAAACGGCCGATTTCGGCCGTTTCCGACCGGTATTTGGCTTTTGAGATGTAGGTGGCCTCTGATTTACAGAATCGGTAAATTTACCGATTCGGTAAATATACAGAATCGGTAAAATACCGAATCGGTAAATTTACCGATTCTGTAAATCAATATGTAGGTGGCACTTCACAGAGTGCCACAGGCCCTTTAGGAGTCGGTATTTACCACCCAATCCTATTGGGTGGTAAAATACCGAATTCAGGTGTGCGTGCACATCTGTGCATGCACACCTGTGCCATGTGACACACAGACATGCCCTTAGGGCATGTATGTGTGCCACATGTCACACAAGCCTGTACTTGGGGTGCTAGAGGGTGTCAAAGTGACACCCCCTGCACCCTTGCAGGATTCCGTATTTACCGATTCGGTAAATACCGAATGGGTATTTCCCATTGATTCCTAGTGGCTTCAAGGCTCATAGGAATCAATGGGCAATACCGATTCGGTATTTACCGAATCGGTAAATACCGAATCTTACAGATGCAGTAATTGTGTTTTAAAAATTACCTACATCTGCCTCCTTCTAATTTACCGATTCATAAATACTGAATCGGTAAAATTCGGTATTTATGAATCGGTAAATTAGATTTACCTACATCTAGCCCAAAGTGTCTAGAAACACATGTATTAACATAACACGCGGGAACACCAGGGGCAGTACAACCTTTCTACTTGTAATCACATTAAGGCTACTTTCAGGCACAACTGGACTACTGGTCCACTTGTAATGAGGTTCTCTGTGCAAAATAGCAAAACAAAGAGTTTCTACAGTGTATCTATTGCAAATCAAATACAACTTTATTGGAGCTTGATTACGCAAGTCATCAAAGTACAAATTCATTCTAAACTTGCAAAACATGTAATATAGCCATATATACAAAGTTGAAAATTTGATTCCAATCTGTCAAATTTGTCAGGTTCATAATAGGTCATTTTATAAAACCCAGTTAAAAAGTTAAAATGATTATCTCCTCGAAGTCCTCCGTGCCATGGGGCTAGGCCCCAATTTTTGATGCTGGATTCGCATCTTGTATACGGCCTCTCGTGCCAGGGGGAAACTTGGGGGCGCGCGATCCGAGGAATGGCAGCTGGGATGGGGTAAACGCCAAGGGTGTCCCCTCTCGCCGCGACTATTTGCCCTAGCCATAGAGCCCCTCGCTGTTCGGGTACAAGACATAGAGCATTGGGGTGTCAGGGTGGGGGACACGTGCAATGTCATTTCCCTGAATGCGGATGATGCTTTGTTCTATTTGACCGCTCCCCGGGACGCATTGCCGATACTGCTGCAACACTTAGACCGATTTGGGGAGGTGTCAGGGCTACGACTCAACCACCATAAGTCCCTGATCTTTCCACTGGCTAGGTTGAATTCGGTGCCTCTGGGAGACCTACCAGACTTCGGCCTGCGCTGGGAACTGGAGGGGTTCCGTTATCTTGGCATACGGGTGGCTCTGACGGACGCGCAGGCGTTAGCCCAGAATGTGGATCGTATAATCGCGACTTTACAGCAGTCAGTGTCTTTCTGGAATTCTTTACCACTCTCGTTGATGGGAAGACTCTCCATCGCCAAGATGGTGATGTTTCCTAGGACATTATATGTCCTCCAGAACTCACTGTGTCCACTCCCACCACGAGTCTTCCGCACTATAAATACGCTTCTCATGTCCCTGCTCTGGGCGGGCCGACACAGTGGGTGGCTCTTCACATCATTGTCCGCAGCTACGAGGAGGGGGGCCTTGAAGCCCAGAGCTTCGATCTATATTATTATGCGGCCCAGTTACAACATGTGGCCCATAGGTTTACCGACGCTGACAATTGGAAGACACGCCTCCTCTCTGGTAGGGTAGATATCCAGACTCTGCAGGTTACCCTGATGCAAGGTGGGGGGGCGGACACGTCCCTTCCTTATGTTGTGCGACACACGGCCGCTATATGGCAGCGGTTTGTTGAGAGAGTCTTATGGAGGGCACCCTTTCACAGGGAGCTCCTGATTTGGATACTGGCCCCCTTCATCGATATGGGGCAGTACATGTCCTTTCATTCCTGGAGGTAGGGTGGCTGTGAAGTTCTGGCTGACCTTTACCCTAACAAGTCCTTCCTTACTTATGAGCAGGCAGGAGAGGCCTTTGGCCTTGGACGGGGACAATATCTACACTTCCGGGGACTCCAGGAGGTGGCGAAGGCCACCTGGCCCCAGTACCCAGATGCACCACCACTGACCCACACCTTGGACATCCTCGTTTCCTGCGGCAAGGGGTGTAGGCTGATTTCACTTCTCTATAAGACCATAAAACAGGATTCAACCCCCACCGGTGCCACCGTCTCGGGTAGCCTGGGAGGCGGATCTCGGCGCCCCACTGGACCTGGGACAATGGACTGCATACGTTCCCTCACATGCAAGGTCTCATGCAACGCAAGTTTAGAATGTGATGAGAAGCTGCAGAACGATATAATGGCCTGGCACGTTATGCGTGCGTCGGGGCTGGCAGAAGAGAAGCTCTCCTCACATGACACAACTGAAAGTGGGAGCAGTTGGTTGGACCCTCCCGTTGGGTTTGGGTCTGATGGGGAGTAGGGGGGTGGACCCCAGTGATATTCATCATCTGTATCAGCGCCATGCCTGGTTCCTTTCTCAAGGTACTATTATTGTATGCTTTTGTATCCCTTTCCCATGAGTCCGTTCCCTCCCTGATGCCGCCTGCAGTCCTAAGTGCCGTTAATGAGGTTGTCGATCTGCGTACATCCACTGAATGGATGCCAGTTGTGTTATTTTTTTTTTTACGATGTATTAACTGAAAAAATAAAGTTAAAAAAAAAAGTTACAATGATATAAATGGTTAAAATACTATGAATCTCTTACTAACAAGTAAGGCCCGTATTATAGAAGTAAGCCCTGTCTATCTTTATTTGGTCTTATTAAACTAGGACCCCTAATCTTCCTCCTTCTAATGCATGCCCATAAAAAAGAAGCTAGGGAGAAACATACAAACTGGTTCCGGAGGGTCTTTAAAATATACATGGCCACCATGCATTGATTAAATTTATGGTACCTCAAAATTGGAAGAATAAATCTTTGCCTTTCTGCAGTGTAGTAGTTGCAGAATAATATTAGATGAAGATCTGACTGAGGCGAATAACTTTTGCATGAGCAAGGTGGCAAATCTGAAAATTTGTATCTTTTTTCCGGGTATCCTAACATTAGATGGATTAAATTCATTCGAAAACGTAGAAGGATGATTCTATGCTGGATATTATTAATAGACGTCAGATAATAAAAACCTTCCTCCAGTCTGGGTAGAACTAGATCATAGGCAATAGAGGATTTTTTAGTGCAATTTTGTTTCCCTTCGGGCGCCCTTTGCTCTCTGCAGGAATAGCTCAATCAGCCTTTTCTTTGTGATCTTTCTACATGTCTCCGGGTCCTGGAATAATTTGCTAGGCCCAATGCATTAAGTTGTGTCTCCATATAGTTTAGCCAACCAATTATCTTACAAATATTCCAATGTACAGCTGTCCTTGATAATACGCTGGTTCAGATCCATAGTTGACCTCCGCCAGATCTAAAACCGCAATAAAAGTGGTGCCATTTTAATGCAGTCCCTCAAGTATGGTAACCCCAGTTCGAAATGTAAAATATCATTGGAAGCAAATTGGGGTAGAGATACCTGGTTTTTGAAAAAGGTGTCTTTCAATTGCTGAAGATTTTCAACATTGGCCATCCCCCAGACTCCTGCCCCGTATGTTATAGCAGCCTTGGTTATTGCGGAGTATATCTTTTTAACCGAGTCCAGGGGGCTCGCCCCTAGCTTCTTCGCAAAACGTTTAATACATTGGAGACTCCTTTCCATACTCTGGGCTCTTGCTGCCACTAAGTTAGTCCAAGATGGTTTTTTATTGAAAAGGACTCCTGGGTATGAAAAGCAGTCAAGCACCTCGAACTTCTTTGCTGCCAAATTAAAGTTGGGGTGTTCCTCTCCTCTAGCTGCTCCTGTTATTATTATAAAGGACTTTGATTTGTTTACCTTTAAATCTAGAGAGGCCATAAATGTTGTATAAGCTGTAATTAGGGATTGCAAAGCTATCCCGTTCTGGCCATTAGTACTGCATCATCGGCGTACGCCAATATCGGAAGGGGGCTATGATCGAATTTGGGCACGTCCCGTGGCAGAAAGGTTGGTCTCTACCCCGTTTGTGTATATAGAAAAAAGAAACGGGGCTAGTACGCACCCTTGTCTCACCCCCTTTTCTATCTTAATGGAACGTGTACAATCCCCATTCTTTCCATACCGTACATGAGCAGTGGTATTGGCGTACAGCTGGTGAATAAATGTTATTATCAGTGGATCAATGCCCATCCCCTCCATCAAAGACAACAGCTTCTCGTGTGAAACACAATCAAAGGCTGCGGTCAAATCCATAGAGGCCATTAAGATTTTCCCGCCTTTTCCCTTGGTGTATTTTCCTATGGATAGAGAAAGGTTTAAGCATTGATCCACTGTCCCCATGCCCTTCTGGAACCCATTAAGGGTCTTCATAAAGATGTTATGATTTTCAACCCAATCCTCCAGTCTAGCTAACAGGAGCCGTCCCATAAGCTTGGCAGTGCTGTCAAGGAGAGAAATTGGGTGATAATTCATTGGGGAACCCCGTCACCCTTCTTATATATTGGCACTATTAAGCTCTGCTTCCATGAGAGGGGTGGGCCTTCAATCTGGATGGAATTAAAAACATTAGTTAGCAGAGGGACCCACATATCATAATTCTCCTGGAAGAGATCAATTGGTATGCCATCGGGCCTTGGTGCCTTATCAGGGGCACATAATTCCTGCCCCTTTCTGACCTCTTCTATAGAGAAAACTAGCCCACCCTGAGATACGGCTACAAGACCAAGAGGTGAAGAGATTAAGGTGGACGTGGGACAAAAATTGTTTTTGAAATGTCCTACCATGCATCTTCATCTACATATGAATCTCGGAAGGGGTCTTTAGATTCTTTGAAATAGGGAGCATTCACAATTTTCAGAAAATCCCTACTACTACCCAGGATGGCTCCAAGTTCAAGGTCCTCCCACGCCTGTTCCCTTAAGTTTTTCTCTCTTTTCATTCTCTCTTTCTTATAATCAATAAGCAAAGCTTGTCTCTTTGTAGGATCTCTATGGAGTATTTTTAAAACATTTACGAGGGCTTTTCATGCTTGAGAGCAAGCTGAATCAAACCATCGGATGGTTGGGATATTGTTTGGTGCCTTTGTGCGAGTGAGTGCTTCTTTTAGTTTCATCAGGAGGGCAGTAAACTGAGTTACCAAAAATGTGGGTGGAGGGTTCTCTTCCAAACATAGTATGAATTCTTTTTTGGTTTGGGCTAGAATTGCGGGGAACAAGTTTAGCTTTTGGGCCTGTGACCATTTCAGTTGGTAGCCATTTTTCCTGGTTAGGCACATGCCATCCATTACCAGGTGATGGCCATTTACTTTTGACAAGATGCTTAGTTGGATAAACAGGATGGTGTGGTCACTGTAACAGGAGAACTAAGTGCCCTTATGAACCGCTGTTCCATTTGATGAAGCCGATGCTAAAACAAAATCTATCATGCACTCTAGGGGGTCCATTAGGATATCGGGTGGTGGCACCACAGTGGTGCTGGCGGGGCGGAAAAACGCCATTTTCCACCCACGAGCATCGGGAAACACATCCGCCATATTAGTATAGGAAAACATAGGTCAAATCTCGTCCGCCGCGGAGCGACGCGCACCGCCATCAAAGTGCGCCCGCCACCGCGGCGGAGGGATCCAATGGAGACTCACCACTGTGCGGAATGACGTCCGCCCTGCTCCACAAATTAGGATGGCCCAAACAGGCAGACGCACCGCAGCGGAGACACCGGAAACTCGACAGCGGAGCGCGATAGCAGAGGCCCGGTCCACAGCACCCCGTCACGACCGCCATGGACCCAGCTCTACATGTGTTTCAGGTGCTGTACCTGCTACAGCACTATCATCAAATGGAACGCCGCGTACGACGCCACAGGTTCGCAACTACACAAAAACAACACACAAGACACGGACTGACACAGGGTCCAATTCCACTACAGACACACTGCTGGGGGGTCACAACACATCCACAAGGGCACCCACACATGATCCACCAGCCACCAAGTCACCCCACTGCAGCCGGGAGGACACACATCGACTGCGAACATGCAGCAACCTCCTGGTCCCAGTCACATCACCGCAGCGTTCAACATATGCGCACAATGCAGAAGGCAGGGCCACTCCAAGGCATGGGCAGGGCACAAAGACCACACCACCCCCAACCACACAACACATCAACACACCCCATGAAGTACCAGGCCAGGTGCCCATCCTGCGCACCCCCATGCACAGCAACAAGCAACAAGCACACCAACAGACAAGCACAATGCACCCCCGAGCACCACACAACAAAGAACCAGGGAGACAGCCACTGCAGGAGTGGCTGACAAGGAACACACAACACGAGTGCCACACACACTGAAGGCTGCCAATACTTGCCAGCACATACACACACAAACAAACACACACCCTGGGTGTAGCCACAAACAGAACACACACACAGGGATGCCTGAACAGATGCCTGCACAAAAACCACACACAAACACCACAGGAACACACACAGAACCCCATCAGAAACACACATACCCTGTCAGCCAAACTGGGGAAAGGCAATGGGAGCAGACACACACAACAGGAGTGCACAACCTCATCAATCAGGAACAAAATGCACACAACATACCACAAATCACACAAGAAGTGCACAAGCACAGAACTACACTGCCACATCAAACCAACCACAGATGCACATGAAATAAAAAATAAACAAACACCACAGGACATCAGGGGATGCACATCAGGCAGTGCCAAGGCCACATACACAAAGCACTGTATGCACAACAAGTAGTGTGTGCACAACAAGCACAACAGTTACACACAGACATGACTGACACAACCTCAACACACACAACACCAATCAGCACAGCGCAAATACAACAGCACACCCAGGAAGCGAAGCTATACCACAGCCAAGACACATACATCCAACACAACAACAACAGATGCACCACTAAGGGAAACAAGAGCACAACCATCCTGAACAGAGCACTGGGCAGCACAAACAGCTGACCATTGGGGCAATGTCCAGAGTGTAGCATCACTCTTGGCCCAAGAACTGCACCACAAAGCACAGTCTCACAAATGAAGTGATGTGGAAGCACACACACATGTAAACCAAGGGGACAGCTGACATCAAAGTGAACTAACCTGCATGTCAGTAGTGGACATGTAAGGGGTGTACCATACACAAAATGAGTGAGTGCAGACCCACAATGCGTAGGATACGTGGCACACATAGGGGATGGCATTACACCACACACCCCATGCCATACAGGAGGATAAAAGGCAGCATGTGCCTGCAATGCATGAGAAACACAAATACAATGGCAGTCTGGAGCAGCGGGGCTGCACAGTCTACACAAACACTCTCAAGACACATTGATGATCAAACAAACACAACACTGATGTGCAAGTCACACACTTTACATACTCATAAGTGAGCAAAACAACAAGGAGGAGTCAGACAGAACAGCATGGACACACCAAAACACTGCACAGTGCACAAGAGACAACTTAAGCATGTGCATACAACCATATCCACAGGGAAGGACAATTAAAACAACAAGCACACAACTCCTGGGTGACACATGTGTGTCTATCACAATCCAGGGACACACACACATCCACACCCACTACAAAGTCACACCCTTCACACTGCACACCTCTTGACTACCCAAGAGCACACATCTCCGCCCTGGACCACCTTCCCCTGTTTGCCAGGTGTCCCCCATACAGTGCCATCCTTTGCCTCTTTGACAGGGGTGGCCCCTACAGTGCCCTCCTTTGCCTGTTTGCCAGGGGTGGCCCCTACAGTCCCCTCCTTTGCCTGTTTGCCAGAGGTAGCCCCTACAATGCCCTCCTTTGCCTGTTTGCCAGGGGTAGACCCTACAGTGCCCTCCTCTACCTGCTTCTCTGGGCTCGGAATTGGAGTTGATGTGGCGGGGGAATGTGGCCCTGTGCCCTTCCTAGGTATACCCTTGCGATACAACACCTCCTCAGTGGGCATAGACACTGCACGCTTAGCTCTACGTGAAGTTTTAAGGACAGTAGAGTCCTTCGCTGGTGATGCCTCTGAGGCATGGGAGCCTGATTTCTGCCTCATTGCTATTTCGGCCTTGCTCTTCCCTGACGGGCTCTTGTCTTTGCATTCTGGGGTGACTCTGCCCTTCTGTGGGGATGGTGTCTGTGGGCGGGCACGCTCGGGTTGTGTCTGCTGGGTGCTTCTTGTGCTGTATCGTGACTGTGAGGCATGGGAACCGTGGTCACTATCATCCGATGTGGCCACTGACTGGGGGTAGACAAAGGCACCTGAGCAGGAATGGAAGTATGTGCTTGTTGAAGGGCAGACATCACTGTGGATGACAAAGCCTGGACTGTACTGTGTAGCCCACCCACGTCAGAGTGAATGCCCTCCATGTAGGCAACCGCCTGGCCTAATTTTTTATCATTGTCAATGAAGGCATTGAGCAGGGCTGGCTGGCCCACACAAAGCTGGCGCAGGAGCTCTACAGACTCAGCACTGTGGGCAGCAGGGGGGACAGGTGCAGGCTCAGCGGTGCCAGTTGTGATTGTAACACGTCCCCTCTTACTGACACGGGCAGCACCAGAGAAGTTAATGGGAGGGTGGCCACTGGCCGCTGTGTGGTAAACGATGATGCAGAGTCCCCATTCACTGTGCCTGCCAACATGGATGCATCACCGCTGGCATCAGTTGATGTTGTACTCTGTGTCTCAGGCACGGATTCCTCCTGTATACTCCGGTCCCCTTCAGATGCGCTGGTGAGCTCTGTGTCACTGGCCTCCGGTGCAGCTGTAGTGCTACTCTCGCCACAACTGGTTTCTGGCTCCTGTTCCTCCGTGTCCACTGGCGATTCTGTATGAGAGAGATGCAGGGTTGTGTTAGTGTCATCAGCAGGACAAAGCATTCCAATCAATGCAGTACAGGAGATGCCCAAATCAACATGGTGACCACCACACCCTGCAATCACATTGCAGAAACACACTACATAAACCACAACAGTGCCTGAAAACCTGAATACCTGCCATTACAGAGCCATGTTGAGGCCACACAGCACAACACCGTGCCCGTTCATGAAGTGTAACAAACACACAACTTGCCGTGCCCACACCTAGGGACATGATGTGGGGACAACACTTATGACCACTGACAGACCCTGAGGGAACAGGAGGGGGACAGCACACACCCCCATTAGGACATGACAGTACACAATGGCAAGTAGGCCATACCAAGCACCATGTGGTACTCTGGGGCACCTTGTTGTCAGGTGTGAGGGCCTCACCGATCATGGTGCATGCAAAGTAGGCAAACATGAAGTCACACTCAGATAGTGGACACTGCTGTTCACCCCCTAAAAGATTCCCTACACTATCCCAATGCTGAACGACCATGTAGATCCTAACACATCTGGCTATGGGAAAGCACAGCAGGGAGGATCACCTTTGTAAGGCCACTTTGGAACAATGCATGACACTGGCACCCATTCCAACAGCCACTCACATGACACAGCACAGCACCACCCCATGAACATCACATGGCCCACTGCTGCCAGAGGCCCTGTACACATGCATCTGCTCCCAGCCAAAGTCACCCTCCCAAATAGTCACCCCTGCCTTGCTGACAATGTTTCTTCAAACGTGCATCCAGCTCAGGATGAGTCACTGCCACTATGCGGCCCATCAGTGGTGTCTTGTTGCGCCGTGCTAAACGCCCAGTGCGTGGTAGCAGCCCCACTGTCATCTCTGCCACGTTCTTTGCCAGCCTACTTATGTCGTCCCACCTCTTGTGGCAGTGGGTGCGTCATTGGTTGGATACCCCCAGGGCTTGCACCTTTGCTGCAATGGCCCTCCACAAGGCTTTACTCTAGTGTACCTTGATCTGCAGGTATGGGAGTAAAGAAGGGGAAATGATCAGTGACACAGTGTCATGTACCAACATCTATCAGTACAGTAGCAAGACACAGACTGATGAACAGTTGTAATCTCCATCCATCCCAAACTGGGGGACACCTCACAAGGGCACCCTGCATGGGCCAAACAGATGTGATTGCATGCATTCATGAGTGCGTACAGGGTCCCTCATAATCTCATACACATGCAGGATGACTGCACTGAACCCCCTCAGTGGCTTGAACACATCTCCTGTCGCATGCATGTCAGCCACAACATACATCACATATCAACCTGTGTCTTTGTGTAGAATCACTGAGCATGTACTGTGAACATATGTGTTTGTAATGTGTGTGTCCTCGGGGAACATGGACTCACCAACAAAATAGCCATCTACACAAGTGTGGTCGTGTGCAATTACACAGGCCTGAGCTGGTGCATATCTTCATTTCGGTGTGAATGAACACGAGGAAGGCCCCAGTAAGTGCAGTGAAGTGATCTCGTCTTGGTGGGGGTGCACTGGGCATAGTCTCTATGTTCACACTGAGTCGGACAACAGGGGCACACAGAGACAATCAACCAAGCATGTACTCTCCTGACACCTGCATGTCTAACATCCTGTGGCTCTGTATGGCTGACGATGTAACACACTCCACTCAGACATACAACTGCAGGCAGATAAAACCGTGACATTGAGACACACACACTCCCTCGACCTGGAGACAGCCTGTTTGTCAGTGTATGACACAACCCCACACCCTCAGGCATTTACTGCAGCAGCACAACTACATGTCTGCCCCCCCTGCCCTACATCTCCCTCTATGATGACTTACCACTACATTGGGGCCACCATACAGCCTTGGGTACTGTGCCAGCACCTCGTCCACAAGGACCTCCAGCTCCTCGCTTGTGAATGGACTGGCACTGATCTTTTCTGTCCTTGCCATCCCTGTTGACATGGAACACCTGTGGTGGAAGTGAGTGGTGAGGAGTCTCAGGCAGCAGTCACTTGAGGCAGCAGCAGGAGAGGGTACCAGGCAGCAGTCTCTTGAGGCAGCAGCAGGAGAGGGTCCCAGGCAGCAGTCTCTTGAGGCAGCAGCAGGAGAGGGTCCCAGGCAGCAGTCACTTGAGGCAGCAGCAGGAGAGGGTCCCAGGCAGCAGTCACTTGAGGCAGAAGAAGGAGAGGGTCCCAGGCAGCAGTCACTTGAGGCAGCAGGATGAGAGTTCCCAGGCAGCAGTCTCTTGATGCAGCAGCAGGAGAGGGTCCCACACACCAGTCACTGTGAGCAGTGGAAATGCGAGGCTAACTCCCACTGATTTATAGCCCCCTGGGGTCATTTCTTAGGTGTCAAGTTGCAACAATTGGTTGCCCATATCAGCCTCTTTCAAAAGCAACCAATGACCGCCTCCGCGGTGGCGGTGCATGCCTTCCGCGATTTTCAAAACTGCATCATGCCACCGCAATCATCGCTCCTATTGGCTATAGGCAATGCTCCATGGCGGTGATGCACCGCAGGGGCCTGGGGTGCGCTACTGCGATGGTGCATCTTTCAAAAGCATCCAATGACCGCATCGAATGACCGCCTCCGCGGTGGCGAAGCACGCCTTCCGCGATTTTCAAAAATGCATCATGCCACTACAATCATCGCTCCTATTGGCTGTAGGCCATGGCCAGGCGGTAGCTACCGCGATTTGGGTGGAGGAGCATGCCCACCGCCATCTACCCATGTCTCCATGCCAATGGCTACAGCTCTTGTGAAGGGGTGGTGCTGGTGTCACACCGCAGGGGCCAGGCGGTAGCTACTGCGATTTGGGTGGCGGAGCATGCTCACCACCATCTACCCATGTCTCCATGCCAATGGCTACCGTACTTGTGAAGGGGGTGGGGCTGGTGTCACACCGCCGGGGCCAGGCGGTAGCTACCACGATTTGGGGCACATGCAATGGCAATGTCCATTGTGACCACTGCATCAATACACAGCAGCAACATGGTTAAGGGCACATCATTGTGGACGCAATGGCATTATTCAATATGATCCACAGGTGTACGCACATGCCATCGTTGGGTATGTCTGACATACATTGGTCTGTGTTCCCTGCCATGTCACTTATGCATTTGATGGTTGATGATGCTTGACAGTGTTAAGGTGGACTCAACAATGTGTAATCAATCAATGTGTTGTGGGTCAGTGCTGACCTTGGCAAGGCTTGTCTCACTGAATGGTGTTGTTACTTACTTGTGCTTTTATATCTGCTCATGCACACAACTGACAGTTTGCTGCCTCCTGTGGTCATTGTGTTGTTGATGTGTGCCAAGCTTACATGATGCATTGAGGTGTGACAGGTACAGCAGATGGGTATGAGACAGTCATGTTCTTTTTACACACATCGGTGGATGTTACGCTACAAGGTGTGCGCATGTGAAATGTGGGGTTCAGTATGTGTGCATTCACATTGACCTATGTGTTGTTTGCGGCACTTGTGTATGGTAAATGGAGAGGTGTGCCCTCTGTGTGTCTCAAATGTCCACCCATGGAACCGGGTGTGCCACGCATTTCTCATGGCAGTCTTTGTTTTTCTGTGACATCCTAACGGGATGTGCTGTGGCCATCTCATGATGGTTGTCCTTGACATGTGTCCATTCACATCTCAGCTAGGAGGATGCCTAATCTCATACATCACCTGACACTGCTGGAGGACATGGAGGATGTTGCGATCATTCGCAAATTCCGCCTCAACAGACCGACAATGAAGACCCTTTGTGATCTGTTGGAGTCCCACCTGCAGCCTCGTCGCCACTACCCAACAGCATTCACACCAACATACAAAATGATGGCAACCCTCCATTTCTTTGCAACTGGTTCCTTCCAGGAGACTGTGGCCAGCGCTGCCGGGATGTCGCAACCCATGTTTAGCCTGGTGCTGAGGGATGTTCTGGCAGCCATGATGATATATAAGGATAGATACATACATTTCCCCAGGGGCGCAGAATTGGACAGTGTGAAGGGTGACTTCTATCCCCTTGGTCACATCCCCCACGTTGTGGGTGCCATCGAATGCACCCATGTTGGTCTGGTGCCACCAAAGGTGAGTGAGCACATTTTAGGAACCATAAACATTATCACTCGATCAATGTACAGGTGGTATGCCTTACAGACATGACCATATCGCATGTGTGTGCAAGATTCCCCGGCTCAGCCCATGACTCGTACATCCTGAGGAACAGCATTGTGCCCCGGGTGATGGCAAATCTGCTTCTAGAGCGTGCTTGGATTGTGGGTGAGTATGCCTAGTGATATGGCGTGCTGTGTGTGTGTCCTGCTGCCCTCTGCCTGTGGCACATTGCAATGTGTGTTTGTCATTCCTAGGTGACTCCGCATATCCCAGCCGGCTGCTAAGCCCACTACGGAATCCCAGGACCCCGGCTGACATCAAGTACAATGAGGCCCATGGCCGGACCTGTTGTGTCATTGAACTGACTTTTGGCCTGCTCAAGTCAAGATTCCACTGCCTTGACGGGACTGAAGGTGCACTGTCATACTCGCCTGGGAAGGTCTGCAAGATCGCTGTGGCATGCTGTATGCTCCACAACATGGCCATTCACAATGGAATTCCCCTGCTTCTGGACAATGGTGAGGACCCAAGGCCACCGCCTGCTCAAGGACCTGAGTCCAGTGATGAGGACAGTGGAGAGGAGGAAGGAGTTGACATGTGTCAACAGCTCATCACCCACTACTTCACTTGAAGGTGTGTTACGAACTACAACTAGTACATTGTCTGGTGTGATTGCTGTTGTTGTGAAGGGCTATGTGTGGATGGTACAGATAGGCACATGTGGAGTCACCTGTGTGTGGAAATGTGGCAGTGACATTACACCTGTGAACGTATACGCAACTCTGTTTGTTGACACGTGTTGCACATTGTGTTGTCTGCCTGTTGACTTGTGTAGATGGTTGGTGTAGTGAAATGTCTGTGATGCCACACTCACGCCATTGACTATTGTTCTGTTGTGTCTCCCTAGGTCCCTCGAAATTTTCCAGACCTACGTACTGTACATCTTTTGGCATACATTATGGACATTTTGAACAGTGGAAATATTGCACTAAAGACAAATCAACGCCAATTGAAGTGTGTAAGGTATTTTATTTACAAAGTTGACATGTAAGGGGTGCGGGCAGATTTACATGAAGGTGGTGATGGAGCAGTGAGTTGGTAGTCATGGTAAATGAGATGTAAGAGTACACACCACAAAGATGTGGTGACCCAGTCCAACAGACAGGTGCCATTCACAAGGCAGTATGGGGAAGGACAGTCCAAACAGTCAATGCAGTGCGGAAGAGGGTTGCCATCAGGGCTGGCTCCGTGACTGGCGTTTGACTGGTGCTTTGCCACCAGAGACTCCCAGGCTCTTCTTTGGAAGTCCCCTTGCTCGCTTGGTCGGGGGGCCCCTGCTGCTGGGCCAGCGGCGTCTAAGGACTCACCCCTCTCTGTGGCCGCAGGGGAGAATGGTGCACTGTCATCCTGCAGCACAACAGAGGGGGGAGGTGCTGTTTGGGACGCAGGCCTGTCTCTCAGTAACGCCACTTGCTGGCCCATGAGGACCACCATTTGTCCAAGGCGGATGTCAATGAACCTCATCAGCAGGATGAGCTCACGTAATAGTTCGTCAGACCGGCCACTTTGTCCCTGGACCTGTTCGTAGGCACTGATGGCTCTGGTGAAGTGGTCTGTGGGTGACCCTGGCCCTACCCCCGTCCTGCTGCCACGAACCTGTTGCCTCGCCACTGTTGGACCACGCACACTGACCATGCCGTCCACAGTTGTTAGTATGGGCTGGTTATCCCCTGGGACAGGGAGGGTGCTGCAGGTGGCACTGGTGGTGGTGGTGAAGGTGATGGCGGCGGTGGAGGCACAGGCCGTAACTGCAGGGGTCTGCTGTGCAGTTGTTGTTGCAGCAGACGTGGTGGTGGGTAGGATGTGGGCCTGGGACCTGTCGCTCCCTGGCACATCAGATGGGCCGGCCTGGAGCTCATCGTCCAGAGAATCCTGGGCGTCTACATCCGAAAGTCCATGTACGGGGGTGGAGACCGGCTTTGCTGGTCAGTGTTGTTGTTCTCCGCAGTGAGTTGTTCGTCACTTGTGGATTAGATGGGGAATGGTCAGTGTTGTGCACTGTGCAAGTTTTCTGTTAGCTGCGTGTCATCCAATGTCTGTACACTACACAATTGATTGATCTTCACTATTTTTAATAGGTGCAATAATGAGCCTCATTACATGATGCAGTGGTACATCAATTACTGGTAAATGTCAGGTATCGATGCATTGCATGCAATTTGTGCTGTGTGTAGTGATGCAGGCCTCACTCCCCTCAACAGCAAGCCCAGTGTAGATGGCTACCTACCTGTTAGTTTGTTTGCTGGACAGTGCAATGGCTTCCAGGGGCTCCTGGGTGGGAGGGAGTGCTCCATGTTGCTCAGGTGTGGGACAGAGGGCATGGTGGGAGTAGTAGTGCAGGCATCCCTCCCCAAACAGGCCAGAAGCAAGATGGCTATATACCTGTAAGTTTGTTTGGTGTACTGCAATGGCTTCCAGGGGCTCCTGGGTGGGGGAGTGCTCTATCCTGCTGGGGTGTGGGACGGGGGGCATGGTGGGAGTAGTAGTGCAGGCCTCCCTCCCCCAAACAGGCCTCACAAGCAAGATGGCTACCTACCTGTTAGGTGAGTGTAAAAAATGCAATGGCTGACACATGCTTCTGGGTGGGGTGGAGGATGGATCCATCGTGCTGGGCTGTGGGACAGGGGGCATGGTGGGAGTGGCGATACAGGCCTCCCTCCCCCACGCAGTCCTCCCTGGCAAGATGGCTACCTACCTGTTAGGTGAGGGTAAACAATGCAATGGGGATTTGATTGTGCAGGAAAGTAGATATCAATGTGTTGTTTGTACTTACCAGCCTCCACTCCCCCGGATACTCCTGTGAGACTCTCAGGATGCAGTATAGCAAGCACCTTCTCCTCCCATGGTGTGAATGTTTTCTGTGGGATGGGAGGGCCACTGCCAGTCTGGTTAGCCAGCTCCCAGGTCTTGCTCCTCCTCTCTTTGATAACCCTCTTGAGATAATGCCACCGCTTCATGATTTCCTTCTTGGATCGTGGGGTGGTCCCTACTGAATTGACCCTTTGTACTATCCTTTCCCACATTTGAGTCCTTGTGGCTAATAGTGTCTGTTGGACCAGGCTACCAAACAGTTGGGCTTCCACTCTGACTATCTCATTGACCATGACTGTCAACGCACTCTCTGTGCATTTGGGCATTTTCTGTGATGCCATGGTGTGTGGTGTTTGAAGGATTTGTAGGTGTAGGGGTGTAGGTGGTGGGTGTGGAGTTTTTGTGTGAGGTGTGTTATGTGCTGGGGGATTGTTTGTGCTGGTGGTGGTGGTGGTGGTGGGTTTGCTGTGTTGTCTTGCCTCTCCTGTCAGGTCTGGTGTATGCCCTTCTCTGCTGGAGTGTTGCAAAAGATTGTGGTCAGTGAAGGGGCTGGTTTTATACTCAGCTGTGTGGGTGTGTACAAATGGGGTTTTGCTGTCAGGTGTGTTGTGGGAGTTGTCCTGGAAATTGTATGTTTTTGTTTGGCATTTATTTATTTAATTGGTATGTGTTTTGTGTATTTGGGGGCATGGCTACTTTGATTTGTGCAATGTTTGGCATTGCTGCTGTGTTTTTGCATCGTCCGCCATGTTTTTGGAGGATCGTCCGCTGCGGTGGCCATGCTGCAGCTCTTCCGCTCACTCTACCACTGGATTTGAGATAGCCTGACTGATGAGGATTATGAATCCAAAAAGGTCCCAGGATGCTTGTTTCCGGTCCAGGGAAGACATGGCTTGGCAGTTCGGGCTGGACTGTTCCCATGAGGCACAGGGTCAGACTGATTTGCAAATGGCCATGCATGAACTGGGGTGGTGGAGTGAGCTAAAGAATGGTGGTGGATTAAACCCAGATCAGTTGACTGGGAGTGAGTGTTTTATTTGCTCAAACGCACCGTCCATCATCCCCTTTGGTGTCACTTTGTTCGCCCTAAGTTGGGAGGGTATGCCCAGACGTGGGTCCCTTGCTCACTCTACCACTGGATTCAAGATTGCCTGGCTGATGAGGATTATGAATCCGAAACCGGTCCCAGGATGCTTGTTTCAGGTCCAGGGAAGACATGGCTTGGCAGTTCGGGCTGGACTGTTCCCATGAGACACAGGGTCAGACTGATTTGCATATGGCCATGTCTGAACTGGGGTGGTGGAGTTGATGGAGCAAGGATTCGCACGTAAAGCGACTTGCTCTCTTTCATGAACCTCGTTAACTTATAATTGTATTAATCAATCCTGTTTGTCAATAATGTTTCACTTTTTCCAGTACACGCGGGTGTCCCAGAGACGCTTGCCTATGTGTCTACTAATCTTAATCACGCTTGATTATGTCGCTCATGCGCATTGTAGCTAAAAATGGCCGCTTGTCTCTAAACACACTTTCTGCTTGCCCATGCCGCTTTGCAATTCTATCTATTTCTGCTTAACTCTTAACCGCTATAGTTATTATGAAGTAAGGGGTGCAGTGTAGATTATCATGGTATACAGTGTATTCATTTTTTCTGTGTTTCTAATTTGTTTTCGCTTACTTTCCATGTACCGCGTATCTGGGGCCTGGGAGTGGGGAGCAGCGCCATCTTTGAAACACATCACGACCCCGTCATGTGATGAGGGAGTAGTCAACTGCGCAGAAGCAATACCCCGCCAGCTGGCTGCTGAGGCTGGGATGCTCATGAGAAAATGAACTGTGACCTGACCAGGGGAGCCGAGCTGTACATGAAATTGAAACATATTGATACATTACTGTGTGCCCTATTGTCCTCTTCTACACGTATGCCTGGGAACTGGAATGTAAGGGGTGGGTACTTGAAAATACATATTAATTATGGGAACCCAGAATTTTAGGTGGTGACAATGACCTAACCACCTCTCCTGACCAATCGTAAGCTGGGACCCTGTCACTTGTAACATTTGTGGGTGGTCTAGGGACCCGAAAAGAGTATAACTAGCCTAGTTTAGCTAGGGAAAATTGTCCGACTTGTCCGAATAGCTGACCTGTCACCGACCCCACGACACTATAGGTGATTGATACAGAGAGCTACGGAGGCCTCTGTCCGAATTTTCCGCAAACTCCAAGGGGTGGAAATAGTCTTAAGTGCGGTCGAAGCAATTTGCTGGGAGATTCGAGAACCCAATCGGGGTTACTGGCGGATTCTGTGCAGTGAGGGGGTAGCGCAGGCGTTGCATCCGAAGCTGCAGGTGTTGGTCGTGCCCTTTCGGAGAGCCCAGTCCTGACCCAAGCCCTGAGGGGTATCCTGTCCTGATTTTCCGTGAGCTGTACCTGCTCACCTACTGGCATCCTAAATCCTTGAGGGTCCTTGTCCTCGTCCCTTCCGAGCTGACCCGTGGCCAGGGTTAGTCCTCATTCCTGTCCTAGGTAAATATATACCTGTGGGTGTTCGTCTTTCTATCCACCTTCCTCCTACTCTTCCAATAAAGCCTCTATGCCCATGATATTCTTCTTGTTCTCTCTAATGTCGCATTTGCAAACTGTTCATTAGTATGTTCCATTTTTTCCCCTTTTCCTGTAGGGAATAATTGAAACTGTTTTTGCTTGAATAGTGTGATGAACATTATTGATGTTTAGGATCTAAGTTTAGGTTATTAAATAGACTAAGATTAGGGTTTGAATCACTTATTGGTTTTTTTAGAATTCACTGACTAATGTGTTTTAAACTTACCTTCCCAAGTATAAAACTGAAACTGAATAGCATGTTCCCTGTTACCCTTACCCAGTAGATTTTCCACTCGCACTCAAATGGTGCTTGCCCTTATCCATAGTTATATTATTGTGGTAATCTTGATCATTGATGTTCTGATTTGCATCAGTCTTATTCTCCTGTCACTTTGAATTTTACTTCTATATAAAAATCCTTAAAACCCTTCAGGTGTCTGTGGTCATTGAAGACTTACAAAGTGTTATTACATGAATAGAATAAATGTTTAAATTTATCTTGTCACTTGTCCTCTACTAGTCCTGATCCGTCAGGAAGAGTAAGTACCTGTGGTAAGTCAGGAGCCATGGTAATAGTGTTAAAGAAGACACTTATAAAGTACTGATAGTGGTGTGTATACTCGCCCGACTCATAAATTAGTGTCATAATCACGTCATGGGCCCAAGTGCGTGAAAATCTGGTAAACTCAAGAGTCGGGTGACCGGCGCGCTCTATCAGAGTGAGCTAAAGAATGGTGGTGTATTAAACCCAGATCAGTTGACTGGGGGTGAGTGTTTGATTTGCTCAAACGCTCCATCCATCATCCCCTTTGGTATCGCTTTGTTGGCCCTAAGTTGGCAGGGTATGCCGAGATGTGGGTCCCTTGCTCACTCTACCACTGGATTCAAGATAGCCTGGCTGATGAGGATTATGAATCCGAAACCGGTCCCAGGATGCTTGTTTGTGGTCCAGGGAAGACATGGCTTGGCAGTTCGGGCTGGACTGTTCTCATGAGGCACAGGGTCAGACTGATTTGCATATGGCCATGTCTGAACTGGGGTGGTGGAGTGAGCTAAAGAATGGTGGTGGAGTAAACCCAGATCAGTTGACTGGGGGTGAGTGTTTGATTTGCTCAAACGCTCCGTCCATCATCCCCTTTGGTATCGCTTTGTTCGCCCCCAGTTGGCAGGGTATGCCGAGACGTGGCTTCCTTGCTCACTCTGCCACTGGATTCAAGATAGACTGGCTGATGAGGATTATGAATCCGAAACCGGTCCCAGGATGCTTGTTTCCGGTCCAGGGAAGACATGGCTTGGCAGTTTGGGCTGGACTGTTCCCATGAGTCAGAGGGTCAGCCTGATTTGCATATGGCCATGTCTGAACTGGGGTGGTGGAGTGAGCTAAAGAATGGTGGTGGATTAAACCCAGATCACAGGGGGTGAGTGTTTGATATGCTCAAACGCTCCGTCCATCATCCCCATTGGTATCGCTTTGTTCACCCTAAGTTGGCAGGGTATGCCCAGACGTGGGTCCCTTGCTCACTCTACAACTGGATTCAAGAAAGACTGGCTGATGAGGATTATGAATCTGAAACCGGTCCCAGGATGCTTGTTTCCGGTCCAGGGAAGACATGGCTGGGCAGCACAGGCTGGACTGTTCCCATGAGGCACAGGGTCAGACTGATTTGCATGTGGCCATGTCTGAACTGGGGTGGTGGAGTGAGCTAAAGAATGGTGGTGGAGTAAACCCAGATCAGTTGACTGGGGGTGAGTGTTTGATTTGCTCAAACGCTCCGTCCATCATCCCCTTTGGTATCGCTTTGTTCGCCCCCAGTTGGCAGGGTATGCCGAGACGTGGCTTCCTTGCTCACTCTGCCACTGGATTCAAGATAGACTGGCTGATGAGGATTATGAATCCGAAACCGGTCTCAGGATGCTTGTTTCCGGTCCAGGGAAGACATGGCTTGGCATTTCGGGCCGGACTGTTCCCATGAGTCAGAGGGTCAGCCTGATTTGCATATGGCCATGTCTGAACTGGGGTGGTGGAGTGAGCTAAAGAATGGTGGTGGATTAAACCCAGATCAGTTGACTGGGGGGGAGTGTTTTATCGCTCTCCCATTCACTGCAGTGTGCAACCCCGGCGGTCGGTAACAGCGGATCATACCCCGGGACCATCGGGGATATACTAATTTCCCATGCGGTGTCTCCGCTTTGCTTGCGGCAGGTTGTAGCATTTCAGCTGTTTTTCCGACCGCCGCGGTCGGTTTTTGGTCGTCACCGCCCGCGTTGAGCATTTTTTGTTAGTCCACTACCACTGTGGTAGGTCTTTTTTGGCAGTTGTTCCTCATTTTGGCCACAGGTTTGACCGCGGTCCCGGCAGGTGGTTGTTTCCCACCCCCATGGCGGTCGGGAAGGTTTTCCGCCCGACATCCTAATGGGGCCCTAGGTTTCCCCTTCTGAAAGTGCTCCCTAGGTCTCCTTCTCTTACTTAATTTATTATGCCCAAATTCCACTTATGTAATAATCTGTTTAAAGATTCACAGTACTCATTATGTATGAAATGACGTAGAAGGTTTCCATGAGGGTCCTCTAGTCCACATACCATGGTCCCATTATATTTACATAGACAGATGTTAAAATCCCCCACCCATATAAGATTTACATGACCCCTGATTTTAGCTGTAAACTGTTTCTCTAACTTGATTGCTAAAGTGTCTACCACTACCTTCATATTACTCCCAAAGTAATTATTATAATAATTAATGATTAACCAGGTGTCATCTTTTCTATTAACAATTTGGAAGAGTTGAAAGTGGCTATTCATAGAGCCAACTTGCCTTAGTTGGTAGGGTGTAGAGTTCGCAATTTGGGTTAGTAGCCCCCCGTTCGCCCTCCCAGATGCCGATGGAATTGCTGGGGTATGAAAGCTACAAAACCCATGAGAAAAGACTGGGTCTATGGCCCAAGTCTCCTGGAAAGATATAATCTCCAATGACTGCCACAGGGCTTGCTAATCGTGATGTCCTATTCCATAATGCCATGGTGGGCCTACTTTCCTCTACAGTGGTCAGCGGTAGTGCAATATTCGTATCACTCTCCTGACTGCTTGAAGTACGAATTGCTACTAAGCTAGGCCTCTCTAAAACTAGTGCGGTGATGGTTTCACCTGAAGCTTTAACACCGGGAAAACCAAAGTAGATTCTCTCCCAGATGGTGCAGGTGGAGGATTTAGGCAGTTGCACAGCTCCAGATCTGAGAGGTGTAAATCTGTTCGGCAGCCTTAACCCTAAGCTAGTATTGGAGACTTTGCTATCTTTCGGGCCTGCAAATACTGGAATTCTGCTGTTCCTATAATCCCTATGTGGCTTTACACTCTGGTTATTAAAATGATCCAGTGGTAGGGGAATAATCTGTGAAATCCTTGGGGAGAATCTATGAAGGTTATCTAAGAGGGAAGGTCCTGTATAAGCATTATTAAAGTTAATAACCGCACAGTCACCAGTAAAAGATTTTCTTGTGCAGCCCACCCAGTCCATTATCCTGGCCATGATGATTTTTGTGGTCAGTTGATAACTCCTCATTTGCAAACCCTTGAGTTTGGCTATTAGCCAATGAAGATATTTGTCCATTAGCTGTCTTGTGGATTCACTCTGATGCTCTTGAAGGGGAGGTATATTAGCCAAGACCAATGCCAGTGGAGCTGCTGCTGGCAGAAGATGGAGAAATTAATGTGATTGGTTGTCTAATGCTCCTGTATACATCTCGCAGGAACCGGATCCTTGTTTAGTCCCTCCTAATTCCTCTTGGGCTGTTGGTGCCTGCCGCAGTAAGGCCCTTTCACTCTTCTCTTGGAGATTTTGAGAATCCTTTTATGTATTTAGATTGGGAGCACCTGTTAGGGGCAGTGCTGAGGCTGTGATATTAACAGCCAGTAGGGTTGATGTAGATGGTTGCAGACCTTTATTCAATTGAGTTGAATTACTGCCTCTAGGTATTTTCTGAATGGAGTCTCTGAAAGGGGGGGGCTCAAGATATTAGTATGCAATACTGTGACTCTAGGTCGGCCAGCCTATTTTCAATTTGAGACAGTTTAGTTAGAATGGGATCCATTATAGCTGTCAGCCTTTTAGTCACTTCAGTCCAGAAGGACTCATCTGGGGGTACTTGGAGCAATGATGGACTGTCCAACACTATAGGGGCTGGTGTTATAATGTTTGTTTTTGTCGCCCTAGTTTTGGGGGCTTTAGGTCTAATAACACAAGTGTTTTTGGGTTGCTTTTTCTTCGTGTTTGTACTACCCCCTGTTCTAGTTCGCTTAGCTAGTGGATTAGGCGTAAGCTCCTTTCGGGATGTATTTATGGGAGAGATTTCTGTCCCCCTCCTTGGTGTGGCCTGAACATTTGAATTTGGAGGGCTAGACCCGTGTTGGCCTGGTGGGAGATCAAGATTTACCCCTAGATGAAAAAGATGCAGCTCTATTGATAGGCGCTTTTCAGTTAGCTCTATTTCGTGTGTAAGAACACTTGCCGCTCTAATCAAGGATGAGTCCAAGGTCGAACCTACCTCTCCTGTGTTCTTGTCCCCCAGGGCCCTTCTTTTTGACATACTTTCAACAGAATGAAACAGTACCTGTCAGTTGCGCTGGAGTTAGAGGGTGGGCCCGACCCAGCCTCCTCCGGGCTCCTCCGGGCGTGGACGGGCCCACCCTTGACTGGGGCGCATCCCCGTGCGAGTCCCGCATCACGGACGGCGTTCAGTTTAAATAGTGCGTTCTTGTGCTGTGCAGAATTGGAGTTGTGGTCCTGAAGTGCCCAGAGGGGAGAAACCAAAAGAAAGCACCCAGCGCGAAGAAAACGAGCGGGACCAGCAGCTACAACATGCCACGGGCCGGCGTTCAGTTTAAAAAGCGCGTCCTCGCGCTGTGCAGGCTGAGAGTAGTGGTCCTGAAGTGCCCAGCGGGGAGAAACCAGCAGAAAGCGCCCAAAAAACCAGCGGGGGCCAGCAGCTAGAAACACATATATTAACATACCACCCGGGAACACCAGGTGCAGTACAACCTTTCAACTTGTAATCACATTATGACTACTTTCAGGCAAAACAGGACTACTGGTCCACTTGTAATAAGGTTCTCTGTGCAAAATAGCAAAACTAAGAGTTTCTACAGTGTATCTATTTGTAATTGCACAACAAGGGTGTTTAAATCAGTGCATGCCCCTTAGCACACCCCTTGAGGCAGGAAGATGGAACGCTCCACCTTGATGCCCACCATAAGTGATAATACATGGAAGATGGGCGCCAAAAACACAGGTGGTGCAAGGATTATAAGGAAACATGGAAAGCTCCAAAAACTGCCTCCAGGAAGTGGATTTCCTAAAAGCCCCAACTGATTAAAATTAAATTTAAAAAACTGTATTTCCTCCTGTAAAACCAAATACATAATTCATATAGAATGTAGGCATGGGCGGAAAATCCGTTCCGCTCGCGGATTTTGCGGATTTTCGGGAAATCCGCAATCCGCGAGATTTGCGAATCTCCCGCAAAATCCGCAAATCCGCGAGCAGCGGATTTTGCTCGCACTGCTCGCACTGTTCGCGTGAGTTCGCGTGAGTTCGCTCCCCGCGAATAAGTGCAAAATTGCAGAAATACGATTTTAGCAAAACTGAAAGTAACTACTTACCAGGTTCAAAAGTTCAGGCTCATCATTAGTAGCCATTTCCTGTAGTGCTTCCTGAGGGGCCCCTCCAGAGTTCAGTTGCCAGTTGAAACTATTATGTGACCCTGCTCTGAACCTCAGAATAGTTACACATATGCCACAAAGGTCCTGAATTACAGCTAAGGGAGACAAGCAGGAGCCAGGCTGGAAGTTAAAATCCATTAATCAGCCCCTAATTCATTATTGTCAGTTGGGGCAGGGCAGGTGTTGTAACTAATTTTGCAACAATGAAAGCACTTAGCAAGTGCAAAAGATCACTAATCAGGGCGCACTAAGGAAGCAGGTGCCAACTAAAAAAATATTCTGTGACACATTAATCAGCCCCAAATTAATTCAGGTCACTTGAGGCAGGGAAGGTGTGCTTTGCTTTGCCGAAAATAATGTACACTGGACAACCAGAGGGTGTGGTGATGAAACAGAGGGTGGCATGGGTGGGCCAGAGGGTGGCATGAGTAGTCAGAGAGTGGCAGTGGTGACAGAGAGTGGCAGTGATGAAGAAGAGCGTCCCAAACAGGCTGGACACGTAGAAACAACAAGTTCGCGAAACTTGCGACCCGACAGGTAAGTTCGCAATTTGCGAAAGTGTACAAAACCCTCGCGAACTGGCAGAAACACGGGCGAACACAAAAAAAAAAAATCCGCAAATTCGCGGGAATTCGCGGATTTTGCGGATTGCGAATCCGCAAATCCGCAAAATTCGCGAACGCGAGATCCGCAAAATTCGCTCATGCTTAATAGAATGATCAGAGGTCGATATATAATTGTTCAAAAGTGGAGTGTGTCTTAATTAATGTGCACAAATAGCAAAAGATGTTTCACAGGTGTCAAAGTGGAACCCTGTATCCAAATAATTAGAACTGTACCCCAAAATTCAAAAACCCACATTTACCTCAGGAAGTTCCCTTCAGGTTGATCTTGCATTAAAGAGTCCCTTGCTAAACATCAGTTTACCGGAGTATCATAAATAACTGGGACCCCTCAGTAATTGAGTTGTAAATCAGGGGAAGAGTTAAAGGGTTTTATTACAGGAATCTCAAAGTCAGGTAGTAGAGAACAAATGATTGAATTTCCATGAAGACTGGAAGGTAAAGTTATACAGAGTAGTTAAAATCAGAACAATTCTAAGTCTCAAATGAGCAGCAAAATCAAGAAAAGGTCGGGCAGCAATCCCTAATAAGCAAATTCAAAATCTCTAAAAGTGTGTCTCAGCCAGGGGAGGCTCCTCCGTTAGGGCGGAGGAGCACCACCCCACTGCTTTCTCTCAGTGCAAGAAAAAGAAAATAAATTGATATTTTAAATACTATTTTATTTTCTGCTTCTCCTGCTGTGAGAAAGCAGAAGGCAGGGGTATGCCTGGTTGGGGGTGGGCAGGAGGGTATGCCCAGTTGAGGGGAGGGTGGGTGGACGGGTCGGGGAGGAGTGGTTGCACCACTCTGAGTACCCTGATTGTTTGGTCGGCCCTGGGGCCGACCAAAGCAGTCATGTGCACTCTACATTTTCTCTATGTAGGCTGCATGCAGCCTACATAGAGAAATTGGCCACCTTACAGGTGCCCGGCTGGATGCTGTCCCCGACTCCGCACCAATCACAATGCTGCCATTGCAGCATTGTGATTGGCTTACAGGAAGGGAGGGAGCATGCCTGTTTCTGTTCAGGAACAGGAAAACGCGAACCCGGCCCAGGAGCAGAGGAGGCGCGGAACCCAGTGAGGAACGTTTTTTACATTTTTCTTCAATCCCCCCCTCACAGTACACCCACGCGATAACCCCTGCGCAATCCCCACCCACCCCTAAGTATTGCGAGTCGCGACTGGTCTCAGCCCAGAACCAAGGTGTTTTATACACAATTTCTGCATAGAGAATTAGCTAGAACATAGATTTAGCATGGTGTGATCCTATGCATTATTTCTTTAGCAAATCAGGGAAATGCCCGTCAACAACTTTATATGTTAGCACTATCAGCCAGATTCATGAAGCCAAATTGCGATCGCAATAGCTGCGAAAAAGCTATTGGGATCGCAATTTGATGAAAAGCTATTCAAGAACAAAATTTGCGAGTTCGCTAACATAGAATAGCGAATTCACAATATTATTCGCAGAATCCTGGTAGTACCCCATTAGCGATTCTGTAAATGCTAGAAACCAAGGATTCTGCGAATAAATCTGCAAAATCGCAATCGCTATTCAAGAAACATCGCAATTTGCGAATACCCCGAAAATCGCATTTTGCGAGGCACAATTTAAGGAGAACCCAAACCAGGTGGTAACCAGTAATGAGAAATTTTTGGGGGGGGGGGGAAACGTTTCCTAATCAGCAACAGGTGCTGGCCTGACCAAACACACTTAAGGAGATGCAGCTGCAGCATTAGGACACTCACAATGCCAGGACTCTACATGGTGGTCAGGCGGCGACAGCTACAGCGAGCAGCACGGAACAGACGTAGGATCCAGGAGAGGATATTCCGCCAGCGGGTCACCCTGCTGGGCCAAACCAGAGAGCAAATATACGCTAACTACCGCCTGAATGGGCCAATGATCATCAAGCTTATCCAGGACCTGGACCCCCTGATGCAGCACCCAAAAAGGCGGACCAATGCCGTGCCCACACATGTCCAGGTATTGTGCAGCCTGCACCTACTGGCTTCTGGAAGCTTCCAGGGGATAGTTGCCGTTGCTGGGGGGATATCCCAGCCCACCATGTCCCGCTGCCTCAGGAGTTTCCTAGATGCAATGCTGACCCAGCTACACCACCACATCTCATTCCCCACCAGCCAACAGGACTTGGATGGGACCAAGCATCCATTTTACAATGTTGCGCAATTTCCACATGTGATAGGATGCATTGACTGTACCCACATCCACATCTGCCCACCAGCACAAACGGAATACATGTACCGCAACCACAAGTCCTACCACTCCCTCAACATCCAGATGGTGTGCAATGCTAAGACATACATCATGGACATAGTGGCACAGTACCCTGGGAGCACACATGACTCCTTCATATTCCGGCACAGCGGTCTCCACACACGACTGGCCAGGGGAGACTTTGGTAAAGGACACCTACTCGGTAAGTACACTTACCCCACAATGTTACACTGTGATGATGTAGCTGTGCAGCACAGGCACTCACCCTCTGCTCCTCTCATTCAGGTGACAGTGGCTACGCTCTCCGTGAGTACCTCCGCACCCCATACCTCAACCCTGCAACACCACAGCAACGGCGTTACAATGTAGCACACATACGCACAAGGAATTGCATTGAGAGGACATTTGGGTTCCTGAAGAGCAGATTCTGCATACTTCACAAGACTGGTGGGGCCATGAAATACGATCCGGATGTCTGCTGCCGCATTGTGGCTGTGTGTGCTATACTACACAACATTGCTACCAAGCGCCGGATACCTGTAGAGATATCTGGCAGTGAGTCGGAAGGGGACCACCGGCCACCTGCACATGCGCGTCATGCACGCAGGGAAAATCCTGCTGAAGGACACAGACCGCGCAACCAAATCACAATTAACTGTTTCTAGTGCATCCACTCCCCTCACCCAACACTTCACTCATGCATGACAATTGAAATAATGACAGGAGTTCGATGTTCAATGCTTGAATAAATATTATTGTTGTGTGCACAATAATAAGGAATAATTTGTATCAGTCACATATGAGGAGTATTGCGCCATACTGCTCAATATTACTAACTGGACATGCTTATGTCAGCAGCATGTCTCTGCCCATGTACTGAAATGTCATTGGCGCCTCTGGTGCGCAGCTCCCAGTCGCCTCCCAGGCTCCTCCTCCGGCAGGGCAAGTGATCCCGCACTGGGCCTGCTGCTGCGGCGTAGGACACCGACCTGTGTCGCAGACAGGCTGCTGATACTCGATGTCCCCTCGCTCGTGTCATCCCCTCCGGTTGGTTGTAGGGCCTGGACAGCAGTGGTCACCTGCTCGAGTGCACGTGCCACGTCCTCACAGCATTGTACCATCTGCAGCTGCATTGCCAGGGACCGACGGGACAGCTGGGAGGTGGCATTTCCTATCACGTAATTTTGAACGTGTGTATGCCGAGAGGCGTGTGAGTAGCTGGCGGTGGCGGCGGCGGGTGAGGTTGCGCTGGCTGATCATGGCCGCAGTGTTTGCCTCCATGGCAGTGGACATCCGGTCAATGCGATCAGACAGATTGGCAACATTCCTGCCTGTGTTGTGCAGCTGCAGATGTATTGCACCTAGGTGTCGTGCCTGCAATTGGTGCACGCGCAGCATGCGCCGCTCAATAGAGAGCCCTGGCACACGCACAGCCATCCCCCTCCTGCCGGTGCGTGGTGTACTCTGCCGCCGCTCCCTGACATGCCTGCCGTGCTGGCTGGGCACAGTGGGTGTGCGCTGTGTCGCAGGTCTAGCAGCACCTGATGTTGATGGTGCCACTGGAATGGGTCTTGCAGCTGGCAATGTTGGTGTGCCTGATGTAGCTGGCGTTGCAGGTGGTGGTACGTTTGGTGGCACCGGAGCTTGGCCAGATGGTGCTGGTTGTGTGGATGTTCCCTCTTCCTCACCCTCAGGCTCCTCCGGAGCGTCATCTATCTGCAGCCTCTCGCTGTCACTGCTGGAGTAATCTGCGCCACCTGTGATGGAAAGTGGACGTAGATTAATTACATGTATCTTTGACATGTGCAGTTGCTACATGCATGCTGGCTTCCATTCCCTGACTGGCTGTTGCAAAGCGTACATTGGGACATGCCTGGCTGCATGGGAGTTTTTGTACATTGTGGTCAGACTACATGTCCCACAATGCAATAGGGATGTTCTGATGTGCATGGGCTGCATGACTGGGGTTGATTATGGGAGGCTATAGGGTCATGGCCATTGTTAGGGGACAGGGTCGCAGTCGCATGGCACTTACCTTGGCTGTCTTGGGTGGGAGTCCAGACGGATAACCCCAACACATGCCTCAGGTTGCAGTGTGTCCTCCACACGATCCTCCAAGGGGGTGTTGGAAGGGACTGTAGGCTTTCCCCCTCCAGTTGCAAGGCGCTCTCCAAGCCTCTCAGCCACCCTCTCCTTTGCACAACCTCAGAGGTCGTACCACCTCTTCTTGAGGTCGTCTATGGACCTCTGTGTGACTCCTACTGCGTTCACTCTGGCGCGGATGCGCCGCCACAGTCGCCGTTTCTCGGCCTCAGGCACCCTCCTGGAGTCCTTGCCGAAAAGTTTGTCGTGGTATTTGCAGACTCCATCGATTAGATGCTCCAGCTCCTGCTCCGAGAACTTTATCTTGCGCTTTCGCCCGGTGTCACTGGGCCCTGCTGCTGCTTCCTGTGCCATAGCTGCAGTCTGCAGTATCCTAAATTCCAAGACTGGAGGTGGTTTGTGAGGAGCTCTGAGTGGTGCTGCTTCAATGTCTGCCTCAGTGTTCTCAATGGGGGAGGACTCTGCCTGCTTCCTGGTTGTGATGTCATCACTGTGCTCGAAATGCGACTTCCTGTTTTCCTTGCGAGATCTCAATTCCAACACGAAAATGGACGGATTTTGCGATTTTACTGCGATTTTGGAAAATCGCTATCGGCTTTTGCGGCCGGATGCGAATCGCTATTTTTTCTCGCACTTTTACATGAATCCCATGCAAATTCTAAATTGCGATTCGGTATTAATCACAATTTAGAATTCGCATATTTCGGCTGGTACACAGTCAAAATATCAAGTTGATAATGTCGACTAACAAAAATATCGAGTTAGTAAAATCGAAGGTAAGTAATATCGATAACAGAAATATCGATATAAAAAATATCGATTTGTGTGTGGATAAATAATATCGAGGACATCAAATTCGACATAGAAAATATCAAAGTCAAAAATATCGATAACAAAAATGTAGAAATTTTATATAGTGTTAATTTTAATGTATGTAAAGTATTTATAGTGTAAAATGTTAGGTTTATGTATTTTAATAATTAATTATTAGTGAAATAAAGTATGTAAAATGTTTAGGAGCGGGATGTAGGGTTTATAGGGGATAAGGGTGGGTAGTGTTTTAAAATGTATATTATAAAATATAATAATAGTAGTAATATTAAATATAATTGCAAAAATAATTAAAATATAGAGAGGAAGTTGCTAATATTAATTAATTAATAATGTATAATGTAATTTTTATTTAATGTTTAGTAGTGGGTTCTAGGGTTTATAGGGGTTAAGGGTGGGTAGTGTTTTAAAAAGTGTAGATTTTTTAAAAAAAATAATTTCAAATTTGTTTTAAAAATTTGAAATTAAATTTCAAAATTGAAAATAATTTCAAAATTTTAGAAAAATTATTCTTTGTAAATTTGAAAATATTTTTTATGTTTGGTAGTGTGTTATAGGGTTTATAGTGGATAAGGGTGGTTATTGTATTAAAAAGTATGTAAGGAAAAAATAATATTTTTAAATTATAAATTTAAAATTAGAAAAAAAAAATTTAAGTTAGAAATTTGTGCAAACTTTTGAAAAAATTTAAATAATTTATTTTTTTAACATATTAGTGATGTTGAGTAGTGGGTAATAGGGTTTATAGGGGTTATGGGTGGGTAGTGTAATAATGATTATTTATTAAAAAAAATTATAAAAGAAAAATTTAATTTAAATTTGAAATTATTTTTAAAAATCTTTTAAAAAATTACAATTTTAATTTAAAAATGACATTTTAATGAAAATGTTCATTACATGTTTAGTAGTGGTTTATAGGGTTTGTAGGGGATAAGGATGGGTAGTTTTGTAAAAAGTATATATACATACATTTGTTATTAATTAATTAAAAATGAAATATAAACTAATAAAAATGTTTTTAAATTTTATAATTTTGAAAATAATATTAAAAATAATTATTTAAATTAAAAATTGATAAATAATGTTTGGTATTGTGTTCTAGTGTTTATAGGGGATTAGGGTGTGTAGTGTTAAGACAAGTTTCTATGAAATATTAAACTTGTATGTATTATTTAAGAAAATGAGTAAAAAAATAATTATCAAAATATTAGTGATACATTTACTTTTATTTTTTATGTTTAATATTTGATTTTATGGTTCTGTGTACAGCACTTATTCTAATTAATAGTAGTTTGTAGTTAGAATAGTAAATTAAATAGGTTCAGTGTCCAGCACCTACCCTAATTAAATGTTGATTGGAGTTGGAATAGTAAATTAAATAGGTTCAGTGTCCAGCACCTACCCTAATTAAATGTTGATTGGAGTTGGAATAGTAAATTAAATAGGTTCAGTGTTCAGCACCTACCCTAATTAAATGTAGATTGGATTTGGAATAGTACATTAAATAGGTTCAGTGTCCAACACCTACCCTAATTAGATGTAGATTGGAGTTGGATTAGTAAATTAAATAGGTTCAGTGTCCAGCACCTACCCTAATTAAATGTTGATTGGAGTTGGAATAGTAAATTAAATAGGTTCAGTGTCCAACACCTACCCTAATTAAATGTAGATTGGAGTTGGAATAGTAAATTAAATAGGTTCAGTGTCCAGCATCTACCATAATTAAATGTTGATTGGAGTTGGAATAGTAAATTAAATAGGTTCAGTGTCCAACACCTACCCTAATTAAATGTAGATTGGAGTTGGAATAGTAAATTAAATAGGTTCAGTGTCCAGCACCTACCCTAATTAAATGTTTATTGTTGTTGGAATAGTAAATTAAATAGGTTCAGTGTCCAGCACCTACCCTAATTAAATGTAGATTGGAGTTGGAATAGTAAATTAAATAGGTTTAGTGTCCAGCACCTACCCTAATTACATGTAGATTGGATTTGGAATAGTAAATTAAATAGGTTCAGTGCCCAGCACCTACCCTAATTAAATGATGTTTGGAGTTGGAATAGTAAATTTCATGGGTTCAGTGTCCAGCACCTACCCTAATTAAATGTAGATTGGAGTTGGAATAGTACATTAAATGGGTTCAGTGTCCAACACCTACCCTAATTAGATGTAGATTGGAGTTGGAATAGTAAATTAAATAGGTTCAGTGTCCAGCACCTACCCTAATTAAATGTTGATTGGAGTTGGAATAGTAAATTAAATAGGTTCAGTGTCCAGCACCTACCCTAATTGAATGTAGATTGGAGTTGGAATAGTAAATTAAATAGGTTTAGTGTCCAACACCTACCCTAATTAAATGATGATTGGAGTTGGAATAGTAAATAAATAGGTTTAGTGTCCAACACCTACCCTAATTAAATGTTGATTGGAGCTGGAATAGTAAATTTAATTGGTTCAGTGTCCAGCACCTACCCTAATTAAATGATGATAGGAGTTGGAATAGTAAATTTAATTGGTTCAGTGTCCAGCACCTACCCTAATTAAATGTTGATTGGAGTTGGAATAGTAAATTAAATAGGTTCAGTGTCCAGCAACTACCCTAATTAGATGTAGATTGGAGTTGGAATAGTAAATTAAATAGGTTCAGTGTCCAGCACCTACCCTACTTAAATGTTGATTGGAGTTGGAATAGTAGATTAAATAGGTTCAGTGTCCAGCACCTACCCTAATTAAATGTAGATTGGAGTTGGAATAGTAAATTTAATTGGTTCAATGCCCAGCACCTACCCTAATTAAATGATGATTGGAGTTGGAATACTAAATTAAATAGGTTTAGTGTCCAACACCTACCATAATTAAATGATGATTGGTGTTGGAATAGTAAATTAAATAGGTTCAGTGTCCAACACCTACCTTAATTAAATGCAGATTGGAGTTGGAATAGTAAATTAAATAGGTTCAGTGTCCAACACCTACCCTAATTAGATGTAGATTGGAGTTGGAATAGTAAATTAAATAGGTTCAGTGTCCAGCATCTTACATAATTAAATGTTGATTGGAGTTGGAATAGTAAATTAAATAGGTTTAGTGTCCAACACCTACCCTAAATATATGTAGATTGGTGTAGGAATAGTAAATTAAATAGGTTCAGTGTCCAGCACCTACCCTAATTAAATGTAGATTGGAGTTGGAATAGTAAATTAAATAGGTTCAGTGTCCAACACCTACCCTAATTAAATGTAGATTGAAGTTGGAATAGTAAATTTAATTGGTTCAGTGTCCAGCACCTACCCTAATTAAATGATGATAGGAGTTGGAATAGTAAATTTAATTGGTTCAGTGTCCAGCACCTACCCTAATTAAATGTTGATTGGAGTTGGAATAGTAAATTAAATAGGTTCAGTGTCCAGCAACTACCCTAATTAGATGTAGATTGGAGTTGGAATAGTAAATTAAATAGGTTCAGTGTCCAGCACCTACCCTACTTAAATGTTGATTGGAGTTGGAATAGTAGATTAAATAGGTTCAGTGTCCAGCACCTACCCTAATTAAATGTAGATTGGAGTTGGAATAGTAAATTTAATTGGTTCAATGCCCAGCACCTACCCTAATTAAATGATGATTGGAGTTGGAATAGTAAATTAAATAGGTTTAGTGTCCAACACCTACCATAATTAAATGATGATTGGTGTTGGAATAGTAAATTAAATAGGTTCAGTGTCCAACACCTACCTTAATTAAATGCAGATTGGAGTTGGAATAGTAAATTAAATAGGTTCAGTGTCCAACACCTACCCTAATTAGATGTAGATTGGAGTTGGAATAGTAAATTAAATAGGTTCAGTGTCCAGCATCTTACATAATTAAATGTTGATTGGAGTTGGAATAGTAAATTAAATAGGTTTAGTGTCCAACACCTACCCTAATTAAATGTAGATTGGAGTTGGAATAGTAAATTAAATAGGTTCAGTGTCCAGCACCTACCCTAATTAAATGATGATTGGAGTTGGAAGAGTAAATTAAATAGGTTTAGTGTCCAACACCTACCCTAATTAAATGTTGATTGGAGTTGGAATAGTAAATTAAATAGGTTCAGTGTCCAGCACCTACCCTAATTAAATGTTGATTGGAGTTGGAATAGTAAAGTAAATAGGTTCAGTGTCCAGCACCTACTCTAATTAAATGTAGATTGGAGTTTGAATAGTAAATTAAATAGGTTCAGTGTCCAGCACCTACACAAAATAATAGTAGTTTGGAGTCAGAACAGTAAATTAAATAGGTTCTCTGTGCATTACTTACCCTAAATAAATGTTCATTGGAGTAGGAATACTAAATTACATAGGTTCAGTATCCATCATCTACCCTAATTAAATGTTGTATATATTTATAGATTGTAAAATAAAAAATAAAAATATTAGTAATAATGTTATTAATGAATTTTCAATAGCTACAAGATAAAAATCACACAGTTGTTTTTCAAACAAATCTTTATTTTTTTTAAACAATTCAAATTAAGTACATTATATATGTATTACAAATGAATGTATAGTGTAATGAATAAAAATTATAAATACAATGTAATTAGAAAAATAACATTTTTGAGTAGTTGTTTAGGAAAGTACATTTTAGGCACATAGAAAAAAATGTAGTTCAAGATTATGCAATGAGTAATACTATACATACATTTAACAAAATGTGACATATTTCTAAATAATGATATATTGGTAATGAAATATATCTTTTTCATTTGTAAATATAATCCAGTGTTGTAGAAATGATGTTATAAAAAAATTCACATTTTTATAAAGATATTTTGAAATTAATAATATTGTACATCATACCATTAACATAATTATCAGAATGTTTGTACATTATACAATTTTTTGTATGTTGTAAAATTATTCATATTAAAAAATAATTGTTAATATGAATAATTTTAAAATGTTAGTTATATTGTTAAAAAATGAATACAGAAAAAATAGATAGTAAATTAGACATTTTTATCAGATTATTTTTTAATAAATATTACATTAAATATTAACATTGATTAATATTTAATGTAATAAATATTAAAAGTATTAATATAATACATTTGTAAGTTAAAAAATACATATATATTTGAACATGTTGGTAAGTATTTTTGAAAAAAATTTCATTGTTTTTCACAGTAAAAAAAATGTTTTGGGCATTTATTGCACTATTTTTTACATTACTGTATTATTTGGGTCTTTTATTTTGTAACTGCTCATTGTCTTTTTGGGTCATTTTGAGAGAGTGAAGGTCGCGGTTGGAAGCAGCTTCACGTCTGATCAGGTAAGAGTGTATTTAGATACATTTTTACTATTTTATCTAACTTTTGAAGGTAGTCGTTTGTTATTTAGGGGTTGTGGATTACTGTCTGAGTATTTAGATAGTATGGAGTTGAGTCAATACGTTTTTCGGTTACCAAGGCTTTTTGTTGTTTTAAGTTGTTGGAGTTAGTGAGTTTGTGCTAGGATTTGGCTATTTTTTAAACAAACAAGTATGTAATGTTTATATTTAATGCTATATTTCTAAGTGTTATGTGGGTGGGATTGTTTAATTTTTTTTCTAGGTATTTGGATACAGCTATTTCCGTTTCCGAGCTGTGACGTTTTTTTTATCAAAGGAAGTGTGTTTCAGTTGTTTGAACTGAGATGTATAGCATACTTCCTTTATTTTTCGGGTTTCCTGGAGGGTTTATTACATTTTTGCATTATTTTCAGGTTTTTTAATGGATTTGGAACAATCAATTTATTTAGATGCTGGATGGATTTTGCACAGTTGTATTTTTACATTTTATAGGGTATTTTTATTTCTTTTTTTGAGCATTTCTCACTACATGTATTGTAATGGATTATTGGATTTGCTTATGATGTTGCTGTGAAAGGTAAGTGAATTATTGTTAATATTTTTTTGGGGTGGGAAAAGTGTTGTTATGAAATGTATTTAATATACTTAGATAATTATTTTGTCTATATATAATTAAGAAAATAAATATATTAGACAAAATAATGAAAAAATATTTATATTATAATATGTGTGGTTTCATATTTCTGGATATTTGAGGATTTTGACCCTTTGATTTAGTTAGTATTGTTAGTTTAATGTTTTGGCTATCATTTTTAAGTATTCTAGTCCTCTTGTTGTAGGGTAAAGTTGTACTTGCTGTTGTAAATATTGATACATTTGAGCAGTTTGTCTTGAGAGTTTGGGTTTTAGTTGTAAGACAGATTGCTCCATTCGTAATTCTTTAACACTTTGCTCTTTTTGGATTGCTGTGAGGAGTTTGTGTAGTGTGGGAGTTGTTCATCCAGTAGAAGATAGGAAGGCACTATGCCAACCTTCAACTGCGTTGTTTGTTTTGGCTTCTTGGTTTAGGGTTGGTAGATATACATTCCACCAGGGAATTAAGAATTTAGGTTGGCGTCTGTGGCCTGACCTGTGTAGTCTCCCTACCCAGTTGTCCTCAAAGTAATCCAAAAGTGGAGCAAGTTTTTGTTCGTTTTGTGTGTAGAAAGGACTTTCAATTAACAGATTATAATGTTCAGCCATGTCAGTTATTGGCACATATGCCAGAACTATTAGGTGTTTTATTTGGTATGGAAAGGTAATATTGGTTGCATACTCAACACTAAGTGTAGATTTTTGTAAATGTCTCCATAGACATTGGTTAAAATGAAAGTAACATCCTTGTATGGATGTGTGTGGATATGTTTTAAGAATGGAATTAATCATAGCTTGTTCGAAGTCTATTATTATTTTTAGTGGAAAGTAGTCTGATGTTTGTTCTTTGATTTTGTGCAATATTTCTGTGTAAGTTGCTGTTTGTTTGTTTGGCAACAAACAGCAGATGAATGGGATACAGGTATTATGATATTGCCCATGTATTGTATACAACTGATAGAATGGTTTAGGGCATATGCTAAAAGTGCCATCCATCATCCATGTTTGACTTTCTTTTACTTTTTTAAGGTTGTTATTTGTATCAAACATGATTATCCTTTTATCTTTGCTATGATTATCATAGAAGATAAAAGGTTCGTCATTATGTGTGATGGTAAGTTCAGGTGGAATAATGATTTCCTCAAAAGTTTTAGGTATTGGTATTGTGGGTCTACTGGATTTGTTGGTCCTAGCTATGGTTCTTTTTATTGAAGCAATTGATGGTAACTGACCTCTTGCTTCTCTGGGTACTCTAGGTAGTAATTCTTTTAGAATTACGCTAGTTGGTAGGTCAGATGTGCTACTTAATTCTTTTATATTTTCTAGAGTGGATCTAACCTCGATTTCTGAGATGTTAGGTGGATGGTTATGTTCAGTAGTATTAATGACACTTGTTTCTCTGGTAGTAGCACGCCCATAGCATTTGTTAGAGTAATACTTAGTACATTTCCAGTTAACTTTAAGGTCTTTTTGTTTCTCCTGAGTATAAGTACAACCGATATAGCATAATAAAAATGTTCCTTTCTGAGATGTAATAAATCTTGCATCTTCTGTCATTCTTGTTTTCTTTTATCTAGAAAAGTTATATACAAAATATTAGGAAATTTTGTAACGTTATTACCATTTTAAATAAAACATGTACTATTTTTAGCTTCTTACTTACCAACAGTAAAGTAGTAGCTTTAGAAAGTAGATGTATTTTCAGTCAGATGGTGTTCTAGTTTTTATAGGTCTGTAGAAAGAAAGTAAACTATTTGTATATTTGTGTATTTTGGTTAGACATTTGCTAGAGTGTAACCTTTCATAATGAGAAAGTTACTTTTTAGGGATTACAAAAGAGAACATTTTAAGAAAATACTAACAGAAGTAGTAACAAAGTCAAGTATTAACATTGTCCATGTTTTAGAGCATACAATGAGTATATCTGTTTGCATTTTGTACTTACCAAGTGTTTATGGTTAGTTGCTGAATGTCTGTTCTTGGATTAGAATGAGTTGCTTTTTGTAGCTCTGTTATCTGTTTTGAGAAAAAGTATAGTATTGTTACAAATGGTATTTATGTTACAAAAATATGTGAAATGTTTTACAAAAGCAGTTTTACTTATTTAGTGAAAAGAACCTGGATTTATTAATTTTTTAGGAGTTAAAACGGAAGATACAGGTTTTAAAAGATATTTTTCTTTTAACTATTTGTCTAATGGATTTAAGATAAAACAAGAATTAGATATATACCTTTTTTATAGTTAATTCATCGATTTTCTTGAAGACAAAGTTCAACTCTTTTGTATAGTAGAGTCTGTTGTAGGAAAAAGGAGATAGAGAACGAAAGATTTAGTTTTAAAATGTAGCATATGAGTAATTGGTTACAATAGATCATAATTATGTAGCAGTGCTATATGATTACTTACTTGTAGTATTTAGTAGTATTTTCATGCACAGAAGAATCTAGAGGGAGCTCCAAAAACTGGCAGTATGTTGTCACGCTGAATCTTGCCTGCAGGATTTAGGGATAATTGTGAATGGTTTATATAGGGTATGCTTAATTAGTGTTTCTTTCTGATTGGTTACATATGTTCAGAAGAGTTACCATTGGTTAGTTTGAATTTTTTTTAGTAAAAGAATTAACTTATATGTTACTTAAAGGTTTATATAGAGGACTAGTGAAATAGTAAGTATATAAATAAAAATGTATTTAATTATTGTTTGTAGTTAAAATAGATTAATAATAGGGAAAAACATTGTATGTATAAAAGGAGTGTTTATATAAATATAGTAATAACATACAAAAAAATAATTGAAAGTAATGTGATATATAAGTTACTAAACGTTTTTTTAATATTTTAAATATATTTATATGTGTGTATTAGTAAGAGTGTTGATGTGTAGTGGTTATATAAGAAATATATACTTATTTAGAGTTATCGATATTTTGAGTGAATCGAAATAAGTGCAGTCGATATTAGTGTTATCGATATTTTTGTAGTATACTATATTAAATAATAAATGGCGATATTATGTTAATCGATAATTTTGTTATCGATAATAGTGTAGTCAATATTTTTGTACATCGATAATGTGGGGTCGATATTTTAGTAAATATATAAATATGTATAGGGAGTCGATGTTATTGTTATCGATGTTTGAGACTCGATGTTAGTGTAGATCGATTTTTATAAAATTGATATTTTGTCAGTGATTCATTTCGGCTTTCATGAATCTGGCAGTATATCATTTTCTAAGAAAGCATCTTGTTTTTCACATCACTGTCACCCAGAAATGTTTGAAACTAAATATGCAACTTTAAATAAAAGCTATTCACGAATGAAGAAAACTGAATTGAGCTACTGAAATACTCGGAAAGGCCTTGGGATTTGTTATAATTAGGTAGAACATTATCAAATTAACAGGAAAACGTTACATCAACTTGCCTTAGTTCTGGAGAGCTGTGGGGGAGAAAAGGCACACAGGGGAACCCGATGGGAGGGATTGAATGCAGGAGTAAATACAGAGATGGCAGCAGCATCCATTTTATCAAAAATTTTGTTTTTCACTAAAATGTGGCACAACTAATTCATGTTACAAACACACTTCTAAACCTCATTTTAAACTCATTTTAACTACAATCATATAAAATCTGCATTCACGATGAGGAGAGAAGACAAGTGAAGGAACGGAGAGGAGAGGATAGGATAGGAGAGGAGAGGAAGAGGAAGAGGAAAACGTCAATAAAGAAACACTTTGTCCAAAGGCAAAAGTGTAAAAGTCTGTACAACATAATAAAACAATGGAAGAAGGAAGAAAGGTAAGGAGGAGGGAAATAAATAACTTGTCAAACATGAGAAATAGAAACGGCTAAAAAGAAGGAAGGAACGATTAGACGGGTAAGGAAGGGACCCAAAAGGCTTGAACAGTGACATGGATGTCTGAAATCAGAGCTAGCACGCAGCTCCCAGCGGAAGCGCAGGCAGGGGAGCAGCCAAGTGTGGAAATGATTGATCAGCATAGCACTCAAGGGCATGACGAGATAAGAAATTATCATGGCATCTGAAAATTTACAAAAATGTAATGAGGGAAAATATATCTGCGTGGCCCGGCTGGTTTGCTGTTCATGCGGCTCACAGCAGAATGCTTTTTTCAAATTAAAAACATTCCATAGTACTTTACCTCCTGTGCTTCGGGACTTAGGTCCCAGCCAGGGCACAAGTCCTAAAAAAAGAAGTGGGGGGACACTCAAAGGGCCCGATTCACAGAACTAACTTAAGACAAAATCCTAAACGTAATACTTTTGGTATTCACAGAATGCACTTACTACTTTGGTATTCACAGAATGCACTTACTACTTTTGGTATTCACAGAATGGATTTACGACTACTAACTTTACATCCGCACTCTTGCCGGAGATTCCAGCCCGGAGGCGGAGATTCCGGCCCATAGGTGGGACTTCTTGCCCGTAGGTGGGACTTCTGGTTCAGAGGTGGGACTTCTGGCCTGGAGGTGAAGATTTCGGCCTTGGCTAAATTTCCGTAACCGGCCGAAATCCCCACCTCCGGGCCGGAAGCCCCACCTACAGGCCGGAAGTCCCACCTACCGGCCGGAAGTCCCACTAACGGGCCGGAATCTCTGGCCCGAGTGCGTACGTAAAGTTAGTAGTCGTAAATCCATTCTGTGAATACCAAAAGTAGTAAGTGCATTCTGTGAATACCAAAAGTAGTAAGTTTAAGATTTTGTCTTAAGTTAGTTCTGTGAATCGGGCCCAAAGACAGGAAGTGACGTCACGACAGGAACTGATGTCACGAAAAGTAAAAAAAAACATAGAAGTGGGGGGACGCGCAAAGACAGGAAGTGACGTCACGACGTGAAGTGACGTCACGAACGGTAACAACATAGACTTCTATTAATGGAGGTGCATTTGGGCTGGTAGTTCCTGACTGCTTAAGCTCCGCGGGTATGGATTTGTTGAAATGTTGGTAGGTGCAATGTCCATAAGAAACAGTAGACTTAAAAAAAATTGGAAGTGAAAATAACCCAAAATATTTTTCTAAACATTATTTGTGATGGAGTGGGAAGGCTCCGAACCCTGGGCATGTGAGCGTACAGTGGTATCAGATCCATACGACTAATCCAGGATACAAATATGGGGCTGGTAGTACCTGCCTGATGCCGCTGCGTCTATTATTGACAGCCAGCCCTGTACTTGGAAGATCGACGGGGCGGCCGTGCCGGTAAGTAACGCCATCATTGAATGTCCAGCTTTTGGGTAGGGAGGATGGCGTCCATCCGGTAAAATAAGTTAAAATAAGTGGGGGGACGCCGTTCACCCGCGTGGTACCCCGAATCGAGCCTTGGTCCCAGCCGTAAAGATCTTTAGAATGGCAAATAGGCGTTTTCGTGCTTAATCAGCCAGCACTAGATTGGCTGGAGTGCGCTGGTGCAACACTCCTTCAGGCACTAGGGGCCTATAATTCCCTCCACCAAGCTGTCTAAGGCAGCACGGGTTGAAACATTTAAAGTACGCTTGTTAGGCTGGCCATCGCAAGACAGCCAGCCAAAGTGACATGCACACTTTAAACTAAAGTGCACACTTTTCCTCCCTGCTGCCAGCCCCACACCCACACTTGGATCCTGTCAGCATGAAAAATAAAATGGTGATAAATTTGTTTTATTACCCTTTTATTTTACATTTTTGCTGCACTTGCCTCATAGGGGCAATGCTCCTCTGCCCTAATGTGGGAACCGCCACTGTAAATCAGCCAAGAATGTGTTTGCTTAGAGGGATGAAGGGGTGAGGAAGAGGGTACTTCTGTACATTTGCTAATCGAGGTTTCACTCGCCCTCAAGGTCCAAGCTAGTTTAGTGATGGCAGGACCAGTGGGCATGGCCTATTTTAGAAGCTCTGCATAAGTCTGCCATGGTGTTCCATTGCTGTGACCCAGGGTGGAGTCAGCAGAGATTCATGCAAGTGGATGGCAGGGGGCTGGTCTGGATTATGGTGTGAATGAGGGGGGTGGTGCTGAGGAGTTGTGTTGCGGGAAATCTAGCAGCTAGTGCCGGCCCTGGAAGGCTGGCGTCAATGGGTGGAGAACACGTGCAGCCTGCAGCAGTATGCTACAGATGAATTGTTATTCTCACTCGTGTTGCTAACTGAGTGCTCCTTTCTTCTGCTTGTAATCCTGAACTATGAGTTACCCTTGACAGACCTTCAGGTTGAAATGCAGCCCTTCTGTAATAGCAGAAGCTTCACAGTCCCTCATTCCCCATCCCTCCAACTGGCTCTAGCAGTGCCAGAGGGAACTTTACATGTTTCTGCAAAGATTGATGTACAATAGAAAACTACTGCTGTCAAGGGATATACATTTTGACAGTGGTGGTTGGCAAGTATTTAAAATGTGGAGCGGGTGGTACTAAAATATAAAATGAATTAATAAATGACACCTTCCTGGTTTGCCGCATGACGTCTTCCTTGTCTCATCTGGAAACTCCGGGACCCACGAAACTGCACTACCCAATCTTGGTGCTGCTCTCACAGCATGAGAGAAGCCTCACGATGGGAGGGAGCGGCCTCCATCAGCATTCTTAAGAGCGCTGAATTCCTGTACTTTCTCTAACCCAGATGTCTGAGATAACTAGGTTAGAGAAGTTTAAAATACTGCATGTCTGACTGTCTGTCGCAAGACTGTCGGCCAAAGGGACGTGCACTAACATAAGTGCACAGTTGCCTGCTGCCACTCAGCAGCAATTTCCGCCCATCCTGACAATCGATCCGGATGGAGTGCTGAAAAAGTAAAATGGTAATAAATACATTTATTACCATTTAATTTGTCAGCTCTGGGGGCAATTTTTTAGCGGGGCAACGCTCCTCTACTCTCGTGGAGGAGCCACTCCTGCATGTTGATATCCATTTTTACATTGCTGCTCTGTTGATATTCATGTCACCAAAAGCTGACTTTTATTAACGTCTTTGTTTAAAAAGAGCAATGATACGATGCTTTGGGGAAGCCCGTCTGATTAACTACACTATTTGCGGCCCAACGGGGGAGGGAGGTGGGGGGGGGGGGGTAGACAACAGCACCGACCAGGGACTCAAAATTTAGGTATGATAAAGGTCGCTTTATTGGAAGCAGGTGCACCTTACACAATGAAAATCCTTGGCCTGCGCCGTACAAAACTAGGCCTCACTAAATATGTAATTTCCTGACAAACCCCCCACCCCTTCCCCTAAACTGGTTCCACCAATCCACAAACAGTAAACAATTAGCAAAAACATCAATTTGCCTCTCCACCTGGCTAAATACTTTATTGTGCTTGACGTACCCCCCGATAATCCAAAACAGATCTCCTACACTTCCCCCATATATTAGGAAGAACCGCCACTCGAAAGACGTGCTAACAGCTTTCGACCCCCTCCCCCCTAGGACTCCTGCACTTTCGGGTATCTGCGCCCACCAATGGCCAGATCCAGAGCCTCCTTCAAGTGTACCACATACAACTCCATTCCGTACTGCCAGCTGTACCCCTTCCTCCCGGAACATCCACCGCCCTGTACCTAATCTCCGGGTGCTCCAGCCTCTCAAAACCTTTTTTCTCTTCAAAAAGCCTTCATTTCCTCTTAAATTTCTTCCGGGCCTATCTATGGCCGCTGGCCTCTCAACCCCCCTCCATACCTGCCTGTGACCTAAAATCCGACCAATTGACAAGACCCCGCCTACCTGCGCTGAATCGCTAACAGGTCCCTCTTCACTTGTTTAACCAACGCTAACCCTTTGCACTTTATCAAGGCCACGTCTGGCACACTCTCCCCTTTATCACTTCACACAAAGCTGGCAATAACGCTTGCCAGCGCCTGCCCCTCTTCCTTGCCACTGACCATGAAACAACCTGCCATCCAATTCCAACTTCTGATTCCGGCGCTTGACCCAGTCCCCCTTTCTGCTTGCTTTATAAATGAGTGTTCACCAATATAGCTCTCCAGCGCCTCTGCAGTTGCCCCCGCCCCTGCACCTGAAAAGACACACCTGAGAGAGGTGATAAATGTTTCCTTCATGTCATAGTGTCCTTCCCTCCCCCCGCTGCCTGACTAACAGTCCGACCTCCAGGGCCCGAGGCCTTCCCCAACCCTAACGCGCAGCCTCCGTTGCCGCCCCACTCCGAAAGAATGCCTCCGTAACGCCTTCAGGTCCTCACCCATACACCTTAGGGCGTGCCGCAGGACCCCCAACACCCCTGCCGCATACACTCTGTCACCTCCTCCTCGACCAAACCCCCCGCCCAACCTTCCAACAGCTAGGTCCCTCATTCCCCCGCCGCCGACAATCGTCACCCCGAAAAAAAACCCCATCCATCAAATTAAACCTGAACCGCACCACCTGCCCCTGCTGAAGCCACCGATCCCCTGCCTCTCTGCTCTCTACCGCCGAAACTCCTCCCCTGTCTGGTCATAGGCACACCATGGAAATGCCCCAAGAACGCCTGTCCCAACAAATCCCCCTTATTCCCCGTCGACAACCGTAGTAAATAATGTGGCAGCGTCAAACCGGACAGCGTCAGACCCAAACGACGACGTTGCCATCCTCTTGTCCTCTGGCAGGCGTGCTTCCATGCCACGGAGTCAAGCTCTCTACCAAGGAATGACCGCACCGAACTGGGACCGTGCTTCCTGTCTGGCGCCCGGGGCACCCCCAGGTAAACCACAAGGCCCGTAAAACCATCCAGCTCCGCTGGCAGTCTGTCGAAACCCGGCCGTCCCACCAGAAAGAAGTCATCCAGATAGTGCGGCACCAACCAGAGCCTGTCCGCCAGGAAAAAGCCCACTGCAAAAAGAACTGAATGTCTCACACAGCACACACGACATTGAACGTCCCATGGGCAGAGCTGTCCCCCCCCCATGCCAACATTGACGCCCCCTCCTCCTCTGGCAGACGTGCTTTCATGACCCGGAGTCGAGCTCTATACCAAGCCAGGACAGCACCGTCTGGGACCGTACGTCTTCTCTGGCGCCAGGGGCACCCCCCAGGCAAACCACAAGGCCTGTACAACTGACCAGCTGCCACTGGCAGTCCGTCGAACCCAGCCGTCCCACCAGAAAGAAGTCCTCCAGATTGTGTGTCACCATCTCAGAGCCTGTCCGCCAGGAAAAAGCCCACTGCAACAAAGAACTGAATTGTCCAAACAGCGCACGCGAGATCGAACATCCCATGGGCAATGCCTTGAACACACCTTTCAACACACCTCAGTACCGCCCCCTGCCCCTCACCTTCTCTCCTCACTGGTTGATTCCCTATCAACGCTGCTAGTCCTCCCCCTGCATCATTGCTTTCCCATTGACGCCTTCCCTGCCACCCACCCTCCTTGATATTTGCCCATTCTTACTGCCTTGTTCCCCACTCCCAGGCTTCACTTCTCATGAGATAGCTTACCGGGCCCAGCACCCAGGATAATGTGTTGCATAGCTAAACACCTATAAAGTCCGAAAGGTGAGGCCTATTGGCTCTGCCAATACTTGTTAAATGTACAATCACTAAACCAGCAATGCTTGCACATTTATTCACCTGTCTTTAAAGAGGTATTTTTGAGCTTCCTTGAGTCGTGTGTAACTGTCAGCTTTAACCCCTGTTACGGCCAACTCAGCCTTCAGTCGATGTTCAAGAATACGTTGAAAATGGCGCAATAAAATCCTTTTTAACAGTAATCAGAAGTAGTATTACCGTGGGATTGTGTTCTAAGCAAAACAAGAAGCCATAAGTGAAACACGTCCTCATGCCCCGCTCCCTCGAACCCGCATCAACCCACTTGATTTTAGGTTACTTTCGACTGTGGTCATTGCATGAAGGATGTTGCTGCTCTAGTGTTACGGTATAATCCTTCTGCTGAAGGAGCCCTTGTACCCTTCTTGTCTTAGATTCGAATCCTGATGGGCCCAAGCAGCCTTTCTCTGACGAGGACAAAAGAATGAATACTGAATTAACAGCAATACTCGTCTGTTAAAAGTGGAAGAGAACAAGCAAAATATGTCATGGTATGACTGGCTAACGTGCTCCATCCCGATTTTCCCGGTGGGCCAGCCACTCTTGGCGCTCCTAGCCGTGGGCATACCTGAAACACCCTACCAACACAGCTACTCTGCTCTCCCCCCACCCCCTTCCCGCCTCTCCCCCTCTTCCTCCGCATCCTCCACATAGTCCAATGGCATCAAGGCCTCCGGGTGAGACGGCAGCCTTGAATATAGGTTGCGAGCGGGGAGCCGCGAGTAAGGCAACAGTTACCGCGTGAAGATTACCCATGCTGTCTTTACCTATGGGAGATATTTCACTTCGCTAATGGCGTTTTTTGGCTAGGTCTTACATTTTGTATTGACCTTTATCACGGAGACTGCTCGTGATGGTTAATTGTTAATTGTTTTTCACACTTTGAGCCTCACAGTAGGGTGCGCCTTAGCGCGCGCATACCACTGGGGGTCTATTTTTAAGGTCCTGACGAATGCTGAGCAAATCGCAGTCAAACAGCAGAAACATGTTGACCACAATTTTTCTATAATTATTAAGGACACATGTTGCTTAATACAGAACCTATTAGTCCGCTCACTTGTTTTTAATAAATACGGGTTGGTCATTATTAAAACAGGTATAAAGGCTACAACCTAGTATTTTTTTAAATCTGCACATATTATCACTACATTTTGATTTGGGCACTGTTGCATTCACCACATCCTGCTCCGCTGTAAACAGGCGTTGTAGCACGCTGGGGGGGTATTTGACCACCCCAGCGGGGACCCCATGATGAAGCATGTCACCAGCTAGTGGTGAGTGAGGGTCCTTCTACAAAAGGGAGATCCCTGTCCTGTTTTACAATATGGGATACAGGTGCCCAGTTGTAGTTACAACCCAACTGGGGGAGGTGTTTGCTATTCCTGTGAAATGTTTTTTGACACATTGTTCTTTGTAGCTTAGTATTATAATTTGAGCACTGTGCTATTCACTCCTCTGTTGTTACTATATCAAGGCCTCCTGCCCAGCACCGGGCCCCTCCTTCCACTCATCCCCTCGTCCCCCCCCCCTTTGGGCTCTGCTCCACTCCGCCCTACTTTCACCTCCCCTGGTTCAATAATGGGTGAACTAGGTGAATCTACAACAATAAACCCAACCTTGTCGACAGCGCAAACTCCCTTGGAGTCATACTCGATACAAAACGCCATCTACCCTCCCAATTAAAACAATTGCCCCAGGTAATGCAATTGTCAAGCCTGCTCGATAACAACTGCGGCCTCATTCTTTTGGGGCCACAAGACGCGACCACGTTATCCACCCCCGCTGGTTTCCCCTCGGTTAAAGATCCATCTCCAAGACTGCATCCCCCACAAAGCCTCGCACTCCTCCTCCCCTCACTATCTCGCAAATAAGCTGAAACTCTCTGGAGGCTCTAGCCCATAACCAAATGCGGAAAATCGACAGCATGGACCTCCCACTTAAAAGAAGGACCGACCGAAGGCCCAACCCTTTCCGGGCAACGCAATTAGCAACTGGAACTCCCTTCCGCCTCCGCTTCGAACCACCAACTCCTCCCCGGCCGACAAAACTGACCTCCAAATTCTCCCCCTTCCAGACACTTCCAAATGTAATGCATGCCCCCCACTATTACCTGCAGGCAGACCTTTTAGTAAACAAAATTTTCATTCTCTGTGACTATGTCAGTGCTGACCCCATGTGTACGCGTGGTCCTTTAGGCTTCCATAAATGCGATAACACCCTTTCACCTGTGCTTGGTACTCCCAGTAACAAGCACACGTCACAGGTCCCATGTAACACACTGTTTGCTACCCCACCATCACCCACGTAACCCGTGCTCTTGTGTTCGAGTGTCCTCCATTCATTGATTGCAATATCATGCCTCCACTTGCTGCTCGCCCCTTTTGTAACCTGCACACATGTCACTTTTCCTCCTGTAATGCACAGTCTGCCACCTCTTGCATTTTGTTTGCACCTGATTGTCACTGTTGCCTCATGTACCGTAACGTTGCTTTTGCCATTCATTCACTTGTACTACTCCCGCATCAGGTCCGTGCCTATCGTGAAGCGATCCAACACCTTCAAGTAAAGTCTGCGCCATCCAAAACGCATAAATAAATAAATAATACTCTGCATCTGATCAACCGCTTCCTATCTCCATCCCCAACCCCCGGCGGCCGTGCTGACCCTTCGAGGGGGGGAGGCTGGGGGGGGGGGCACCGCCCCGCTTCCCCTCGCGCTTCCAAGAATGGTCCCTCGTGGGAGCGCGACCACCCATACCAGGCAGAGCCGGCCCATCCCCTCGGTCGAGTGGGGCTGAATGCTGCCCTCCCGAGCGCCTATCGCAGCGTCCCTGCCCGGAACAAGAGGTGTGGTCCAGCAAGCCGGGGGATAAACACCCCCCCGCCCCTGAAAGCCCCCCCCTCCACACCCATCGTGCCCCCGCGCCTGTCGTTCCTCCCACCCCCCCTGCCCAGCTCCTGCTGGATACTTCCCCCTTTCGAAGGCCTCCCCCCGTAAAGAATACAAAAGCGCAATCTCCATGGCAAAATCCACACATGTCTCAGACAGAATCCTCTCAGCCCATAACAAATCAAAAGAAAAAATATTCAAAATCATGAACGATCTCACAACTGACGATAGAACCCTCCCTAATCAGACACCTACACAAGAGACATGTAACGCGCTGAATACCTTCTTTATTGAGAAAATTGTGGATATCAAGAATTCCATTCCCTCCCTTACTCCCGTCAGGTCACAGGACTCCTCGTCCCCTAACCCTCTGTCCCTGACTCATCTCCCTGTTCTCACCCCTTGTACTCTTTCAGAGCTCTCCACCCGTATCAAATCAGGGTCCCCCAACAATTGTTGTCCCCCCTCTGTTCTCAGGGATGTCTGCCTCGCTTTACCAGACAGTATCCTCTCCTTGCTGAATGCCTCCCTCAGCACTGGCACGGTCCCCAGCTCCTTCAAGGAGGCCATTCTAGTGCCCCTACTGAAGAAACCTGGAGCAGACCCTGCCAATCTCTCTAATTATCGCCCTATCTCCCTCCTACCTTACTTGTCCAAACTCCTCGAGGACCACGTAACCGGCTGTCTCTCAAAATTCAACGAGTGCTCGGGCTACCTCGAACCCAATCAAGCTGGCTTCAGGCCAGCTCATTCTACTGAGGCTGTCATCCTGGCAGTACTAGACGCCCTGAAAGGGAACGCAGACAAGGGGGCATCGCAGGCGCTAGTGCTCCTGGATCTGTCGGCCGCCTTCGACACGGTGAACCATAACATTCTCCTTCACCGTGTCGGACAGGCCGGCATCCAGGGCCCTGCCCTCGAGTGGATCAAGTCCTTCCTCGCAGGCAGAGTGCAAACGGTCCGCCTGGGCCCCTTCATGGCAACCAAGGCATCTACGACATGCGGAGTCCCTCAGGGATCCTCCCTCTCACCCCTCTTCTTTAATCTGTATCTCCGGCCACTGAGCCACTCGCTAAAAAGGTGAAATATCACTGTCTTCAACTACGCTGATGATCTGCAGATCATTTTCCCTCTTGATTCTCCCGACGCGGCAACCAGCTTTGAAGCAGTGATGCTCCACATACAGCAGTGGATGAACCACAAACAATTAAAGCTGAACCCAGGGAAAACGGAGCTCATTCTGCCAGGTAACAGCGCGGCGCATTGGGGCCCTCAGTTCTGGCCATACGAGATGGGCCCTTCTCCCGCACCTTCGAGCACGGTGAAGAGCCTCGGGTGGTCATCGACTCTGACCTCTCCCTCAAAGCTCAGGTGGGTGCTGTGATCTCATCCAGCATGTTCCAGCTGCGTAAAATCCGCAAGATCTCCCATCTTCTCTCACACGCAGCGCTGGTACAAGTTGTGATCTCCCTGGTACTATCCGGCCTCGACTTCTCAAACTCCCTCTACCTTGGCCTACCACAGTCACTGCTTCGCCGCCTCCAAATCGTGCAAAACCAGGCTGCAAGATTAATCCACAAAATCCTGAAATGGCAATCTGCAAGGCCTTTGCTGCGCAAATTGCATTGGCTACCAATCGAACAAAGGGCAGCCTTCAAAACCGGCTGTCTAATTTTCAAAGCCCTTTATTGCAACAGCCTAGACTATCTGAAAGCCCTTATTGTGCAGCACTGTCCGGCCCGCAACCTGCGGTCGGCTCATCTCCACCTGCTGGTCGCCCCCACCATAAAACTCAAGAAACTAGGTGGCCGTAGATTTGCCCACCTAGCACCTAAGCTGTGGAACCCCCTCCCTTTGTCAGTCAAGACCAGCAGCTCTCTGCTGAACTTCAGAAGGTTCTTGAAAACCTGGCTCTTTTCTAAAATTGGTTAGCCTGCTTCGCCGCAACCTCTGTACACTTCAGCGCCAGGAAACCTATGGTGTCAGTGCGCTATATAAATTCTGCTTAACATAACATAACATAACATAACACACGGTCCGCCGCCCTCCCCCCAACCTGTACCGCCCCCCTTCGTACACTCGGCGCAACAGCTACCCTCCAGCCCCCGCCTCCCCCTCCCAGGCTCTCAACGTCTGCCCCCCCCCACCCCCCAGCCCACCCCCTCCTTATCGTCATCTATTGATTACAAGATCCGGAGTGGTAACTTATCCCCCCTCCACCCCCCTCCCCCCGGTGTTCCTGATTACTGCGCACTTTGGGAAATGCAGAAGCGAGCTCGGCTTTTAAGAGCCTGGCAGATTTGGGCTTGAAACGTGCTTGTCTCCGTCGTTCAGAGCTGCGCATCCTCACATCAGGGACAAGTAAACACTGTATAATCTAAGCGGTAGCTCCGCTGTCGCTGTCATTAACGACATGCCTGCTATATCGAACACGTGAAAGCATATTAAAACCTAATGCGCTGCATACTGCACAAGGACAGACCCGACGTACCAGATGGTGGTGCACGTGCAGAGCTACCTGATGCTTAGGCTCAGCCGCCGCCACCCGCGATGAGTTCGCCCCTTCCCACTTGCCACGCACCCCGGCCGCGTCCCGACCACACTGCCCTCTCGCCAGGCCCTGCGATGCCCCCACCCAGCCACCTCCTACCTGGGGCCTGCCTGCGGTGGTACCACTGCTAATCCGGCCGTTGCAACATCGCCAGCGGCGCGCCTCAGCGGCCTCACCACACCGGCCCTCCTGGACCCGCGGTTCGTTGTTGTGCGCCGTCCGCCTCCGCTCCTCACTCCACCGACAACCACGACTCCCAGCACCAAACAGCCCCCCCCCCCCCACCGTGGCCAACCAAAAGAAGACCATCCCCCCCACATGACGCGACCACCGTTAAAATTAATTTTCTCCGCCACCCCCCGCCCGGCTGCTGTGTCACAAGCCACCGAAATGGTGGCCTATGACGCAAAATGGCCGGTTTTAAAGGCAACCAGTCCACAAGCAGCCCAAAATTAGCCCACCCCAGCCCAAGGCTACCAAACCAGCCTAAAACCAGCCCACGTATGGTGCTGGCTCTATCCCCCCCTTCCCCGGCCGCCAAAACTCCCCCGGGGGTGGCAGGCCTCCCACTGGTCGGCCACCCCCCCCCCCCCCCCCCCCCAAAGCCCTATTTTCAATGGAGACAGAATTTAATGGACATCTTGCAAAAGGAAAAACCCAGCAACACCTTCATTTATTCCACTCGTGCTTGCTCACTGGTAAAGTGCCCCCCCACACACACACAGTTTTAGAAACCACCGACTGCCACTGGGTGCTGGCTCAGTTTTCCAGGATACCACAGGGATTTCATTGTGCAGAGTGAAAGGCCCATCATGGGAACTGACTCAGAGGAAGAGCAAGAGACAGATACATGAAGACTATGGATTAAAAAAGACTCAAGATGTGGGCAGTCAAAGAGATCCCTTATATGGCACCTGATTGGTCTTAGAATACTCTTTGTAGCTGTAGTTTATGCTGCGGAAACAGAGATGGAGGCGTGAATGTCCCTGATGATGGACGAAGTATGTCGTGGCCAACAGTAGAGGTGGCATATTAAACTATTTGACTCTGAATAAGCTTGCAGATCTTACATATCTGTTCTGTGCAGTGTCACTAGTTTCAAATAATGTAACATATTTGACTAAGTTGGTCACTGTTTGAGCAAACTTAACTGATTGAACACCAGTTTATGCTGACATGACCATAGGTCGTTGCAAATACATGAAAAAGGCCTGACTGTCCTGGAGGTGCCTTTGACCGTTCTTGCACCGTTACTTTTGATGTCATGGAGTTGCTTGTGAGCTAGACCATAATTCAGAGTACTGACCAAACTTAATGCTACCACATAAATGGAGACAACTTAAGGCCTTCATTTTATTTGCAACTGCTGGCTAACAAGATCCTAAGTGCCACTCTGAAATGCTCCATATGAAAACACCCGGAAGAACTTAAGGTACTCTTTTTTGTAGCTATATCAAGCTGTGCTTTATAAATTTACTAGTAGCCCGTCCCGACATTGTCCGGGTATGGATTGCTGCCGGCCAGTAGTAAATTGTTTTGTAGGATTTCGTTTTGATAGCATTTCTTATCTGAGACAGGCCTGTGAAACGCTCCGATTCACAGTGCACTGCTGATGCACTTAAGAGTCCGCGTTCAGTAGTGTGTGAACTGGAGTTTCCCTAATTTATTTTTCCTTGCAATATTATAAAGCGCGAACTCGACAACATAGCATGAGCACAAATTACATTACAGAAGAACACATTCATTTGTGGTAGGCACGGGGAGACAAAGCGATTTGCCTGGAATCACAGGATGTTGAGCTGATGCCGAGATTCGAACGTAGCTCTCCAGCTCTAAAGTTCGCAATTCTAGAACTTGTGGCGGGAGGTGTGTCTAAAAGTGTATGTCGGTGTTGGCCATCAATGAGAGAGACCTGTGCATTTTTTAAATGGGTGGTGAAAAAATATGAGTATGTTGCTGGAGATGTGGGCCACCGTGCCACCAATGTCCCTACCGGGGAAGGGTAAACACCGATTATTCCGCAACTTTCTTTCCGCATACCATCACTCTGCATACTTTCATTACGAAAGTACCATGACTCCGCAATGCCATTATAACGCATGACATTACATTTTATATGCTCTTACCGCGCATACATTTACAACGAAATTCGTTGTAAATGCATGAATGGTAAAAGCATTTTTTTTTAATGTTTGGATAAGGTAAGTATGGGTATAGGGGTATATGCTTTGGGGTACTGAGGTATATGTTTTTGGGTGTTCGGGTATTTTAAGGGTTCTGATATAGTTTTGGGTTATGGGGTACAGGGGTAGTTTTAGGGATAGGTATGGGTTTTGGGGTACAGGGGTATTTTTAGGGTTCAGGGCTAGGTTTGGGTTTTGGGGTATAGGGGTATTTTTAGGGTTCATGGGTAGGTTTGGGTTTTGGGGTACAGGGGTATTTTAAGGGTTCAGGGCTAGGTTTGGGTTTTGGGGAACGGGTATTTTTAGGGTTCAGGGCTAGGTTTGGGTTTTGGGGTACAGGGGTATTTTAGGGTTCAGGGCTAGGTTTGGGTTTTGGGGTACAGGGGTATTTTTAGGGTTCAGGGGTAGGTTTGGGTTTTGGGGTACAGGGGTATTTTAAGGGTTCAGGGCTAAGTTTGGAATTTGGGGTGCAGGGGTATTTTAGGGTTCGGGGTAGGTTTGGGTTTTGGGGTACAGTGGTATTTTTAGGGTTCAGGGCTAGGTTTGGGCTTTGGGGTACAGGGTATGTTTAGGGTTCAGGGATAGGTTTGGGTTTTGGGGTACAGGATATATTTATAGGGTTAAGATGGATCAGTGTTTAAGGGTGTTGGGGTATTTTAAGGAGTAAGGGTGGGTTATGATTATGAGGTGCAGGGGTATTTAAAGGGAGCGGTGTGGGATTAGCACACAATATGAGACATGGCTTGAAGGGCGGAACGTACCACACGCCCCTAGCATTTGTCACGCCTCCAGCACACGCCCACAGCACAATGCAGACACGCCCACAAGGGACTAGTTTGCTGGCACGGTTCTTTTACCTTTTAAATGTGTATGGTGGGCGTCTGCATAGCCTATGTCCTTCTGCTGCAACTGCCTTTTCCAACGCTGTATTGGTTGTTGCGATTGGTGCTGTGGTTCTTGAGATTACCCGCCTCAAAGGTTTGGGCTCTCTCTTTATTATATTAGTACTGGCAGCCTGTCCCGACGTTGTCCGGGAGAAACTAGGCATCAGGGCCCCCGCCCGCCCGACGTCCGTTGTCCGTGGGTCCCCCTGCGCCTTCCTCCATATATTGCAATATTATACCTCTATGTTTACTTTGTACGCTTTTGTAACCTGCACACGTAACTTTTTCCTCCTGTAATGCACCGTTTGGCTCACTTTTTTAATGCTCCGTTTGCTTCCTCTTGCTACCTGCACACGTCACTTTTTCCTCCTATACCTCTATGTTTACTTTCTACGCTTTTGTAACCTGTACACGTAACTTTTTCCTCCTGTAATGCACCGTTTGGCTCACTTTTTTAATGCTCCGTTTGCTTCCTCTTGCTACCTGCACACGTCACTTTTTCCTCCTATACCTCTATGTTTACTTTCTACGCTTTTGTAACCTGCACACGTAACTTTTTCCTCCTGTAATGCACCGTTTGGCTCACTTTTGTAATGCTCCGTTTGCTTCCTCTTGCTCACGATTTTCATTTTTGCTTCATTTTTCCGCCGCTCACCGCTCTTAAATAAATAAATAAATAACCTACCTCATCCGCCGCTCACCGCTCCTCCCGCCTGTCCGCCGCTCCTCGCCGCCTGTCCGCCGCTCCTCACCGCTCCTCCCCGCGCCATGTCCGCCGGTCCTCCTCGCGCTCCTGGACGCTGCTCCTCCCCGCGCTCCTCACGTCGGGCACGCACGTCGACTTTTTTTCGGTAAATTTTTTAAATAACGTATATTTATTACGTTTATATAGCCTATGTCCATCTGCACACCCTGACGATTACAACGATGTATCGGGTGTGTGGATTGGCGCTGTGGTTCCCGAGTTTACCCGCCTCAAAGGTTCAAAGTTCTTCCTTTATAATAGTAGTATAGATAGATTTAGTGCAAAGTTGGCACTTATTTTCCTTCGTTTTTCCACAGAGAGGAAAAGCCTCCCAGTTGGTCAGATCAGTCTACTACGAGACTTCTAGCTACTTGATGGGGAGACACAGCATTGGCTGTTGTTCCAACCCTAATGAAAAAGACTACTGCTTCCCTAGAAGATGTTAGGACTGAGCAGCTATGTAGTGACGTGTTGTGTCTATGTATGTGTTGAAGTGGAACCCCATACCCCAATAATTAGAACTGTACCCTGATAATCATATTTCAAAATTTACTTCAGGACATTCCACTTCGGGTTGATCTTGAGTAAAAGAGCGCCTCACCAAACATCAGTGGATATATAGAGGAACCTGATGGGAAGGTGTGAATGCAGGAGTAAAACAAGCATTTGCAATGCAATGGTCTCGGCATCATTAAAGGTAGAGCTATTGGCATTGCTCATGACATTTCTTTTTTTTTCTTTAAATCATAAATAAATGGCATTGTCATTTACATTGCCAATACACAGCACTCTGCACTCAACAGCACACACCACTCTGCACCTGCACTCACTGCTCTGCACACTCACTCTGCACTCACTACTGTGCACTCACTACTCGGCACTCACTACTCTGCACTCACTATTCTGCATTCTGCACACTCACTCTGCACTCACTACTCTGCACTCACTACTCTGCACTCACTACTCTGCACTCACTATTCTGCATTCTGCACACTCACTCTGCATTCACTACTCTGCACTCATTACTCTGCACTCACTACTCTGCACTCACTACTCTGCACTCACTACTCTGCACTTTGCACACTCACTCTGCACTCACTACTCTGCACTCTGAACTCACTACTCTGCACTCTGAACTCACTACTCTGCACTCTGCACTCACTACTCTGCACTTTGCACACTCACTCTGCACTCACTACTCTGCACTCTGCACTCACTACTCCGCACTCACTACTCTGAACTCACTACTCTGCACTCTGCACTCACTACTCTGCACTCACTACTCACTACTCTGCACTCACTACTCTGCACTCACTACTCTTCACTCACTACTCTGCACTCACTACTCACTACTCTGCACTCACTACTCACTACTCTGCACTCACTACTCTGCACTCACTACTCTGCACTCACTACTCTGCACTCACTACTCTGCACTCACTACTCTGCACTCACTACTCTGCACTTTGCACACTCTGCACTCACTACTCTGCACTGTAAGTTTACGTTTTAGGAGAGAATTATTCTGTCCTGCAATTTCTTGGAAAACAGCAGTGTTTACAAAAGCCACAGCGTCAACTATCCCTGCCTGTGCGGAGAGCGGAGTCCTCCAGATTGCCACAGTAAGTTAAAGGGGAGGGAGAGAGGGGGGGGGGGGGCGGTGCACGTGTGTGTGTGTGTGTGTGTGCGCACGTGTGTGTATATGAGTGGGGGGTTCTGTATGTATGTGCGAGCGTGTGCGCTTCTGTGTGTGTTTCTATGTATGCGCATGCGTGTGTTGTGTGGGAGCTTCGTGCAGCGCTCGTACTTATGCGCGTGCCAGTGTAGAAACGCCTGCGCGCGGCCAGGAGTGTCTCCTGGGAAGCACACTCGCTGACAAAAGATCTCGGCGGAGACGCAGTTAAATTACTAGCCTCACAAACTCCAGGTGCAGTGCCAACCGCACACAGGATCGTTGCCTTACTTGGCGCACACACACCGCAGGTGCAGTGCCAACCGCACACATCACAGGTGCAGTGCCAACCACACACGTCACGAATGGGGAGCCAATTACACACGTCACAGGTGCCTTGCTGGCCTCTCACGTCACAGTTGCAGTGCCAACCACACACGTCACAGGTGCAGTGCCAACCACACACGTCACAGATGCAGTGCCAACCACACACGTCACAGGTGCAGTGCCAACCACACACGTCACAGATGCAATGCCAACCACACACGTCACAGGTGCAGTGCCAACCACACACGTCACAAATGCACAGCCAATCATACACGTCACAGGTGCCTTGCTGGACTCACTCACAGCAGATGCAGTGCCAACCGCACACAGGATCGTTGCCTTACTTGGCGCACACACACCGCAGGTGCAGTGCTAACCACACACGTCACAGGTGCCTTGCTGGACTCACTCACAGCAGGTGCGGTGTCAACCACACACGTCACAGATGTAGTGCCAACCACACACGTCACAGATGCCTTGCTGGCCTCACACACAGCAGGTGCAGTTACAACCACACACGTCACGAATACTGAGCCAATCACACATGTCACAGATGCCTTGCTGGGCTCACACACAGCAGGTGCAGAGACAACCACACACGTCACAGATGTTGTGCTAGCCACACACATACACGTACCACAAGTGCAGTGCCGCAACACGCACAAAAAATAGACATTTCTGCCTACAAACATACCACATGGCTGTTCCTAACAACACATAAAACAGTATCGCGCATATGCTGCTTAGCACCCACATGCTACAGGCGTGTTGCAAACCTTACTTATACCACAGGAGCACTGCTGCTCACACAGATACCCAGGTGCACTTCTAACAGGACACACGCGGGGGGGGGGCACTACTAAACAAACACCTATCACAGGTTCAACACAAACTACACACATGATTCTAAATAGTGGTGCTAACTGCGCACCTTTCACAGGTGAAATACAAACTACACGAAGGGTGCACTGCTAACCACCCCGCCACCACGAGGGCCCTGCCAGCTGCACGGCACCGGTGACCTGTTCACCACCCCGGCATGACAAAAGCACCAAGACACACACGTGCCACACGTGCCACATACACTGTTCTTACCACACTGTTATCACAAAAACCACAGGTGCACTGCAAACCACACACACATTCCACAGGTGCACTGCTAATCACATAAACGCCACAGGTGCACTGCTACTCACACACATGCCACAGATGCAGTGCGGGGCACACCGTTACCACAGCTACACTGCAAACAGTGCCAAATGCATACCGCAGTCCCAAGACTAACCACATCCATGCCGCATGTCTAGGGCTAACTACATAGAAAGCACAGACGTGTTGCTAACAATGCACACACAGCACGTGCAGTGCTAACCACACTGGGAGGACAGGTGCAGCTACCCAAACACACCATCCTGGGGCACTGTCCCCGGGTGGGCACCCCCTCCGCGTGCCCTGCGCGCGCCACGGCGGCCGCGCTGCCCTTACCACAGGGGGTGTGCCAGGGTGAACCGCCGCTGCACCCGGCTGCTCCGATTCAACAGCAGCTTCCGAAACAGCAGAGGCGAGTTGCGGGGCGAGTTCAGCAGCGAGTGGCGGGGGGAGTTGAGGGGAGAGTGGTGGGGGGAGCTGAGCGGGGAGGTCCGCGGAGAGATCCGCGGTGACATGACCAGCGCCACCGGGGTCGGGACCTTCTTGGAATTCAGCATCTTTGGCGTCCGGGGGCCACAAATCCTCTCGAGAGTCAAAAGCCACCAATTGGGGGGTATCTTCTATTGGGCTAGCAAAGAATCATCGTGGCTAGCTGCCCGGGCTGCTCCTTGGCACAGAGCGGGCTGGCAGAAGATGACACAGAGCATCAGTTTCAAAGTCTAACAGAGTCCTGGAGAGAAGCAACAGGCAAAAGTCCGCCTGCAACTCCGAGTCCCATCAGCCTCTTCTCTCTGTTTCTATTAGTTTTATTGATGTTGTAATTATTAATGATCCAACAAGGCGCCCGCTCCACAGCCAGGTGGAGTAACTCCCACTGCCCCCGGAATTCCGCCGCGGCCGCACCGGATGTCAGGCAAGGTCGCCCGTGACGGGGGCGGAGCCGTGTCCGGACCGGAAGAGGAGGCAGGCGAAGGAAATGCGTTAAGCGGCCCGGGGCTCCTGCGAGCGTGGAGAGCCCCGGAGCCGACAACAGGACGTTGCACATGTGTTGCGGGGCTCCCTTGACCAAGAGGGAGTCCCGGGAAAGGAGCTACCAAGAGCCGCAGCGTCAAGTATCCCTGCCCGTGCGGAGTGCGGAGAGCGGAGTCCCCCAGATTGCCACAGTAAGTTAAAGGGGAGGGGGGAGAGGGGGGCGCCGGTGCACGCGTGTGTGTGTGTGCGCGCGTGTGTGTGTACATGAGTGGGGAGGTTCTGTATGTATGTGCGTGCGTGTGCGCTTCTGTGTGTGTTTCTATGTATGCGCATGCGTGTGTTGTGTGGGAGCTTCGCGCAGCGTTCGTACTTATGCGCGTGCCAGTGTAGAAACGCCTGCGCGCGGCCAGGAGTGTCTCCTGGGAAGCACACTCGATGACAAAAGATCTCGCGGCTAGCCGAGACCTAAACAGAGGCAACAGCAGCATTCTATTTTATCCTAGAGTTTTTGAGTAAAATGTGACATAATTAAATCATGCTAAGAAACGCACTTCTAAACCTCATATTAAACTTAATTTAACTGCAATCATATTAATTCAGCATTTGCGATCTGAATCCAACATAGAAATCATTCATACTAAATATTATTTGTCACACAAAAACATGAACTTTAGAAAAACTTTCTCCTCCCAGACAGCCACGGAAGGAGCAAGCTTTCCCTAGAGTCATTTTGATTTTATTTGGTAATTTTTTGTTGTGACAAGCAGTTTATGATTTAGCCCGACCAAACAAAAAAAGGAACTGTGAGGGATTCTCCTTTTTCACAAAACCAGACTTTGTGCATGCCACATTGGAAAGACGATGGAGTCTGCGACAGTTTATCCCTCCCTTCCAGAAGGCAGGGGCTCTTGCCTATTTGCAAATTCCGGCCAAATTGAAGATAATTTCACAGGGGCGTACAATGTTTTTATCCTCAGAAATACAAGCCGAACAGGTCCTGAAAGATATCGCCTCAGAAGGACCCGGGAGTAGCACAAAGCACTAACAATTTTCATCACAGCCCCTAGCTGGTCACGTCTTTTCCCTAGTTCTGTTGTTTCTGTTCATCACGGATTAACTTAACTTAATATTGTTATGATTCACTTTCTTCATATACAATGTATACTTTACACATGGACTTATGCTGGGCATGATGGGATTTTCATGTAAGGACCGGAGTGAAGGCGGGGTGTGGAGGGTGGAGTGAGGTCGGCCAGACGCTATCACACAAGCTCAGGATTGAGCTTGGTGGCTTTAAAAGTGGTATAGGGTGGGGGGGTGAGACCAAGGTAGGATGAATATCAGAATAAGGTGGGCAACAGTCGAGGGGGAAACGGATCAAAAAAATCACAAAAGAAAAGAGAAGGTAAAAAAATGAGCAGGTGTCAAGGATATGGCTATAGGAATAGTAGGAAGAAGGATCAACCAGTAATATGGCTAGGCTAAGAGTTGTAACAGTGAATATATGTGGCCTGAACGATATGAAATAAAGACAGAAGGTAGCTATGGAGTTGCAAGCAATGTAGGCTGACATAGTTTGTTTACAGGAAACGCATATAGAGGGAGGGCAACAGTATTTATTAAAAACACTAGGGTACAAACTCATAACCGCCTCTACTCAGGGTACTAGAACTAAAGGGGTAGATATCTTAGCGAAAAGGGGTGGCCTTCAATTCGTAAGAGCAATATCTGATAAATTTGGAAGATGGGCCATTACGGAATGTTTATACAATAATGGGGAAAGTAGGATGACGATATGTACGGTATATGGAAATGTGGGAGACGACCCAGACACCTTGATTAGTATTACTAATGAATTGGCACACTGGCTTTACCCCTAATTGTCTGTGGGGATTTGAACTTACATCTACCAGGGGATTGGTCAACGAACCCTACATATAAATATAAAGGGAGGAAACCTAGGGTCTTCAGGGCATTCCAGGATCTATGTGTCCTGCATGGATTAAATGATAGTTGGCAATTAAGTCACCCGGGAGACCATGGATTTACTTTCTTCTCCTATCCACATTCACACCTTGTGCGACTTGATTATATGCTCATCTCCAATTCTATAAAAGATCTTTGCACTATGAATAAACTACCTAGGGTATTATCGGACCACAACCCATTTGAACTAAACATAGTATATAATAAAACCATCCCCGTTATGAGGACCTGGATGTTCGCAAGAGCATTCTTAAAAAATGAAAATTACTGTAATCATATGAGGGAGAGGATTACTTCTTTTCTAACAATAAATTTGGGTAGTGCCCCGATTGAGATGGTTTGGGACGCAATGAACGCGGGCATCAGAGGAGAAACACTTCAATTCTCAGTCAGGACCAACCGAGAAGGAAAGGCACAATTAGCTAGGCTACAACAGAACTTGAGCAGAGCAGAAGAGGACCTAATCAATGCGACACAGAGTGGACAGGCTACGGATGAGCTGGCACGGGTGGCTGTCGCTAGAAATCTGGTTTCAGAGATCTTTATAGAGAAAGCCATTACTAAAGCTACAATATACAAGGAAAAATCATATGAGTTTAGCGAACAAGTTGGGCACCAGCCAGCAGTGTGTACAAGAGAGGAATTGACAGCTTATATCATAAAGGGCATTAAAGATCTAGATGGAGGGTTGAGAACCGAAGCTTCTGAAATCAGAACAGCATTTCAGTGGTTCTATCAAGAACTATATAAAGAGCCAGACAGCGACCAAGAGAACCCGGAGAAATATTTAGATCAATGCGAGGGCAGCTGTCTGGATGAGGAAGATCAGGTTAACCCAGATAATCCCCTTGGGTGGGATGAAATTCTGCTTTCTCTGAATTCATTGGCGAATGGCAAAGCAGCTGGGGTAGATGGGATACCTACGGAATTTTTTGTTAAATTCGCGGACCAACTTAGAATAGTAATGCTGGAATTATTTAGCACTATTTTTCGGGGCGGAAATCCACCTCCTTCTTGGTCAGACGCAAAAATTATGGTTTGAGATGGGCTTTTACCGACCTATTACACTGATAAATGGAGACTCAAAAATGTACTCAAAACTCTGTGCTGCCCGATTAGCGCCAATTATTCATAAAGTCGTCTCAGCTCACCAACATGGGTTCATCCCAGGGAGATCAACAACGGATCATGTACAAAGAGTGATCTCGCTCTTTATTTGGATGTAAAATATCCTTAAAAGAACACCACAATGATTCCGACAACAGTACACGTTATTAAGAAAAAGCGAACCAATAAAACAACAGTAGTTAAATGAAGATCTTCCAAATCGCGTTATGCGGATTCTTATTACATATGGGTGATTAAAAAGCACAGTCAGCATAACTTTAAACAGAACATTAAAACAGAAGAGGTTTGTGATACTGACAATTAGCAATGTTGGGCTTGTAAAAGCAATCTGATGTTCAGCAAATAACTACGGGTTATGATAAAATAAATCACATAAAACTCAACAGCAAACACATCAATAGCAGCGGGTTATGATAAAATGAGATCAAATAGAAACAGTTTTAGCAGCTTAGACATAGAGTGCAATTTAATTTAAACTATTGCTTAAAAAGGAGAAGCATGCATAAAATTACGATATGCAGATATAAGTTGTAAGGCCTATGTTTAAAGCTATATTTTCAGGGTTCAGAGCTGCAATAATTGCCTGTCTGCAGGTCTGAATACCCAACCTGTTCCACTCCGTTTTCAATTTACGTCTGCGCTGTGACATAAGGGCGGGGCAAAGACAGACCACGTGCTCCAAGGTTTCAGCAGTCTGCACAATAAAACTTCTGACATACAACGCCAAGAGGGCAAATCTTTTAAGAATTGCCAGTCACTCAATCTGATGAAGCCATGAAGCTAAGTTTTAAATACAGAGAGTAAGTGCAGGACAGGTAGATAGCAGGAGATAGCCGCCCATAAGAATTCGTAACTGCCCATGCGTGTCTGCGTTTGGCAAAATGGGCTTTGTCAATGATGAGGGAACTCGTTCTGACACATTTCTTAATGCTCCTTTTATTTATTTATTTATTTCGATTTATATAGCGCTATATAACCCCGGGGTCTCTAAGCGCTTGTCCAATAAACACCACAGGAACCAAAAGAAACACTACAGGAAATTTATATCCCTCCCCAGGCTTTCTGGAAAAGAACAGTCTTCAGCCTCTTCCGAAAGGTCAGCAAATTGGGTTCTTTGCGCAAGTCCACCGGTAGACTGTTCCAGGCCCCTGGGAGGGTGTTAGAAATGGCACGACCGCCCACTGTCGCCAATCTAAACCGAGGTTGCATGAGCAGGGTTGCTTCAGCAGATCTTAACACCCTGGCCGGTGTGTATGGGGTCAGGCGGGTCTTGATGTAGCTTGGTGCCTTACCATAAAGGGATTTATGTGCAATGCATAACCCTTTAAAGAGCACCCTCTGCCTTATTGGGAGCCAATGTAGCTCACGCATGAGTGGGGACACATGCGTGCTCCTGGGTTTCTTGTGAATGAGCCTGGCGGCATCGTTCATCACCATCTGAAGTTTGTCCAGGAGTTTTTGGGGTAAGCCCAAATGCTGTTGTGCTAGGGTTGAGGGTTCAAAGGTCGCCCGCAGAAATTTCACGGATGGAATCCTTAAAAGCCGACCATACGAGCCCCCTGGATTTTTCTCGGTAATGTCTAGCCAAACTAGCGACTCTAGTGAGCCTACGTCTGCTTGTCTAAGTTTATGACAAAGGTTTGAGTACGAGCCGATGTTAGCGACTTCATAATTTAATAAACCCAGTTCTAATCTGATCTGGGCAGCAGATGCATTTTTTAGAAAATGGAGGACTTTTTTATAAATTTTGGTCACGTGTTGGTTTAGGTTGGTGTTTAGATTACCCCTGAAAATCTCAATGCCGTATGACAAGGACGGCCCAATTTTTGCTCTTGTGACTTCCAGTAAAGGTGATAAACTTGGGCCAGACAAATTTTTTGAGAGCTTAAAGAGGGTCACCTGTAAAATCATGGCTTTTACTGATATCTCACTGCGCTGTTTGACAAATTTGCCCCTAGAGTCGAAGTTAACCCCTAAGTATTTATATGTGCCTCCTGTCGCAAGGCTTGTATTGTTATACGACCAGCCACTGCCGACGTTACGTTTTCTTCCAAAGGTAACCACTTGGGTTTTCTTTAGGTTAACCTCTAATTTATTCACGGTGGTGTAGTTGACCCTATGGCACTAATTCTGCTTGACGCGGAAAAGGCATTCAATAGGGTCTCCTGGAGGTTTCTATGGGCTGCTATGTTAAGATGCGGGATTACTAGAGGCTTCATTAAGGCCGCCCAAGGATTATATGTTGACCCAAGAGCTAGCGTCATGATTAACGGGACCCTGTCTGAAATTTTTTTACGATTACTAGGGGAACAAGACAGGGGTGTCCCTGTTCACCTCTCCTCTTCGCGGTTTACATTGATGCTTTCATCCGTAAACTGGAAAATCACCCCTCAGTGACTCCTATTGGTGTATTCAATCATGATACAAAAGTCTTAGCATAAGCTGATGATATCGCGTTGGTCACCTGCGATCCCAATAGAGCTATGGGAGAGATTGAGGAGGAGGCCCAGAGATTCGGAAAGGTATCAGGGTACAAGCTCAACTCAGGGAAAACCCAGATTGTCATCAATGATAAACTCAGGATGAGGGATAGCAGGGTAACGGATCATGCAGTATATCTTGGAGTTAATATAAGTGCAAAGGTAGACAGTATTGTGAGTATGAACCTTGATCCATTGATTACCCGCACCAGAAAAGAATTAACCCGACTGAATAATCTGCACCTCACAATCGGCGGAAGGTGCAATGTCATTAAAATGCTGTTTCTGCCCAGATTTTTGTATCTCTTCCATGCAATATGTCTGGAGTTTACTCCTCAGCAGTTTAAAATCATTGAGACTATGTTTTCGAGGTTCATTTGGGGCTTTAAGAGACCTCGCCGTGCACTTAAATGGATCATGCTGCCTAAGGAAAGAGGAGGACTAGGTATGCCTAACTTCAAATTATACTACTGGGCAACGGTAATTAGATACTGTACGATGCTTATATCCAAAGAACACAGTAAACACCCTATTCCAACACCGCAAGAAATGATCCTGGGGGGGGGGATGTGAGGGATGTTTATGGCGATATGTTAATGATAACTATTTTAAGAAAGTGAAACTTAAGAGCATCTCTGGCATTTATAAAGTCTGGAGTAATATACGAAAATTGCTAGGGTTGTCCGATATTCATGCTACACACCAGTTAACCGCAATAATGATTTACCAGCAATCTTCCAAGATAACTGTATGACTAGATGGATAGAGGCAGGTATCAATCAGCTAGGCTGTTTCTATACACCGATTGGACTAAAAAGCTTTTCAGAATTGCACTTTGAATATGACATCAGCCATAGGGATTTTTTTAAATATTTGCAGATTAGGGATTTTTTGTTAAAGAAAGTCGGGGGACGGGAAAAGTTCCAAAATAATACCACAATAGAAAACATACGCAGGCAAAACACCCCTAAAATCTGGGAAATTTATGAAATGTTAAGTGAAACTTTCCCAGATAACATGGGTAAACAACTAGCTGATTGGCAGATCAAACTAGTAATTCAGCCGTCAACCCCCGAGCGTGCGTTTGAATTATCACAAACATGTCTCATGTCAATTAAATTGCAGGCACAATTCTATAAAACTTTTTTTTCCCTTTACTATACACCTCATAAGATTGCAAAATGGGGATGAGGAAAGGGAACAACATGCCAGCGGTGTTCACTGTATGCAGCCGATATTATCCACATGTTTGCCTCGTGCAACATACTATCTAATCTGATAAATGAAATATCTGACTTTCTATCAGGGGTTTTTCGTGAAAGGTTGTCTATGTCAACTGAAGAAATAATGTTAGGAGTAGCCAAAATCCAGCGGCCTATTGATATGCAGGGACTAATTTTTGTGGCCATGTCGGTTCTCCGACTCTGTATAGCCTCATCTTGGCTTGACCAAAACCCGCCGGCTTTCGCGCAGTGGAGGGCAAGATTATTAGCGATATGTAGCCTGGAGGTTGCCATATATAAAACTAAAGGGATTAATAAAAAGAAAAGAGGTATGCAGATTTGGGGCCCACTACTTCAGTGGAGACAGGACTACATCTAGAGATGGAGCTTAACTCGCGGGAGTTAGTATAGCTGGGAGCTTGTTGACATCTAGATTATGTTGTATTTATGGATCTATTTAATGTATTTTTTGTATGTATTCTCATTTATTACTGATCTGCATTAGTTACTGTATAGTATGAATTAATACCTTGGTTTCAGGGGGGCGGGTGTATAAAATGTGTGAAAAAACTTGAATACAGATATTTAAACAAAAAAAAAAAGAAAAACTCCAACAAATGCATGGACTGGATTGGTATGCTATAGAATTTAGTGTGTTTCGAATGGCGTAAGACAAACAAAGTAAAAACTGAAGCCATGTTTTCAAGAGAAAAGTCCTGATAAAAAGGCTACTGGCAAAGTTGGGAGGCATCAACAAGAGGAAAGAAATCTCCCTCACACTGAGCAGAGAGCAAAATTCAGGGATGACCCACTGAGAAGTTGGCAGGAACATATTGAACAGATAAGGTGACATAAAGAGGAGTATTGGTGATTTCGCAGTTAGACTGCTCAATGAAGTTAACTGTCACAGACTAGGTTTTGTTGTTGGAGAGCCTGTGTGCGCCTTTTATGTTAGCAAGTATTACACAGTTCTTAATTTGAACCTGTGGCGTTCGGCGCTCTGCACCGGCACTTAATTGTCAACACCTGCACTTATGGCAGCCTGCTACATGGTGGCGCTGATTGTCTGATTTAGACTTAGAGTGAGCACACAACAGTTGTTTACTAATTAAATATTCATTAAAAATTACAAATACCTACTGCCCAAGCTATTCTTATACCTTTGCGGTCCTGAAATAGTCTGAATTGTCACACCTGTACAAGTGTAATGGTTAGAAGTTGGTGTTGGCACTCCCAATGGCAGTGCTCACAAGGGCAATGGGTGGTGCAAGCTGCAGTAAACAAGGTCTGTGGACAGACTGAAACGCGTAGGGTTGTTGGGCTTGTCGTGGAAAATGTTGTTGCCACAAATTTGCCAGTGAGTGCCTGTGGAACTTTTCCGAGAGGAATACTGGATGTAATATATATATAAATATTAATGTTTCCCTCTGATGAAAGGAAGGCACTGACTTCGTGACTTTAACTCAAGAAAAAGTTTTAATCCGACATGCTGCACAGACGCGTTTCGGCGGAAGCCTCCGCCTTGCTCACTTAACTCTGCAGTGAATGGCATACGTATATATAACAAACAACATGCTGACACATCAAGAGCAGACCTTACATCGTGATAGGCTGTTCGTAGTCATAGTAACCTATGAGTCATGGTTAAACACACTAAATCATAGACACGGAAGATTCTGTAGTTTTTTAAGACAAGTGCCCGTGATCCATCCTATGACACCAGCGGAAAGTGACACATGCTGAGTATAGAAACGTTGTCATCTCGATGCTGTTAACAATATCACTGCATGAGACCTGTAACAATATTTTGCTTATGTCTAATTACCGTTTCTACCATAGCTAACATGACTGCGAGCTAATGCTGAACAATTAAGCCTCATTGTGCATATATATATATATTCTCCATTGCTGGTTCCCTTTGCCACTCATGCAGCGCTCAAAACGGGTGCGGCGCCCTGCAGCTGAACCACGCTGCTAATCCAATTGCCACTATTCCTTCACGAAGGAACAAATTGGGTCGCACTCCACAGGTCGATTTTGCAGTTTTTTTTATTTTTCCATTACATTCCACAGACTCAGGCAGACGTTTTCGATCTACGCGTTTCGGTATTACAAATACCTTGCTCACGATCAACCGACCACTTGGCTCCCCCTCCCTGATATACTTGAAATGTATACATTACATTATTTCCTGTTTGGGGTTTGCCAGTGCCTCGTTGCTTTATGGGACATGTAGTTTTTTGGTTTTTGCTGAATGTTCCTTTCACCATTTTGCCCAATATCATACATTTTACAATTTCAAATGATGATGGTCATCAACATTAAGCATATGTACGTTGATAGCTTCCCTCTAGTGGGATAAGATTACAATTTCTTTTATGTATTGCTCACTAGTATATAATTTTTCATGTTCAAACAGCAAATGGTAAGCAGTTGGGATGTTATCAACTAATGGTTTCCCTCTGGTTGGATGACATTGCATGCACTCTTGTGTGTATTTCTTAACACTGTCAGTTAGCAATTTTTAGGCACAGGTATCCCTAGTTATTTTAAACTAGATACATGTTTCCCTCAAGTGGGAATACCTTGTTGTAATGGCTGTTCAACATTACTGAAAATTGCCAGATTCCTTCGGTTACCCGTGTGACATTATAACATACAACCACTGTTTACTGTGCTGAAACAATATTAACATATGCATCATTTCAATTTTTCAGTTTGTATATCATACCCATTGCTGGTGTGGTAAGAGTATGTTGGGCAATAAACAAATTGTCCAAGCAAAGTCCTTATAAATGTATATATAGCTCTTCTGACTGATTAAGCCCATAAGGCGTTAGGGTTCTTAGGTTTAGGATATGGCGTGATTCTTTTTGTCTCAGGAGTCTTTCCTTGTCTCCCCCTCTTTCTTTTTTGGGGACACTTTCGCGACCAAAGAATTTCAATTGACTCCAGTCACTTCGATGGTATAGTTCCATGTGTTTAGCTATTGCATTAGCCTTGTCCTTGTGAATGGTCGCTCGAACGTGCTCCAGGATGCGTTTTTTTAATTCGCACACTGTGCTGCCCACATACCTCATGGGGCACGGACATTCAATGACATATACAACATGTGTTGTTTTACAAGTGATAAGTTCTCTTATCTCCCAATGTTTCTTGTTAGACATTTGTACCTGTTTTGTCGGTTTGGCAATCTGGCAGACTTTGCATGCATAACATTTTACAAAACCAGTTGTTTTTAGCCACTTGTCTTTTTTTGTTGTTGTTTTTCTGAAGTGGCTGTGGATAAGATGATCTTTAAGGTTCTTTGCCCTTCTGTATGTGATTGTTGGGTGTGATCCCACAATGTCTTTGACTGTCTCGTCAAGTTGCAGAATTTTCCAATTACATTTAAGGATATTAGCAATCCTTTTGCTCTCATTCGAGAAGTTCATTATCATGCGTATTGGTTCTGACATCTCTGTTGGTTCTTTGGATTTTCTTTGGAGACATTCCTCTCTGCTTTTTTGATTTGTTCTTTCCCAGCATTTTTTGATTATGCCCTTGTATATACAAATATAACAAGGGCATAATGAAAAAATAACGTAATTGGAAAATTGGAAAATTCTGCACAAGTCTGGCAGCAGTGAGAAAGTAGTCATGGCAATCACCTACTGTCACAGCTAATGTAAAAGGGTCCAGCACGGGTCACCAGAGGAGCCAGCATGCAGAGTCTGTGTGGACCAATGTTGAGGCGTTTAGCACTAGTCATCAAGATAAAATAGAACGTACTGTTGCGTGTTTATCTAGGTTCCTGATCGATACTGTGACCTTATGCCCCTATTCGGCTATAAATCCATTTATTCCCTATATTGGCATAACCGTTCAAGTGCGATTTTCAGAAAAGTCATCTCTGGCCTCACACGAACAGAGTCACATTCCAGCATAGCTCTCTGCCACTTCCTTTGCGACCAATTAGTGCAATGACAGAGCAAAGTCACTATCTGATATTCCTAGATAACACTCCGAGTTCTTCAACAAGATAAAAACTCAGCAAACCTGGAAATCCCCGCTTGCTGTGTTTTGATTAGTAATGGAACTCTAATGAGCAACTGATAACTATCACTTCCGAGTGACATCTTTAATTGACGTCTTATGTCCAACAAACTTGCGTCAAACCCGGCACCTGTCAGGTATAAATATTACCAACGTTGCCTTAAGCAATGTGAGCTACTGTTGTTGATGCCAGCTGCCTGCAAGACTCCGTGTTGGTAAATCTAGCACTCTGTCGCTGCAGCCTGCTGTCCCTGTGGTGGTGAAGCTGCTGATACCATTATCGCTGCTAAAGCGCGAACTATGGTGCAGTACGCTTAGGAGCTGAACAGCCGTCCCTCTGCGAAGACATCCAGCAGATTCCAGCTGCCCGCGGACGCTGTCCCCCCTCCTTCCTCGACGCGCTGAAGAAGAGCCGCTGCCTTTCTCGTGCAGAGAAATCCAGCTCCGGCGTTTCCGGTCTACCCTCGCGGGTGACTGGGATATCGAGAGTGACCCCTGAAGGAGATACCAATCCTCCATCATTCTATTCAGAGGTATGGTGTTGACTAAACCCTTAGACGAGAATTCTTGAAACAAACCTTGGCAAAACCAACTTAACTTATAGCTACTTACTTACTCCCCTTCCACGTGTTAGGCTTAGGTCAGGCACACTGGGGTAGGCTTAGTTAGAAGCACCAGTTGAGTATGTTAGCCTAATGTATATATGACTGTATATATGTTTTATTACTTTTAAACCATTGTATGGCTAAGAAACCATATCAATGCTTTTACAGTTCTATTTCGCAATACTTATCTTACTGTACGTACTTTTTATAATACCAATTCTTGCAATTGTGGCAATACATTTCTCTTGTACGAGAAGAAAGACTGTTCAATAAATGTTAAACCTTTATTGACAAACGCCCGTCTCTCTATTCTCTACATCTCGTGAAAGTAAACTGCACTAGACTGACTGAGTGAAATACATGTCTATTGTTTCACACGACCCTAGAGATTGACTCTTGATCTGAGGAGCAAAGTTGTCATGTTGCACGGTTGTTGGAAAGCTGAATCCCTTCTTGTCTGTGCCAAGGAAGCTGATCACTTCCTATGCAGAGAAGAAAGTTTCCAGTGACCTCTGAGCTAGTTGGTAACACAACCCAATTAAGTTTAGCATAGTCAGTGGAGGCCTGGAATATCCGCAGTTCCACGTCGATACTACTGTTTATGTTATTCCAATGCGCAGGGCCTAGTGGGAAACTAGGAACTACACTACAGTACCTCCAGGAGGCATTGATGTTAAGGCAGTCAACACATCTCACCTTATTATACGGCACTGGTTTTAAAGCCCTCAGTGCAAGTCATCAAGATAAGACAGTACGCAATCACCGGGATGCACTAATGTTCAAAGCTCTCACCTTAATGTACAGTGTAAGAGAGTAGTGCACCTTTGCTTCCAAAGAGCTGAGCCTGAGAAAGAACTTCTGACAAGGATATGAACAGGGATTACGGAATAATAAGCAGGATTCTTGTGTCTTCATGTTATGAAATGAAAAAATGCAACAGAAATGTCCCTAGCTCCGTCAATTATACTGTTTTTGACGGGTAGTGTAGCTCTTGAGGAGACTAATGAACAGTAAAGATTCATGAGGTGACTGGTGGAAGAAATGTATTGCCTAGAATTTGAAAAAACTTCTACAGAGTTTGGGGAAATTGAACTATTTTGATGCTAAACCTCAAAATGGATAATGATCAGGGTCGGGTTGGTAAGACGGGCAATTCGGGCAATAGACAATGTGCCAGAGCTTGAGTTGCAGCTGGGGGCTGCTTTTTTGGCCAGCGTGGTGGCCGATTGGGCTTTGTCTGTGCTGTTCAGATGCCACCATCCAATTTTTTTAGGGGCCCAGGCATATTTTTATCCCAATCCAACTCTGATAACGGTTTATAGAGTTCCTTCCATCTAGTCAATGAGAACAAATATATTGGATTGGAAATGTTTACTCCACTGGGAGAGCTAAAGTGTTGAGGCTTTCATTTTGGGAATCTGCTCTTTTCTATGGTTCGGGATGAGTGCTTGTGTTTTTTATTAATGTGAAAGTTGGGGAAGTAAGGACAGTACGCTCCTCCAGATTGATGTGTGGAGATATACATTATGCAGGTGTAGTGTGACTCTTTGTGTAGTTTGTATCTGGTTAGTAATTTGGGAAAGTGGAATCATCTGAGTGTTATTTGGAATGAAGTACTCGTACATATACCTGTGCATGAGTATGGGGAATAGGAATAACCTGTTGAGTTGATTGATTTTGGTGGTAGCAATGTGGAAAAGTATGTGATTAGTGGGAATTTTAGCAGTACCCTAACCTCTGTTGTTGCAAAGGTGGAGAAGATAAGTACCCTGGCACAACCGATTAAACATTTTGTTAGTATTTCAGAAGGTGTAATACACATGTATGATGATGCGAAGGTTGGGAAGAGATGTAAAAACACACAATATGGATGAAAGGAATACTTGCACTGAGTTTAACCACTGGCATACTAAGGTGGCATGGTGGGCAAAAGAAAGATGGGTTGGAATGCTACCCCAAACAATTGCCAAAGGTTAGAATTATTGCAACCATTTCTCTTATCACCTTTCGTGTGTTTGGGAAGAGGAGCAGCCTGTCTCGAGATGTATGTAATGTTGATGCGAAGATGCGGAAGAATAGTGTCCTTTGGCTATGCTTGTATAATGTGTAACAAAGAGGAATACGCTGTCGCGAGTTATGCATTATGGTGTTACGGAGAAGAGAAGGACTCTGTCACAAGAGGAAACGTGGGTAAGTGTAGTATCCTGTGGTGTTGTGTCTGGAAGCCACAAGTTCTACCTGAGTGAACTGCGGGACCAGTCATCACTGTGTACTGAGTGCAAGTTTCGGGTGTTGTGTGGTATTGGAGGCAGAGTACATGAGTGTGAGGTGTCTTCAGTGTCATTGTTTTCTTGTGTTTTTGTTTCACCTGCATGTGCTCTGGGACCAGTTGTCATTTTGTAAAAAGTAGAAGGATTTAACAGGTGCAGGGTACAATTGTCTTGTTAGTGTGTGCTTCAGCTTGAGTGTACTGGAGTCACTACAGCCTCCACCACACACCCAACCAATTGATGGTAATGTATACCCACTCACAAACACAGTCTTGAATGATGCCCAGATAAGTTGCCAGTGATTTAGACGATTTGCAAGCATTCCTCTAATCACCTTTTGTGTGTTTAATGTAAAGCTCTAAGTGGCCACAGGCTTGGCTGACTGCACCAGCCGGAAAGAGGGTCAGGCAGACTGTAACCATTCAGGGGGATTGAAGCAAGAGGCTTCTGAAAAAAAACACCAAGCATGGAGCTGGAAGCGGCTGCCTAGCTCTGCCTTTATAGTGCCAGTCCCTCTGGTGCGGCCACACTCTCTCCTTCACACATAACACCAGTTGTAACTCATCAATAGGCATATACAGCTGCACAGCCACAGGGGGTAGTGCCCCAGCAAGTTCATCCGTGTGAGAGATGCAGTGGCGGCTCCTCTGCTAAGGTGGAGGAGTGTCACCCCGCTGCTTGCAGCAATGAAATAAAGGAAATATAAAATAATAATAACTCAATGTTATCATTTTAACTTTTCCTGTTGCTGCAGCTTTGCGGGCGGGGCACGGTTGGGCTGCTCACACAAGAGATGGGGAGGAGTCTTATGGCCACTCCAAGTATGCATGAATGTTTGGCCGGCCGTCTGGGTCCGGCCAAACAGTCATGCGCACTTTGCATGTTCTCCACTCAGACTGCATTACAGCCTTGGTGGAGAACATGTGATTTTCTATGGGGAACCTGGTGCTTCCTCCTTCCTGTTCTGGCCGAGAGAAATGATGAAGGAGAGACGCGGCAATCAGGTACGTGTTTTTCATTTTATTAAAACCCCCTCACCCCGATCGGTGCCGGCCACCACTGGAGACATGAGCTCCAAACACAGGTGTTGTCCTGTTTGAGCAGACCTGCTCGTACATTCCTGCTTTGCCTTTTTGGGTATTTAGACACTGCACTGACCATGCTCCATTTCCTGTCGCTCTCTCCTTCCTCAGAGTTCTTTTTATTCTTGTCCCTTCCTTCTTTGTACCCTTTTCCTGCCCCTCTTATCATGACCCATTCCACTCCTGAGCCAGTGAAGCACTCCTTGGGGGGATTCACTCTGACTGTCAAAAATCATGTGAACTCATGCCTGCTTCCTAGCCATCTCACGAGGGATTTAGCACTATTTCTTTGAAGTTGCTGTTTGTGATTCAGATTATCAGTAACTGTGCATTCTGGATCAGGCAGTTCCCTTGGGGAATCTGGCAGTGCAGAAGAGGCAGAGGTTTAATTTTTCAGAACAAAGTCAAATTTTACCACAAGGTCTTCTTACTGATTATTGGCCATGTGTTGTGTCACCTCCCTTAGGGCTATGGGTTTATTTATTGTATGATCTCTTTAAGTAAAGAAAATTGGGTGATCTTTGTAAGCGTCTCTTGGCTTGTGTCCAAACCCCATTCATTTGCCTGGTGGGGCATGGAGCAGAGGCCAAAGAGGCACTGTGTGCTGTTCTCCTGTATTCATTTATTAAACTAGAATTGAACATTCCTCCTCGTCAGGACCTTGCTCTACTATTAGACACATCACCAAGTGGCAATCATTTGTAAAGAACCATTGGAGAACGGCACCAATGCTAGGCACCGAGATAAATTGATCGGTATGCTTATTCATTTGTCAAGTGAGCTGTGCTGCAAATTTTGTTTGGTGCATTGCATGCTGCAAAATTAATTTTAAACAAATGGTTTACTGCAGTGGTTCCTAAACTGTGGTCCGTGGACCCCCAGGGGTCAGTGGCACATTCCAAAGGGGTCCCCAGGCAGCAATTTTAAAAGCACTGCAAAATTCCTTGTATAATCAGCAGTTTTCAGGCATCAATGAAAGTGTCAAGATAACTCCAGTGATTAATGTACCTGCTGGAGGAAGATGAGCGTTTTGTCCAGTGGCAGCTTTGAATCATCTCCGGGAATGCAGATGGTTAATATGTCTGCTTCAAAGAACATATAACATGCATTAAAATAAATAGTGTTTTATGTGCATAACTCAGTGGGTTACTGCTTTTGTCGAGGAGATTATTTTGATACTGTGCAGTTCATAAGTTACAATCGTAATGTAGTATAGTGAGCTATGAAATGCCATCAAAGAGTTTCATGCAAACCTCAAGGTACACGTTAGAATGTTATGTTTTTTCCCAGTCTTTCATTATCCTGATGCTGCTAAAAAGGTTTGTTTGGGTAGAAATAAATTCTTATTAATAATGTCAATGCTAACCACTGTTATGTTCTGAATTCTGAATATGTGCTTCTCTAGACCAAACACTCTAAAGCAATGCCTGCCAGTATGGATGACATGTGACATCCTACACCTTGTAGTCGCCTTTGCTTTATGTGACATTTTCTATACAGTGATTTTCATATGTATGATTCATTTTCTCTGTATGTGTGTGATGTAAAATTCTTTGACACCCTACACTATAAAACAAATTAAATAAATGTGACATAGCGGCTATGGAGAATTGAGAGGAACTGTTGGAGGGTGATAGTGAAGGATTCATTGAAGAGCCCCAACTAAGATTGTCCTATCTTATTGCACAGTAAGGTCATTATTTATTATGCTTTAAAAGCTGATGCATTTCAATATATCTTGACAAATGTGTTGTAGAATGCACCATTTCCCATGTTTTCTTACAAGGCCCCCTTTGTAGTAGTCAGGCTCACTCAGTGCATTTGGTGTGTACTGTACAGGGATTGGTCTAAAAAAAACTTGCCAGGGCTGCTTTGGGTGTCCAGTCCGGCTCTGACAAGAGCCCCATACTGTGAAATAAAACCAAACATAGAAAGGTTAGTCCCTCAGATGCAGCACCAACCTTTCCATTAAAATGTTGTGATTTTTGCAGTTTTTACTAAAATCTTTAGTAATTTGAGTATTTGTTTTGTGCGCGCAAATGTTCATATTTTTTTTTAGCTACTCCCTTGGGGGTTCCCGAATTCCAGTAGTGACTCAGTGGTAGTCCTCAGGTGACAAACGTTTGGGAACCACTGGTTTACTGTCATTAGCATTGAGCGCAAGCAAAGGAACATAATGGCAAACTTGGGAGTGGAGATTCAGTAGCACATGCTACCAATGGCAGTTCTAAAGCTTACTCTGCAGGCACTTGAGCATGGCTTATATCTTCTTGTGCGGCATACGCTAAAAGCTTTACCTGTGAGCGCATCCTTGAAAGCTGGCCTTGTGCTCTCAGCCCAAGCTCCGAAGCGTGGCGGTTCAGGAATCCGTGCTGCGTCTGCTCACAACCCTGCTTGTGCCCCTTGAGAGAAAATCCTAATTTACATTTTTGTGCATCTCAACATGGTGGCTTGTACTATGTCTGTCCTCAGGCTTTGTGGCAAAATGTATAAAATCGTGTTCCATCAAACTGGATTTTTCAACATGACACAGTACTCGTTTTCATTGGCTAAAAGAGAAATTAGAATTGGTTAAAACACGCTTTTTCCCACTTGGTATATTACAACTACGTTGAACTATTGACTTACTCCAACATTTCCCGACTTCCAGTGCAAATACATTATTTGGAGCATATTTAGCATAATTGCTTGCAAGTTTCATCCTATTTTTAAGACTGTTTATAAATAATTAAATTATGTTGCCAAAACAACATCAGATCTTTGGGAGAGCCATCATTACCATTTTCAAATGATCTGTGTATGCTGTTCTCCTCCAATCAGTTTCTAATTATTCTAAAGATCGCAGTTCATGCATAGACATATTTATCCTCCATGCTTTACCCTATATGCTCCAACTCTCTTATCTGTGTAGATTTTTGGTAGCATATTTCCTATGCTCAACTAAATATTGTGAAATGAAACTACAATCTTACCAACCAGCCTTTCCCAATCCTTATAAATGCACCAGTAATGTATTAATAGGATGTGGGCTACCCGATGGGTATGAGTTCAAAGAATAATGAAAGTATAATTAAAGTGACCACTACAAAGACATACTATGTGTTACAGAAATGTAGCCAAAGGTTTGAAATGAATTGATTACTAAGCAGGAATGTAATTTGAGTCTTATTTTAAAACAGTCAACAGTGTGCATTTGCAAATGTTGTCTCCTATAATTTTAATTGTTAAATGCATGGTGTTTGCACATACATGAATTCATACTGATGAAGGCGGCGGATTGAATCCACGTACCGCCTAAACGCCACGTCCACAGTAAACTTTTCAGAATCAGGACTTATGATTCAATTTTTTAAGAATTAGAATTTGTTATTAATTACATTTACCTTGATTTGCAATTATGTTTTAATAATTATTGTGGGATGTACAAATTGTGATGACATTAAGAATGGAGGATTTGCTGATGAGGCTCTGCAAATTGGATGCAATACTGAGTGGACTCATTTAATACACTAAGAGTCCAGGCATATCTTGTCTGTTTGTTTTTTTTAGGAATGTTTAATTGTATGTCCATATATTTATATTTTGTAGGAAATTTTAAATATTCATATGAAAAAATAATTTTGAATAAGAATAGAAGACAGATGTTGCCGGGAAATATTGACTATTGTAGTGCAATATTTTAAGCTTTTCAGTGCATACTTATTGATTGCTATTGGACATTCACAGGTTGCAGCACAAAGGGAAATTTATTTTGCCTAATTGTTTTACCTACCCTGTCCCTTTTGGCTAAAGAAGGCGACTCTCTTGTATTTAGAGTCCTTTCAGCAGCACAGCACTCCTTCTTCCTGGCAGAGTCTCCACATGTCCAGATGTTTACTGGTGCCTCCTTTGAAGTAGGAGAAGCTTCTAGAGGTTGCCCTTTGAAGTGCACAGTTTTCCTGACTCCCTTGCCCTGTATCCAGACTAACTACAGGGGGTATGAAGCCCTTTGTGTGGAGGTAGGACATAGCGTATTCAGTGTAAGTGGGGCTGTGCCCAGCTCTGCCATCCCATCCTGCCGGTGATGGTCCATCCAGGCACATCTTAGCTCTCTATTGTGTGTGGCTGTCTAAAAGGAACACATAAAGCCCAACTGTCAGCTGCATTCTGTAATGCCACCCCAGAGATAGGCTGCAGGCCCTACATGGCTGAGCAGGAAAATGCCAACTTTATAAAGGTGCCATTTTCAAAATTGTACTTAAAATCTAACTTTACTATACTAGAGGATTTTTAGTTACAATTCCAAAGACACCAAACATGAACTGGCTACCTGTTCCCATTTGGAAGTTACAGCTTATTAAATGTAATAAGGTAACTCCAATGTTATTGTAATGGAGAGGTGGGCCGTACAGTAGTGAAAAACAAAAGTAAGAGTTTTTCACAACCAGGACATGTAAACCTTAACCACATCCATGCGACCTAGATTCACCTCCGGTGCTGAGCCCTTATGAAAACGGGCGTGGTCATGATGGAACGGTTCCGTCATAAGCACAGCTCGACTGATGCTCATGACGGAACCGTTCCGTCATGAGTATCGAAGGGGTTAAAAGTACATGTTCAACTTTTTAAATGCACTGCACCCTGCCTTCTGGGTTGTTCAGGGCCTACCCTAGAGGTGACTTATATGCATTAAAAAGGAAGGTTTGAACCTTGCAAAAAGTTTATTATGCCAGGTCGAAATGGCAGTTTAAAACTTCACATACAGGCTGGAATGGCAGGCTTGAGACATGTTTAAAGGGCTACTTAAGTGAGTGGCACAATAGGTGCAGCAGGCCCTCTAGTAGCATTTAATTTACAGGCCCTGTGTACATGTATTACCACTTTAGTAATATAGTCAATAAATATGTCAATAGGGGACAAGCCAATATTACCATATTGTAAGAAGTAAGCATAAGCACTTTAGCACTCATTAGCAGTGGTAAAGTACACAGAGTCCTAGGTCCAGCAAAAACGAGATCAGCAAAATTGGAGGAGAAAAACAAAAAGTTTGGGGAAGATCACCCTAAGGCTGACTGGTCTAACAGTCTGTCAATCAAGATTTTGGAGCCTGAAAAAATAACAAAAAAAGGAGATCCAGTTTGCAATATATAAAATGTGGATGTGGAGGTGAATGTCACAGTAGACTCAGGTTCAGACATCACCATTGGGGCAGATAACCTGTAATTGAAAGAGTGGAGCCTCATCAGGATGTCATCTCCTGTTATTCACACAGTAGCATTTGGGGCACTTGATATGCTATTTTCAAGAAAATGTGATGTACAAGGATAGAGTGGTTCATACCAAAGTAAATATATTTGAGAGAGTTTTTAACTTATTGTGATGGAGGCAGATGAAGCAGTTAGCATTGTATCATGACTAGAAATAAAATACCCTATTTCTCTTGTTGCTATATCTACTGTGCAAATTGGTTATCTAGAAGAGTTGCTTAAAAGACACAAGTCTATATTTGAAGACAAATTGGCTATTATAAAAGGATATAAACATAAAATTGAATTAACTGCTTGTTTGTAAGGCTAATTGAAAATAACTATTATAATTAAATATGGTTTACAATTCTGTTATCTTCCAGTAGGCTGTGCAAAAACTGAATTAAGATATTTCACATTACAAACTATAGTAATTATACACCTTTCTGAAACTCAAAATTATTGCATGATATAATCAGAGATAATTACTGTAAGATGTCGTAAAATGCAGGTCTTAATATTTTAGGAGATATTTACAGCAATGGATCAATCCTTTGAGATCCTGCAGGAAAAGTTTGATTTGCTCAAGCAAACGCTTTTAATATATCTGCAGATTAGGGACATCATTTATAAAATACCTCATGACCAACTGTCCTTTTCCAAGATTACCTTATAACATAAAACTAATCTTCAAACAAAATATGATATTGAGGATTTTTATATGGTAATGGAACTAGAAAAAGAATATATATCAACTCAAAAGCAATACTGGGGAAGGAGACTTAATATAAATGTGGAAAGAGTAAATATCGAAAAGTCTATTTGGCTACAAGATCTGATGCCTCTCTCCGCAAACCTTACAATTCAGAATTATGAAATCACCTCTAGTTTGTATTGCACTCCAGCTAAGCTATGCAGATAGGGCTGCAGGGATAATTCTCATGGTCCTAGATGTGGAGAATCAGATGCAAGGCAGCCCACAGGTTTGGCTATGCAACATTTTAGATGGCTACTGGAAGATAATATTGAATTATTTGAGCTTTATAACCAGAATACAGATTCTATTGACTCCACAACTGGGTGTATTGGAGCAAGATTGATTCAGCGTCCAGATATCCCACGGAGGGACAGTGGTGTGCTATACAAATATTGATTGATTGATTGAAGATGCAGATATAGACGTCTTCACCTCATTATTTGTCAGTATTAAAGTTGGCTAAATCTACATCGCAGCAGAATGGTTGAGCCTCATAACTGCTTTCTCTTCAATTATGGTTGAAAATATATGTATTAAGTTATTACACTGAACAGACTGTATACTGAAGTAAAGGAAGCAATACAAAAAGAAGAGGCAGTTTAATATTGGAACTTTCAGAAAGATGGATTAATGATCCATGTTCCATCATTAGAGAAAATATTAATGTGAAACTGATTTATATATTCTCTGATGTTTGTCCTCCTCACTCCATCATTTGTTTCCTCCCCTTTGGATTGTGTGTTATGGTTCAGAATTATGCACTTGAAGATATCATAAATGTACGATATATGAAATATCAAGAATTATATAACTATGAATTATCCTGCTTTGTATATAATTTAATGAATGTTTAATCTGCCTCTTTAAGAAAACATAATATTGTATTAAATCCCAATGCCATCCCTGCCATTCGCAGACATTTTTTTAGAACCACTTGACTCTTCTCAGTGGATCTCACCAATTGTGGTCACCCAGAAAACATATGTGAATTACGGTTGTGTGTGGATTTTAGGTCTTTGAACCAACATATTCTGTTGGATTATTTTCCCCTGCCTAAGATTTAGGGACTGTTAGCATAGCTAAGGGAGGCTAAGGTTTTCTCTAATTTTGTTTTAAGAGCTGCCTCACAACAGGTGGAGCTTAGTGAGTATTCACAATCTTTCACAGCATTTAATACTACTTTTGGGGCTTACAGATTTCTTTGCATGCCATTTGGCTTATCTCTGGTCCCGTCTATATTTCAAGATTGAATGTTCCTAATTTTAGGGAATGTAGAGAATTTGCTTGCCTATAAAGATGATATCCTTATTTTCACAGATGCTGAAAAATACCACATTCAGTTACCACCCTAAGTGTTGAATATTTTGAAACACCAAGGTATGCAATCAAAAGAGAAAAATATCAATTTCTGTTAAGAGAACTGAAGTATTTGGGGCATCAAGGTGTAAGACGTAAGGTAGATTTAATAGAAGCCATAAAAAATAACGCTATTCGAAAAGAAAAAGAATCAGTTATAATATTTTTGTAAGCTTATGCGAATATTTATGTGCGAATTTTAAAATGCAGGCAGAACCTTTAAGATAACTCTTCAGAAGTGATGCAAAATACTCATAGGGGAAGGAAGAAATTGAATTGTTTAAAAGTTTGAAGACATTGATTATAAAAGCACCTGCCTTACATACGTTCAAAGATGGTGTTAAGTCAGTAGTTATGGTGGTTATCAGTACAGTAGGTTTGAGGAAATCTTGAATCTAGTTGTGGTGGTTAAAGAGAACACTATTACATTTGCTTTGAGTTGTCTGTCTACTGCAGATTACAATTACAGCACCATAGAGGCAAATGTTAGCCTGCTTCTGGGCAACCAATCGTTTTTCAACATACCTATGGGGAAGAAAATTTTCCTTAGTTATGGATCCCAAGTTTTTGGTGTACTTGTTGAGGGAAAGGAGTCTCAGTAGAGCAAGTCCAAAGCTGGTGAGATTGTTGTCCAAAATGTATGAGTTCAACTTCAGAATTAGGCCAATCCATGGTAAAAAAAATTCCGGGACGGGCGTCCTATCAAGATGTCCCTTAGATCTGGTCTCTGGGGAACACAGTGCAAAAAAAATTAAGTGTGTGGTAAGAATGACTAATGGCGTGGGGTTTCAGAAGATGTAGTCACTCAACAAGAAGTGGAGAGTAGCAGTGCTTTCTCAAGAAATACATCCCTTAAGGTTGGCCCAGGGAAAAAGGTCAAAAGATATTCTAAGGTTAAGAAACAATTTAGTGTTTTAGTTGGATGAATTTTTTCGAGGGAATCTACTAATTCCTAAGGCAGAATTGAAGACACAACTGATAACATTTGCTTATCAAGGACTAACAAGGATAGAGAAGAGGTTCTGATCCTATTATTGGTGGCCTGGGATGAGTGCTGAGGTGCAGAAATTCATGATTAGTTGTGTTGAATTTAGAGTGGCTGATGAATCCCTTTGCATAAATAATATGCCTTTGTCACCAGTGGAGTTTCCTGAATCACCATTGGAGAAACTGGAAATTAACTTGATTTATCCTATGTACTGTTTGAAAGAAAAGAAAGTTTGAAGTACACGCTAGCTGTAGTTGACAATTATTCCAATTGGGTTTCATACATTTCTGACGGAAGCCAAAACTAGCGTGGCGATTGTGTTTTTATGGTATTTATTTCACTGGGAAGGCTGTCCTACGTTTTTGGTGATAAATAATGGAGTAAAATGTGGGTCACACCTATGGAGACTTTTCTGTTGTCCTTTAGTATCAGCCATCTGTCTGGGCTTTGTACAGTCCTCAAGGAAATGAGATAGTTGAGACAGTAGATTGAATGTTGAAAGAAACAATTCAATTAGCAGTTTCATCTGGCTCAAACATTCATGAGACATATCAGATAGACTATAGAGTTATCACAATACTTCTCCTTCAACTACTGGAGTTGCACCATTTAAGCTATTAAGGGGCAGACACTCTTTAAGTATGTTAGCACCTAGTTGAGTTTTTGACAAGACATGCATGGTGATAGAATTCCTAGCTTGGAGGATGTGTGTCACACTCTTTTACACACATCCTCCACACCAGGAATTCTATTACCCATGCTTAATCCAAAAGCAAGGAAAGGTATGACTATCTGAGAATGGTTAAGAATGTAGAATTTCAGGTTGGCGATGTAGTGTAAATCAAGAGGCCACCTTCAGTGAGAAAAGGTTAATTTAAATTTCCCCCAGTACATATATAATTACAGTGCCAAAACATGCAATTGTGGTTGAAAATGGGAGATAGTGGAGCAAACGAAGTGTAGTTAAAGTCTAGGACAGTGTTTGAAGCAGGGTTAAATACCAAAAGCTCTCAATGCATGGGAACAAGCGGGAGAAAAAGACTACATGGTTGGTTGTTTGGAAATTAAAATAATCCTGTTGGTGTTAGCTTCTTAGAAGCTAATGAACAAGAGGCATGAGGTTGTCCGTTCACCTACTGAAAAACCAACAGATATGATAGAAGAGGGTGATCCATCAAATGGCATGGAAGGATCAAGACGCAAATGAGTAAATCCAGATATCTGAAAGATTTTGTTGAAGAAATAATCCTTTATTCATTACTACATTATTTATTATTTTTTGGGAAGATTATTAGTTGTATGTTTAGTGTGCATTAGTTGTATTTCTTTGTATAAAGGGGAGGTGTGCAATGGGCTTATTTATTGTATGGTCTATATAAGTAACGAATGTTGGGCCAAGTTCTATAAGCATTCATTTCAAAAACTTTTATTCGATTGACATTTAGTGAATCATAAAAAGTACATCATACAATTTGAATAAAATTTGCATAAAAACACGTTATTGCAGTGCAAAATGTTGTATAAAACCAGTTTACAAATTAATTCTAATAAACATGGGATCAGAGAGACGATAGACCAATTTTACTACGTGCCTTCAAACATTATTTTAGGAAAAGAGCTACATTTTTAGCTACATGTTGTGAATTTAATAACTGAAGTCCCAGAAAGGCTGGCCGACAGGTCCTCAGCCCATTTGTCGGAGAGGAGGAATAATCCAACGCTTACGTGGTTGCTCATAATATCGGCAAAACAAAGTAAGGTGAATGGTCGATTGGGGAGAAACACCGTCGCACGGACATTTAATCAAGTCGTGAGACCAGTTTAACTCAGTGGGGAAAGTAACGAGACGGAAAAATGATTTAAAACGAAACCTGGTTAGTACATATTTTTCATGATTGGAAAGATAAAAAGTTAGATAAGGCTGAATACCAGGGGAAACTTGGACCATTAGTATTTGCACATTAGTTTGCTTGGAAACTTCACAGGAGAGGCGTAATTCCCTTACATGATTTAGACAGAGGTTTTTCAAAGCACCTCTGCTAATGTCAGCTAGTGAGGAGGGCTCCGTGAAGTAGGATGTGCGGTTCAGATCCTTTAAAAAGTTGGAAACATACATTAGCCATGGAATTTTTTTCCAGCTCTCCATGGATAGACAGTCAGATATCAGAGAACGAGTTAAGTGGCATTGTGGTTTATTCCAAATACGGTGCCATAGGAGAATTGGCTGACATCTGATGTTATCAGTTAAATAATCGATGCCTAGTTCGATATGGCAACCGTAAATTGGAGCACTTTGTGGAAGTGCCAGTAAGTATTTTTTTTAAACGTTTTGGACTTTTTGCAAATCGTCTGCGGGTGCATAGCCCCAGACGCCTGCGCCATAGGTTGCTATGCTATGACATTTAGCATGGTAAATTTTAAGCAACTCAGATGGGGCTGGTTTGCCCAATTTCTTTGAAAAGGAAACAAGAGCCGAGGTTGCTCTCTGATAGAGCAACCTCTTGCTTGCCACTGCTCGTTTCCAAGATAATTGATCGTCAATTAAAATACCTAAGTATGGGTATTCCCTGGCTCGTTCCAATCTAACTTGCTCAGTGTAGAGAGGTTTGGGGTTATTTACCTTAAGCCCAGTTCTATAAGCATCACTTGGCTTGTGTTCCAAACTCCATTTAGTTGCCTGCTGGAGCCTGGATCAGTTGCCAAAGAGACGCTGTGTGCTCTTCTCCTCAATTCATCTACTAAATTTGAATACAACATTGCTCATCGTGTAGACTTTCCTGTACTATTTGACTCACCCTAAGTTGTCACCCTACCCCTGCGGGGGACCCAGTGCTGTCCAGTGGGATAGACTGGTGACCAGTGGTCCCCTTAAGGAATAGGGCTGTACTGATTTCCACTCTTTAGGGCTCATATCTCTCCAGCTTCCAAAACTTCAAAAACTTCAAAAAAGTACCTACTGACCTGTATAGAATTCTATAAACTCTGCAAGAAAACAATTGACTGGAGGGAGGTCCCATGAGTATCAAAAGAAGCATGTACAGGTTGAGGGCTTTAGATCTCACTCAGAAAATGTTCTCCAGCATATTTTTTTCAGTCCTTTTGTTTGCTTACAAATAGCTTTCTAGCAATAGGCTCCAATCTCCTTGGCGTTGAGGTCATTGTTATGTATCAAATTTAATGTCACTGTGAGCAATAAAAATCAGCAATCAATTAAAAAACCCAGCTCCAGGCCTTTTTTCTCGTTAAAGTGAATATCTGTTTTTGTTGTATGATAACTGCCTTTAGAATTGATCTGCTTTATTGGAAATTCTTTCAGACCATTTACAAATGGTTTATATAGTGCATTATGTTACTAACATATTGATTTTTGTTTATGAAATTAACTGTTATGAAGAAAATTCAAATGTGTGCCACGTTCAAGCTGGGCGTTTCTTGGCATCTACTGGGGCCTGATTTATTTTTTCTTTAAGGCTGATTTCCCTTTCTTTTTAATATGCTTTTTGGAAAGAGATCCAGAAGAAAGCATTTTAACTAGTCAAATTTAATTTCCACCGTGTTAAGTTATCGTAAAACTACTAATCAAATATATGTCTTAGCCTAATAAGAATAATTCATTCTCATAAATGTGTTGTACATTTACACTTTTGAAAGCACTAATGGTATGTTTGCCTAATTTTGTACCCCCAAAGGCAGGTCACGTCAGTGCCTTCTCTTTGTGCACCAAACCAAGTTATTGCCTCAGTCACTCATTGCACCCTGTCAACATCAGAATTCCCTCCGCGCGCCTAAAATGGTTTAATCAATCAGAGGCAGCTGGATATGGTAAACTCTTCTCCCCGCGCAGTACAATGAATTAAGTAGTCCTCGGCCGCCAGCGTCGCCTGATTGATGACTCGGGGACGGCCGGCTACGCACCGGCCATTTTCATTATGAGACAAGTAACTCGTGATGAAAAGGAACCCCGAGGCCCATCAGCGGCCTGCTCGCAGCGCGGATCAATAATCAGCCCGGTGCTGACATCGGTTGGTGGTTGCCCGGCGCAATTGGCTTTAAGTGTCTGCAAGTACATCTCCTTACAAGATCGAAGGTTTAAGAGGGACAAGCGACCTGCTGAAAATGAACATTAGACAATCAATAGTCTGAGTTGCAGTAGTGTGTTTGGCACCTTACAAAATATTGAGAAGGGCGGTAAGCTGACGTGAAATGAGAGATTGTATAATGTGACATACCATAGTGCCGTGCTACTGCATAAAAGGCATCAGCATGCTGTAACATTACAGGTTATGACGTAAAACGCTATTAGAATGTATAGCATGTGCAACCTAAAGCGAAACAGAACAATAATTGATGATGATCGGTCATACTGTGACCAAATCGGTTTTCTGATGCTGTATGCACTAAACAATGCAGGATGAGAGCCCTGAGGGATTCACAGATGGAAAATACATTGCATATTTTCAGTGTCTTTTGAATACTCAAAAAAGTGGAGACGTGGAAGTTTCCCTGCAAGTGCCTTCCCTATATTTGGGCGACCTACAAGAAACAAGGGGCCTTCAACCGGGTCTTCACAAAGGAAGGAAGGTCCAGGAGGCTGTGTTTGGAGAGCAGTGAGGCCAAGAAGAAATGTACTGAGAAGGTTTTTTTGTACACAAAATGGGGAGCTTGGTCACAGAATGAGCAATGGGCAGTGAGTAAGGCCTAGAACAGACATCACATATCAACCGGATGCCATTGAAGAACTTCAGCTTGGTGCAACCATACTTTACACAAATCCTGAGCGCTGCAGAACTCTGCATAACCATAAGATTTGACAGGAGGAACGCAGCAAACCCCAGATAAAAAAAAACTGTCTTCATCGGGGTTCGTTCCTTAGGCGGCAGTCACGCCACATGATTGACCCCCTTCCACGAGGATGAGTAAGATCTTCCTTAACTGTACAGCTGGACTAAGAACAGATTTGACTTGAGCTTCAAGTGGCCAATCACTGTTCTGAAGCCTTCCCTGGCAATGATTGGAATGTCAGTCACCGGAGGTTACTGCTGCCCCCAGTAACCAGACTCTCAGCTCTGTATCACCCAATACTCATTAGAGGGTCCAGTGTCTCAGAGGGTTCCTTAACCATTCTTTGTCCTAGTCTTTCACCTGCCCCCACAGAAATGCGACCTGTTGCCACCCAGCCTAGTTACTCCCAAAGTTGGATCAATAGCGTAACATAGCACTCTAGGCTATGTGTGTCACACACAAGTTTCTTGAAATTAGAGGTAATCAAAAGATGCGGCTTGAATCTTCTTAATGGGGAAAGTGAAAATTACAGGGTGAGAAGCTTGCTCTGGACTGAAATGACTAAGGTCATTGGTGAGTTCACCAGATAGGAGATTCCAGCACCTGACAGGCAAAGTATCTCTCTCCATACTCGCCCCTGGTGCCTTTGAACTCTGCCCATTCATCAGCAAGTAGTGAGGCTGTGGTATCTATGCGGCTGCGCATTTTGGAGCACAGTGTCACAAATAAATTAAAATAGCATGGTATGGTAGCACATTGTCCTTTACAGACAACACATTTTCAATTGAAAAGGCCCCTACATTTTCACAGGCATGCAATTATATCGATAAAACTATACGGCGCACAAAAACGGCAATTCGTAGAAATCAATTTTCAGCAATTAATTATCCTTTTTTACATCACTATGTAAAGTGTCTTGATTTGATTTGATCCTATGAAAAATATTTGCTTCCATCAAGGTCACCCCTAGAATAAGAAGGTAGATAGAGGGATTGGCAGATTCCATTTTCAGGTGGGATATCTCCCTGAGTTTAAAAACATCACTGCGGGTTGCTTATTGCACTTACTCACCAGGGAAATTATGGTTCTAGCCTTGTGGATGCCTTTGGGATGAGTTGATTGAAGAAAGATGACATTTAGAAGTGAGAATGGGAAGCAGACAAAGTAACAGATGAGACATATTGCATCATTAAGGAGATGGCTGGTCATAGTTGGCTGGACTATAAGGAAATAAGTTAACAAACCAAATTCATTTGGCAAGTTCATTTAACATCTATGTGACCCCACTTGCCAGGCTCATTAGATCCTTTGGGATGGAGATAGTTTCCTATGCGGATGACACCCAGATCCTTGTCTCTCTCTCCCAGTCCAGCGTCCCGACTGCCTCCAATTTTAGATCTTGTATGGAGGCAGTCGGTCAATGGATGATCCTTAATTCATTGAAACTGAATGGAGAGAAGACAGAGGTAATGGTGTTTGGCGGGAAATATGGCATATGGTCATCCTGTTTGTGGCCAGACTCATTAGGAGTCTGCCCCATCCCTACCCTCTCTGCAAAAAATCTCGGGGTCATGATTGATCCTGCCCTCAACATGGGTAAACAGGTCAGCAGAACCATCTCCACCTGCTGGGGCATTATCCATGTCTTGAGGAGGATCAGGCATTACTTATCTCTGCAGGCAAGGAAACAGCTTGCTGTTGCCCTCATTGGCTCCCGGCTGGACTACGGCAATGCGCTGTATGCGGGAATGAATAAGAGTCTACTGCAGCGCTTGCAGGTAGTCCAGAACGCTGCTGCCAGGTTTGTTCTGGATCTCCCCAAACGTGCCTCAGCCACAGCGGCCAGAAAGCTGTTGCATTGGCTTCCAGTTGAGGACCGCATCCACTTCAAGACCCTATGTATGACATACAGGGCTTTAGCCAAAAACAGTCCCACTGGTGTAGGATCCATCCTGTCCCGCTACAATCCCTCTAGGGATCTGCGTTCCTCTGGCACACTTCTTCTATCTACCCCCCGATTCAGGAGAGCGAAATGGGGTGGCAGGGCCTTCTCCACTTTGGCGCCCAAGTGGTGGAATGCCCTCCCGCTGGAAATAAGATCCCTACCCACTCTTCAGGCATTCAGAAGCGCTCTGAAAACGCATCTCTTTGTGCAGGCTTATCTGTAGTGGTGTTGTGCTTACATTTATGATTTGTTTTGTTAGGCGCCTTGATGCCTTCGGGTTATTGTTTGCGCGGTATAAATGTTATTCAATCAATCAATCAATCAATCAAGTAATATATGAGTTATTCTTCTATGAAGGGGAACTCATGTGATGGGAGCGACGGATTCCCTGTCCGGGTGTCATGTAAAAGGTAGTTAACATGGCTCATGAGGATCTTCTTGGAAGCAAGACCCATAAGGCCATAGTGAGGGAGATACATTGGCAACCATATATGGATCAGCAAGTGGAGGCTGTAGTTAGCGTCTATGTGCTTTGTGCTGCTAATGATACGTCCCACACCACTCACTCAGCTCCCTTGTTGTCTATAGTAATTCCAGATGAACCTTGGGAAACATTGTGTATAGATATTATGGGAACACTTGACTTACTGCCTCCTGCAGAAAGAATTTGTCCTGCTTTTGGTAGAAGACACTTCCAAGTGGGTTTCTACCAAGTGTGTGAATGTGATAAACAAAAAAGTGGTTCTAGATTTTTTGAAGGGGTGAATTTGCATGCAAGGGGGCGGCCAAGTGGTGTGTCTCAAGAGATGCAGGCTTCATGGAGAGTATGGCTATCACTCACCAGAGGACAGCCATGTGCACACCTCAGGCAAATGGTCTTGCTGAGCCGATGAATGGAGGGTGGAAACATGTATTCAGCAATCAATTGATCTAAAAGTTCCCCTCTTAAGGTTTCTGTGTGCACCAAGGTGGACTCATTGCCCTAGTCCTTATAGCGTGACATAAGATCATCGATTGAATATTTAAGGAGGCAGAGTGGTCTCTTTTACACTAAATCCTCCCTGGTTGAAGTCTTACAAGAGTAGAGTGGACACTGTATTCCAAAGGAAATATAAAGTCAGATACAACAGGCAAAATTCTTCTCTGTGCACAGCATGGAGAGTTCATGATGTGGACAGGGTGAAAAAGTTTAGGAAGAAGGGCAGATCCAAATACACGTCCCCTTTTTCTATTGTAGAAGTGCAAAGAAATGTGGTGGTTGTGGACACGGGATACTTGTAGTATGTGTACATTAGTGAGGTGTGAGAATGAATGTACGACGTCTTCTATGCACGGGGTAGGAAAGTTTCTTCATATTTAGTTGTCAAGCTCTGTACTGGAACCCAGAAGTGCAGTAGAGAGGACAAAATGTGTAGGCCTCTAAACTCTACTGACTATTGTTCTCATGAGACCTTGCCTAGCATGAGTGCCTGGTTAAGGAAGGAACCTACCTTCTGGAAAAAATGTGTGAAACTTGAGTTTATCTGGGGGTGCTTTTGAAGCTAATTTATATGTGGCTTATTGTTTTATTTATTCATCTATTTCCCCATTTCAGGGTTATGTTCTTAACTGTTCTCCTTCCTTTCTTTATCTTGATTTCCTTTTTGTGCCAGAGAGGAGGGATATCTTGTGCACTGTTCTTTAGTTTCTAAGCACTTAATCTTTCCTTTTATTCATGGAACCTCAGTGTGTCATGTGTGACACACTGAACATGTGTGGCAGTTGGCGAGGCACCCTGGCAGGGTTATGTTGATGGAATATTGCTAAAGCTTCTACAATAAACTGTTTTACTGAAACTTGGATTCGTGACTTTTTTATGATCAGACACAACAGGACTTCTCAAGGGTGGAGAATTCCACACAGGGGTAATGGGATCACCTGTGCAAATGCACATTTTTTTCCATTATTCCCCTAACTACTCACATTTTTACAAATCAGACTTTTTCAATCTTAAGAATACTTTTTCAGAACTTTTTATTACACAATAAATATTTTAATTTTACTTCTTTCAACAATTTTTGTACTGTTGACTGTATATCATGTCACATAATGTGAGATGTTTATTTACAAAAAAGACACAGGCTTGACTCTTCCTGCTCTCATATATATACATTTCCAGACAACCTCTCGCTATACCGATGTAGACAAATGCAGAGGCGAATTAGCCACCATCCACAAACGTACATTCAAGCTCACCTTCATTGACCTTCCTCTTCTTACTTTAAGCAAAATATTCATCTCCATTTCCTTTTAGGATGACAATTCTTTATTTTCTAAAGCAAACTTTTAAACAGAAAGTTCCTTTCCTGCAGACGTCTCAGATTCTGCAACCACAATGTCAATCTCTAGTTCTTCAGATCTTCTCTCATGTACCTTCAATTTTTAACAGAATCATCCAAAATGGACAATAATGTATATGCAGAATGAAACTCGCCTTTCCCTTGATCTCAAACAACATTGTTTTTTTCCTATAAAAAACAAATGTAACACTAGCCATCTTTTTTCGCATCCAGCCTAGCCGCACCTGCTTTCACTCTTCATGACTTTATAAAGAAATCTCATGACTAGAATGAGCTTACCAACTTCAAATATTTAGAGTGCTTTTCCTTAGTATAATTATTGAAATACATAAGTTATTTCCCCCCTTCAAAGCCCTTTCACATTCAATTGTGTTTACCACATCCATCGATCTGACCTAGACTACATTGCAGCACCAAGATGGACACTCTTAAGGTGGTAGATGAAGCCCTCCACATTACTGATGAAAGAAGCTTTTGCTTAAAGATTTTCAAAGAAGTCCAAGCAACATTTAATCCTATCTATTGCAAGATTCTTTGAGTCACTTTTGCTTCCAGAATGGACTGTAAACCAAACGTATTAAACCGGTTCTTCTATCTGTTAGAGAGTGGTCTCACTTTCTACAAATTGAGTTCTTTAGTGAGTTCTCTTCCTATATCTTGTTAGTGCCCCATTGGTTGATCCTATTAGCCACTCTGTTCGCCTCTATAAACACCTGTCCAGTGTCTTGGTGCTGGGGTTCAATATTCATCAATATTGCCAGTGCAATTGTTCATTAAGTTATACACTGACCACTGACACATGCAGGGATTTCCAGGTCACGAGTCCAAGTACCAGCAAAGATCATTCAGCATTCTACCCTTCCTAGCTTAGTAAACTGAGTCACGCCAAAGGTGAGTCATAGCAAAAATTATTATTTGCAGGTCTTCGAAACAGCATAAGTATGGCATGAAGCACTATATAGAAAGCCGGTTATTATTAAGAATAATACTGAAGTCTGCATAAGAATTTCCTCTTGCTAAGAAATTATCACATGTGGACGTAATTTAGCCACTAAAACATAACCCACAGAATTCCAGATTTCGTGTCTTTCATTCAAAGGAACCTCCATCTATAATTCAAAAATTGTCAACACAAGCTCCATTCCTGTATTGGAATCCATTCTGGCATGCCAAATCACTAGATTTTGCTTTGGACCCAAGTATCTCTCTCCTGAAATTATTCCAAACTGAAGGCTACCACCTGTTTATTTTTTAGAACTGTAAAAGTCTGATAATTCTTTCTGATTTGGTATTGTACTTTTTCACCTAAGTAGGCGCTAGCGTCTTTCTCCGTGACTTAATGGCCTCAAACAGTGCACCTATCAACACCATCCTAAATACAGCAGCAGGTCTCAGCCTCAGATTACAAGAATCAGATGGCAAGACTATTGTTCTCTAAAAGCCACACTTGGCACGCCTGCGTTCTCTGGTTGGCTGTATTGTGTCTAAGGATATCTTATTCTAGCATTCCCAAAAGGTCTTTGATAAATTCTTTCTCCTTGATGGTCCAAAATTCACCAGAATCTCAAAATAATTCCAAAATCTGCAAACTCCTTAGCAGATTTTCTCGGGTATATGGGGGAGACTTGCTGAGTTGGATCTCAGACTCAACAAACCCAGCATACGCCTCAAAATGCTTGCAGTGGTACTGAACAGCAACAAACCAAGAATTTCACTGGGTACTGCAAGGTTTTGGTGCCCTCCGTGGGTGGTATGTCACTGTTACAACGCAACTTTTACGTCGGAATGCTGTTACAACGCGGCTTTTACAACGCTGGTTCCATTACATCGGATGCCATTACAACGCAGGATATTACATAGCAGATGCTATTACAACGCATACCATTACATCGTAAGTATTGGTAAGTATATAATTTATTTTTATTTTTTTAATGTTATATAATTAATTAAATCATTATTAATTATAAATAAATATATTTATTTATGTTTTTTAATATTATAAATTAAATATATTAATTTAAGTAATTTGTTAAATAAGTATGAGTATAGGAGTATATGTTTTGGGGTACTGAGGTATATGTTTTGGGGTGTTTGGGTATTTTTAGGTTTTAGGGCAGGGTTTGGGTTTTGGGGTACAGGGGTATTTTTAGGTTTTAGGGCTGGGTTTGGGTTTTGGGGTACAGGGGTGTTTTTAGGTTTTAGGGCAGGGTTTGGGTTTTGGGGTACAGGGGTATTTTTAGGTTTCAGGGCAGGGTTTGGGTTTTGGTGTACAGGGGTGTTTTTAGGTTTTAGGGCAGGGTTTGGGTTTTGGGGTACAGGGGTGTTTTTAGGTTTTAGGGCAGGGTTTGGGTTTTGGGGAACAGGGGTGTTTTTAGGTTTTAGGGCAGGGTTTGGGTTTTGGGGTACAGGGGTGTTTTTAGGTTTTAGGGCAGGGTTTGGGTTTTGGGGTACAGGGGTGTTTTTAGGTTTTAGGGCAGGGTTTGGGTTTTGGGGTGCAGGGGTGTTTTTATGTTTTAGGGCAGGGTTTGGGTTTTGGGGTACAGGGGTGTTTTTATGTTTTAGGGCAGGGTTTGGGTTTTGGGGTACAGGGGTGTGTTTAGGTTTTAGGGCAGGGTTTGGGTTTTGGGGTACAGGGGTGTTTTTAGGTTTTAGGGCAGGGTTTGGGTTTTGGGGAACAGGGGTGTTTTTAGGTTTTAGGGCAGGGTTTGGGTTTTGGGGTACAGGGGTGTTTTTAGGTTTCAGGGCAGGGTTTGGGTTTTGGGGTACAGGGGTGTTTTTAGGTTTTAGGGCAGGGTTTGGGTTTTGGGGTACAGGGGTGTTTTTAGGTTTTAGGGCAGGGTTTGGGTTTTGGGGTACAGGGGTGTTTTTAGGTTTTAGGGCAGGGTTTGGGTTTTGGGGTACAGGGGTGTTTTTAGGTTTCAGGGCAGGGTTTGGGTTTTGGGGTACAGGGGTATTTTAGGGTTCAGGGGTAGGTTTGTGTTTAGGGCTAATTAAATTATATTTACCATTTTTAAATTAATTAAAATATATTTATTACATTAAATTAATTATATTACATTAATTACATTTTTTAATTAAATTAATTAAATTAAATACATTATTTAAATTAATTTAATTTAATTACAATTTTAAAAATATTTAAATTAAATGAATTTCATTATATTAATTAAATAAAATTAATTACAATTTTTATTAAAATTAAATTAAATAAATAGATTTTATTTTATTAAATTAAATTAATTACTATTTTAAAATGTATTTTAATTAAATTAATTAAATTAAATTAATAAAATTAACTTAATTAAATTTTTTAAAAAAAGGTATACTTACCTATACTTACGATGTAATGCCATGCGTTGTAATAGCATTTGCTATGTAATGCCATGCGTTGTAATAGCATCCGATGTAATGGATCCTGCGTTGTAAAAATTCCGATGTAACGGAATGCGTTGTAAAAAACCGCGTTGTACTGACACCAATCCTCCGTGGGTTCATCCCATGGTTCTTAGTAAGATGGTGCAAGTACCTTCTCTTTCTTCTACCGGCCATGTAAAAGATGCGCGAGAATTACAGACGGAAAGCATTTATCTCCACAAAAGGCTTCCTAAATTACTGCATAATATCTCATGGTGAAGAAATCCAAAGCACTAAACTAAGGTGTTTACTGGGCAAACTCTATGTATCGAAAATCTCTCATCGACTACATTCAACAGGCTCCTAGCCTTTTGATATCCAGATAAAGACTGGTAACATTCTTCTTCAACCTCTATTTGCTAGACTGTTTTTTAGAGACAAGAACACCTTAAAGCTTTAATGCTTTCTTTTTTTGCCCTATCGCCTTTTTTAAGTTATATTCTAGAAATGTTGCTGTGCAGTCGCACGGTTTATGGCTGATTTTCAGAGATTGAGGTAAAGGGAAATGGTTTTACAGACTGTGTTGAGTACATTTTTAGAGGACAAAAAGGTGAGCTGGGGTTGAGCTTGGACTGCAAAACATGTCTTTGTGGCCACAGTTTTCTAAGAAGGGGAGCTGGGAAGTCCACGAATGGTGGATTGACGTTCTTTGCTGGGATGTACTAGGAGATTTTCCTTGAACAGATCAAAAGGGCGGTCGCTGTAATTTATTTCTGTGTCAGACTCTTTGAGGGTAAATTTTGGCCTCCCTCGGGTCCAGTAGAAGCTTTTCGGCTACTGGACTAAGAAGCATCTTGGCTTAAACTAGTGGCATTTAGCACATTTTGGAGGCTGCTGAAGTAGCATCTCAATATACCCAGAGAAAGAGATTTTACATAACCCAGCTTTGTGTTGATAAGAGTGTCCATCAAAGCAACTTTTGGTATTTTTCAACATATGAAAAGATGTGCAAGAGGTGTCTTATCAGGAGCAATAGTTGCTTCCTGAGTAAAAATCCAAGTTTTTAATGTATACATTTCAAAAACCAATAATAACAGTATTTCAAAATGTTTTGAACTGTGCAAAAATAATAACAAAAATAAATTAAAAAGCAAATATTACAAATATTAATTACATTGATAGAATAAATCTAAACATAAACAAACATATTTTCAACATAATGTAAACATTTTTAAAATATTAAAAAAGGAAAACAAATAAAATTAAAAAACAATAACCTCTAACTAATATTTGGGTAACTGTTGGACTTTGAAGAGGTTAAATTTACTGTTCCCACTCCAGTCTAAGGAACAGTTAGGAAAGTGTTGGACTTCAGAGAGGTTCTATTCACTATTCCTACTCCAATGTATGCAACAGTAGAGAGAGGGTTGGTCTTCGAGTGGGTTACATTTACTATTCACAAGCCAGTCTAAGGAACAGAAAGAATAATGTTGGACTTTAGACAGACCCCCCAGGATATAGCGGAATGGATTAGCAAATTTAGCAGGAGAAATATAGAAATTTAGAGGTGCAAATATGGAAATTTAGCTGCAATTTTGCGGCATTTTCGTTGGCAGTTTTTCCAACAACAAACACAGATAGCTTTGTTTTTTAAAGTATTTAACAACATGAAGCTATGTATATTTGGTTTATTTACAAGGTAGACACTTTGTTTGGCTTCAAGGCTATATATAGGATATAAACATGTTAATGAATAAATGCCCACGGAACTTGTATGCTTGTAGTGTTAATCTTGCAGTTCTTCTGAGCAGTCCAAATCTAGCCCAGTATTGTGCTGCTGATTATAATGCAAAAACAATAATGTCTGGATGGATTGCTCTGAGACGGACCGTTGTCTAGCTGACAAAATAATTTTGTAGATGCTGTTGCCTCTTTCTGCATCTGCAGAACTGGTCACACAGTCCTTGTACACAGCTGCAAGCTGTGAAAGGACTGGAATGCGGTCAGCCATCCCACGCCAAAAGAGGTCAGTGTCAATCATCCCAGAAACAGATGCCTGTACTGCTTTTGGGCATACATGTTCAAAGTAGAGGCGAAGCTCCTGATGGGGAACTTTGCTCAAACCAGGGATGTCAGAATATGCACTGTTGTACTTAGGTAGGATGCAGAGTCGTGCAGGATTGAAAAGGCGCACTTCTTTCAAGAATCCAATGCCTGGTTGGGTCTCCCCCATGTATTTTCCCGCCTTTTCCAGAGAATTTTCAAAAGCTTCATTAAGCTGGGCTGTTATCTTTTTTTTCTGTGTAAGACTTAATTTAGCCCCTGCAGTGGTCTGTAGAAATGGTTCTAGTGACTCCAGAGTGAGGACTGAATTGTTTGTTAGGTCTATATGAAGGTCGTCCAAGTATTCATACACCTTCATTGTCACTGGTGTCTGACTCTGGAATAAGTCCATCAGATGTAAAATGTTTTGGCATTTTTCGGCCACAATGTTCAATTGCACTTAATGCAGTTTCTTTGGTCTCTGTTCAAAATCCTTTGCAGATTTTCTCGGGAATCTGGGGGAGACTTGCTGAGTTGCATCTCAGACTCCACAAACCCAGCATACGCCTCAAAATGCTTGCAGTGGTACTGAACAGCAACAAACCAAGAATTCCACTGGGTACTGCAAGGTTTAGGTGCCATCCGTGGGTTCATCCCATGGTTCTTAGCAAGATGGTGCAAGTACCTTCTCTTTCTTCTACCGGCCATGTAAAAGATGCGCGAGAATTACAGACTGAAAGCATTTATCTCCACAAAAGGCTTCCTAAATTACTTTTCATTAAGGTTCAATACGTGTGCCAAGCAGGTGATATGTATGGAGTTTGTATACAGATTTCTCAAAACAGTGTTTTATGCCTTGAGCATGTATGCCGCATTGTCAGTGTTAAAGGAAATAACATTCTGAAAGGCTAGATTGTACTCTGTGAGCACCTTCGCAACTGCTTGCGCTACCATCCCATGGTTGCACTGTGAGAGGAACACTGTGTCTGCTAGGTGGGTGTGGATCTGATGGCCACCCTGCGCAGAGACCACTGCAAATAACACATTCAATACACAACGCCCTTCGACATCAGGTGTTTCATCAAATATAACACTGATCTTCTGATCTTGCAAGTGTTATTTCAGCTCGTTCTTGGCTCCTATATTTCTCTCTGGGAGATAAAGTTCTTGAAGCTGATGACTTCTAGGTATCGCTCCACCCTTTCGTACTCGCTCGTGGAGAAACTTGCGCAAAACAGGGTGGTCGGTTTTGCTGAGCGGAATGATCAGCGCTGTACAGACATTGACCCACTCTCTTATAATTTCCTTGTTTAATGCACCGGCAGCTGTACTCTTTGTGAAAAGTGAGTTCACAGCCATCGGACAGGCAACTGTGCTTAACGGGTGTCTAGGGAAAATCCCAACACAGCTCCAAACCAAACTAAATTACAATTATAAAAACCACATGATCAAACAGAATCCAATCACCAAACCATGCACAGCGCTCCCACCCATCGCAAGTAGGGCTTCACAAATATGGGTGGCGACCTCAAGCTTGGCAGCTTTAGCATTAGTAGTATTCATCTCCCCGGATGTGTACAGAAACCAAAATGTACCCGTGCTGTGCAGCAGAAAGCATATATTAGTTGCCAGACAGCCCAATGGCTTTTGAACCAGCAGGTTCTTTCCTCTGGAACTCTACAAAAAGAAGAAAAACGTTACAGCAGGCTTGGCTAGTCCTTCTCATGGCACCTGTCCCACAACACTGCCACCTCCCCCACTACGCCTCTTTAAAAACCACGGTACAAAAGGGGGTGGTAATGGACGGAGCATCTGAGTCAATCAAACACTCACACCCAGTCAAAAGGTCTGGGTTTAATCCATCACTGTTCTTTAGCCCACTCTGCCACCCCAGTTCAGACATGGCTATATGCAAATCAGTCAGATCCTGTGCCTCATGGGAACAGTCCAGCCCGAACTGCCAAGCCATGTCTTCCCTGGACCGGAAACAAGCTTCTGAGGACCGGTTTCTGGCATTCCAGCCGTCTTCAGCCCGGCTTGCTTGAATCCAGTGGCAAAGTGAGTAAGGGACTCACGTCTGAGCATACCCTGCCACACCTATGGTGGCCAAAAGCGGTACAAAAGGGGGGGGGTAATGGACAGAGCATCTGAGTCAATGAAACACTCACACCCAGTCAAAAGATCTGGGTTTAATTCATCACCGTTCTTTAGCCCACTCTGCCACCCCAGTTCAGACATGGCTATATGCAAATCAGTCTGACCCTGTGCCTCATGGGAACAGTCCAGCCCGAACTGCCAAGCCATGTCTTCCCTGGACCGGAAACAAGCTTCCGAGGACCGGTTTCTGGCATTTCAGCCGCCTTCAGCCCGGCTTGCTTGAATCCAGCGGCAAAGTGAGCAAGGAACTCACGTCTGAGCATACCCTGCCACACTTATGGCGGCCAAAAGCGGTACAAAAGGGGGTGGTAATGGACGGAGCATCTGAGTCAATCAAACACTCACACCCAGTCAAAAGATCTGGGTTTAATCCATCACCGTTCTTTAACCCACTCTGCCACCCCAGTTCAGACATGGCTATATGCAAGTCAGTCTGACCCTGTGCCTCATGGGAACAGTCCAGCCCGAACTACCAAGCCATGTCTTCCCTGGACTGGAAACAAGCGTCCGAGGACCAGTTTCTGGCATTCCAGCCGTCTTCAGCCCGGCTTGCTTGAATCCATAAGTGTGGGCAGGGTATGCTCAGACATGAGTCCCTTGCTCACTTTGTCAGGATTCAGCAATGGTTAAGCTGTGCAGATCCGTAGTGCGGAGCGAGCAGCCAAAAGAACTACAAATCCCGGCATGCCTTGAGGCGCGTTCCGTTTCCGACGTAGGGAACGCGACGCGGACATAAATGCATTGCGGTAATTATCGGCGATGCCGATTATTTTGGACCAACTTCGTGGAGTGACCAGCTGGGTGCAGTGTTGCCGTGCTCGTATTTAGCGTGAGCATTCTGGAAACCGGACCGGAGCTTTCTCGGATGAGAAAGCATTTATTCTTACGGGATTCCAAGTCCGTGAGAGAGAGAACTTGGGGAGTGAAGGAATCCTGGGGTACTGTGAGTAAAGTAACCTTGAGATTGGAATTCTATTCCCAAGTAATGGGGCCCAAAAGTGGATCTATGAATTAATAGACACTCACAAAGAAGGTCTACTTGTTCTAAACGTTAGGGAGAGAACATTGCTCTCTATCAGACTCAAGTGAAGCACATATGAACTTTAATTGTTTCGTTTTGGATATGATTTAAACACAAGTTGTTTCTTCTTTTCTTCACATAGGAGATAAGACAGAGGGGTACCATATCTATTGGGGATATCATTACACTTACATGCTTGATCGTGAAATGGTATGTGGCAGTACTGGTGTAATCTTGTCTATGGTATAATGTGGTCATGTGATTATGCCAATTGTCTTTTGTTCTTTTCTTTGCAGTACTAGAAATATCCCAGGTACCTCATTAAGGTCTATCTTCTATTTATAAAACTACATTCCTTTCTTCACAGGTAAAAAGGTGGGGGGTTTGATGTTAGATGTATTGATAACATCTGAGTCTACAGGGAAAAGAGTGTGATTATTCGTATTGTGTTTTGTCGTTACAGCTCTCCCTCCCTGCCGTCCATAACCTTTCCTTCCTTTTCTTCCCGAGTCGAATCGTTTCTCATGGTCTGTATAGCTAATTCAGACGTGGGGAGGATTCTATTAGGGAGGTTATAGGACCTTCAGCACAGCCCCGAGGAGACAGACTGTTGAAGCCTGACACACTTTGCCACTGGATTCAAGCAAGCCGGGCTGAAGACGGCTGGAATGCCAGAAACCGGTCCTCGGAAGCTTGTTTCCGGTCCAGGGAAGGCATGGCTTGGCAGTTCGGGCTGGACTGGTCCCATGAGGCATAGGGTCAGACTGATTTGCATATAACCAGTCTGAACTGGAGTTGCAGAGTGGGCTAAAGAACAGTGATGGATTAAACCAAGATCTTTTGACTGGGTATGAGTGTTTGATTGGTTCAGATGCTCCGTCCATTACCACCACCTTTTGTACCGCTATTGGCTGCCATAAGTGTGGCAGGGTATGCTCAGACGTGAGTCCCTTGCTCACTTTGCCCCTGGATTCAAGCAAGCCGGGCTGAAGACGGCTGAAATGTCAGAAACCGGTCCTCGGAAGCTTGTTTCCGGTCCAGGGAAGGCATGGCTTGGCAGTTCGGGCTGGACTGTTCCCATGAGGCACAGGGTCAGACTGATTTGCATATAGCCATGTCTGAACTGGGGTGGCAGAGTGGGCTAAAGAACGGTGATGGATTAAACCCAGATCTTTTGACTGGGTATGAGTGTTTGATTGGTTCAGATGCTCCGTCCATTACCATCCCCTTTTGTACCGCTTTTGGCCTTCATAAGTGTGGCAGGGTATGCTCAGACGTGAGTCCCTTGCTCACTTTGCCACTGGATTCAAGCAAGCCGGGCTGAAGACGGCTGGAATGCCAGAAACCAGTCCTCGGAAGCTTGTTTCCGGTCCAGGGAAGGCATGGCTTGGCAGTTCGGGCTGGACTGTTCCCATGAGGCACAGGGTCAGACTGATTTGCATATAGCCATGTCTGAACTGGGGTGGCAGATTGGGCTAAAGAACGGTGATGGATTAAACCCAGATCTTTTGACTGGGTATGAGTGTTTGATTGGTTCAGATGCTCCGTCCATTACCACCCCCTTTTGTACCGCTTTTGGCCGCCATAAGTGTGGCAGGGTATGCTCAGACGTGAGTCCCTTGCTCACTTTGCCACTGGATTCAAGAAAGCCGGGCTGAAGACGGCTGGAATGCCAGAAACTGGTCCTCGGAAGCTGGTTTCCGGTCGAGGGAAGGCATGGCTTGGCAGTTCGGGCTGGACTGTTCCCATGAGGCACAGGGTCAGACTGATTTGCATATAGCCATGTCTGAACTGAGGTGGCAGAGTGGGCTAAAGAACGGTGATAGATTAAACCCAGATCTTTTAACTGGGTATGAGTGTTTGATTGGTTCAGATGCTCCGTCCATTACCACCCCCTTTTGTACATCTTTAAAAACCACAGCACACCCATATGCCCCCTGGGCTTGCATGACCAGCGGGCCCAAAAACAATTACCCCCTGGGCCCGCCGCAAATTGGGCACGCAGCAGGGACAAAACTTACCTGTGCTATGCACTGGCTCTTGAACAAACAGATTCTTTCCTCCGGGACTCTACAAAAAGAAGAAAAAAGTTACGGCAGGCTTGGCTAGCCCTTCCCACTGCACCTGTCCCACAACACTGCCACCTCCCCTACTACAACTCTTTAAAAACCACAGCACCCCCATATGCCGCCTGGGCCTGCTTGGCCAGCGGGCCCAAAAACAATGCCTCCCCTTCGCCAGCCGCACACGGGCACACGGCGGGGACAAAACTTACCTGTGCAATGCACCGGCTCTTGAACCAACACATTCTTTACTCCGGGACTCTACAAAAAGAAGAAAAAAGTTACAGCAGGCTTGGCTAGCCCTTCCCATGGCACCTGTCCCACAACATTGCCACCTCCCACACTACGCCTCTTTAAAAACCACAGCACCTCCAAATGCCCCCTGGGCGAGCATGACCAGCGGGTTCAAAAACAATGCCCCCCTTGGCCCGCTGCACACGGGCACGCGGCGGGGACAAAACTTACCTGTGCTATGCACCGGCTCTTGAACCAACAGATTCTTTACTCCGTGACTCTACAAAAAGAAGAAAAAAGTTACAGCAGGCTTCGCTAGCCATGGCACCTGTCCCACAACACTGCCACTTCCCCCACTACGCCTCTTTAAAAACTACAACACTCCCATATGCCCCCTGGGCCTGCATGACCAGTGGGCCCAAAAACAATGCACGCGGCGGGCCCAAACATTTGCTGAATAAAAAAAATGATGGCACCCAGTGCGCGTCGCGTGCCCTGTGTGCGGCTGGGCCCAAAAGGATGCAGGGGCAGGACGCACACCGGGCACGCGGCGGGCCCAACATTTGCATAATAAAAAAAATGATGCACCCAGGGCAGGCCTCGTCCCCTTTGTGCGGTGGACCCAAAAAGAATGCCCCTCGGTATCACCGCACACCGGGCAAGCCATGGGCCCAACATTTGCTTAATAAAAAAATGATGACCCCCAGGGCCCTCCGCGTGCCCCGTGTGCTGTGAGCCCAAAAAGAATGCCCCCGGGGCCCACCGCACACCGGGCACACGGCCGGCCCAACGTTTGCATTATGAAAAAAAAATGATGGCCCCCCAGGGCCCACCGTGTGCCGCGTGTGCTGCGGGTCCAAAAAGAATGCCCCCGGGGCCCGCCGCACACCGGGCACGCGGAGGGCCCGACATTTGCATTATCAAAAAAATGATGGCCCCCAGAGACCGCCGCGTGCACTGTGTGTGGCGGGCCCAAAAAGAATGCCGCCCGGGCCCGCCACACAACGGGCACGTGGCGGGTCCAACATTTGCATTATCAAAAAATTATGGCCTACAGGGCCTGCCACATGCCCCATGTGTAAAGGGCCCAAAAAGAATGCCCCCTTGGCACTCCATTAATTCCAAAAAATTGCCCCCCAGGGCCTGCCGCGTGCCCTGTGTGTGCGGGCACGCGGCGGTCCAAACAACAACAAGGCAGCAGCAGCACAGGTCCGGAGACCTACCTGGGAACCCCATAGCGCCAGACCCCTCAGTGCGCCAGATGAAACAAGCAGGAAGAAGCAGCAGCAGGGAAGGTGGGGGGTGTAAATAGGCACTCCACCTCGCCTGTCTGCTGTGAGGTCACCGAGGACCCTCCTTCTATTGGCTCCGTGGGGAGAAGCCACCAGGCCAATAGAAGGGGTCAAATTTCTCGCATTTTGCGGGCAGTTTTGTAAAAATTGCGGCATTTTTACAAAACTGCAGATTTCGCATTTTTTTTGCAAATCCCGAAATCCTGAAGGGTCTGTTTAGAGGGACTACAATTATTATGTCCAGTCTGAGCAACAGCAGGAAAAATGTGGGAATTCGGACGGGTTGGATTTAGTAATCCCAGTGTAAGGAATAGCAAGAAAAATGGTGGACTTCAGAGGGATTAGCTTTACGATTCCCACTCCACTCTAAACAAAGCAGGGAAAGTGTTGAACTTTGGAGGGTTCAGATTTACTATTCCCACTCCATTCTAAGAAACAGCAGGACTTCGGAGGGGTTTGATTTACTATTCCCACTCCAGTCTAATTTAAGTAGGGAAAGTGGTCCTCAATGGGGTTACATTTCCTACTCCTGTCTAAACAACAGTAGGGAAAGTGTTGGACTTCAGAGCGATTAGATTTAAACAACAGTAAATCATTTTTTTGTGTGGGATTTGAGAGGCAACTTTTACATTGTCAAAGTCTATTCAATAGCCCCTTCATATTTTCTTCTTCTGATTTAGTGCCTTAATTCCAAGTCCAAGAAGACACTAGAATATTTTGGGACATGTCATCAAATTTAACCGCATCGCTGCTGCGCGAATTTTTTGCGCTGTGCGGCTTTTTTTTAAAAGCCGCGTTACATGACGAGTATAGCTCGTCATCAGCACACGCCACCCGTGGCTGATGACGAGCTGAGCTCGTCATCAGCATCGAAAGGGTTAAAATCCTTTCTTGCTGAAGTTCCATGAATCCTCAAAGCATGAAAACCAGCCAATGCATTTCATTCCTTGACAGACGGAATTCCATCAGTGCTGGAAAGAGAATATGCTCAATGGGAACGACAAACACATGATGGACAAGTCAATCCATCGAATAAGAAGCAAGCAATTGTGAATAGCAATAAAACCAACCAAAGGTAAGCACTAGGCGCGCTTTAGGATCATTGCAAGTTCTTTGTAAGCTGGCAATAGGGTTTTTGCAACTAGACATCTATCCCTGTCTGGTAGGGTGGACCTAATAATCTATAACAATCTAAAACAACAAGCTGATTTTTTGTGGGTCATGGGGTACAAGCAATAAATAAAGATGCCTTTAAATTCTGTATTTATCTTGTCACATTTGCTACACTTCAAAATAGTGGTTAAATGTCAGTCTATGTCTACTGATAAACCGATGCTTATTTTTTAACATGGTGATTAGTATTTACGTACTCCTCTCACATTGCAGTCGGATAACTATGTAACAATACTTTCTACCGCAGACAACCTACAGACATTATACACAAATAAATCCAGAAATAAAGGCTACTGCAGTGTTCCCCAATGCGGCCAAAGCATTTCACTCCTTTGTTTGGCTATTCATCTTTACAATGTTGGAAAGTATGGCGCTGGGACATGGTGTGATAGATCCGGGTACTATAAAATCATCCGACTGCTAGAGTAAGGGGGAATGAGATAGGATCTAACCGATACTTATCCAGAGAGGTACACAACAGGACTGCCCACTGTTGCCAATTGTGTTGCCCTCGGCTGTGGAGCCCCTGGCAAGTATTTTAAGGGAGTTCTATGGTGAGGGAGGCATTAAATTCGGCAGGTGTACAACGCTAATATTGCTTTATGCAGATGATATTATACTGCAGGTAAGAAACTGTGGGGTGTTTCGTAGTCCCATTATTAGAGAAATAATATCATATGGTTGGTAGTCTGAATTTAGATAAACTGGGTCAAATCTGTCATGGTGCCACTGACTGGGGGTACTAGGGTGGTGACACTGTATTGTCCACTACTACAGAGTGTGGACCCGATACGATATCTTGTCATAAATTATCACCGAGACATTGATATCTCACTCTGTGCCACCTACAGCAGCTAATGTAAGAAAATGGAATAGACTGCCAATATCGTTGGCGGGAGGAATTGCTATAATGAAAATTATAATCCTCCTTCAGCTGCTTTACCTTTTCAAAGCCTGCCGATTATTCTTGCTCGCAGGCAGGGCCGGCGCTAGGCATGGGCAGCGTGGGCAGCGGCCCAGGGCCTCGCAGCCAGGGGGCCTTGCGCTTTCAAATGCTTCAGAGTTTGGAGGCCCAGGGGGCCCAGGAGGCCCAGGAGGCCCAAGGGATTTAATCAATATCTGCCTGCCTTGGCCTAATCGCTGCATCTACATGAGGATAGCAGCGATTAGACAGGCCATTCAAGAGCCCTCACCTGTGAAGTGCGCCCTGCCCCTGGTTGAATAAGAAGCAGGATAACCTGCAGGGCGCTAAAGGAAAGATAGAATGACGGCGCCTCACACTGAAAACAGCTCAGCTCACCCAGGACTAGGGAAAGGGAGCACAGAGTAAATGAAAGGGGTGTGAAATACGGAATCAAGTGAGAGGGGGTGGGGGGAGCAGATAGGTGTGAGAGCAGCCAGACAAGAGGTGCAGGAAGAGTAGCACAATCAGAATGCAAAATTGGCTGGACTAGGGCTTTCAGTGTGCTAGGTCCCTCGAGTCTTTACCTGGTGGTAAATTAAAATCGACATTGAAACAGGCCCCGACCGGACCCTATATTCATGTCCTTTACTTTACCTACAAAAACAATGATCCTGTATCAGCACAATAATTGTATAACACAGTGGCCGGGTTGGACATTAGGGCAATCAGGCAGTGTGTAATGGTCCAATCTGCCAGGTTAGTATTTGACCTGTTTTTTGGGCTGTTTGTTTGCCTGCTTTATGGTCAGATGAACATGTTTTTAATGTTGATTTTCATGATATTAAAACAAACATTGCCTGCAGCAAAATCAAATTATGCAATCTCTCATACCTTACAAAAAACGTAAACAGCATGTCTTTACAAGTTAAAAACTGCCCTAATTTTGACACTTTTCTAGCTAACTAATTCACTAATGGGGGCCACTTTTATTTTTGTGTTGGGCCTATTTCCTGACCCTATGAGGTCACTTCCTGTCAGGTTAAATCTTATGCAAATTATAGGGGCCTCGCATGTTCCTATTCTGCCCGGGGCCCCACAAATCCTCGGACCGGCCCTGCTCGCAGGTTCTTCAAAACACTGATCTCTCAGATGGTGAGCCTCTCTTGGGCAGGGAAGACTGCTAGATTGGGCTATGTAAATCAATGCAACTGCCTTAAGGCCAGGATGGGTTTGCAGCTCCAAACTTTGAAGTTTATTACTTAGTGGGTCGAGCACAGTATGCATACCATTGGTTTCATAGCATTGGGCATGCACCACATTATGAGATGATTTTTCCATTGAAGACAGTCCTTTTGAAAGTCCCACTAGAGTCCTAAGAGAGACATAACCACGGTGCAGTGGAATCTTTGGACATGGTCGCGATTGGCAGATTTGCATGGATTAACTTGATTTACTCCCCACTGACGTGCCTAGTGAATAACCCACAATGGGAAGTGACTTGTGAACCAGCTGCCCGGAAACAACTACTAAGCAGACACCGGTTCACTATGGGAGGTATGTATTTAGCTGGAACTTTTTTAACATTACAGGAATATAGGGATCTGGGGCCCTATAATGCAGTGGACATATATTTATATCATTGTCTGTCCCACTCGGTTAGGGAGCGATACCCTGCTGAGCACTGGAAATTGCTATCCCTTTTGAATTTGCGGGCTCTCCCCACCATATTACTCTCACTTACTTACAAAACAGTTATGTAGACTAGGCCCAGAACAGAAATCAAGCACACAGCACAGGCTGGTTGGGGCTGGGATATGGAGTGTGACAAAGGAGACGACACATGGTCGGTCATACTGCTGTATGCAAACGCAAAGGGTGTCTGCTAATGGCAGGCTCCAATTCGTGCACTTTCAGTACATATGCATGATATAGCTTATCCCGCTTAGTCTGTACAGGAGGGGACTTGTGACAGATGCACGATGCTGAAAATGTATAACACCCAGGTGGGATTTACTAATCTGACTTGGGAACGCTCAGCAGTGCACTGAATTTGGGCCAAGGGGTTTTGAAATACTGAATAATATGATTGGTGCCAAGTTGGGCCTGCTGCCAATGTTGGCACTGCTAGGCTATGTACTGGACATTCATAAAACACATAGAAGGTTCATGGCATTACCATTATTATTAGCGAAACGACGAGTGGCAAAGTGTTGGAGAGGGGGAGATCACCTAGAGTTGAGGACTGGGTGCATAATTTGGTTTGGTGCATAATTTGATTTGGTGTAATATGCAGTCAAAGGCCTATGGCATGCTGCCGCACCAATCCGGACACAAAGACATCTGGGACCCCAGAGGCAATACCTCCTGGCGAGAGAAGGGAGTTCAAGCACATTAGCAAATACCTGCCACATACTGAACATGTGATGTTCCACTAAATATTGTCCATAAGGTGTCCTCTTATAGAACTCTATGCTATCACAAGTATATAGAAATGCTGCATATCATTTATGACCATCCGTCGACTCTGTCAATTATGCTTATGTACCTGCCTGAACAGGACCATTGTATAATGTTGTTTTTGTGTATGTCTTAAAAGCACATTTAAAAGTAAACAAAAAAATTTAACAATCTGAAGTAAAGACGGTCTGAAAGGAAAGGGCGTATTTTGTTTATAACACACAACAGAATCTAAACCTGTTAATGAACACCACATATTCAACAGTTAAAAAAAGCAAAAATTTTGTTAAAAATGTATCCCAAGTGAGGTAAAAGAGAGCAGTTGTCTTAAATATTAATTATTACATTCAGGAAATGTTTTGTTGTTTTAAAATTGTATTTTGCCTTCCTTTCAGATGATGGAAACAAAGATTTTAATAGGATCAAAACAAATCAAGACATTTTACTTGGTGATGCACAAATGAATTATATCCAAAAAGATGCACATTTTACAATTTTACCTACAGTATAAAGAAGAGTGGAATAGCCTTTTTGGATACGTGGATAGAAATCAAATCCAATAAAATGGTCACAAGAGTATACAAAAAAGAATCCGATCGAAATAATGCCCTCCAGTTTCAAAGTTTCCACCCACCATCACTGTTCAGAAACCTTCCATACTCACAATTCCTTAGGTTTTATAGGATCACCACCAACACACAAACCAGCATACAAACTATGGCAATACTAAAAGGAAATTATATAGCAAGAGGATATCCGGAATCATTATTGGATGCTCATATAATAAGAGTCAGAGCTCGTGCTAGAGAAGATCTTCTATTAAAACGCACTAAACAAACAACAGACAGAACTGTATTTGTATCAAAATACTCGACCGTTTCTACTACCATAAAACAGATAATCCACAAACGTTGGGAACTTCTCATGGAAGAACCTGATTCTAAGGCATATTTAAAGATAAACCTCTGTTAGCGTTTACAAGAGCTCGCAACTTGAAAGAAATTCTTTCCACTAGAAAAATTAACATCATAGTGAAGAAAGCGGGAACTACTAAATGTGAAAATTTTATCCATTGTAATAATACCATTGTAGGAGACACATTATTGCATCTCGATCAGGCAAATGCATTCAAATGTAAATGTACATATATTTATATAGCGCAAATCACCGCCCCGGTATCTAAGCACTTGCTTAGGGAACCCGTCCTGGTATTCCCCTGTGAGATAACCCCGGCAGGGTATCCACAAGGTGAAAGCCAGGCATCCCACCGCGAGGGGCCGTTGTGGAGATTAAGCAAGCTATTGCCCAGAGTCGCAGAGTGTGAACCCGTGAATCGAGTAGGCACCGGAGCGAGAATTGTCGAGTCCGTGGACATTTTAGGACTCAAGACCCGCCGAGCCGGGAATTGAATCCTGGTCCCGGGCTGACCTCTGCTTCCAGGTCTGCCTCCTCTAACCAGTGAGCCACACTTCTCCACAGGCTTTCGATTAGAATTCAACTCATGTAGTATATTCAATAAAATGTCCCTGCTGCTTATTATATATCAGTAAAACCGACTGAAATATGAAGACCCGCTTAACAGAACATAAAAGTCGAATCAGAAACAAGAACACCACATCAAGCTTGGCCACACATTGGGAAGAAGCTCGACATACCATAGCACAGGTCACATTTCAAATAATAGAGCAGACACCTCCACGTGAAGGAATTGATAACTCAAAATTACTATCACAAAGAGACGGCTACTGGATCAAAAGACTAAATACCCTTATACCTTTTGGATTAAACGGCAAATTTGAAATGTCGTGTTTTTTATAAACATCCTTCAACAGACTCATTCACACACACCATTCAATTTTAATATCTATAGCAGGCAGTACAGAGTCTAAGAATAGAATCACCAGCTTGCAAACAATAGCACATTATATTTAAACACTTATATTGCATAAGTCTAGGTAGAATGAGTGTAGAGCAAAATTAACTTCTGGCAATAGTAAGTTATCAGAATATGTAATAACAATTGTGTAATCACAAAAAATGAATATCATAATGATGATTATAATGGAGGTGTCTTACAGAAAATTTTAAGCACTGTTAACATCATGATTCAGAACTTCTAGAATCATTACATAAGAGTTTAAGGACTATTGGATGAGGAACATGAGTGTAGTGTAAGAAGATTTAATAATGGATTGCCTTTCAGTGGAATTCATTTCGGAATCGAATTGATTGCTTTTTAACATGAGCGCCAATAGATTGATGTGTACATTTACTTAGGGTGAGGAAAACTTTCATGAGTCTGAGTTCAAATGGAATTCATTCAGACACAAATTGCATTGACATGCATTATTGATTGCTTTTAAGCTTTTATGTTTAATAGATTGGTTTGCAGCTCTCTTTTTTTACAAATTGAGCGAGGCGTCATCGGAGATACACAATTTACCCTTTATAAATTGGACAAATAGAGATTGTTATTTAGAATAACTAAGTTGCATTAAATCCGATACTACCGTATACATGGAGTATCCATTCTAATATGGCGCTCACGATCGTAGTAACGATATTCACAAAATCTTGTGAGACTTCGAGAGTTGGAACACACGGAAGTAGAGAAAAACGCTCTCAAACGAGTCGGTAGTGCGATCGAGGAATAATCAGAAAGTGAACCAGGAGACTGACACTTCGGCCAAAGATATAGCGCAGTAAGGAGCGTTCCGAATATTGGGTCTTTTATTTGAAGAATATACAGTATTAATGTACACATTCACTCATCGACAATCACGTTTATTGTAGCCACAGTAGAGACTGACGTCAACTAATGGAAGTGGAAGGAGACGTAGAACTTGTTGTCTATCGTGAATCTAATTCTTCCGCCACAGATATAAGCGCGGTAAGGAGCGTTTTTAAACATCCAGCCTTCTTAGAAACAAACAGCATTGATGTATATATTCACTCATCGCGAATTTGATTCGCTGTAGTTACAACAAAGACTGAAGTTAATTAAAGGAAGTTGAACGTGATGAAGAACTTGTCTTTGAGGGGTAAGCGTAACATGAAGCTTACGTTAAATGAGAGCATATAAACACGGAGGCAGTTTAAATAATTGCACATAGTGGCTCATTAGGATTGCGGATAATCCACATCCTCCGGGCCGGCGGAAGCCACGCCGGCCCGGAGGATGCGGATTATCCGCTGCGGACTGGAAAATGACCCCCCGCCAGATTAGGATGGCTGGGGGATCTATTTTCCGTCCGCCGCTTTTCCGCCGCGATCGCCTTCCGACCGCGGCGGAAAAGCTCTAACATGGCTGGTGGTGTCTATCAGACACTGCCAGCCATATTAGGATAGCTGCAGTCATTTGCCTTTCCAAGGTGGCATTTCCGCCGTGGAAAGGCATACGGTGTTGTCTTCGGGGGCCCGTTGTGGGCCCCCAGGGGTGAAGGGTGGTTGGGGGTGCACATGGGGTGTACCTATGGTACCCCCCTGCCTTTGCGTGCACGAAGAGGCAGGCACCACGCGGTGCCTTCAGCTTCGTGCCGATTTAGAAAAGGGGGTGGTGATGAACAGAGTGTCTGAGTTAAACAGACCACTCTTACCCAGTCCAAAGATCAGGGCTTGATCCATCACCGTTATTTATCTCACTGCCCCATCCCAGCTCAGAACCTGGCTATATGCAAATCAGTCTGTCCCTGGCCCAGTGCATCATGGGAACAGGGCAGACTAAACAACCAAGCCAATTCTTCACCAGAAAGGAGACAAGCTACCGGGGACCGGTTTCTGGCATTTCAGCCTTCTTCGGCCCGGCTTGCTTGAATCCTGATGGAGCAGTGAGAAAGGGACTCATGTCTGAGTATACCCTGCCACACCTATAGTGGCCAAAAACGATTTAGAAAAGGGGGTGGTGATGAGCAGAGTGTCTGAGTTAAACAGACCACTCTTACCCAGTCCAAAGATCAGGGCTTGATCCATCACCGTTATTTATCTCACTGCCCCATCCCAGCTCAGAACCTGGCTATATGCAAATCAGTCTGTCCCTGGCCCAGAGCATCATGGGAACAGGGCAGACTAAACTACCAAGCCAATTCTTCACCAGAAAGGAGACAAGCTACCGGGGACCGGTTTCTGGCATTTCAGCCTTCTTCGGCCCGGCTTGCTTGAATCCTGATGGAGCAGTGAGAAAGGGACTCATGTCTGAGTATACCCTGCCACACCTATAGTGGCCAAAAACGATTTAGAAAAGGGGGTGGTGATGAACAGAGTGTCTGAGTTAAACAGACCTCTCTTACCCAGTCCAAAGATCAGGGCTTGATCCATCACCGTTATTTATCTCACTGCCCCATCCCAGCTCAGAACCTGGCTATATGCAAATAAGTCTGTCCCTGGCCCAGAGCATCATGGGAACAGGGCAGACTAAACTACCAAGCCAATTCTTCACCAGAAAGGAGACAAGCTACCGGGGACCGGTTTCTGGCATTTCAGCCTTCTTCGGCCCGGCTTGCTTGAATCCTGATGGAGCAGTGAGAAAGGGACTCATGTCTGAGTATACCCTGCCACACCTATAGTGGCCAAAAACGATTTCGAAAAGGGGGTGGTGATGAACAGAGTGTCTGAGTTAAACAGACCACTCTTACCCAGTCCAAAGATCAGGGCTTGATCCATCACCGTTATTTATCTCACTGCCCCATCCCAGCTCAGAACCTGGCCATATGCAAATCAGTCTGTCCCTGGCCCAGTGCATCATGGGAACAGGGCAGACTAAACTACCAAGCCAATTCTTCACCAGAAAGGAGACAAGCTACCGGGGACCGGTTTCTGGCATTTCAGCCTTCTTCGGCCCGGCTTGCTTGAATCCTGATGGAGCAGTGAGAAAGGGACTCATGTCTGAGTATACCCTGCGGGTGAGAGCTTTCTGCTTAATTCAGAGACTCTGTCCCTCACCACCCCTTGTTGTAAATATTTTTGTCCACCCTAAGCGTGGAAGGGTATTCTCAGATGTGAGACCCTTGCTCATTGCACCATCAGGACTCAAGCAAACCGGGCCGAAGACGGCTGTAATGCCAGAAACCGGTCCCCGGGAGCTTGTTTCCTTCCCAGTGTAAGAATTGGCTTTTGTAGTTTGGTTTGCCCTGTTCCCATCATGCACTGGGACAGGAACAGACTAATTTGCATACAGCCAGGTTCTGAAACTGGGATGGTGCAGTGAGCTAAAAAACGGTGTTGGATCTAGCCCTGATCTCTTGACTGGGTGAGAGCTTTCTGCTTAATTCAGAGACTCTGTCCCTCACCACCCCTTGTTGTAAATATTTTTGTCCACCCTAAGCGTGGAAGGGTATTCTCAGATGTGAGACCCTTGCTCATTGCACCATCAGGATTCAAGCAAACCGGGCCGAAGACGGCTGTAATGCCAGAAACCGGTCCCCGGGAGCTTGTTTCCTTCCCAGTGTAAGAATTGGCTTTTGTAGTTTGGTTTGCCCTGTTCCCATCATGCACTGGGACAGGAACAGACTAATTTGCATACAGCCAGGTTCTGAAACTGGGATGGTGCAGTGAGCTAAAAAACGGTGTTGGATCTAGCCCTGATCTCTTGACTGGGTGAGAGCTTTGTGCTTAATTCAGAGACTCTGTCCCTCACCACCCCTTGTTGTAAATATTTTTGTCCACCCTAAGCGTGGAAAGGTATTCTCAGATGTGAGACCCTTGCTCATTGCACCATCAGGATTCAAGCAAACCGGGCCGAAGACGGCTGTAATGCCAGAAACCGGTCCCCGGGAGCTTGTTTCCTTCCCAGTGTAAGAATTGGCTTTTGTAGTTTGGTTTGCCCTGTTCCCATCATGCACTGGGACAGGAACAGACTAATTTGCATACAGCCAGGTTCTGAAACTGGGATGGTGCAGTGAGCTAAAAAACGGTGTTGGATCTAGCCCTGATCTCTTGACTGGGTGAGAGCTTTCTGCTTAATTCAGAGACTCTGTCCCTCACCACCCCTTGTTGTAAATATTTCAGCTTCGTGCCTGCAAAGGTAAACATGGTTTTTTTAACATTGCGGCGTGTGCTGCTTCAAGCAGCACCCGCCGCAATGTTAAAAATACAGGATGTGACCTCCAGGGTGGCGGTCACATCCTAATTAGCACGGAGGAACCGCCGCTGCCCCTGCGGACGGTCCCTCCTCCTCTGGGGTGGCGGACGGACGCAGGTCCATCCGCCATCCTAATAGGCCCCTTAATTTTTTATACAGTGCACACATTGAAGCGTCTGTCGATCTTTTATATTGATGAAGGCGCGTAACAGCAAACAGTAAGAAGGTACGGGCAGATATGCACTTTATTTCCATAACCTCACCCATAGAACGATTCAGGTGTAAAACTGAAGTAATTTTGAACTCGAAGATTGTCTGGTTCTTTCATTGTTGTAGTAACAGTAAGGTCACGAAATAGGTGATAAAGAATAGCATTGAGAATGCATTTCCATGTATCCACCATGTGTAGCTTGTTAGATGACATGTCATAAGATTCAACCCAGAGTCCAAGGTTTTCAACAAATGGTGCATTTGTAGTTATTGAAAGAGCAAGTCAAATGATTAATGAAAGTGCTTTATAAAAGTAAGGCATGTGATTGTTTAAGATGTTTGAACATTAGTACCACAGAATGCGAAAAAATGCTATTGTAGATGCTTTTTACAGAGCATCAGCCCCTGAAGAAGGGACAGGTAGTCCCGAAATGCGTTGAGCTGCAACACAACTGGATTTTGTTCTTCTTTTTGTAACACATGTATAATTATAATTGAATTACTTTTCATGATTGTAAATTTATGAAAATACATTTCTTTACAAAAATATGATTTTTTTTAAAAAATAAGATTAAATGAAACATAAGGACTGCATAAACAAATGATGAATTGTAATCATTGAAAGTATACTAGGTCAGAGAGTAGTATTTATCCCTACTGCTGTGCACTAGTGAGTCCAGGTAGCCCAAGTGGTACCAGGCCCTCTTTCGATGTTTAGATACATATGTACAGGCAGACATAGGTCCCTAAGCACACTACATAAATTTAAGGAAAACAAAGATCACGCAAAAAAATTCTTTAGACAGGTGTGCACAATTCACACTCTCATTGTGTGGCAGTAGCCACAATGAAATGTAGATTGTAAGGCTGGCATTTGTGAGCATAGAATATGGAATGGCGGTGAAGGGAGGCTCTGAGGAAGGCAGTTGGCGGCTTTATGATGAGGAAGAGGGAGCGCCGCTCTTATCTCCTGGTATTTACCTGAATAAATCTATTCCGGAACACCAAAGATGTGTAGAGGGATTATTTCAACACAGTGCCGGAAACTGCCTAAGCAGAGGAGGCAGGGGGCTTGCCTTCAAGATGCCTGGCTTCATTCTCTCAGGGCAGAAGCAGTGCACCACGCTGCCTGTGCCACAAGTTATTGCTACTTTAGAGAAGGTTGGCATTTGCCTCTGGAGAAGGTGTAGCACAGGCCCCTGCAAACCCGGCACCCCAACTCTTCAGTGGATCCCCTATTCACCCCAAGGCCAAATAATATCTGTAACAACTAGGAGACTCAGGGACCCCTTCCTCACATTCTGGAGGTGGCCCCATTATTTGGTGTTACACCACTGGCACGGCCCATTGAATAAACCTGTTTTGAAATCTTCGACTGATGATACGTGTGGCTCAATGGTTAGAGCGGCAGACCCTGATGCAGAGGTCTGGCCCAGGACAAGGGTTCAATTCCCGCCTCGGCGGCTCTTTGACTCAATTTCCCTGGACCTGATAATTCTCGCCTCGGTGCCTAGTCTAATCATGGGTCCCACTCTGTGACTCTGGGCAATAGCTTGCTTAATCTCCACAACGGCCCCAGCAGTGCTGTGGATGCCTGGCTTCACCTTGGGGGTGCCCAGGAGTGGACATTTCACAGGAAAGCCAGGATGGGTTGCACAGCGGTATGAATACAGCGCTACGAGGCCTCCGGGTAGAAGTGCGCTATTTAAAATACACTACATACACTACTACATAAGATTCCTATGTATGGGTGGAGCAAATATGGGCCCTGGAGCTAGGGTAGGAGGACAGCAAGGTTGCTTCCCTAAACCTACCACTGGAGTAACGACGTGCTCCGGTTACCACTGTCGGCCCTTGACGGTTTACTAGGGGTCTATCAATTCCCCAGTTAACGTCAACTAGGTTCTCTCTACCGCCCCTGGTAATTCACATCCACTATTTGAATACCAGGCGGTAGTGCACGTATCCACTTTTCTTTACCACGGTCCTGAAGAAGTGCCAATTGACCCGTTAGGAGCAAGTACAGGCACGAAACATGTTGACCTTTTACACTTAGACTGCCCCTTAGGAACATTAACATCCTCACAGGGGCCCACTCTTACTTTTATCTAGCTGTGAGGAGGAGCAGGAGACCCGATCCGAAACAGAGCAACGGTAGACTTCCTGGTTGCCATCATCGAAGAACCAGGAAGTGAGTAGGGGCGCTCTAGCGTCCAAGCAGCAGGAAGAGGAGGAGTCACGTCTGAAGACGGAAGCGGGGATAAGAGGAAGAGGGGCAGAACGGATGGTGTGCAGCGCTGGAGACCGGAGAGTCGAGCACCTGGAGGAGCAGCGAGGAGCGGAGGGGCGGCGGGGAGGGGAGGAGCAGCGAGGAGTGTAGGAGCAGCGAGGAGTGGAGGAGCAGCGAAGAGCGGAGGAGCAGTGAGGAGCGGAGGAGCGGCGATGAGCGGAGGAGCTGCGAGGAGATGAGGAGCTGCAAGGGGAGGTAGAGCGGCAAGGAGGTGTGAGAGCGGAGTACCGAGGAGAGGAGAACAAGGAGAGATGGAGCGCGGAGCGGCGGGGAGCTGTGGAGGAGAGCAGGAGAAGCGAGAGCCAGGAGAGTGTGTTCTACACTGTTCGCAAACCCGGTGGGCCAATGGAAGGAGGAGACACCCCGGGTCCAGACGCTGCGGTCCGAGACACAGGCCGTAGCTCAAGGCGAGTACCGTTGACTGGGGCATTTTTGTGGGGAGTGTGGGGAGGTGGGAGGTAGGGCACAGGCGAGGTGTATTAGCCGGCATCATCAACACACAGAAACCACCCCCCTTCACAACTTGGTGACGGTAGCACTCAACCCAGCGTTTAGCACAGCCTAACCCCGACCCTGGTTTCTTTTTCTTTCTCCTGAGGCCCAGTAATCCGGGAACCCAAAGCAGAGACCCAGCTGAACCACCGATCGAGGGACCAAGACTGGACAAGGCGGAGGGACGAGGATGTACTCACCCCATTAGTGTGTGCTGATCTGACAAAAATAAAATAGCCAACCAAGCCTGTCTCCTGTGACTTTGTGTGTTCCGCACCCCTAAAAAGGGGGGGGGGGACTGACCCAGACTACCACACTAGGCTTGAGCTACCTTTTCATTAAAACTTGACTGTAGAGGACTGCTCTATACCTATTTTATTTTATCTCACTGTGCACTACCCTGCCCCCACACCCGCATGCACAAAACGGCTTCTTCTTCAAAAGATCCCTGACAAAGAGCCCTGGTTTCGGGAGCCCGTCAGGCATAGCACCGCCGGCCTGACGAGGGGCAACCGCCCTATGTTGAAGCATGACACCTCTTGGGTGTGTGAGGGTATCACGAAGAAAGACATGTGGTTCCCCCTCACCCCCTTTCTCCTTACTCCCCCCACTCCCCCACCACTCACATAGGAGCTGCACACCTTTTTTAAACACTGGATCAAATAAGGGACAGGCCAGGCAGGTTGCAAGCACAATGGGTGGACCTGCAAGAGAGAAAGCGTAAATATTCCTAGGGGCAGAAATAATTGACGGTGGTTCCCACAGGCACAAAAGAAGTATTGGGTGAAAGGAATAATTCAGGGTTCACAGGAGGTCCCATGATGCTAAAACTAGAGTCAAACAATCTCTTACAATCTTTGCCCGAGTTCGAAATTGTATTACTGGTTGGAGGGGGGTGGGTGAAACCCTACTCAAGAAACAAACACAATCTGTGTCAGGGTGAAACACAAGCAAACCCGAAATTAACCTGTGCTCAACTCTCTGGTAGCTTGGCACAAAAGCAGTGAGGCTTACATTAAAGGAAATGTGTAAAGTATTTATGCTTCTGCCTCCCTAATGCTATTTTATTCTGGTGGTGATGGTTGGGGAAAAAAGCCTTATTATTTTATGAAGAAAACCCTCACCCATCTTTGTTATTGGTAGCATGCTTCATTCTCGGGTCCTCGTCCATGGTATCTAATGTACCATTGGCCATTGCAGCGTATGCCATCTCACAAGTGTGAAGTGTGGCTCACTGGTTAGAGCAGGCAGACCCTGAAGCAGAGGTCAGACCCGGGACCAGGGTTCAATTCCCGACGCGGCAGGGTCTTGAGCGCAAATGTCCACGGACTCGATAATTCTCGCTTCGGTGCCTGACCTAATCATGGGTTCACACTCTGCAACTCTGGGCAATAAGCTTGCTTAATCTCCAAGCCGGCCCCCTGCGGCGGGATGCCTGGCTTTCAACTTGGGGATGCCCGTTAGGGGCTATCTCACAGGGAAAAGCCAGGACGGGTTCCCAAGGCAAGCGCCGAGATGCCTCCGGGTAGTCGAGCGCTATATAAGAACATACTACAAAAAAAAAAAGTACAAACACATAATTGACCTAGGTCTATCAACATCTTGGTCCATCAGAAAACATACAAATTGTAATTCTCAACAGGTGATCTACATTATCATCTACACGTGTGGCCTCCATTATGTAGGGGTAACTGTGAGAAAAGGTAGGACCAGAATTTGTGAACATCCAAGTAATTTTATTCTGTAAAAAACACTACTAAAATGGTTGAGCAGTTCAATATTAAGGGACATACCATCAATGATCTAAAGTGGATAGTGTTAGAGCAACTAAATCATGATACAAGGAATTCTGAACAAATAATCTTCAAGAAAAAGAAACAATCGATTTATAGGTTGTCAACCCACAATAAAGAATTAAATTACAACATACCCTGGGGCAGTGTACTGTAATTTCCATTGTATGTTGATCTATGGATACATATTAGACAGCTAACCTAGACACCTACCTGTACACAGAAGATAATGGACTATAAAGTTAAGAGATAGATGTGCTATGAACATTCACCCATGGGTCAGTGATGAAACTGTACAGATGTGTTCGTATCGGATTAGTAGGAGAATAACTCTTATGCGATTTTGACATTGTGGTCTTGTGGATAAAATTGTGTCTAAAGAGAAATAAGGATATTAACCGGGCACAAAATTAAACATAACAGAATCTTATCAGCTGTTTTTTAAAGATAACCTTTACAAGAGCGTCTTGTTTATTGTGATCCTGTTGTTGTTGCTTGCCTTTTTCAAATGTTTTCCTTTCTTCAGGAATACAAATGGTCCCTTTTGAAAATAAACGAAATAAAAAACATGATTAGGTAACAAAATGGCTCCTGTGAAGAACAAAGACACAGATAGGGAGCATTACAGACAGTAGGCCCCTTACGCATGACATTGATGCAGGCGCGAAGCATGACATCACGTGACCGGATAATCCCCTCAAAAACAACCAAACGCTACCGTTTGGCAATACTCAGAGTTTAGAGGGCACAGCTAGGTCCTCGGAGGGCACATATCCATGATGAAGTAAGTCAAGCACTAGGTGAACAGGTACGGTGCCTTTATTTTGAAAAGCCAAGCGACAAGATGGTTATTAACTAGAAAACCGTCAGATTGGGGCTGTTGGTTTTTACTGATGACAGTTTTTCTTACCTTACAGAGTGTGACAACAGGGTCCACCCACCTCTAAGTACCTATGGGTCACTAGAACTTCATTAAATTAGTATCTTTATACATTTCAAATAGAATTGCATGCGAGTGAGCACAAGGAGTCCACCATGTTTGTGTGTATATCATGATTACCATTTTGAGCATGCAGGTAGTCTGTGGCGCCCAGTGGATACCAGTCTATTAGCAGCATCTATAATATATCTGCATGTTTATATGTGTTTTATTCTCACTTTTTACCTTAGAAGCACACATTTACACAAGAACAGGCAAATTAACGTCCAGATGTCTCTCTTTCTATTTTTTATTCTTTTTCAGGTTTCCCAATGAGGCAATGTCCAAATTGTGGTTTGCAAGGCATACGATAAAATGAGCAGAAGGGATTTATATTAACAATGACAGCTATTACACAAAGAGTGTTTGAAAAGTGATACATAGACAGCAGGAATCTATAACTGTGGTCCTGAAAAAAAACAATCAACCCCTTAGTGTGGGCGTTTTTTAGTGGCAGAAAAAAGTAGACCCATAGATGTTGTAGTCCATTGCATACTCCAATAAAATCTAACTGTGTTTTTAATTTTGCCAACGGTTCCCATAAGGAAGAAAAAGATATAGAGCACTTGGAAAGCTGAGTGAACCCGTAAATGTAATTTGTCATTCCCCCCCCCCGCTCCCCCCCCCCCAGTTAGGACATATGTTAAAGTATTTATGCAGCACTTCAAACAGTATTTAAGTGAACACAACACGAGAAAAATCCCACATCAAGTTAAGAGTATAATTTAATAAATGAATTGACACCAAAATGACAAAACTCCAATCAGTAGAACCAGAGATATGCAGTTTTAAAGATTTAAATGAAAAAAGAGCTAAAGAAGCACCAAGCACTTACATGGATATCTGCTCATGCCAGACTGGGACAAACTCACAAGCTCAGACCGATTGCAATGGAGCGCAGGGTGGATACAGGGACCAAGTTTGGCCCACTGAACAAGAGTACCTTAAATCCTGGTTGTGGAGCGTTGCAAGATTCCACGCCGAGGATGCGTCATGTAGCAACAGTCCTGAGGAACTGTGAGGTTGAGATGCGAGGTCTTGCATCATCATCGTGCATGCCGTCAATGAGAGGCTTGGGAGGTGAAGCCCTGCGTTGAAGATGTGTCGCGCAAAGGTGGTTTTGAAGAAGTTGCGCGGCTTGCGATGCATGGTCCTGCGTCATTGAGGAAGCTGTCGACGGGGCTTGGGATGCAATGGGCTGCATCGAGGATGCGGTGTGCAGCGGTGGTTCTGAGGAGACTGCGGACTGCAATGTGTAGTCCTGTGTCGGGGATGCATCACGCAGCAGTAGTTCCGTAGTGGAGCTGCGAGAAGATGTAATGAACTGTGTTGGTATTGCCCATAGGAACACCGCTGGGTAGGTAGAGCACCTTTAGGTCCACCTTAACCGCATCGCTGCGGGCGATATTTTCCTCCTGTGTTGGGCCCCTATGAAAACGGGCGTGGCAGTGACGGAACCATTCTGTCATCAGCACAGCCCAACCGTGACTGATGACGGAATGGTTCCGTCACCAGCATCGAAGGGGTTAAGAATCCAGGATTGGAGGACGACTTGGGGGACAAGACTCACAGCAGACTGAGTCCACATGCTGGTTTAAAGATGGTTGAAACCTCTTCAGTCCCTGAGGCTTATGATCTTTGTGAGCGTGCTTAGGCAGAGCCTTTGTGATGTACAAGTGGTTAATGACAGCTCCCCCATATCATCAAGTCAGAGATGTGCCATCCTGCCAACATCTATCATCTCTTTGTCTCACTGTCTGGGAGCAGTACACAATGGCCAACTTCCAGCTACACCTAGTCATGTGACCCATTAAAGAGGCTGCCAGTGCCAAATGGTTAGGGCAAGAATATGACAACGTTCTAAAAGTTGCATTGTCAGAAATGTGAATTAAAATCAAACTTTACTGTTAGCCATACGGTGGTCTTCCCTCAAACCTTTTGCCTTCCTCCTCCATTTTTGTTGCTGATCTTGTTTTTGCTGGCCTCAGGATTTTGCACACTTGCCACTGCTAACCAGCACTAAAGTGCATGTGCACCCTCCTTAAAAATTGGGACATTGGCTCATCCCCAACTGGCATATTTAATTTATTTACAATTCCCAAGTAAAGTGGTTCTACGTGTACCCAGGGTCTGCAAATTAAATGCTACTGGTGGGCCTCCAGCACTGATTGTGTCACCCACTTAAGTAGCCACTTAAACATGTCTCAGACCTGCCATTGCAGTCTGTGTGTGCAGTTTAAACTGCCATTTAGACCTGGCAAAGTAAACCTTTTTCCTAGACCCAACCTTCCTTTTTTAATACTTATAAGAGTAGGCCCTGGAAAGCCGAGAGGTCAGGGTGCAATGTATTTAAAAAGTATGACATGTACTTTTACTTTTTTCATGTCCAGATAGTAAAAAACTCTTACATTAGTTTTTCACTACTGCAAGGCCTACCTCTCCTATAGGATAACAGAGGCATACCTCACCTATACGCAGTAGTAAAGTGAACAGAATTCTAAAAGGCAACAAAAACGGGTTCAGGAAACAGAAGGCTGAAGGCAAAACGTTTGTGGAGGACCCTGCAGAAAGAGCCAAGTCCCTTGTCGGAAGAGATTTGATGAGAGAACCAGCAGTGCTGATATCGTTAGATGCTGAAAGAAGGTGTTTGATTCACTCAAATGGTATTACATAATGGCAGTGCTTCAGAAAAGGGGTTGGCACTGATATAAGTCTTGGGTTTTACTGCTGTATAGTGCTCGTGTGCTAGGGTGTCGGTGAATGCCACACTCTCTGAGGAGTTTCGGCTGTGTCAGTGAACACAACAGGACTGTCCATTGTCTCCCCTGCTATTCACCCTAGCAATGGAGCCACTGGTAGAATGGGTGAGGAAGGCTGACTTGGTGAGAGACTTTCGCTGGGACCCAGACTGGGAGGATATCATTTTGATATATGTGGACAACGTATTGTTGTATCTTGTTTGACCCCCTACACTCGATTCCAAGGATAATAGATATACTTTTGCATTGCATGGCAGCATCAATATCAACTGGCATAAGTCATTGGCTTACTCGAAGACTGGTTAGGAGCCCCCATATCATTAGGGGATTAGATATGTCCCCTACATTCCACTCCTCCCCCCTTACATTCGAAAGCCCAGGGAGGAAAAACACTTGCTGGTCTGCTGCAGCCACTGCTGTTAACTATTGAATAAATGTTTAGGGGAGGTTTATTCTTTAATTTGCACATTGTTTCCTATCCTGCACTGGCACCGTATTCTCGCACTACTATGCACCTGCGATTCACCAGCTGTAATTTTAATCCATGCAGTTGGTTTTTCACCAGGACTGTCTGATGTAGAGAGCAATGGCTGTTATATTCCCGGGCTAGGCCCATGTAGCGAAGCAGCTTATTTCTTACATTGTCCTCACAAATAACATTTCCAAGCTGTAACCTTTTGCATACAATGTTGGATTTGTTTCTCTGAAACTAAACTGTTTTACATCTAGCTTCCTACAACATTTTCACAACACACTAAACTTCATGTACAAGGTCTCATTCCTTACTTCGTACAAATGTCAACACAATCTTCATCCACGGGGCGACAGGGCTATCTTCATATCCACCTCATCACTAATCTATGCATACATCAAAACGCTGCTTTCTATTATAAAAGATGAGCATCCTGATAGATTAGTAGAGGAGATACTTCTGATGACACCGAGGGTCCTCAAATGCTGAGAAATCACTATGCAGCTGTCTGACATCTCGTGAGGGGTCTCCAAGATGGGGTCCTTCATTCTATCCCATCAGGTAATGGGCTTGGATCATCACTTGGGGGGATTCTTGGCTCTACACCTGCACACACACTAGATACAGTTAGAGTAGGGTTCGCATAGTAGGAATACACTGGATTACTGCTTTGTTTATATGCCTGCATATATACATTGTTTTACCACCATAGTAGATAGATAGATAGATAGATAGATAGATAGATAGATAGATAGATAGATAGATAGATAGATAGATAGATAGAAAGATAGATAGATAGATAATTTTTATTACACAATTAATTAAAAACTTTGCAATCGAGCCATATAAAAATAACATAAAGTACATAAATTCCAATATTATAAAAGGGTATAATAAAAAGTTATCACTCTTTTGTTCTGAAGTTTAAAAAGTTTAAAGACCGCTTAGGCAACTATAAATTTGAAACTTTAAAACAGTAAGCACTGCATTATGGATTTTAGTTCTATATGATTGTCGGAATCCAAATCTGCTTTTACTGTGGTCAGATATTTCATGAAGCGTACCACCAGCTGCACTGATTCGCCTTTCATGCACTCAACCAGGGCAGCTTGACATGTCCGTATATTTAAAACACGCCAAATAGGGAGAAGCCAGTATATTCTCAAAGTGCGGAGTTTTTCGCAAGTGCACAGTATTTGACTTAGAGATTCCTCTATTCCGCCATATACTCAGCACTGATTGGCTACAGTCTCTTTATACCCTCGTCCATACTTGTATGCCAACAATGGAATCAATCTGAACCGTAATTTAATTAGTTGACTATTCATTATTGGTTTTAAGGGGGAGGACAGATAAAATGGCAAGGTCCCACAGTTGTAGAGTTTTGATGCTCAGCTTCCATGACTAAAGTTTTTCAGAGTTTGTGTATCACTATCGGCTGACAGTAAGTTTGCCTTTTTTGTTAAAAGTCTCACTGCTGCCAATGTGGGTATAGGGGCTGACCATATTTCCTTTGCTTCAAATAATTCAACGCAGTGAGCTAGGAATTCACATCATGTTGACCCTCGGTTGTTTATTATTGTCCAGATGTTTTTCTTTAGCATGTTATCCCAGGTTTGTTTGGCTTTTAGACAACAGGCTATGAATCTAGCTTTTAGGATCCACTTTTGAGATGAAAGGTTGAATTCCCTACGTATTTGTACATGTGAGGTAGCAGTCGGTAAAAAGAAAACTCTACAGAAACAGGCTGACTGAGCTCTGTCCAGCCATGTTGTTATTTTATCTTTGAAAGCTATTGCACCATGGGCTACTAACTGTAGAAATGTTGCCCCCATTACTCGGATTAAGTGAGTAAAATCTGGTGAGCTTGTGGCTTTCCTTGCTGTACAGAAAACGCCCTCCAAAGATTGAGCTGTTCCTTGCATTGTAGTGATGTGAGCAGAAAACCGTCCTTTATGATCGATCCACACTCCTAGCTACTTGTATGCAGTGACTATTTCAATAGTTTTGCCTTCAATGCACCATGACCTTTCCTTTTATTTGTCGTGAAACTATCATTGCCAATGTTTTTGCCGGGTTTATTTTTAGATTGTTCTCTCTGCAGTATAAAGACAATGCAGTTAGCAGCCGCTGTAATCTGATCGGAGTTTGATCGAACAGTACTGTGTCATCCGCATATTGAAGTGATTGATCTTTGGTTTTGGCTAATTTGGGAGGAAAAGCTGGGGCTTCAGCCAAACAGTCTGGTAAATCGGCCAGGTACAGATTAAAAAGCATTGGGGCCAATAAGCATCCTTGCTTCAAACCTTTATTGGTTTGTATTTTTATGGTGGTACACCAGGCTGTAGTGACTCTAATCTTGACCCAAGTTTCTGAGTATCGAGCAACCAATGCTTTTAAGAGAGTATTATCAATGCCCCAGTTTTTAAATTTCATCCACAATCTCGTGCAAGTCACACTGTCGAAGGCAGTTTGCGAATTGATGTATGCAAGATACAGAGCCCGACCTTTTTTTGCCAATGTTGTCTCAATTAGGTTGGACATACAGATCAAGTTGTCTTCGATATGCGATCCCTTTTGGAACCCTGTTTGCGTATGAGGGATCAATTTACGCACTTCAGCTCAAGCCGTCAGTTCCTGTAGCAGTATAGCATTTCTCATCCACATCTATGAGCGCGATCATTCGATTATTTTCTGGGATAGATCTTGAAACTTTTTTGTGTATTGGGACAAGAAGGGATCCCCTCCATGACTCAGGGATCCTTCTTATCAACCTATATTCCCAGAATAAAGGTGCCATGATTGTTGCCCATTACGTGCCGTCCCCTTACAGACCATGGGCTGAATACCATTAGGGCAAGGCGCCCCTCCAGAACTAATTTATTTAATAAGTTACATAACTTTGTGGGGTGTTATTTCTTTTTGGTCAAGTGAGAAGTTTTATGACTCCATGATGCTATGTATGTTGTTAACGTTCCTCATATGGAGAATTGTGCCATTGTTACTGGATGTGGATTTCCCATGCTGTAGGGGAGATATTTGTAATTGGAGGACGCTGGCTAGATCTAAAGCAGTTATTCACCCAATTCCAAAATCGCTTCTGGTCTCATGATGTTATAATTTCATGTGCTTTATCCCAGTGGTTTTCTTCAATCATTCTCGTATAGGAGAATTGTTGTGACTACATTTACAGCAGCTTAGCTAGTTTGCATGTGTCTGTGTGTATGGAACCTTGGAGTGCATGATGACAGTGTGGAATGTTGGTATGCCTGGTGGACTGGAGGAGTGACAGTTGGAATGAGTGGGTTGAGCTATGAAGATCAGCTCCTGGTGGGGCCATGTACTAGCTTGGATTAACTTTGTACCATCTTGAACTGATCCTGTAACCAACATCAATGATCCTGTAACAACTTAATAAATCTCTACTTGGATCTACCTTATGACTACCATTATACTTCTTAACAAGAATCTTGCTTTCCTATATTCCCGGCGGATAGCTATAAGCTTTGCCTTTGAAGATCTATGTTCAGGCATATCCTTAGTGGTTTTGTACATGATATTATTTGGTTTGCGTTTTACTATCACTATTAGTAGTTTTTGTTTTGTGAGGCGATCATTTTTTAGAGGAAATTGGTTGGGTCTTGTTAATTTCTTCCTTGTTTCTTCCAAGAGGAGTTCTCATGATTTAGTTGAGGGCAATTCGCCATTACCCTGGGTTACTTTGTTCAAGAAAGTTTCCACTTTTGAATTAATTTTATCTTTATGTTCTATTGCCCACCTTATTTTATTTATTAGTTCAAGTTTTTCCTCCTGTCCGATCAGTTTGATTCTTGAGCAATGGTATTGGGGAGATGTGATATGACAGGCGATGATTGAGTGATGGCTTGCCACAGTTGGTATTACCGAAAAGTCATGAAACGTGTGAAAATGGGTAATCGAGATCTAGATGTAGTCCAGTGTAGCGAATCTGAAGTTATGAAGAGTGAGCATAAGTTGCTGGCAAGTCAGCGGCTGATCTATCGTTTAGGATTCAGAGGCCCAGGTGATTTTAAAAAGCTGACAATTTGAGACCATGGTTGTCTTTTCATTGGTACTGGCAGCTTATATCTGGAATAGACCAGATGGAGTCATCCAGGGCTACCAGAGGGGAGTTTAGATCTGAGTTCATTAGATTGGCAATAAAGTCACCTATTATTATCCATGGATCATCTGGGCATTGGGAATGGAGGTCACTTATTGTTGGTAACATTCTACTTAGGGTTGCTTCTCACTTAGTCTTTGATGGATGAAGATAAATGCAACCTCGGGTCATGGTTTGTTCAACATGGGTTGGCAAGTCTGGTTTTTAGCCACTTTGCCTTGACTAAAATATAATCTCTGCTTCCCTCACTTATGAGCGATACCTGAGCTGCCAAATTGTTTTTAACGTAGATAGCCACCCCTGCTGAGGCGTGGCCACTTACTTTAGAGGCTATGGTGTGTAATTCATAAACGGTATAGTCCTGCTATGTTGTTGAGCACAGGGCCCTGGTTTCCTGTACAGCGATGATATCGTAGCTCTGGAGGAGTTGAATTGCGTCCCTTTTATCTTCATCAACTGTTAGTCTCCTAATTTTCCAAGAGCAGATTTTTAACTTTGGCACCATGGTAGAACTCTACCTATTATTTAGGCTTTTGGTGCTTGTAATCATGTGTATCTGCTTCTGTCTCCTAATCATTGCAGCTCAAGTATTTTATGCAAGAATAACGTTGGTTCAATAAATATTATTGAAAATGTCCCACTGTGTATTCTCTGTGATTTCTCTGAGAACAAGCACGAGGGACTGAGGGAAAGGTACTGTACTGTTTCCACGAACCCTGAGGGGTCTGGGTTATAATGTTCAGTGGTTGTTAGAAATCATTCGCTCCCTGGTAGGTTAGGGTGCTTACGGTGGCACTGTGAGCTAGCTGGTCTTTAGGACAATGTATCCTGTGGGGGTGTCCGGAACCATTCTTGACACAAAGCTTTAGTTTATGTTGTTTGAACAATGCACAAGTAATAGTGAATGGTAGTAACTACACGACATGGCATGCAATATTGGCTTACTATAATGTATGCTTCTTGTACACTACTAGATGTATAGGGTTATAATGCTCTGTCTTTTGGGCTGCTCCTGTATGTGCCATCCTTTTGTATTTTATACTGGATGATTACTGAATAAATACAAGTTTTTAAAAAAAGACATGTTCCTACAATGGACAAAGAAGGGATTTAAACACTGAGGGATCTACATCACAATAGACCAAAAGGAGTTCCTACGATCGAACCTGATTCAGGTTCTGAATGAGTATAAAGCAGACACGGAGAAGTAGAAATGACTGCTGTTGTCCATGATGAGGAGGTCAGCAGTATAACAAATGATTACTCTCCATAAGTTTCTTTATCTATTGCAAAACACGACTTATGAGGTTCCAGACAGTATCTTCAGGTCCGTTGATGCTTTGACCAGGTGAATGCTTAGGGATGGCATGAGGCCCAAATTTGCACTCCATACTTTAATGAGAGGTCCATTTGAAGGGAGTATGGTGCTGCCTAACCTGTGTATCTATTGTTGGGCTATGCAGCTGGTGGTTATAAATGACTTGACATTTTCTGTGTAGCAGGAGCCCTCCATTATGGCTGACAGGAGAATAATGGACCATCGGGGTATCAGTGGGAACTATATAGGGTAGGTGGCCAAGACCAGATCCTTCATCTACAGCTTTGGTCATAACAATTTAAAAACAGGCAAGCCAATAAACGGGTTGGCATGAATGACTCACCATGGAAATCCCCCCCTTGGGGAATTCGGAAATCATAAAAGACCTGAAGACCCTAAGAGAGTTTCATAGATGGGATCTCCTGGAGATAGACAAACTGGGAGACAACTGGGGAGCACAGGGCATGCTCTCATTTTAAGATCTTCTGTCGCAATAGGATCTAGTAGACTCTCGGGGATTCAAATGTATGCAGTTTAGACACACACTGGTAAAATATTCCTCCCTGCTGCAGTGGCTACAAGTCGAGTCACAACTGGAGTATAGGGTTTTATCCGCACCACTGCACAAATATGCAACCTTTCTAGTCTATAAAACTGTACTAAACTATTGACATTGACCTTTGTCTAACCTCAAGAAAAGGTGGGAACAAGATTTGGGCATCCTGAAGGATGCTGAGTGGGGGAGGGCTGCAGGTACCCATGGTAGGTCGCAATCAGAAAAGAATTAAGGGCCCGATGTAGGTAAAACTCATTTACCGAATTCAAAATACCGATTTTTACCGAATCGGTATTTTGAAATCGGAAAATGATATGTAGGTAAAAAAAAAATCGGTAAAATACCGATTCGGAAACCATCGGTATCGTGTTTCGATATTTACCGAATCGGTATTCACCGATTCGGTAAATACCGATTCGGCGAATACCGATTCGGCAAATACCGAATCGGTAATGGCAATACAACCCTATGGGCCAAAAGGGCCATAGGAATGCATTGCAAATACTGAATCGGAATTTACCGAATCGGTATTAGCCGAATCGGTAAATACCGAATCGGCGAGCAAGTAAAAGTGAAACTAATGACAACAGCCAATGAGGTGGAACCACCCTCCCCCACCCTAGCAGGGAGTGGCTACCCAGGCAGGTGCAACTCATTAGAACTTTCTGGAGAGGCAGCCTGAGCTGAGCATTCAGAGTGAGCAGCAGAGAGAGTGTTAGCACAATCCTGGTCAGTTTGGAAATGGCAAGCAGCTCTGAGAGCCAGAAGGCTGAGCGCAAGGCCAAGTTCAGCAGCATGGAGCTGCAAGTATTGGTGGAGGAGGTGGTGAGGGTCCACAGGCAGCTGTTTGGGAGGCTGTCCCTCACAGACCCAGAGAGCACCAAGAGGAAGCTGTGGAGTGCAATCGGTGAGAGGGTGAACGCAGTTGGTGTCACCCCCAGGAGCCTGGACGACCTCAAGAAGAGGTTTTATGACATACGCAGCCTCACCAAGAGGAAATTGGCCGAGCTGCACAAGCAGGCAGGACTAACAGGTGGAGGCAAGAACCCGGCGCCACCCCTCACTGACCTGGAGGAACTTGTGTCCACGACAATTGAGACCGAGAGTGTGGTGGGAGTTGGGGACCTGGACAGCTCATCCAGAGCTACATCAAAAGGTAAGAAGCATGCGCAGCATGACACACCCTACCAGACACCTCCCATTTAGCCCCAATGCACAGCCAAACCCCAGCCCAGTACTGCTAGTAACATACATGAGCAATGCATCATGGTAAATGTAGTCAGCTATTGTAGTAACAAATGCCAGTGCACATTCAACTGAAATGCACCTAAAAACTGAATCAGAGTATTGAAAATGAGATGTGCAATGCTTTTAGTGTAGTGACTGTAAGACATTTGCACTCAGTTCACAAATGCTTCTTTATACCTAGGTATTGTACAAGACAGGGGACCCTAGTTATTTAGGATCATGTGAAGGAATAGACATATACTAAATAGTATATAACCTCTGTCCAGCCGGACAGGATTTTATTATTTAAATTTGTTATAGTAGTTCAACTATTTCAACATTTATACAAAAGTGGGCACAACCTGTGACCCACAGGAAACAAGACAAAACAAGTGACAGGGTTTTATGTAAAAAACGCACAAGGCGGTCTGCATTGTTACTTAATATAGCAGACTGTGATTCATTTTGAGCAACCCATTGTTAACGACATTTCTTTGAATCCAAAACAACATATGGTGCTATTAGAGTCGACGACGTTTCGATGCAATTCAAAGATACATGCATCATCTTCAGGACAAAAACATTAAGTCATGTTTGTCTTAGAATTATTTTGCACACAACCACTGGGAGGGCTGGGTTGTAGTCGGGGATTTAATTTGGTGTCGCAAGAGATTCCAATGAATTTATCGAATGTCCAGCTCTGGGGAGTACCGTGAATCGGTAAGGAAGTTTCCAAGGTAGGGACCGCGGCTTTGCCGGACTTCCGCGTGGTATTTGTGTGTCTTGCTCGATGGCAGGATCAATGGGTTTCTGGCGGCGATCACCGCCAGACATTCGATAAATTCATTGGAATCTCTTGCGACACCAAATTAAATCCCCGACTACAACCCAGCCCTCCCAGTGGTTGTGTGCAAAATAATTCTAAGACAAACATGACTTCATGTTTTTGTCCTGAAGATGATGCATGTATCTTTGAATTGCATCGAAACGTCGTCGACTCTAATAGCACCATATGTTGTTTTGGATTCAAAGAAATGTCGTTAACAATGGGTTGCTCAAAATGAATCACAGTCTGCTATATTAAGTAACAATGCAGACCGCCTTGTGCGTTTTTTACATAAAACCCTGTCACTTGTTTTGTCTTGTTTCCTGTGGGTCACAGGTTGTGCCCACTTTTGTATAAATGTTGAAATAGTTGAACTACTATAACAAATTTAAATAATAAAATCCTGTCCGGCTGGACAGAGGTTATATACTATTTAGTATATGTCTATTCCTTCACATGATCCTAAATAACTAGGGTCCCCTGTCTTGTACAATAGATTACTGCCCAAGGACCCTAGTGCTACTCCTTTTGGGTTTTCCCTTGTCTTGAAAAAACAATCTTTATACCTAGGGGCACCATCAGGCAGTGGAGCAGCAGCTACACAAGCTCCAGCTCCAGCACCATCAGACAGTGCGGTGGCAGGACCAAGCAGCATTGTTCCATCACAGGAGGAGGAGGAGGAGGACAACAGTGCCGTGGGCAATGAGGATGACACAGGACATACCCTCTCATTTCCCCACTCCCCCCTACTGTCACTGACACCCCCATTGCAGTTCTCACCGGAGAACTCACCCACACAGACCCACCCAGCACCTGCCACATCTCCTGCCAGGAGGAGCATCGTTGCACCTTTGAACATCATGGAGGGAGCAGCGGGTCAGGCTCCAGCACCCACTCCTGCAACACCTGTGGCACACCAGCCCACACAGCAGGGCAGCAGCAATCGGCGCCGGCCCTGCACATCCAGCAGTGCTTTACCAGCACGGGAGGGCAGCGTATTCCAAGGGCTGGAGGGGAGCATGGTCCGGATACAACGGATGCAGGCCAAGTCAATCCTGGCTTGCCAGCGCCAATTGCGGGAGCACAACCTGCAGATGGGGGAGATGACAAAGGGATTCAAGAGTTTTGTTGACAGTAACAGGGACATAGCAACTGGACTGGGGCGCATGACTACTGCCATAACCCAGCTGTGTGGTAAGATGGAGGAGCATGAGCACAGTAGGCGCAGGGATGCCCGCGTGCAAAACCGGGCAATCAACCGCCTTGCCGCAGCAACCGCCCAGCTATACCGCCGAGGGGCTAACATGGAGGACTGCCTCACCCAGAACACTGCAGAGGTGCCCAGGGGCATGGCCCGCATCACCACTGCCATGGAGGCACTATTTATCTCAAACCCGGTGGTGAACCTGCCCTGGACGTGGGCGAGGCTGGGGACAGCAGCAGCCGCAGCAGCCCGGCCAGCGCTGTATCTGAGCCGTGCCGGAGCACCAGGCGCTCCGCTGAGGCAGCGGGACACGCAGAAGGGGGTGAGCCACATCCAAGTGGGTCAGCTAAGCGCAGCAAGAAGTGAGACTGCCAGGGTGGGTGAGGCAACCCGGCCCATTTACATTCCCCACCTATACTGTACTTATTTAATTTGTTGCACATCAGTGCAGTAACGTTGTGCCAACATTATTACATTTTTTTTCCACATCCATTGACCTGTCTGTGCATCTGTACTCACTCAGAAATAGTTTT